>NW_024065849.1:1200000-1814416 GCF_014898295.1 Botrytis byssoidea
CTGGGGGAAAGACCTCCGTGGAGACAAAAGATTTGGTTGTCGATGAGGGCGGTGAGGGGAAGGTAGTCGAAGAGATCGGTAAAGTATTTCCAAACATTTGCATTTCCATATTTTCGGAGGCACTCGTCGTAAAATCCATAAACTTGAGTGATCTGGCGGGATTCGTGATTACCACGGAGGATGGTGATTCTTTGGGGGTATCTTATTTTTAGAGCGACTAAAAGAGTGACAGTTTCGACTGAGTAATAACCTCGATCAACATAATCACCTATGATAACGTGTCAGTAATTCAAGGAAATGACAGTAAGGGATAGGAGACATACCCATAAATAGATAATTGGTATCTGGGTTTGGTCCACCAATTCTGAAGAGCTCCATCAGATCATGGAATTGCCCATGAATATCTCCGCAGACAGTAACAGGGCATTTCTAGATCGTTGATCAGCTCTTTGAATTCCAACACGAAAAGGGCAAGCATACCACCGGCTGTACATTCGACTCGTCTTGCAATACTTCTCGTGCCTGGTAACGCGTTCTTGATTAGCTGGCTCATACTTTGCAGTCTGAGAATATGGCAAGATTCGCAAACAACAATACCTTATCGCAAAGCCTCTGAACGTCGACCTCGGCCAGTTGCTTGCACGCCATCAAGTTCTCAATCCACCCATCAAGAGTTGGTATTGAAGCAGGTTCTGCTACTGGAGATAATCCTGTGGGCTCAACCGTCCTGCCTACATCTGCCATATCTGTATCCATTGTGTTCATTCTATCGTATGATAAATTTGATGGTTTGTTGTTAATTTGGTTGTCGATATTGAATTGCTCGAGCTTGGTGACGACAAGCGCGCGGGTTGGTCGTCAAAAGAGCTATTTAAGTTTGTTGTTCTTTTCGGGAAGCGGTCCGCGCAACTTCAACTAGTATCTTATGTTGAGAATCGCAGAAGCAATTTTATCATAAGATTTCAGGGCGTTCGTCGTGCAGAAATGTTTGTGGAGGGGCTTTCAGGTTGTAGAAGCGGTGCGCAGATTATTTGAAAGGAACAGCTCCTCGCTTAATAAGCAGATTTCAAGATCGCAATGAAGAGGATTTGGCATTTATATTTGGAAGAGGCAAGAGAGCATGCGTCAATGCAGATGTCATATTTATTAGCTTTATTTTCTCAACTTTGTTTATCAATGAATTACGGAAGCAAGACTAATAAGTATTAGCAACAGCGAAAGGGATGTGAATATCTTATTAAATTCATAAATCCAATGACTAAATTGCTGTAGGAGTATAAATAGACACCTATGTAAATAGTATTTCTTGAACATTGTGTGAAGATATCTTTGGCCGAGTTTTAAAGTTGGTTTTGATATGTATACCAGTTTGCCCATTCGATACAGCATTACGCCAAGCCTAACCCTACGCCTCTGGGACCATTGACAATATCTATCGGGGTTGAACCAATGAGACTGCTGAAGTCCAAAGCAACTTCGGAGAGCATCTTTGCATGTTCTCTTGCCTGATCCATACAATCTGTCCATACTTGACCATTCTTCTCGGTGCTGCTAAGCTGTCGTGCAAGAATAACATTGAACGCATCAACCTGCTCTTTGGCCCATTTGACACATGCACTCATAAGAGGCTGTGGGAAGCAGGCTTGAAAGGTTGACACAGTATTCCGTATTATTGTGAAGTACACGAATGATACCTCCCAAATATATTGGTGAAGATTACCTTCGAATATACATTGTCTGTTATACAAATTAGTGAAGCCGATTAAATGAAAGTTATTGAAGCATACCTTGATCTCTTATGAATGATATCCCCCCGAGCTTCAAGATACGCTTCTCTTGCCCGATCCTCGAAGCCAAGACTTGTTAACCAGCTGATATTGCGTTTAACTTTTTTCGGTTCATTATGCGTGTCAACAAGTTCACGGGTGATTAGTTCTGCAAGTCTGGTGGCTCTTTCGTCCGCTTTAAAACTAATGAAATCCTGGGCGACGATATTGCTTTTAAGACCCTTGGCTAAAGAATTTAGCTTTGCAACTCGTTGGACTGCCATGTCAAAATGTTGCAGTGCGATTTCGATATCCAACTCATCAACCTGACTTTCCACCCACCGCAGATTTTGCTGCTTGCCATCAACTTCGATAAGCATATCTTTGATGTCCGAAAGAGTCTCAAGTAAATCTGTCTTCTTTAACAATCCCGGGTCACGAGAAGCAAAGTAGTTAATCGTTTCTTTGGCCTTGTTGCTCGTTTCCATTTCCGAACGGAGGCCTTTATGAAGCTCTTCTACTGCCTTTCGAAAGTTCATCATAAGAGAGGACTTTTCCGTATCACCTGGTTTTTCCGTTCGATAGGTAAAAGATTCCTGACCTACACCTCTAATCATGATCGCATCGGCCAACTTATTACGCACACTAGTCCCTTCACTCGTCCCTGCAAGGTCAACAATTTCAATGTCCAACAGTGGCCAGCATCTGTCTGCCACCAACTTTGATGGCGCTTGTCGTTGATCGGCGCCCTCGACTTTTCGCTTTTTCCTTGATGCAACTAGAAGATGATCATTCAACAGGACAATCTGCATGGCTCTTCGAGATTTCCAAGTAGCGTTATCAAGCTCTATCCAAAGCCCGGCATTTTGTACCACGTGACGACCAGGAGCCGCTGGTAGAAACTTTTGGGAGCCCTCAATGGTCTTCCATAAAGCCTAGCAAAATTAGTACTCCTACCAACTAATACTTGAAAAGCGTGGACCTACTTGAAGCTGCGAGTTCCACAGGGCTGTTCGGTCTGCCACAGAACTTCGCTTGTCCCTTTTGCTCAAAGTTGGTGGAAAGCCGTCAAAATCAGTCGACGAGGATGATGGACCTTGTGAAGAGGTAGTTCTTAGCGCAGTGGTATTGGTTTTGAGTTCCGCCATTAGATTTCGGAGTGCGCGCATCTCCCCTTTGAGCTTTTCTGCCTCCTTACTAATCTTGATGAACTGCGTTCGATTTTGATACACATTTTGCTGTAGATCCGTAGAAGTACGATTCTTCATCTTCCTCAGATTGGTTTGATAGTCCTCAATATCTTGTTCCGATGCATCACTTAGTAGTCCCGCCACGTACACATCTGGCCTCAAATTGGGATCGCGAAGAGCTCTCTGGTCTACTACCAAGCCAGGTCCTCTCGCCGGCGAGGGACCTCGTGAACGGTCATTTGCTGGGGCGTACTGAGCTGGTAAATTGGGAACAGATGGGAGAGGAGGAGCGGAAGGGTCGAAGTCAGAGGGAAGATTGTTAAATCGAGTAGAGTATCGCCGTTTCACTAGATCAGATGTCTATGACTTCTATTAGCCGCCATACCAAAAACAACCAGACCTTTCTAACAACAGAACTTAAGATAAAATTTGACATACCTTTCCGCCAGGCTGAGGACGTTGCGTGGGCGGGGCATTAAAGGACGGCTGCCCAGCACTTCGTGAAGCATCTCCTCCGGTTTGTGGAATTGGACCAGATATCTGTTTGGGAGCACTTATTGCTGGACGACCCTTCCTCTTAGTCCTTAGAGACACGCCTTTCCTCTCGTCCGACATGATAGTGTAGTTACGGCTTCAGAAAGAGCAAAAAAAGAGGGTTGAGTTGATGAGTATGAGGAAGTTATATATCGAAAGGGACGTGTTTTAAGGTTCAGGTTGGTCCATGGACATATATCCCAGAGTAGGAGTAACCGAAAGGAGCAAGCGCTCCCGCACACCTACGTTTGTCTGTACCTAATTTGATCAATTGGACTTGAAAATAAAAAAGTCAATTAAATAATGTTTCCAATTATCATGTAATAAAATATATGGAATAATTCAATTGAATTGTGAAGCCAATGTCTAGGTGGGAGGATTATGACGACGAACTACCTAGTAGCTACCCGTACTGAGTGCCAATCAATCAATCTGACAAGGACGCGACGATTGTCCTTTCAAAATATTTGGTGGGTGGATTTAGATTGGTCCGAGAGCCGCTGGACCTAAAATTCCCAAAATTTATCGATAGCTTTGGCCGTAAGAAACATTTCTGAGCTTTGGAGACTTGAGATCAACCCCATCAATACCGTAGACGACCACAGCTGATAAGCTACTTCGATTTTCTTTTTGAATCTTTCTTTAATATTACATAAATTTCTACGAAATGGTTCAGACTTCCACAATCGTCGCTGCCAGTGTTGGCACAGTTGCTACAGGATTGGTCGGTAGGTGATTTCCATTCTCGAATAGAATTTCCAAATTTGCTCACAATTCTCATCATAGCCTACGCAATTTATTTCGACCATAAGAGACGCACCGATCCAAACTTTCGCAAACAATTGAAGAAAGAATCGAAGCGACAAGCAAAAGCCGCGAAGGAGGAAGCGGAAGCTCACAACGAGAGACAAAAAGAAGTTATCAAGGCCGTGGTTGTAGAAGCCAAGGAAGATGGGTTCCCCGTAGACGTAGAGGAGAAAGAGGCATATTTCATGTCAGAAGTTGCTAGAGGAGAAGGCTTAAGCTCAGAGGGTGAGTGATCTTCACGAAGCAGGCCAGGTCTCGAATCTAACACACTCGATCACAGGTGGCGACCCCATAGAAGCAGCACTTTGTTTTTACAAGGCACTCAAAGTTTATCCTCAGCCCAATGATTTAATATCCATCTACGACAAGACAGTGCCAAAGGTAGCTTCTCACATTCCACTTTTATTAACCAAGAGACTGACAAAAGACTAGCCGGTCCTCGATATTCTTGCAGAAATGATTGCAGCGGATGCAGCTTTAGATGTTGGACCTTTTGGCGGCAGTGGTTCGGATAGTGGAATTCCTGGCGTTGGCCTTGATTGATTAGTTTGGTTGTTGTCTCAATATACATGTATTCTGAACCCCTCCACTCTTCCTTATCACCCAAACTTTTTACCGATCTCACGAACGGCGACTGGATAAATTCCGAAACCCCAGGGTGGACTGTATAAAAGTCCAATGTACATCAATTCGCATGCTTGGCGTCCGTAGGTTCTCGCATTACGCAACACATCTAATTTGTACATAGTATCCATACTGTCAATATGGGCCTGGTTGTTATTTGTAAGACTGCAAAAAGCCGTACGTAGGTATGTAATGCAAATCAGGTCAGCCAGATTCATTGTTATACTTATTAGCACCGTGCAGATCGCTTGTTTTACATTCCCCGCATTCAGTGCTCTGTAGTTTGACAAGTGTAAGATGATGAGCATGCTAATGTGATCTGTATTGAAATTTTGTGTTACTTTGGAAGACCTAGAGTGTCTCAAATATGAATGTGAATGTACAAATGTGTGCGGACGTCTAGATGTATTTGACTGCTTGGAAAGATCCGAGTATGAACTTGGGTGTGGATATTTATCAAAAAAAATTGGTTATTTGAATGAATGTGAATGCCTATAAGATTGCACTTCCACCATATGGCATTTAAGTCTCAATGTGTGCTCGATTTTACTATGGAAATGTGATATGAGTATTGTACTTTCTGTCTCCTATGTAGAAACAATACCTTGTTATTGCCATTTCGGAATCATAAGAAAGTCCACGAGGTATTTACTCCGCTATGATAAGAGGATATCGAAGACTGACTACCTCTAGCTACCTAGGTAGGTAATCGGTATCGGCAGTGAAATGTCTGTTCTATTCTAGAAGCGGGAGTTACATTAATAGGAGAGAAAGAGAGGGAAGTCAAGAATGATTGCATGACACTAGACACTAGCGAGCGGAATGATTAGAGCGACAGGGGTTTCAAATCGCGGTCGCGACAACAAAATCAATGTAATTAAATACAGCATCGATATTTGGGTTCTACCATCCTACCACCCACTTTCTCACCACAGAAATCAACAAATTCACCCCCTTACAATATATTGTAAATACCTTACTTTGCTAAGATCATTTTTTGACATAGATAAAATAAAATACACCGGTGATGAATACAACCCTATAAATTATCAACTCAACAGCCATGAGTCTGCTTGACTCCACCGCAAGTCCCTCCGGAAATGGAGCAAACGGGGTCGGAACGAGCACATTTCCTTCGTTAGAACCTAAGGTGCTTGTTGACTTTCTTGCATCCGTTCTTGAGATCACTCTAGGAGCAACACGAGATGACCTTGAGCATACTGGTAGTCTTCTTTCTGAAGCCCAATACTCTGATACAACTCAGCGATGTACCAGATTTGCATCGGAATCTCACCAAGCCGTAATATACGTACAGAAAGATGCAGTTCCACGAGAGGAAGGGGATTCTCCAGGTGATCCAAGTAAGAGCCCTATTCATTTGGTTCCGAAGAACGTTTGTTAACAGAGTGCAGGTCCTATTTTGTACAACTATAGTTTGTCTTCGGACATATCCTCGTCTTCTTCAACAACCGGATCTGTCGCTTTTATGAAAGGACCGCAACCTATAGACCCTTCAATACCCATATCTTCTCAAATACAACTTATTAATTTACCTGGCGCAGCATTGCCGAATGAATCCACAAATGGCCAGGTGGGAGCTTCTATTTTACATTCATTTGTGCATCTGGCGCTGGTGCCATACTTCGATGCGTATACAAAACAACAACATCTCGCGAGTGGGAACCGAGGTATATCAGAGCTTGACGCCAAGACCGGTGTTTCTGCCACCAAAAAGAAGTTAGCAGAGTTGGAGTTGGCCTTGCGACATCTTCAGGACAATGTTGATATTCCCGATTTGACACTTCAACTACACCCAATGGTGCAGCATGCACTTGATGAGGCAATCGCTCGCAAACGCAAGCCATCAGTGGACTTCATTCCGGAGAGATTGATGCACGACAGTGCTTTCCTCAACAACCTTCAGTCTCTAGTAAACGGATGGATCAAGTCAATACAAGCTATTACAAAGTTATCCCGGGATCCCACAAGCGGTACTGCATCACAGGAAATTCAGTTCTGGCTTGCAATGGAGTCCACACTTGAAAATATTGGTGCACAATTAGCCAGCGATGGAGTGATGCTTACTCTTGAGATATTAAGACACGCCAAACGTTTCCAGGCTACTCTCAGTTTCACATCCGATACTGGGCTGAAGGAGTCGACCGATAAAGTACAGAAGTACAACCAACTTATGCGAGATTTTCCTCTCGATGAATTGCTTTCAGCAACTTCGTTACAGAAGGTTGGTGATGCACTGGGTCTCATTTTTGGGCATTTGAACAAAAAATTGCGCATTTGTCCATACCCAGTTCGACGTGCTTTGCCACTAGTAGAAGCAATTTCTGCAGATCTTGATAATCGACTTCACTTTCTACTTCACGGTCGCTCCTTGATGCATTTGGAGTATCGAGATTTCAGAAAATTAATGTCTGTCGCCGATTCAATTTGGGCCATTTGGGATGACAATCTAAAGGAGTTCACCAATGTTGCCCGAGAAGTCACACGTCGAAGAAACGAGAAATTCATGCCCATAAAAATCATCGGAAAGCACGCAGAGCTGCAAGCACGTCTGAAATATGTGAGCACCTTCAGAGATAACCACGAACAACTACAGCGAACGATAATCAATGTTTTAGCACCCAAGGTTGGCGACGACGTTCCAGAGGGTGGAGCCAATGGAGTCGTTTTAGTTGAGGAAATGGGCGATGTGGATGCTGTTGAAGAAATCAAACAAGCTTGGGCTGCGTTGAGTAATATAGACATGCTCGATGTTTCTTCCGAAGGAACGCAATTGTGGATTCAAGCAGAGAGTACTTATAATGAACGAACATCGCGCGTCGAGAACTCAATTATTGCCCGATTGCGAGATCGATTAGCCACTGCCAAGACAGCAAGTGAGATGTTTAGAGTATTTTCGAAGTTCAATGCTCTATTTGTCCGACCAAAAATCCGTGGAGCTATCACAGAATATCAGACGCAGCTTATTGACAACGTGAAACACGATATATCCTCCCTACACGAGCGATTCAAGCAGCAATATGGCCATTCCGAAGCTCATGCAATGGCACAGCTTAGAGATCTGCCTCCTGTTTCGGGAGCGATCATTTGGGCTCGCCAAATTGAGAAACAACTCAATGGATATATGAAAAAAGTTGAAGACGTACTTGGGACTGAATGGGCGCTTCACGCCGAGGGACAGAAGCTTCTCAGTGATAGCAATCTTTTTCGCAATAAGTTGGATACTCGACCAATCTTTGAGGCATGGCTTCATGATGTGCAACGAAAGCATGTTACCATTTCTGGCAGGCTTTTTAACATAAATAAAATCCGTGCAGCAAACAATGCCTTGGAATTAGCCGTCAACTTCGACCATCAAGTGATCGCGCTCTTTAAAGAGACGCGAAATTTACAATGGTTGAATTACCCTGTTCCTCATCAGATCAACAACATATCGAAGGATGCAAAGCGTGTATATCCCTACGCTGTGAGTCTCATGGAAACTGTTCGGACATTCACACAAACCAGTCGTCAAATAGCCGAAATGGCCGATGTTCAAATACTTCTAAGTGGGTACCAGCACGAAGTCCAGGCCTTGATTGCCCGTGGAGTTTCTCTGAAATGGGAGTCGTTTGTGCACTCATATGATATTCACATCAAGCCCACGTATACAAAGGGTTCAATTGAACCTGCCATTGCCAATCGAACCGAGAGCAAACATGTGCAGTTTGTTCGCGAAATCGCTGCCTCAGTTGCCTTATTACAAAGCAAGACAGAAACGCTTGCTTCTATCAATGCAACGATTCAGAAAACATTGGCAGAGTTAGATAAGTGCCCTTACGAAATAATTGCATTCCAGGCCCGGTTGGAAACGATTCAGATGGCTGTTGATCAATTGAACCTTGAGAACTATGTCAACTTGCCTTATTGGGTCAGAGAAATGAATGAGCGTATCAAGGTCACTCTCCTAAGACGTCTACAACAAGCAATCGAAGTGTGGATTGATACCTTTGAAAATGAAAGATCTGACGGCGTCAACGACGACAGCCGCAGAAAGCACTTCAGTATCTTGACTGAGTCTCCACCTGAGAACAAGCCATCCATGAAACGACTGGTACACGAGATCTCCATGCGCAACCAAGTCATCTACTTGGATCCACCTTTAGAGTATGCCAGAGCTAGCTGGTTTTCTCAACTACATGAGTGGCTTGGGGTCGTATGCCATCTTCGTAAGGTCAAGGCTTCTCGGTATGTCATGACCTTGGGAACGACTAATGATCCGGAAGAGCTATTCACGGAACTCCCGCGAGATTGTGCAGATGAACTTCTGAGAGCCTACAAATGCGTCGAAGCAAAATTGCATGAAGTCAGCCTCTACGTTGACAAATGGCTACAGTTCCAATCACTATGGGATCTTCAATCTGATCTCGTGTATGAAACCTTGGGTGAAAAACTCTCAAAGTGGCTCCAGCTTTTGCAAGAGATCAGGAAAACTCGCTCCACTTTCGACACAACTGAAGTGAGTCGATCATTTGGGCATCTTACCATTGACTATGATCAGGTCCAGACAAAGGTCAATGCCAAATATGATCAGTGGCAACACGAGATCTTGATCAAATTTGGAAGTCGCCTTGGAAACCGTGTTCGTGAAGTCTATGCTGAGATTGAAAAAGCACGACGTGATCTCGAAGTACAATCCCTAGAAGCATCTTCTACGGCACAAGCTGTGCAATTTATCACCATTGTACAGACCTGCAAGCGGAGGGTAAAGGCTTGGGGCCCAGAGGTAGAAACTTTCAGGCAAGGACAAACCACACTTGTTAGACAAAGATATCAATTTCCCATGGACTGGCTAGGAGTGGAGCAAATCGATTCTGAATGGACTGCTCTCAATGAAATCCTAGCTCGTAAGGCCAAAATCGTGGAAGATCAGACCGACGCGTTACGTGCCAAGATTACTGCAGAGGACAGGGTGGTTGGAGAGAAAATTGCAGAGATTACTGCCCAATGGAACGAAGAAAAGCCTGTATCTGGTACCATTGCTCCAGATGTCGCATCTGCAACTCTCACTTCATTCGAGAGTCGCATCACGAAATTGCATGAAGAGTCGGAAATGGTTGCTCGCGCTAAAGAGGCTTTAGATCTTCCGGCAACTGCAGATACAGCACTTGTGGCTATTCTTGAAGAAGTCCAGGACTTCAAGTCTGTATGGGCTGCTTTGTCGACCATATGGAAAAGCCTTAATGATCTCCGCGATATGTTGTGGACAAGCGTTCAGCCTCGAAAACTAAGATCCGCGATTGATGGCCTCATTAAGATGACCAAGGAAATGCCAAGTCGAATGAGACAATATGCCGCATTTGAGCATATTCAAAACGTTCTTAGACAATTTCTAAAAGTTAATCCTGTGGTCACAGATTTAAAATCTGAGGCTGTCAGAGACCGCCACTGGAACAAAATCTTCAAAAATTTGAAACCCGGGAAGCGCTATTCGCCAATTTCAATGACTCTAGGAGAGGTTTGGGATCTAAATCTCGTCTCCACCGAGAAGATAATAAGAGATATTATCGCACAGGCCCAAGGCGAAATGGCTTTGGAAGAGTTCTTGAGGCAGGTTCGCGAAGATTGGTCCAATTACTCACTAGATCTTGTGAATTATCAGAACAAGTGTCGTCTTATTCGTGGTTGGGATGACTTGTTTGCGAAATGCAGTGAAAATCTGAACTCCTTACAAGCAATGAAGCATTCTCCTTATTACAAGGAATTCGAGGAAGAAGCTGCGTCATGGGAAGATAAGCTTAATCGCGTACATGTACTTTTCGATGTATGGATTGACGTCCAGCGCCAATGGGTTTACCTTGAAGGAGTTTTCACCGGAAATGCAGATATCAAACATCTTCTGCCAATTGAGTCTTCAAGATTTCAGAACATCAATTCTGAATTCTTCGCAGTAATGAAAAAGGTCTACAAGCAACCGTTTGTATTGGATGTACTCAACATATCTGGTGTTCAAAAATCATTAGAACGTCTTGCAGAGCTTTTGAACAAGATCCAAAAGGCTCTTGGCGAGTACCTTGAAAGAGAGCGTGTGTCATTTCCAAGATTTTACTTCGTTGGTGACGAAGATTTGCTTGAAATCATCGGTAACAGCAACGATACATTACGGATTGCTAAGCACTTCAAGAAGATGTTTGCCGGCTTATCTGGTCTACTCATGGATGAAGAGCAAGTGATTTCAGGATTCACCTCAAAAGAGGGCGAGGAGGTCAGACTCAAGAAGGAGATATCCTTGATCAAGACTCCAAAGATCAACGACTGGTTGACTCTGCTTGAAAACAGTATGAAGTCAACGCTCGCTGAATTGCTTGCAGAGGCTGTTGAACAGTACGAGGCCATTTTCACTGCGGATGATGTAGACCAAGAAGCCCTAAACCAATACATTTCTGCATTCCCTAGTCAAATCGTTGTCTTGGGTACGCAAGCTGTTTGGACCTCTTGTGTTGAAAAAGCGCTTGAGAACGAAGGCGCCGATTTGCAAAAGTTATTCGACCAGGAGGTCAAAGTACTTCGCCTTCTTGCATCCACCGTTCTAGGTGATCTTGACCCAATTCAGAGAAAACGATGCGAGCACCTCATCACTGAGTGCGTCCACCAACGAGATGTCATTGAAAAGCTACGTAACCTCAATGCAAGTACGCCTAATCATTATATGTGGCTTCTGCAAATGAGGTATGTCTACAAGCCAGAAGGCGATTTCCTGCAACGCCTTTACATTAAAATGGCCAACGCGAAGCTCAATTACGGGTTCGAGTATTTGGGTGTAGCAGAACGTCTTGTCAGAACACCATTGACGGATCGATGTTTCCTGACACTCACGCAAGCTCTTTGTCAGCGCCTAGGTGGCTCGCCTTACGGTCCAGCAGGTACAGGAAAGACCGAGTCCGTGAAAGCTCTAGGTGTTCAGCTAGGTCGTTTCACTCTGGTATTCTGTTGTGATGACACTTTCGACTTTCAGGCTATGGGGCGTATTTTCTTGGGACTCTGTCAAGTTGGTGCTTGGGGTTGTTTTGACGAGTTCAATCGACTTGAGGAGCGTATATTATCTGCGGTTTCTCAACAAGTTCAGAACATCCAGCTCGGTCTGAAACAAGGTGCAGAGGATGAGAAGGCACAAATTGAATTGGTTGGCAGACAACTGCACGTGAACGCCAATACCGGACTATTCATTACAATGAATCCAGGTTATGCCGGCCGATCAAACTTGCCAGACAATTTGAAGAAATTATTCAGAAGTGTTGCTATGTCCAAGCCTGACAAAGAGCTTATCGCGGAAGTCATGTTATACTCGCAAGGATTCAATCAAGCGAAACAGCTTTCTAAGCAGACTGTACCATTTTTCGATAGCTGTGCTGCGCGACTTTCCAAACAAGCTCATTATGACTTTGGATTGCGTGCCTTGAAGAGTGTGCTTGTCAGCTCTGGTGGGCTCAAACGTGCTCGTCTAACAAATTCCGACGGTAACCTCGGGCCTGAGGAGGAGGTAGAACCACAAATCATTGTACAGAGTCTTCGAGAGACAATTGCCCCTAAATTGATCAAGAGCGACGTGGAAATCATGAGAGCCATCGAAGCAGAGTCATTCCCCGGCGTTGAATACGTTCCCGCTAGCTTAGACGACCTTCAGAATGCTATCAAGAGCCTTGCTAAAGAGAAGCATTTGGTGGTGAATGATACCTGGATGACTAAGATTCTTCAGCTCTATCAAATTCAAGGCATCCATCATGGTGTGATGATGGTCGGAAATTCTGGGTCTGGAAAGTCAGTGGCTTGGAAGGTCCTCTTACAAGCTTTGCAGCAAGTTGAAGGAGTCGAGGGAGTGTGCCATATCATAGACTCAAAAGTCATGTCGAAGGAAGCTCTCTACGGTAATCTCGATTCAACTACTCGTGAATGGACCGATGGTCTATTCACAAGCATCCTCCGCAAGATCGTAGATAATTTGCGTGGTGAGGAGTCAAAGAGACACTGGATCGTTTTTGATGGTGATGTAGACCCTGAATGGGTTGAGAATTTGAACAGTGTTTTGGATGATAACAAACTGCTCACCCTACCTAATGGTGAACGTCTCAATCTTCCCGGAAACGTCAGGATTATGTTCGAAGTTGAAACTTTGAAGTACGCTACTCTGGCAACCGTAAGTAGATGTGGTATGGTCTGGTTTAGCGAGGACACTGTTACTCCTAATATGATGGTTACCAATTACCTAGAAAAACTGAGGTCGGAGGCGTTCGAGGATCTGGATGAAGATGCTGTTGCAACAGGACAAAGTGCCGCCCAAGCGCTGGAGATTCAGTCTCACGTGGCGGACCTTCTTCAAACATTCCTCACAACAGAAGATTTCATCATTAATGCTTTGGAACGCGCCGAAGGATTCAACCACATCATGGATTACACTGTATCTCGCGTTCTCAACACTCTTTTCTCTCTTTTGAACAAGGCCGTACGAGACATTATCGAGTATAATTCTCAACATGTCGACTTTCCACTTGACCCAGATCAAATCGAATCATTCATCGCCAAAAAGCTTCTTCTCGCACTTGTTTGGTCGTTAACTGGTGATTGCCCATTAGGAGATCGTAAGAGCTTTGGAGATTGCCTCGCCGGGTTGGCTACGTTTGGAAATCCAATATTGGCCGACAACTCTTCTCTCATCGATTTTGATGTGACTCTACCCCAAGCTGAATGGTCTTCATGGCAAAATCAAGTACCCACTATCGAGGTCAATACGCACTCGATCACGCAAACTGATGTGGTTATTCCTACTCTTGATACAGTGCGTCACGAGGATGTGTTATACTCCTGGCTAGCAGAACACAAGCCCCTACTTTTGTGCGGTCCTCCTGGTTCCGGAAAAACCATGACTCTTTTCAGCGCTCTACGTAAACTTCCTAATATGGAGGTCGTTGGACTCAATTTCTCTAGTGCAACTACTCCGGATTTGTTAATCAAGACGTTTGAGCAATACTGTGAGTACAAGAAAACTGTGAATGGAGTTATGCTTTCACCTACTCAAATTGGACGCTGGCTTGTGCTTTTCTGCGACGAAATCAATTTGCCCGCACCAGATAAGTATGGCACGCAGAGAGCTATCTCTTTCTTGCGTCAGCTTGTGGAGCAGAACGGATTTTGGCGCACGTCAGATAAGACCTGGGTCACACTTGATCGCATTCAGTTTGTGGGTGCTTGTAATCCTCCAACAGATGCTGGTAGAACACCCATGGGAGATCGTTTCTTGCGACACGCACCACTCATCATGGTTGATTATCCAGGAGAATTGTCTCTCCAACAGATTTACGGCACTTTCAATAACGCTGTTCTCAAGATTATTCCCGCATTGAGAGGCTACTCTGAAGCATTGACAAAAGCTATGGTCCGATTTTACACCGAGTCACAGCAACGCTTTACTCCTAAAATTCAACCCCATTATGTGTACAGTCCTCGTGAGCTTACTCGTTGGGTTCGCGGCATTTACGAAGCTATACGACCACTTGAGACACTTAGTATCGAAGGTCTAGTCAGAATCTGGGCCCATGAAGCTCTGAGATTGTTTCAAGACCGTCTCGTGGCTGAAGACGAACGTAAATGGACCGACGATGCTGTCCATCGCATTGCAACTGACTTTTTCCCTACTATCGATGAAGATAAAGCTCTTGGAGGGCCAATTCTGTTCTCCAACTGGCTTTCGAAGAACTACGTCCCAGTCGACAGAGAGCAATTGAGAGAGTTTGTTAAGGCGCGTTTGAAGACATTCTGTGAAGAAGAGGTTGACGTCCCACTAATTTTGTTCAACGATGTTCTGGAGCACGTACTTCGTATTGATCGTGTTTTCAGACAACCGCAAGGTCACTTGATTCTTATAGGAGTCAGTGGAAGTGGTAAGACAACGCTGTCTCGATTTGTTGCTTGGATGAATGGTCTCAGAGTCTTCCAAATCAAGGTTCATGGTAAATATTCCGCTGAAGACTTCGATGACGATCTACGTGATGTACTACGTCGATGTGGCTGTAAGGGAGAAAAGATATGTTTCATTATGGACGAATCAAATGTCCTCGACTCCGGTTTCTTGGAAAGAATGAACACTCTGCTAGCCAATGCTGAAGTTCCAGGTCTTTTCGAAGGCGACGAATTCGCATCGTTGATGACAGCCTGCAAAGAAGGTGCCCAGCGTCAAGGACTCCTATTGGATTCCCAAGAAGAGCTTTACAAATGGTTCACCGGACAAATTGTGAAGAATCTGCACGTTGTCTTCACCATGAACCCTCCTGAAGATGGCTTATCTTCTAAGGCTGCAACTAGTCCTGCTCTCTTCAATCGTTGTGTACTGAATTGGTTTGGAGATTGGTCTGATCAAGCACTGTTCCAAGTAGGCACAGAACTGACTCAATCTGTTGATCTTGATCGACCAAACTTCACAGCACCAGACAGCATTCCAGTTGCATATCGAGACCTTAGCTTGCCAGCAAATCATAGAGAGACGATTATCAATTCAATGGTGTACATTCATTACTCACTACACCGATTCAATGTCAAATTATTTAAGCAGCAAGGCAAAGTAACATTCCTCACACCTAGACACTTCTTAGACTTCGTGGCTCAATACGTCAAACTGTACACGGAGAAACGAGATGATCTCGAGGAGCAGCAAAGACATCTTAATGTCGGTTTGGAAAAGCTCAGAGATACTGTCGATAAAGTGCGCGATCTTAGAGTTAGCTTGGCAGACAAGAAAGGTCAATTGGAACGCAAAGATGCAGAAGCCAATGAGAAATTGCAGCGCATGGTAGCGGACCAAAGAGAGGCTGAGCAACGTAAAACGACTTCACTCGAAATTCAAGCTGCTCTAGAGATACAGGAAAAGGAAGTCGCTGAACGTCGTGAGGTTGTACTCAACGATTTGGCCAACGCCGAGCCTGCTGTTATCGAAGCTCAAAAGAGTGTTAGCAACATCAAGCGACAACATCTAACTGAGGTTCGTTCCATGGGTAACCCACCTCAGGGTGTCAAACTTGCTCTGGACTCAGTCTGCACTCTCCTTGGCCATAAGATCGAGAGTTGGAAGACAGTACAGGGTATTATCAGAAAAGATGACTTCATTGCCAGCATTGTCAACTATGACAACGAGAGGCAGATGACAAAGAATCTGCGTGTAAAGATGCGCAACGAGTTTCTTTCAAACGATGATTTCACATACGAAAAAGTTAACCGTGCCAGTAAAGCTTGTGGACCGCTTGTTCAATGGGTTCAGGCTCAAGTCAACTACTCTGAAATTCTTGATCGTGTAGGACCACTGAGAGAAGAGGTTGGGTTGCTCGAGGAACAAGCTCTACAAACTAAAGCTGAGGCCCAAGCCATTGAGAACACTATCAACACATTGGAACAAAGTATTGCAACTTACAAGACAGAATATGCAGCTCTGATCAGTGAAACACAGGCTATCAAGTCTGAGATGTCAAAGGTTCAATTCAAGGTTGATCGCAGTGTTCGATTGCTTGACAGTCTTTCTTCTGAACGAATACGCTGGGAAGAGGGAAGCAAATCGTTCGAGACACAAATCAGCACACTTGTGGGTGACGTCCTTGTTGCCGCCGCTTTTCTTGCATACAGTGGTCTCTATGATCAGCAATACCGAAAGAACATGATGGAAGACTGGTTACATCAACTCCATTTGTCTGGAGTCAATTACAAACAACATAACCCAGTCACTGAATATCTCTCAAGCGCCGATGAGCGACTTGGATGGCAACAAGACACTCTACCAGTGGATGACCTTTGTACTGAAAACGCTATCATATTGAAACGCTTCAATAGATATCCATTGATTATTGATCCTTCTGGTCGCGCTACAGAGTTCTTACAGAAGCAGAGCAAGGACAGAAAGCTTACCGTCACTAGTTTCTTGGATGACTCTTTCACTAAACAATTAGAAAGCTCCCTCCGTTTTGGAAATCCTATTCTTATCCAAGATGCTGAATACCTGGACCCAATTCTTAACCACGTTCTCAACAAAGAATATCAGAAGACTGGTGGGCGTGTCCTCATCCAGCTTGGAAAGCAAGAAATCGATTTCTCGCCCGCATTCAAGATTTACCTTTCCACTAGAGATCCATCTGCAACATTCGCACCGGATATTTGCAGTCGCACGACATTTGTCAATTTCACAGTCACACAGAGTAGTTTGCAAACACAGTCGCTCAATGACGTCCTCAAATCTGAACGACCTGATGTGGACGAGAGACGCTCTAATCTTATCAAGTTACAAGGCGAATTCAAGGTTCATCTTAGGCAGCTCGAGAAGCGCTTGCTGCAAGCCTTGAACGAATCACGTGGCAATATTCTTGATGATGACAACGTTATTGAAACTCTTGAGACCTTGAAGAAGGAAGCTGCAGAAATCTCTGTGAAGATGGGTAACACTGAAGGTGTAATGGCTGAGGTTGATGAGATTACACTGCAGTACAATATAATCGCACGCTCTTGCAGTGCCATTTTCGCCGTTCTTGAACAATTACACTACCTCAACCACTTCTATCAATTTTCTCTACAGTACTTCCTCGACATTTTCCACTCTGTGCTAAAGGGTAATAAGCGACTAGAATCAGAGACGAACCATGATAGACGTCGCGATATTATCGTGGAAGACTTGTTTGTCACCGCCTATCAGCGTACATCCCTGGGACTACTCCAGAAAGACAAGATTACCTTAGCAATGCTTCTCGCCCAAGCAGCTCCATACAAGATGGACAAGAGTCTTATTGACGTCATTCTAGATGAGACTGTGGTTGGCACTGATTTGTCAACAGATGGTGACATGAAGGATGAAGTCATGGGCAATGCAATTAAACTTCCTGCTTTCAAGGGCAAACTTGAGGGTGTGTCTTCTGAAGCTTGGGATCGTTTCTTATCCGAGGAACTGGCAGAAAACTTCGCTCCTCAAGTCTGGGATGATAATTTGGAAAAGAGAGATCAAGAGCTTATATCCTTATTGCTCATCAAGCTTTTCCGGCTTGATCGATTTGTTCCTGCCGCTGAGCGATTCGTTACTGCAGTATTTGGCAATGGCCTCCTTGACATCACTGAGGACCTTAAGCAGATTGTCGAACAAGTCTCTGCAAGCCGTCCAATTGCACTTTGCTCAAGCCCTGGGTTTGATGCTAGTTACAAAGTTGAGAACCTCGTGGAGCAATCACGAGCCGCGTGTACCAACATTGCTATGGGTTCTAATGAAGGGTTAGCAACCGCTGATAAGGCTATCAGTAATGCAGCTGCCAATGGATCATGGGTCCTTGTCAAGAACGTTCACTTGGCACCAACCTGGCTGCAGAGTCTGGAGAAACGAATGGATTCACTCAAACCCCATGCAAACTTTAGGTTGTTCTTATCAATGGAATCCAGTCCTAAGATTCCTGTCAATTTGTTGCGGGCATCCAGAGTATTGATGTACGAGCAACCAGCGGGTGTCAGAGCCAATATGAAGGATTCTATGGCTTCGCTTTCTACCAGAGGTACAAAGACTCCTGTAGAGAGGACGAGATTGTATCTTCTCTTGTCTTTCTTGCACGCTGTCGTTCAAGAGCGTTTGAGATATGCTCCTAGTCTTGGATGGAAAGGGTTCTGGGAGTTCAACGATAGTGATGTAAGTCTACCATACCCAATTTCCTTTAACTCTGCTAACTTCTTATAGTATGAATGTTCTGCGTATATCATCGATACCTGGGTGGAAACAGTAGCTGCAGGACGATCTAATGTGGCCCCACAAAACCTCCCTTGGGATATGCTTCGCACACTTATCGTGGAGACATACGGTGGTAAAATTGACGACGAAGGAGATTTCGCACGTCTCACACAACTTGTCCACTCTTTCATGACTCCAGCCGCCTATGACATCGGTCATAAATTGGTCCAAGGTGTTGCAGGTGATGAATCCGAGACTGGAAACCTAGTCGTACCAAGCGGAACTACAATGAAAGATTTCACAGAATGGGTTAAGAAATTACCCGAGCGTGAACCTCCTACTTATTTGGGTCTGCCGGCTAATGCGGAGAAATTGTTGTTGGTAGGACAGGGTCGTAGCATGATTCAGAACCTGGGTAAAATTACTGAGATGTTGGATGAGGGTGAACAGATCATGGCGGAAGCCGCTTGATAGATATCAGGGCTAATGTGATAGATGAGAGAATGGAGGATGTTAGATTTCATTTGTCAAAGGATGGTTAATAAGAAGATACATGAAGGGCTCTGTGAATAAATTTTCCTTTGTAAATTGTAGAGTTATCTTCCAACATCAGGCATGCCAAGAATTAATGAAATATACGGCAAAGCATGTCGCAACCAGCTGCTATTGTATCAACCCTTTCTTTTTAATCAAGTTGTTGTTGGGATCATCTTAGTGGTAACAATGAAGTCTGTGACACGTGCGTTAAGCTACTGTGCATATATCACTTCCACTTTGTAGTTAGATTTTACCTTAGTACAATTAATCTACATAGTCAATAATACATGCATTCCACTGGCCTGCTCCTTCATTGTGAACAATAGGTTTAATTTATTGTGTTGTATTGTTTATATGCATTCTAATTTCAGAGCTACAAGGGCTGATGCAACACTAGCAACTCAGAAAAGTGCTATGTCTAGGTGTGTACTCCTCTCGTAAATAATCCTTTTATGATCACTTACTTTTGGAGAAAAAGTAATAAACTCGATTTTTTGAGAATATACCGGCTTGTTGAAATTAATCCTGAAATAACATTAGAAATTTGACACCTTTTTTTTCCTCTGAAAAACTTACCTACGTGCAACGATTTAATTTTCCCCTGACAAAACACGTGCTAACAGGAGCAAGGCAAGACCTAGGAAGAAGGCAAGACCTGCCGATAAAATGTACATACTTTGAATATGTCTCTTGAGCTTTTGGATTTGATTATCTCGAGCCTGGACTTGGCGTCCAACACCCTCCTCTCTGAGCAGCAACAGGCTCGCATTACACTCATTTAGTTGATTGTTTAGTTCCTCGTTATGGGAAACTTTATGAATGAGCTTTTCTTCGAGTGTAGCAACTTTTGCGTGAGTTGTTATGAGTATTTGATCAGCTTGAGATATTTCTTGTCGAGCTTGAGCGAGTTCTTGACGATGGTCTGCACGTGCTTGAGATATTTCTTGTCGATGCTCTGCAGTGAGTTCCTGACGTGCTTGAGATATTTCTTGTCGAGCTTGAGCGAGTTCTTGACGATGGTCTGCACGTGCTTGAGATATTTCTTGTCGAGCTTGAGCGAGTTCTTGACGATGGTCTGCACGTGCTTGAGCTATTTCTTGTCGATGCTCTGCAGTGAGTTCCCTAACGTTGACCATATCGTCGCTATCAGATTGATATTCCGAATTCGGATTATAGATCTCTAAAATTGGATTCGAATTTGATGACTTGGAAGTGTTAGTAAGCATGATGTCGTATTAAGTTAATGAAATACAAGGTAACAAAGTTGTTTTGATAGAATGAGTTTGAGATTTGTTTGTTCAACCATGATCATCATTGTTGGTTATATAAGACATACCTAACAGTAGTAAGAATAATGAACACTTAGCGTCGATGAAGTATGGTATTCAAAAAAGTTGTCTGGAGGTCACCTGATGTTTACAACTTTCTTTCTAAATTTATAGAATCAATTTTTTGCTACTGTAAACTATCCAGACTTGTAAGTGAATCGTTTTTACAAGATGAGCTGTATTAGTTTACACTAATTTCAAACTTAGATCAAGAAAGGACACAACTTCTATCAAAATCAACCACTCACAACTGAATTTTTTAACAGACCGTACCTTATAACAACCTTGAGTAAAAATCGAAAGGGTGCAGTACGACTCAGGTGATTACTGTGGATATGGAGGGACTGTCTACATAGAATCTAGTAAATCTACATCACTATAGGGAATACGCTTTACAAAGTGTATGAACGTAGGTGAGTGACTTCAATTCAATAACCACTGTATTAACCCTAAGCGAATTCGGAAGAGAATAGCTCTTTCAGTAGCCCTTATTCAAAGCCTACTATCTACCTACAATAATAACTAGCGCTTTATAGACAAAATACAATATTGACACTTAGGACCCTACAGATCGTAGGTGCTACGTTATTCGTATCTTTCTCAAACCAACAGAGAGGGGATCCGTATTGAAAGAGTATTAATTTTCAATTGAGATATTAGTAAATCGATCCCTTCCCCCATACAAGCTTTATCAAGTCCAGTGTAAATGATATGTTTGCCTCCTATACTCCTTCAATGTTACGCTTACCCCTGCCCATATATCCGAGGGCACAGTTGTAATACAAGAAATGCACAACGGAAGATGGCCTCGAGGTGTCTATCACATAATCTTTCAATAATTAGGGATATATTAGGCATTGGACTTTCTTAGATTTCCGATTATTATATGGAGTCGAAATCAATCTGATCTGCTTGACATGGTCGTTCTTACAGTTTAAATCACGCCAGAATCGCGTATCATAATCACAAAATACAAACTCCTCGATATGTTAAGACAGAAGTAAAAGGTAGCTAATGAATGAATAGATCCTAAAAGTGTATTCAAGTAGGTATATGTCCAAATACTATCGAGGTGAGAAGCTTTCGAGTTATGATTGTAAGATCTTACAAATGGGAAACATGAGGCTTCGGGTCTCTTGCTATACTACTTTCCACCCTTTCTACTCTCTGCTCAACTCTTATGACGTCTATCCCGGCTTGCTTGTAACTCTCGTTTTTTTCCAACCAACCACTTCATCTTTTCGATCTGATTAGTGAGATTATCAGAAACTTGATCAATTTTCATCGCCAACACAGTTTCCATCTCCCTTTCTTCATCCTCCAGCTTCTTTGCATCATGCTCTACATCCTCCTGCTTTCGTTTGAGGCACTTTAGAGATGTACGAATTTCTGGTATAATTGAAATTTTACCTGATTCTGAATTATGCTCATCCTTTTCGAATAGTGTTGCGTTTTCATGATGTTGTTGTTCACCCTCACCCGGATAGGCTTGAACGTGAACCTCAACCTCAGCATCAGACCTGTTGTTGTCCATATCTTCATATTCCTTCATCAAAGCTCTTTGCAACTCATCCTCGCAAATCACTGTTTCTTTCTCGTGACGTTTCTGCTCAATTTCACCCGAATGAGCTTGATTTTGGGCTCCAACCTCAGTATCATCCTTGTGATTTACTTGACTAGAGGTACGAGCAGAATCAAGAATATCGTTATTGATAACACCACCTGTATTACTTGATTAGTATAAATACTCAAATATATTATGATCGACATACCATCCGTATCAGTATTAGTATAAACAAACTATATCTTCTTTTTCTTCGTATGGTGACAGGCAGTAGGTAACGAATTGATGACATCATAGTGAATTTACATATATTTAAATAACGTAGTTTAACACCGAGTGAGCTATATTACTAAGTGGGCCATTATTTTTACACATAAAATTTGTTTATATGTAATCGTATACTTTCTTTATTTATAGATAGAATTTTCTAAAAATTGAAATTATAAAATTTAACTATATAAATAATATAAGAATCTAATTATTTATTCGAAATTCAAATTGTTATAATAATTATTATAGAAATATTTCTTTTATAATGAAAATTGTAACTATTTCTACTTTTTTTTTAGAATATAAAAGAAATCTTTATATCAAAACTAAATTTATAAAGAGTTAAATTTTCATTATTATTTTTGTTGGTTCGAGAAGGATACAAAAGATGTAGCACCCACGTATTATAGGTCCTATATGTCTAATTGTATTCTATCTAAAGAGCTAGCTAAATGGGAAAGTAGTAGGCCTTATTATATAGACACTACTGAAAGAGCTAATCTCTTTCGCATTCGCCTAATCCCTTTGATATAGTAGCTATTGTATTGAAGTCATTCCTTTGAAGTGAATACTCTTGTTCATACAATTTTATATTAATTTTCTTTCAAAAATTAATAATTGATTATTAAAATACAAATATTAAAAAAGAATTAATTTTAATGTATTTTGAAGTGGCCCATTCAGTGATATAGCCCACTCGATGTTAAATTACGTTATATCTAAATAAATAATGAATTATAGTAAATTTTAAAACAAATTATTTACTCATCTAGACCATATAGATATATAACTTTTCCTCCGAGAGACATTCTCGTCCCAACTTTTTATATATCTAAAATAAATTAATCAACCGTACTGTATTACAATCACTTATTTATCTACCTAACTATAATTTCTAAACAACAATAAAGATGGCATAATCCAATTTTACTTTAAATAATTTTATCAGTTTTATTTATACATAAGCCTGAACGTACTCCAAAAAATCCTTTGAATACAACTACCTCAAGAGATCCAAAAACCAAAGTTTATAAGAAAAAAGATATCAAAAACAATCCTCTTCCTCCTTTCTCTCCACCCACTTCACCCTCTACAATACATACGGACATACAAGGACCAAATAAACAGCAAAACGAGCTCTCAGACTCAGACTCGACCGCCATCAAGAACAACCCCAAGGATAACAATGTGACATTTCTCCTATCCTCTTCTGCACGTAAATCTCGAACCCCAAAAAACAGATCTCTTTCGAAGGGAAATGCGAATCATCTGACTAATATCTGTATAGAGCATTTGTTATTCGGATATTTCAAAGTAAAAGATTATTGATTTTGCTATGAAGCAAATCATCTCAAAGTGATGAAGACGAACGCACTCAACAAAAGATTTACGCCTCCCAGTCAATGATATGGATATATAAAGATTTGGGGGTTGGTGCTAATCGAAAATGGTTGTGGCTTGTGAACACAGGACCATTATGGAATACAAGAACATCAAAAAGCAGCCTCCGACGGTTCTCCCTCAACTAGCCCACTGGAAAGCTTATATCGGATGTCACAGGCAGCTTTGCTGTTAAATCTGCGGTTGTTGGGTAAGCCTTGATTCATGATAGATTAAAACACAAAAATTCGAGTCACTACACTGATCGTTCCTCACTGGGCCACGTTGAAATGGATCAAAGGCCGACCGAAAGACGTACAGCATAGTGCCAAGCTAGAGATAGACAACAATATACTCGATCGGCAATCGTGGCATACAATAGAAAACATCGCGACACATAAGTCAGAGGAGACGAGGGATATCAAGTCGCTCAACTCTCAATCTACCTCGCACACCTTGAAAAAGTTTATTTCAGGACATATATGGCGTATAGGATTGGTAGCCTCAACTTCTCCCTTCGAGCTTTCTTTTCAGCGCCAGGCCCTTACAGAGATACTATCTAGTACAAACTTTTTTCTTTCATGGCAATTGATACTCCGAACATGAGACCAAGACACAGGATGATGCTTCCTCTCACTGTCTCTTTTGGTACTAAAGAATAAAATCATCCGCTGGAGTATGATACCCGGCTGGCCAGAGTGTTGGCGGAGTTGGTATCTATTGCATCAATCGAGAGTGTTACCAAAGTTAGAGAGATGAGAAGAAGCGCGAACCGGCTTCATTTCATTGTGGCCATCTTCGAGTAAAGCACGATTGTATCAATTTGTATGGCCATATGAGGTTGAAGACCGGCGTACCAATTTGGTCATTCTCATTGGCACGCAGGGCGAAAGATTAAAGGAAGATGTGTTGATGTTCTTGTGGTAATACGCTTCATGCTATACTCTGATGATAGATGCATAGAACGCAATTCAATATTCTTTGCACATCGTGGCTCTACAGTATAGCATTTGATACAGTGATGTTAAGTGCTGCACAGCGCAGAACTTATATATTCGCGTTCGCATGATTTCTGACATGAGATATTCCTCGACGTGTAATTCTACTGAATGTTGCGAATATGAGATAAATTATTTGGAGTCATAGAAGTGATATGAGATTAGATGAGATGAAATTGATTTTGGAGCTTGTAACTTCGATTTGGAAAGGGGGGGAGTGGGTAGGTAGTTCCTATTTGAGAGATAATATTGGTTTTGTGATGTGGATGGGGAGACTCGGGGGTAAAGATGCTGCGCGTATTCTATTTTTGATTGTGATTTTAATAATATTGATTATTATGATGATAATAATAAAGGTATGAGTTCCTAGATGAGTTCCTAGATTCAAAGAGCGCGTTTACTGGGATAGATATGTGTGGTACATTTCTGTGATACATACTTACATACATAGATACACATATCGGCATACTCTGTTCCTGTTCTGATCATTAGTATTAGAGTATTTGGAAATCGAGAATTGAAGAGTTATAAATAGGTATGAATATAAATACAAATATAAATATCAATATAAATATCAATATCATTATAAATATGAAGATTGATTTACTTGAGCAAACGAGCATCGAGTATTGAGTATTCATCTGCGTAGTAGATGGATGGATGTATTTTTGTTTGGGATTTTCTGTGTTCATCTATCTTTGTATTTCGGAATTGGGAATTGGGAATTGGAATTTAGTATTTGATATTTCTGATCAGGGATTTAAGATCTAGAATCCAAAGCGGATATGGAAAACATGTACAGAATAGAATAGAATATTCTTCATCTCCACCTCCATCTGAATCTCCATCTGAACTTCTTCATCATATGCATAGGAAAAAGTATCAAAACCTGCTCGATCTATCCTATCCTATCTTATCTTATCCTTTCTTTCTTTCAGATTGCGTCTCGTGTATCAGTAGGCTTGAACTTGAAATAAGACCCAGGCCTATTGCAAATGTAAACGCATATGTAATGAAAAATTCCCTCAAGATTGCATGGAATAGTCGTTGTAGGATATCATTCCCCTTGCCGCCTCTCTCGCCCCAAACCTGCCATTCCATGTCATGTTCCACTACAAATTTCTCCCAGTTTGTTGAAGCTCAGTCCATCATATAATTCTCATCTCGCCTTCTCACCCGACCTCACCTCTTCTCCCCTCCTCCTCTCCCCACCCCAATCAAACAAAACTCAACCACAAACTCCAAAGTCCCCCTGACACCCCACCCCACAATAAGTCTCGCTCCTCCCACAGTATCCCACCTGACTACAACACTCTCCAAACACACTCCCCTTACAGGTCTGGCCATTCCCATCACCACACTTCCCATCCTCGCTCACTCCCAAACTCCCTGCGCTCACCACCGTCGAACCCGCCGCATATACACCCCCTGTCTGTTCCGCCACCGGCGCAATCGTCGCCGTTGCCACCGTCCCCTGCATCTTGACAAGCACAGGCGGCCCTGTAAAATCTCCCCCCTCACACCCTTTCTGAATCTCCGCACAATGCGCTTCCCACGCTCTACACCCCTTATCCCCCGTCGGCGGCGCACAATCATAGCAAACCGTCGTCTGATTCCAGCAATTCTCGCTCGCGTCCCAGCACCCTGCTTCAGTGGTATACGCAGCGACTTCGACGCCCCACCAATTCGCATTCGTGAGTGCCGCATCTTGCGGTAGAAGCCCTTCATTCTGCGTCGCAGTGAAGGCTGAGAATTTTGCGGCCTTGCTACCGGTGGTGTTGGAGGTGCTGGAGACGCCGGGTTGGTAGGGAGCGGGTCCTGCCATGATGTAGGGTGTAGGCGGGGGATTCCAGATGTTGTAGAGGACGGATGGGGAGTGGATGTTGACGTAGCCGGGGATACTGACTGTATCTTTCGGAACGGCGGTTTTGGAGGAATCGAGATAGATTTGTGCACAGCCGGTGTAGAATTGAGGGTTTGGAGGGGTCTTGTCGGCTTGATGGAGGGCGAGAAGTTCGGGTCGAGCGAGGTAGTATCCACCTGCTAGATCACTGGGGATGTTGACGGAGAGATAGCCATTGTTTTGGATAAGCTTCTCGGTGCACCATTTCTGTGTGCTGTTGTCGTAGCCTTCGTCCCAGATTTTGAACCAGCCTATAGACAAGTTAATTTTACTGAGAAATATATCAACAAAAAGACACGCAGTCATACAACCCTAGGCTTGTCGCTTTCAGAAATCCAAGAAAAAATAGAATAAAGTAAAAAACACATACCAGATCCCACGGCCGTATCATTAATAGCCGAAGCCACACGCTTCATATACACCGCACAAGGACCCTTATGATTCGGATCGATGGCGCCCTCCTGGGAAGCATCCGCATACTCTCGAAACAAGAAGCTCAATTTCGCCGTCTGATTAACCGCGCAGACGCGCTCGACTCCTCGAGTCCCATTAAATCCTATCCCCATCATCAGCACACTTCAACACATTTCAACACAGAAGATCTCAACCTAGAAGAAAACTCACCACATGCCATGGAATCACTATCCAAATCGTTGATGGGGAAAGTAGCCGTGCTAGGATCCGAGGGCATGCGCACACATGTTCCATCGCCCTGCGATACATCGTTGACAAAAAGTGTCGTGAAGACTGTGTGCGCAGCTACCAGCTGAGAAGAGTAACATGCCACCAGGGCGAGTGTCAAAAGAGATAGATGCATTTTTCCTCGAAAGATCAACTTCGGGAGAAGATATGTAAACAACTTTGAATTTTGTACCGATGTTTTTAGGTAGAATGTGAGAAGAAGTAAGACAAACAATTGCAAAGCAGAGGATTCTTTTCAAAAGAATCAAAGGAGTGTGGTGCTGTGAATGAAAAGAAAACAGAATCGTGATGATTCGAAAAGTAGTAGTGAATAAGAAAAAGAAGGATTCGGTGTGCTATTGTACAGAAACAATAGTCGTTTATATTGTGATTGTTTCCATATGACGAACCTTTCGTTTATAGGTTCGAATCTCCTATTCACTTCAATAGTTTAACCATTCATTCACCATAAGTAGATTATTAGTGATCAAGAAACCGTACTTTGTGGTACAAGTATGTAAGAATTTATTTTTGATTTATTCTTGTGTTTCGATTCAAGACAGACCACACTACTGGCATGCTAAAAAGGAAATGTATCAATCCTATCATCTACACGATGCACATCAATCCTATAACCTACAGAACGACCCATGGAACAATCTGGACATGAAGTAGTAGGGTCAAAGGCGCAGCTGGAGGGGTATTTATTACATGTATGACAACATCATTCATTGGTTCTCCGTTTTCCTCGAGAAATTGAGCAGGGCGGTAAAACATTTTCGTTTGGTTTCAGAAAACGGCCCCTTTCCTTGGCCTGAGAAACAAACGCCAATTACCCATATATCACCTACCCAACTGCCCAAGTACCCAAAAGTTACACCTGCATTTTTAAAGCCGCAATGAATTGTCATGCACCTTTTGCATGTCCACCAAGGGTCTCTTTTGCCCTATCGTTCACAACTCATCGCAAATTGCATCAAAAGGAACCATAATACGGGAATGATCCTCTAACATAAGCACGACATAACTTTCAATGCCTGCGAGTTAATGTCCGATGCAAACAATCCCTTGGATTGCCATCAGAATTGTACCCCGAGACACTTTAATAATTTGAGGAGAAGAGATTCATTTAAATTCATGCACGGTAATCCACCGGCGGAGGTCAAGGTATACACAAAAACTTCGTCCCCTTGAGCCCCTTCGTATTAGGCCAGTTCATCGACATGTTTTTTCCAACATCCTTTTTACTTCATATCTTTTTTCTTTGCCCGCTATGCTCGATTTAATACATTTATGGTACACCCCCCATCAACTCGTCATATCGTGAAAGCATTTATTCGTTAATTTTTGCAAGGATACTGTAGCTAACCTCAGTAACGTATTCCAAGGGCAGGAGAATGCGCAAAGGACATTGTACTTACTCATGGTCTCTGAACAAAGAGTACTCCTCTTCTCCAACCTTAACTGGCGATCCTCCGTACTAATCCTAGTCAGCGCAGCTCAATCATCCATATGTTCTACAACTTCCGAAACCCTCGGTCTTGATCCATGCTGCGGCTATCCCCTCATCTGCAAGAATGACCCCAAGCAAACAAACACTTTTGGAACCCCCGCCTCATTTACCACACACCCATCGAGCTTACCTGAGGAATCAAAACTTTGTCACCAGCCTGTACGCTACAGCTAACTCTCTTTCCATCCTTGTCCAAACCTCCGGGGCCAACAGCCAAAACTCTAGCCTCGTTAAGCTCCTTGACACTTGATTCTGGGAGGAAGATACCGCTGGCGGTCTTGGTCTCAGCCTTGATTCTC
This sequence comes from Botrytis byssoidea, assembly GCF_014898295.1. NCBI lineage: Eukaryota > Fungi > Ascomycota > Leotiomycetes > Helotiales > Sclerotiniaceae > Botrytis > Botrytis byssoidea. The sequence continues at coordinate 1,229,124 of NW_024065849.1, forward strand.
TGGACCAAGACACGGTCGAGGAGAGGAGCGAGGGACTTGATGGACTTAAGGGCGGTAGACTGCAATATCAATGATCATTAGCAAATATAATACAGAGGAAAAGCTAAAATGCTCTGTAGGCTTTTATAAGGATTGGAATCACCCCGAACTATGAAGTCTTCAAGGCGCAAGTAAATTGAACAGCTCACTCACCATTTTGAGGGTATTTAAAGTCTGAGTAGAAAGTAATTGGCAGAAAGTTGTTTGGAGTAATATCAAAGAGTTGAAGCTCGGAGGACTGGGTGTGGAGAAAAATAATTTGTACCTCTCGGGTTTCTCGAATCTTCTTTAACCGAACATCGGCCATTGATCAAGACACCCACCTGGTCACATGATAGAACACATTCCTGTGTCCATTTCTCCTTACACAGCAGTGAATCTGTTGTAGAAATTTACTCGAATCATTAAATGATAATGCTTGAGGGATGAAGATTAAAGAAGAGTTTGAAGCTTCAAACCCTTGAGAATTCGTTAAATAGTCGAATATTGGCTGGCATGCTATCCTCGAAAACCCCGCATACCTTAGATCGACGAGCAAGAAGAGCGGCAAACATTAATGGAGGCCGTGGAGGGAGTAGAAGCGGCAGGGGACGTCTTAATTGTAATAAAAATAAATAAGAAAAGGTTACGCCAAAGGGATGGGAGTGGATGGCATTGTCGAATTGTCACTCGAGCAGCCGAATTCTATAAGTTATTCACGTTTGAACTGTTGAAGTAAGCAAAGAACTAGGAGACTACAATCGTATTTCAAGAATTATATATATAGCTATGCTTTAATTAAAAACAGTCGTTAATATCATAAGGACTCAACAACATTCCTATCTAAAACGACCTCGAGATATGTATCTAGTAACGGTTCCAAAATGATATAAGACCTCCAACACTCCTATGGATATACAATCTACCGCAATTCTTCTACTATCTAAAAATGAGCCTTATGCACTGCACTGTGAAGTAGTGCCATCAATATGAACCAATCAACCTAGGTGAACCATCCCACCCAAAACGCCCCCTAATCCCAACCCTGACTATGCAAATGAAGAGTCATCCAAGGCTACGTAAAATTCGTTATTTTGAGGAAGGAGGTGGTGTTGGTGGCTCAAGAGTATGTGTGTGGCCTGGAGCTGATATGGGTTTGCCATCTGAGTCTTGACGGCATATCACTGTGTCTCTTACCCAGGGATTATCCAGTATCTGTGCCATCGTAGCTCTCTTCTTTGGATCCAGCTTCAACATCAATCCGATAATTTCTCTACTCTCTCTGGGTAGGAGACGGAGTAATCTATCTGGTCCTTTAATCACTTCTGGCTTTGGTGGCTCAGGCTTCCTTGATTCGATAGAATTAATCAAGGTGAGCATGTCAACATCAGAACCAGAGCCGTTAGGACCGTTTTTCGAATTAGGAGGTTTGGTATCCGACTCCTTTGTGGCTGGTGTGGTTGTTCCATTGGAATGTTCTGGTTTTGGTGATGGAGGAGAGGCAAACAACTTGAAGGAATTATCCGTCATTCTAGGCATTTTCCATGGGAATCTGCGCAAAGACATGCAGCAGAAGATGATTGCAAGGGACCATATATCAGCTGGCTGTGGGTCATATCTCTTCTCGTCATACACCTCTGGAGCGAGGTAAGGATCAGAGCCAACAATACCTACAAGAATATTAGCATGTTTTTTTTTTCTTCAGGAAGTTTAAAGTAACGTACCACTGGAAAGCGTGATGCCTCCTTCAAAGGGATACAAGAACACGCTAGCACTACCAAAATCGATAATTTTCATAATACCATATTGGTTGACCACAACATTATCAAGTTTCAAATCTCGATGAGCTAGGCCCATACTATGCAAGTATGTGACACCACTCAAAATCTGAAGAAATGAGCAGGTAACCTCTTCTTTCGACATTTTACCAGTCATCACAACGGCAAATAGATCGTAAGGTGCATATTCCATGACCTCGTACCATTTTCCTTTCTCTTGCACGATATCCAACGTTTCGATGATATTGCCATGATGTAGAGTTGATCCTATACAAAATTCGGCAGTTACTTTCTTCGTGTATTCCTTCTCTGATTCGTAAGAATGCCTGGCGCGAAACTCCTTTACGGCGAATGTTTTACCATCACTGCTTCGCTTCATCAGACGTACGGAGCCTCCAGCTCCAGCTCCAAGAACCTTTCCAAACTTCCCATACTTCGAAGTTAGCCCGTGGTCATCACCAAATGGAAGCTGTTGTCCTTTGCTAGATGGTGATGCTTTATTTATTGAGCTACCAGATTTAGTAGATGGCGTTGGAGAGCCGGCACGCTTGGCTTTATGTTGACCAATTTTCAAGAATCGCTTGAGCTCTGACATGGAACCGTGAGCTTTGTGTATTGTTGATGCACTATCATCGTGGACACCCGATAGATGGTTTTTATGTCCAAATAATCCAGTGTGTCGTTTCTCGACACCTTGTGCCGGTGTCTTTCCATCTGCCGCACTTCTGGAGGATCTAGGTAAGCTAGTTGTGGATGAGCTTGGAGACTGTCGGTTTTTTGCGCCTACCGCGCCAAATCTGAACCTCGACTCAATGGCTTCGGCATTCTTGGGCTGCGGGACTCTTCGAGATGCGGCATAAGGATCATCTATATCGCCGGCTGGTGTAAAAGGTCTGCTGTAGGCCGAGGGAGTAGCAGAGCGGGCGGGACTAGGTTCTCGAGATGCAGGGACGGAGGTATCGTTCGCAGTAGGACCAATCGAAAATGTATGATGTGGTTTTGATTGACATGATTCGTCAGAATTGCTAGTAGGGCTAGTCATTATTTGCCCAGAAGATCCAGGTCGAGACGCGTCAGCGTCGGTAGTTGAGGGTGAGGTTCTGGGTGGTGAAATCTGAGGTGTCATAGCCGCCGGATCGCCCTCCGCAGCCACTTTCGGGACTGGAACCCCCTTTGCTGCTTCGGTCGGAGCATCTCTCGATCGTGTTGCAGCAGGGGTTATGGGTGGAGAATGCATGGATGATGTTCGAGGACTTTGATGGGGGGAGGGTCGACTCGAAGAACTGTGTGTGTTATATCGGCTAGCCTCTCGCGAGTTCTCTTCGGTTGAGGGTATCTACAATTCAACGAGTTAGTAGGACGGTACAAGACTCCAAACAGAAACCAAGTCAAATATGGACAATAGCAATATACGCTATTGTGGGCCATGTAATGCGTATTCCTTGCAAAGCAAATTGTGGTTCTCAATGCATAGAGTCTACTAAATCCAGCCCGTGGTTCAGCCAAATTTTGACTTTGCTACAGTTTGACACTTCAAGCTGAACTATATCAAACCACACATTGGCAGAACCCGTTGAAATATAGAATGCTGCAAATAGAAATGACGTACTCTCGAAGCTGGTAGAGACACAGGCTCGAATGCAAAATGGCTCATGCGACGTTCTTGTAGATGAGTTCCTTGAAGTGTTTTCGATAGCTGATCTAAATCTACCTGCTCCTTATTTAACATGTTCTGCGTAGCCGTGCTATGATCCAGACCAGCGAAGCTTGCATCCGGTGCTATTTGCTCGTTGACCGCGGCGAACCGGACTTGTGGGGAATCTTCAGTAGAGGATTTGCCGTTCAATTTGAAAGGTGTAGAGCCTGCGTGGCCATTGTTAGCCTCATTTTCTCAATGTATGTTGACAAGATGTCGTGATTGGGTCGACAACAGCACGAGTAAGCGCAGAGACTCACCGAGCGGGGCCGTCTGAGTAGACGATGATGATTCTTGAGGTTCAGCCATAGTGAGAGCGATGGGGGTATAGGATATTGGAGCAATTGCACTATGGTCGAGGATAGCCCTCCGGAGCCTTCACGAAAGTCGGGGCAGGTTGTAAGTGAGAAGGTTGAATCTGAAAGGAGAATTTGGAGGTTTGATGGTGGGGCTTTCGGAGCGTTTCTCTTGAGTCAAAAGCGGATACAAAACTGTAAGAGAGCAAACTAAACGGAAGAAGAAGCCGAGATGATGAGTTTTGCACCAATCGATGAATGATTAAGCATCAGATTGAATATTCAGATTCATCAAAGAGAAAGATAGAAAATGCAAATGAAGTAAGTAACCAATGGTACACAGCATGTACTGTACAGTATTGTATGTATTTTTGACCGTGTATTTTAATGAAGTCTTTGAAGATTCGAGTCAAGAATCTTTCTCCAACTGATTCGATTAGATCATGTACAACCAAGAAATTTATGTACCAGCAACAAACAGTACGAAGTAATGAACAAATTGGTCAAGAACTGGTAGCGGAGGTAGTAGGAATACCAAGCCCGGATCTCTGAGGATTTTCAATGGGTGGTGGGTAGTAGACTGGAGTAGCCAAAAGTCAAAGTCAAAGTCAAAGTTTTTAGTGGAGGAAGGATTTTGAATGTTAGGTGGTGGGTGGAACAAGAGTAGCCATGATGACGGGGTACCGGTTAATAATTGAACCTTGAATGCACAAAAGACCAAGAGACCCTAGATCATAAGCAATATCTAAACTGGAATTGGCAAGGTAATACTCGATGCTTGATGAAGTGGGAAAGGTCGGATATGATAATAAGAGGTACGAGGAGAGAAACGAAGATGTGTACCAGGTAATAATCTGTAATGGAGAATACCAAGTGTGATAGGTCGGATTTGCATCGGCTTTAATAACAACCAGAAGATGGATGACTGTAGTGTGACGATAGACATGTGCTAGTCATATTCTGATGCCTTCTTTATTTCCTTCGAATTCAGGTGTATGATGATGATGTGTGGTGTCTGGTGTCTGGTGGTATATATGATGTAAGCCGGATAATAATTTACATGGAATTGATCGAGATGCTATGTACCGTGCAGCGTACCAAAATATTACAAAAAGGCGTCTATGGAGCAATAATGTAAAATTGGACAGTTGATTTCAGAAGCATCCATCAAAAAGGATATTACTCGAGTACCGCCCGGTGCTTTGTAAATTGTAATGAAGAGATGAGAAAACGAGAAAACGAGAAAACTTCAATGGATCCCTCCTACCAGTCAGTTCTATCTAGGTACTCCCAGGGTTGAAGATAATTTCCATTGACTCTCATTCATTTGGATTGTGCAGAGCTGACTAATCATACCACAAACAACTTGGAAGTCTTTGCTTCTTTTTCTACATGCGGTCAGGCTGGCCTGTCGCCGCTTGAAAAAGAAAAAGAAAAAGAAAAAGAAAAAGAAAAAGAAAAAAGTTTTGACGAGTTGCGAGGTATGAGGTCTACTGGTAAAACCCTTCATTCTCTAACTAAACACATGTGATGAGAGAAAATCGAGTTTTTTTTTTCTACGTGCGTAGATAGATAGAGACTCTTGTGCTCAGCAAATCACATAAGCTGAGATTATCTACAACATAGGTCTCGACCACGATCATTCCGTTTTGGGCCAGGCATTATGGAGAGGTGGATCGAAATTTTAACACAGGCAGGATAAAAATAAATAGATGGAGAAAATTTAAAGCCCAACCTAGAACTGCACCTTTACTTCGCACAGAGGCACGTAGACTGTACGAAGTAGTAGTCATTCAGTAGATGTGGCTGACTGGTGATTCCATCTCATTGAATCCGCCTTGTAAACCTAGATGAGAAAGGGGGACAACCTATCAATAAGTACGGACTGGCATGCCATCTTGACTTCTGAGACTCATTACAGCAAGCTCATCACAACAAATAAGGCATATGTCTCTATGTAATTGGAACCAGCAATTCTCCTGTGATGGAGAAATTGGTCCCGTCTCGAGTCGCTCAAATCAGAAGACTCAAATTAATACCAGGCATCTCTAATTGCTTCATTCGCCAAAGTCTTTATCTTGCACTTGCACAGCAGCTCAGCAGGCACAAGATTATGCACGTCGAGTCTACAGAGGCGCCTGCTTGCTTGTACAACATTAGCATCGTATTTTGTCCCGGCACATCCGATACTGAGCATCGTTTGTGAGTGGATCGTTGTACATTCTTGGGAGGCGATTTGGTTTGTAGATCTTCCTGCTTTATTGACACTTAAGGCTGCATTGGTCGTAGATAGCTGGATACGATTCTTCTAGCTTTCTTCTAGAACTCCACTGTCAAAGCCAAGCCTAAGTGATACCGAGTGTTACCGAGGACAACCCCTGAAGCCCCGATTTCGCTGCTGGGGTTGCGCAAAGCGTTCCAGAAGGATTGGAGGAGATAGTTACACGTGATCCAATTAGCTCGAGGCAATCCGGAGTTCGTCTCGGATTCCCAATGGGAGACATTCCGTTCCGTGAAGAGACATCTTAGGAAGCATGACCTATGAGCCTACCTACTCAATGGATATGTATTTACTCCCGCTGAGCGCCCAATATTCAAGTATTTGGAAGCGCAGCTTTAATTCAGAGCAAAGTGAAACAAATCTGCCAAGTGTGCATGGTTTTGGAAAAGTTTGTATTGATACATGAGTCCATTTCTGAGTATTCTATTGGACAAGCACCCACAAACGCGGAACTATCAGTCCTGTTAACGAAATATTCATGTCCTTAATGTCCTAGTCGAAACATTGTCGAGGTTAAACCGTCATGAAAATCGTCTATTTTACACCATGTAATCTCAGGTTTCCCTCTGAGAGTAGTGTACATATGAATCCCAACGCCGCCGCAATGATATCACACGTGTGTATTGACTCAGCCTTTTCGAATCAGCCTGATCGACAACCCCTCGCCCCCTTCATGCGACAACCTTAACCCCAATGGTTTTCGCCTGCGCAATCACTGATTTGCAAAGCCCCTCCAAAGATAACCCCGATAGGCGCAATTCTGATTGTTTTATTTTGGCAATCTCGTAGATGTGCTTCAGACTGACAGTACCCACGACCGTTGTTGAATCTGGTGCTCCCTTTAGCTTTCCCTTCTTCGCCTCAACACCCGCAGCACTGAGAAGTAGCCACGATGTGGACGGCGTACGTAGTTCGAAATGGAATGATCGATCTGGTCGCACTGTAACTCTCGCGGGAATTGGGGTTCCTGGATTCATATGGGCAGTTCTCGCATTAAATTCCTAGCGAAACTATTAGACTGATTGACCAATTGAAAACGACAAAAATTGTATTTATGATACAAATGAAGTCGAAAATGCAACAAGATTCAGGAACTGTGCAGGTTGGGGATGTGCGTACCTTGCAAAAGTCCATTGACTTTACACCTTTACTTCCCAATGCAGGACCGACCGGAGGACTAGGACTGGCTTGTCCTGCCCCTACTATGAGCTTCACTATCACATCTGAAGCTGCGCGTGCTTTCGACATCGTTATGAAGGTGCTGGCTGAGGAAGATGTCCTGGCAATGAAGCTTTCTTGAGGTCAATTTGATAAATTAAATTTTTAGGCCGCGTCTGTCGCCTTGTCGATAAGGTTCTAAAAATGACATGGGTTTTTCGGTCAAGGATCCATTCAGCCTTTCAAGGTTACCCCAAATTTTAGATAATCCACATGCCGAAACTCATTTGATTTCTGTAAAATGATGCGACACAATGCCTTTTACAATAATACGTCATTTGTATACAATTTGATATTCTTCGCAAACGACAGCAAGATTAATCCCTTCCAAATCTATGAAAGGGGCTTGCACGTGATTAATTCTGGATGATGTATGCATTAGGCAGGAACAAGATGATGGGGCGTTATCTTGGTACTTGAAGGACGGTTGTCCCTCTCTCAAAGACAAACATCACAATAAATCATTTCACTTGCCAAAGATACAATAACACAAATTTTCAAGATGATGAACTGGGCCAAAAAGACAATGGCCAATGTTGCCGGCACAGCAGAACCAATCTATGGACCGTCAGCGATTATACCAGTCGGCAAGCAAGCAGAAACCACGCCATACACCGAACTTTCGAGAGAAGATATGAAATGGGTCGCTATGGACTCAACGAGCGTAGAGACTCAGACTTTCTACTTCATGGCTAATAGTGGACACATTGCTATGGCGCAAGTTATACACAGTAATGTTATGTATGATTTACACTTCTCTCCTTGTAAGAACGAGATGCTGACACTATAGGAAGTGGCGTGCGAACCACAACTCAGTTCAACTGCAAGATCTCCTATCCTAAAGGCAGCTCAAAGCCTAATCTCTGGAGTTCCGATCAACTCAGCAACGTCGAGTTCAGTGATGATAAAACCTGCTTCTATGCAGACGATGTTGCCATTGATCTATCTGAGGACGGCACAGAATATACTATCAAATCCATGACAAATGAAGCATCCATCGTCAACCTCACAGTGACTCGAGTTGCTCCGGGTTTCCATGTCGGTAAAGATGGCAAATCATATTATGGCACAGATCCAAAGGCTCCTTGGGGTTCGATGAGACATGCATTTTGGCCACGAACTATCACCAAAGGATCCATTACAACCAAAGATGGGTCAATAGACTTCAAGGGCAAGGCATTGTTCATACATGCGCTCCAGGGAATGAAACCACATCACGCTGCCGCAAAGTGGAATTTTGTTAACTATCAAGGTCCACAATTTTCAGCCATAATGATGGAATACACAACACCTCCAGCATATGGTTCTACCGTTGTCAGTGTTGGTGGCATAGTCAAGGATGGTGAAATCATCTGTGCCGGAGCTGGAAATACCGCAAAACACACCCGGATCAAGAATGATGAGGATGCTGGCTGGCCGGAACCAGAGGCGGTCAAATTTGATTGGCAAGGAAAGACAAAGGACGGAAAATCTGTTTCTGGTTTAATCGAAACAGACCTTGAGGAAAGACTCGATAGAGTTGATATCATGGCTGAAGTCCCTGGGTTTGTCAAGAAAATTGTGGGCAATGTTGCTGGAACAAGACCATATATCTACCAGGTTTGTCATATATACTTCCTAAGAAATTCCGCGATACTAATACTGCATGTAGTACTCCCCGCGTAATAAGCCAACAACCTTGACACTAAAGATTGGAGATGAAGTGATTACAGAGGAGGGAGTTTTATACACAGAAGCCACGTTTATTTCCGAATGATACCTTGGGACTTGAGTTTATAGCATTGATGTTTTTACATGTCAAATTTTTTGGGTTTTCGGGCGTCAGCGAAACAAGAGACATCATGGGTGCGTTGGAGAATAAGCACATACATTTTAGGGCTTGAAGATACCTTATGGGATAATAGAGTCTCTTTAGGAGGCTTGGATATTAACAGAAGTTCTTTTTCAGAATATTAAAATTCCTCAGTACATACCTAGTATTTAGTATTGAAAGTGAGACTTGGGTGAGAGGAAAAAGCAGAAGAACGCGCTAGTATTAAGTCCCGTGACTTCGTTTTCCCCCGCTTCCCAAGCGCGTTCAACTTTCGTTTGTTCAATCCCTTTCAACTTTCAAACAATTGTCTCAACTCCATTGGATGTATGATCGAGTGATAATATTACGATAAATCGCTCCCTTCTCTATAGCCGTATATCAGCTCCTTGTAATAAAATGGCACCACAAAACTTATCCTCACCATACACTCGAAAAGGTCATCATTCAATGGCCGGAAAGACCGTTATGTCAAGCCTTGGCGGAGGCAAGGGCAAGACCGGGCCAGGTGGTAGGGGGATTGGAGGTCCTCGTTTGAGAAGACATCGGTGAGTTTTCTGGATCAATCTCTATAGTTCTTGAGGTTACTTCATTTATCACTGTCCTCAAGGATTGTACAATTCACAAATACAATGGATAATTTGCTAATATGTTTCCGATTCTAGAAAGGTCTTGAAGGATAACATTAATGGTATTACCAAAGGTGATATTCGGTTAGTACTTCCGTGATAAGGCTGAAGATTCGAACTAATTGCAATTCACAGACGTCTAGCACGCAGAGGTGGTGTCAAACGTATCTCGTCGTTGATCTATGGCGATGTCCGTGAGGCGATCAAATCACGTTTGAATGAGGTCTGTACCCTCACTACAATACCGAGATCGTTGGACTGATCCCTTACAGATTTTGAAGGATTGCGTCGCTATAGTTGAACACTCGAAGAGAAAGACGGTCACTGTCAACGATGTGGGTTTCTTGTGCTACAGTCACTGGTTGAGACTCAAAGCTGATAATGTCATGTTAGGTCATTTGGGCATTGCGTCGACAAGGAAGACCTCTTTATGGTTTTGACAACATCGACAAGTGAACAGTTGCACGCTGTTGATGTGCATTTCGACTATTTTGCGAGGATACCCGTTGCGTGCGTATTTGTAGGACTATTTATGGACATGGAAATCTTGGCGCGCAACAAATTTTCGTTGTTAAGCTACGATTTCTCTTATTTTTTTTACAAGATATTGAGGATATATCAAGCGGCAGAAGCATGTTTGTAACAAAATTCTGATGATCATAGGGTATTGGAAGGATGATAATGAAATAGAGGCTATTAGATCATGAGCAGGCTCTACAAACTGTGTTCGACTTATATCAGTCCTTCTCTATTTGTCCAAGAAAGATTACCTGCCTGCATTTACTTCTATTCTGTGCCCAAGTGAGCATCAGCGTCAAACCGTTTTGAAGCTTATTCGTTGCAATATCCTACACCATCGTCGTACTCCTCCCCATTCCTCTGCCACCCCCTCTACCAGCGCTTGAATCCATCCTCTCTACCCCCACATCACTATGCACTCTCAGCACCTCACCTCTCCCATTGTTTTTCCCATTTTGACTCTTTCTCCCCATGAACCCTCTGCCTTTCTTCTCCAACTTTTCAATCCTCTCACTCTCCCTCTTCTCCCACAATTCATCTATGCGTCTTGAGCTGGCACCCCCATACCAAACCCTCTCACTATAAATACCCATTTTCGGTCCGCCTGGATACTGTCCCTTTCGAACTTTACTCTTTCGAGAAAAATAGGTGCAGGTTATATAGAAACCGTGGATGTGGCCGGGAATGACGCCTAGGAGGAAAAGAATAGTGTTAAGGAGACAGTCGGCACCCACGCCTGCGATCTGGGGTAGATGTTAGTCTAGGAGAGTGAAATTGAGGTTGAGGAGGGGGGATGAGAGACTTACGGCCATAACTGTCACGGGCGGACCTTTGATTCGATTAGTTTTATAATTGTATAGGCGACTGGATGATGGAAGATCGTAGAAAATGGACATACAGAAAATATTAATCAATAACATCACTAATCTCTCTCGAATCATCTTGACTTGGAATCTCGAAGACAATGTAAATATGCTTTGCTGCTCTGTCCAAATATACAAATTTATACCAAAGTTCGCAAAAGCTGTCAAAAATTGAATAGAATACACAAATTTCTAGTCACAAATTTCATATCATCTTGATCTTAAAGACGTTTGGACGGGAAGACAAATAGTTCAAGAATTTTTATCAGGCTTGCGTTACCTTTCTATTAATTCTAGGAGCTAAATGTGTTGGATCCCGTTCTTTCGAATGAAGAGAGCAGGGATAAGAGCTTGGTTTTGGGCGATGATGATGACGATGAGCTGCATGTGGCAGTGTGAGGTTGAATGCTACGAGTCTTGAGAAAGGGTAGATGGGAGGAAATGAAAGAGAACATGAGTTAACGTTATCTATGCTTTTATCAGATGAGTCTACAACATGCAATATCGATGTTTAGTTCGCAATAGCGAATAGTGGTATATCAAATTAGCTAGAGTTCCCTAGGTACCTACGTATGCTAAAAGAGCTAGCATATGGAGTCATTAGGTTGTGCAGTCCCGAACCGGGGTAGAGCATTCTAGCACTTACCCAGCTAGCAATAAAGATTTAGAACAAACAACCACATTATTGACAGAAGAAGGTGAGAGGTAGCAATCAATTTACACATGAGAAACACTTCACTTAAACATACAAGCAAATCGATTGGACACAAAGACCACAATCACGTGCTCAGGCGTCCCAGGCCCATGTAATCACCGATGTTCTTAAACTTAATTGAACCTTACAAATGCGTCAAACTTTCCTTTGCAACAACCACATTTTGGAATTTTGGTACATGATAAATTGATTTTGGGATTCACCATGTCGAATCTAGGAAAACGCAGCGCGTCGTCCGGTTTTGTCGATTTGACAAACTCGGATTCAGAGGATGAGGTACCTCGCGCTCAGCCCAAGCAACCCAGACTCAATTCTACACCCGGCCTGTCAACAGCTGGTTCTGGTTCTTTAAGACCTTCACAGGTTGCTGGAAACTCAATTTCGAGTCAAGCTTTGAATGTCCGTGATCAGTGGGGTGAGGGTGATGAAGATGAGATTATTGATTTGAGTCAAGATGTCGAAGAGGGCTTTGGTTGGGTTTTGGTTGGAGCTCTTGATGGGAAGATTGTGGGCGTTAGATTTTATGACGGATATGCGACGGCTGGTGAACAGGTCATGGTTAGGAGAGAACCGAAAAATCCATATGATTCGAATGCGATTCGTATCAACAATGTGAGAGGTACACAGATTGGACACTTGCCGAGGGAGCTGGCTTCTAAGTTGGCAGGGTTTTTGGTATGTACTTCTGGAGATATTGATGATGTGAAATGGAGACTGATGCAAAACTCAGGACGCGAGAACAATTGTTATGGAGGGAGTTCTTACTGGAGAAAAGAGAGCATATGATTGCCCTGTTTTGCTTAAGATTTATGGACCAGCGGATCCGGTCGTGAGAGCTAACTGTATGTTATATTCTCAAGCACTCATCTGCTACAAGAGTTTCTAAGATAATGTGTCTGCTTGCTGACTATACAACTAGTGGAGAAGCAGTTGGCCGCCAAGAGATTACCATTGAAGAGACGAGAAGTGGCGCCACCAAAGCCGCCGAAGGCTCTAGTTCTACCCTCGCAGAGAAAGCAAATGGGTTTCACATCTTCTCAAGCTGGTAGCTCTAGTCAAGTAGAGCCAACACCTCAACCAGTAATCGATCTTGCACATTTTGTTGCGAACAGCGAGAGATTCAATCCGAGAGAAGTGGATAAGATGGCTGAAGAGTTGGGTTTACCTGAAGATGCACTCTCAAAGATGCCCATGGCAGAACAACCAAAAGATCTCAAGGCTACATTACTTCCGTATCAGCGTCAAGGCTTAGCGTGGATGCTTGAGAAAGAGAGCCTAGTTTTACCAGATGCGAAATCAGACAAGGTTGTGCAACTTTGGAAAGCCTCGAAAGAACATAAAGGCACCTACAAAAATATCGCCACCAACTATTGTGACAAAGCTCCGAAGTTGGCCTCGGGCGGTATACTTGCAGATGATATGGGTCTTGGAAAGACTTTGCAGGTTATCTCTCTTATTCTTGAAGGTGGATCAGGTACGACTTTGATCGTTGCACCGGTCAGTGTTATGTCAAATTGGGCACAGCAAATGGAAAGACATATCAAGAAAGACAAAGCCTTGAAAGTCTTGACTTACCATGGTAGCCAAGGCAAGGTCAAGGAAATGACCCCTAGTGACTTTAAAAAGTACGATGTTGTTATCACCACTTACGGCACACTTAGCTCAGAGCTGTTTCCTCGCGGTTCAAAGCTTCCCGCGAAAGTTCCGACTACTTCTGGATTATTTTCGTTCAATTGGCGCAGAACCGTCTTAGATGAAGGTCACATCATCCGTAATCCAAAGACAAAGAGTGCGATTGCAGCAACAAGTATCAGTGCCATTTCAAAATGGGTACTAACAGGAACTCCGATTGTCAACACTATCAAGGACTTTTACTCGATGCTCAGATTCTTGGGTATTGGTGGTGGTCTCAATGAGCTTGAGGTTTTCAACGCCGTATTTACTCGTCCATTGTAAGTGCTCACCCAAGGAGCATCAAGTTAATGACTTATGCTAACTTACGTTTAGAGCCTCAAGAAATCACGAAGCAGAACTGCTTCTACAAACAACAATGAGAGCTTTGTGCTTGCGACGCAAGAAGGATATGAAGTTTGTCGATTTGAAATTGCCAGAATTGTCAGAGTTCGTCCACAAGGTCAAGTTCAGAAATGATGAATTGAAGATTTATAAAGCTTTAGTGTGAGTACCAACATCCAATCTCCCGATGCCTATACTAACGAAAAATCAGTCAACAAGCTAAAGGTATGGCTGATCAATTTCAAAAGCAGTCGCAGTCTGTCAAGAAAAACAAAATTCAATACACTCACATACTTGAAATTCTGCTTCGCATGCGTCAAGTATGCAACCACTGGAAGCTTTGCGAGAACAGAGTCAACACCCTCATGGAAATTATTGAAAATGATGACGTAGTTGTACTCAACGCCGAGACTCGTCTCGCCCTACAAATGCTTCTTCAGCTCAATATTGACAACCACGAAGAATGTTCCATCTGTCTCGAAGAACTCCACAACCCGGTCATCACAACCTGCAAACACGTTTTTGGACAGGAATGTATCGAGCGCACTATCGAACTCCAACACAAATGTCCAATGTGCCGTGCACATCTCGAGAACAAGGAAGTTCTCGTTCACCCTGCCGTCGAAACAGCCGAAGACGAGGAAATCAATACAGATGAGCAATCTTCCAAAACCGAAGCTCTGATGCAAATCATCAAAGTCACACACAGTGACCCACTTTCCAAAGTCGTCATCTTCTCGCAATGGACTTCATTCCTCAACATCATCCAAAAACAACTCGAGCAAGCTGGAATCAAATTTGCTCGTATCGATGGTTCAATGACGGCTCCACAACGTGACAATGGCATGCAGTCCCTCGAAAGCGATCCCGAATGTCGAATCCTCCTCGCTAGTTTGGCCGTTTGCTCCGTAGGTCTCAATTTAGTAGCAGCAGATACAGTCATCCTAGCCGATTCCTGGTGGGCCCCGGCAATCGAAGATCAGGCGGTAGATCGTGTGCATCGATTAGGACAGAAGCGTGAATGTAGGGTTTGGAGATTGGTAATGGAGGACAGCATTGAGGAGAGAGTTTTGGAGATTCAGGCGGAGAAGCGAAAATTGGTCGGTAGGGCATTTCAGGAGCAGGCGGGCAAGGGTAGAGGAAAGGGGAAGGAGACGAGGATGGGAGATGTTCTGAGATTGTTGCGTTGAGTGGTGAGTGAGTTAGAGTTGTATATTATTGGGATGAATGATGGGTATGTAATGGGGCTTAGATCTGCGTAGATGGCGAATCCGTATTTCGTGGAGTTAAGGGCGGGTGGGTGTGAATGCCTTATTAGAAAGATGATTATGTTTCGCCTCACGGCTTCTAGATAGATTCATGAACCAGTGCGGTTTGTACAAATATACATATATAGATCAAATAAAGATTTGTACAAATGTAAAAATTCCGCACATAGATCTAGTGAGATAATGTTCTTGTATTACAAGTTCATGTGACATTAGAGTGTGAATTACACGAACATCAATTATCTAGAAAATATGTATAGGAAATGGAGCGGAACTGTAAACCACCTATACCTATACAAATAATCACTCTGCGTACGCGAAGCATCGCAAGAGCTACAAGGTGGGCCCATTAATAAAATCCAAGCACGCCAGAGTCCAGAGACGTGACGGAAAAGATGGCCCATGGGAATAAGAAATCAGCAGTTCACCGGACAGTTTTAAGATCAGTTCCCGGTGAGCTCTGATTGAAATCTATATGCTCAATTTCGTCGCCTCTTGGGGAGCTTTCTTTCCTCAATATTGCACGCTGCCATTTTGAGCATGTTTGACGTAGGTTTTTGGCGTTCGGTCCATAGTCTTCTTGATATATAGAATTATATAAGTGATTTCTCGTATATTAGTCATCTACCAGGATTGAAGCATAAAATTTGGGTGTAGAACGGAGAACAGCGAGTAGATCTAATGAACATACCACAATATCATAATAATTCGTATCAAAATTCAAGATTAACGCCAAACAACGTTCTGCCACCCGTATAATATCGAGCTATATATGCCAAAAACACATCTATACAAGTAATGTACTTTCTAATCAATGGATTAATAAATCCTCTTCCTCGTCACTCTTCCCCTCATCATCCAATCCCAAATCCAAAACATCATCATCTCTTTTAGAATGTTCGTCATCAGAACCCTCCACAATACCCCCGCCCAATTCTAACTCTTCTCCTAACAGTCCTTCCCTTTCTTCTCCTTCGCTTCCGCTTCTCCTTCTACCTTCTCCATTCTCCATATCATTTCCACTATTACCCTTCTCTTCCTCTTCTCTTCTTCCGATAATCACATTCCCTGCAACTAGCAACGCCGCGCCTAAGAACCATAATGGTGGTAAACTTTCCGAGAATATTATAAAGCCGAGAACGGCCGTGATCATGAAATTGGAAGATGTGTTTATAATGGAAACTTGAACGGTTGAGGTACCGCGAGCGAGGGCTTTGGTAAACAGGGTCCACATTACACCATTGAAACCCAGGTTGAGGAGGAAAAATATCTATTGCAGTTATAGGTTAGCAATGTGTACAATTTAGAGGTCTTGTGGCTGTGTTGGTGTCCCGTTTCTCATGAAGGGTAACATCCAGAAAAAACATCGCCCATTGAATAAGAATGGAAAACTCACTCCTCGTACACCATATTCAACAACCTTTTCACCCTCCCCTAATCCCAGAAAACCTGCAACATGCTCTGCGAAAGAAGTCGTTAATTGGGTTGTCGTTCTGCGGTCAATAAAGTGTCAGCGCATTAGAATTTAGCGATGGCATGGCATATCCATTCATTCCGTATAGCTTTGAAAAAACCATTTCGATGCATCCGCGCATGTTCAACCTCTTCCCTTCTATACTTCTCCTTCCATTGAATCACTAAATCCGCAACGGATTTGAAGCAATTTAGAAAAAAACCCAAGACCACCTACAATTTCGCAAAAACTCCATTGAAAGCCGCACAAGCACCACTAGCCACCGCCAATAAAATCCACTGCGATTTCCGACTAATATTCTCCATTGTGTTTTCTTGCTCTTCTTCTTCGTCCTCGTCTTCTTCCAATTCTAATTCTGGCTCATTCCCTTCACGATTTGAAGAAGATGTTGGTTCCGAAATTGTAGTTGCACTATAAGACCCGTCGTCATTCAGAATCCTATTCTTAGTCCGAAGCTTATGTACCCCTGTTCCTGTTGTGCCTAAGAGGGGTTTGCGTGGATCATCCACCCCAACTCCACCAGGTACGTCTGCTCCACCATCAGCCTCAAGTGTAAGAGCGGACATAGTAGAACCGGCAGTG
This sequence comes from Botrytis byssoidea, assembly GCF_014898295.1. Classification (NCBI taxonomy): domain Eukaryota; kingdom Fungi; phylum Ascomycota; class Leotiomycetes; order Helotiales; family Sclerotiniaceae; genus Botrytis; species Botrytis byssoidea. The sequence continues at coordinate 1,246,287 of NW_024065849.1, forward strand.
AGTGCTGTTGTTGTACCGGCGTTGACTTCTACGGATCCAGGGGATTCGTGACTGTCGGATTCGTAGGTAGAGGTGGAAAAAGTAGAGGATTGCGTTTTGCGTTTGGCAGGGCGGAGCATGGTGAAGAGCCTATAGTGTTGGGCGTTGTTAGGGTAAGGTAGAGGTGGTTATTCCTTTGTTTGAGGTGTGGTTTGGGGTGATGTAGTGAGTTACGGTGCCCGGAAACGAGCCTGGCTCGCCTCGATACTGCGTTGGTGCTGATTGCAAGGGGCTTCGGAAAATCATATATATCATTGAAGGATTTCACAGGCAATTATGTGATTTGATGATTGTCGTCAAACAATTGTAATGGTATGTAGGTAGGTCATCTGGATTTCGCCGGAAGTATTTCTTCCTTCCAACTAGTGTGTCGAGGGCGTCGCACTCTCCCTCTTCATAAATACTGCATAACGCCATGTTTTCAGAAGCATGTATGAGGAGTTCTGGGGCAAATCTTCACTGTTCTCACATAAGAAACTACATAAGCCAGTTGCTGAAATTGCTATGAAGGGTGTTCGGGAAATTGGTATTTACAACCAGGCACCCGAAAGCTGGGTGCGGATAAAGTGCCTATGATAGAGTTGGTGCAAGATACTGGTGTGAGTGGTCTAGTGACTGCCACGAGAAGTTTTTTGTGTTCTTGGATGGTGCAAAGGATCAGTAGCAAGCCGATGAGGCGATCCGTCTCCTTGTGACGATGTCTATGTCATAGACATTGAAAGGGAACCTCACACTCCGAGTCTCTTGAATACATACCATTATTATCTCATTTAATGCGTTCCGATCGGATTTATGATCAATATAACGAATCTCTAAAGCGGATTTAGGCGCTAGTGGTGCGATTTTTGAATCCTCCACTTATGTGTGAACAATCTTCATAATATCAAAGGATTGCCATTCTCATTTTAATATCGATGGCTTCGTTCAACTCTGACGAAGGAGGTGATAGTTCTCAATAAAACATAGGATTCGAGAATTCAAAATCTACAATTTTTGGAGTCACGATACTTGAAAAGTGTATGACACAAGACATCTTTGTGGCAATAGCTCGCAGTTTCACTATTTTGATCACTCAATAAATCATAATCTCTTCGTGACCAGAAGATAAAATAATTATTGTTCCATTCATCTAACATGTAATTCTTTTACCTACTTCAAGAGCAGAAGTAGAATTCAATAATCCAAGGACCCGGAAACATAAGAAAACCCTCCTCGATTCAAAAATGCGCTGAGGGTACCATCACTCAGATCCAGCCTCCATGTTTCCCTTTAGTCTGCCATTCTTCCCAAGGCTCCGGTGTCTCTATTTTTTCCCTCTCTCCGTCGGCTGCTGGGCTCTTCGCTGTCTGTCTTCCCGCCGACAATCTTGCCACTGCCTGTCTTTCCGCTGTTTCCTTTTTGCGAGTTTCCCTAGAAACGGGGTGCCTTCTTTTCAGTCTGTGATAATCAACTACGTACAGTCCATTTTCTCGGGGCCGTCCTTTATTAAGAGAGGAGCTACCCACTGATGTTGGTGCTGGGGGGCTCAATCCCGAAGTCGAGCCGTCACTTCTGCCTGAGACTTCTCGGTTACGGGACTCGCGTGAGTCACGCTTTGTGTCTTGAGCTGTCGACCTGACTGGAATGTCACACTGCATTTGAGAGAGCCATTTCTGAGTAGGTCGCTCGTCAAAGGGTCTAGGAGTGGAGGGCAAGGATGGTTGAGAACATGTGTCTGAAAAGCATGAGGCCTGGGAGTGTCTCGATGAGGAACCGGATTCACGGTGGTGTGTTTTCTGAGCAGAGCTGAAATAAGTTGTTGCTGGAAGGACGTCTTCAACTGAGGAATTGCCAGCAGGATTAGATGCAAAGGTAGAGGATGCGAAACTAGGTGAGTATTTGCTGGACCGTCGCGAGTTTGAAGAAGAGTAGGGGAAATTCTGGCTGTACTGTGGGGCTGAAACATTCCCAGTAGAATTATAAGCAGAGGTAGAATATGCTACATGTGTGTGCGGGTATGCGCTAGAGGATTGACGGTTCATGGGTGGATGGGGAAAATCTTGGTTGTACTGACGAGCTGGAGCGTTAACGATGGGAGAAGAGGCAGGAAATGTATTGTTCATGAGCGGATTTGAACTGGGGGACGGCTGATCTGCTGCACACGGGTAGAGATAGTTCTTATTGACTTTGGGACCTTGAGACATGGTTGTATCTTATTGTGAACGAGTGTAAATTGTGAGAATGTTCAAGCAATCCTATAAATAGTCCAAGTAAATAATTTCTCTGTACTTCTGCTTTTCTTCCCTCTCCCCAGGAAATCTCGAAGCTTAAGAGCATAATTTCCGCACTAAAACTCTGGTCTTTGGAATCATAATGTGGTAAAGGAATATGAATCAAAACGTTCATTTTGAATGACTCGAGGTATTTTCCCTGGGAATCAATGAATCAACTCATGTAATTTAATGCTAGAATTATCACAGCATCTCTATGACTATAATTGCACTTTCAGGGTGAAACTATGAATCTTGAGAGTATACAAAAAAGTACAAGATATAGATCAAGAATATACTGTATACTCAGGAACTGACTTAAGCTTGACATACTTGAGAAGTCCATGAGGGTTCATTCATGGACAACACGATCTAACCGGCTTGGCAAAGAATAATTTTTTGCGTTGAACAACATTCAATGAGATGTTATCCGAAATTTGTGGGAAAAGTTTTGGAGTAGAAAGTATAACAGTCTAGATGGAGTTGTATCGTTGGTAGTGGGATTGATATGGGTCAAATGAATGTATGAATGTATCGAGAATCAAATCCAAGTCAAATGTACACACTCAATCAAAATTGATGTTAATACTGATTAAATTTCTAACTTCATATATCTTTTGAATTCCATAGACAACGTCTCCAAGGGAACTGAATTTAGTTTACACCATCTAGTCTATCTCCATCCAATTTACCGAGCAGGATACCTCAACCACCTCTGTTCGGTTACTCTTTCATGATTGCCTACGACACTCCCATTTGAACAGCCGATATCAAAAACAAGTGATTCTCCATCGCCTTTGTAGCTACAGGTCTATCCTTCTCAAGAATATTAGTGCCGATACAGACCTAAGCCCCTCGATCGCCACTTTCAAGCCTTTTACTTTCCCGAGAAAACTTTAAAAACTCCTCTCTCAACCGCCAAACGCTCGGATCCAGTGGTACAACATCATTGTCCTCGCTTCTGTATGATCTGTTACTGATGGATTATTACGTTATGCAGAAGTTCGGGCCCAACAGGCAGTGTTTGAGTGATTGTAATCGAAAAATGGTTCTCTTAGAAACTGTAAGTCGGTAGAGTTGGCGCGCGATTTCCCGAGTGTCGTCTTTCTGGCTTAGCTTTCTATTTCAATCCTTCTTTGAAAGAGGAAGAAGGACGATATGAGATTCGCCAGATACACACATATGGTGACTGTAGGTATACATGTACATGAGCAGCGGACATTCAAGATGAAACTAGTCCACCTTGAATTCTGGAAATCCTTCCTTTCCACCGATCTTCAAGACATGCATTATTCAATCTTTAACTTGTGCCTAAGCCGGCAAGCCTGCCTTTTATATCAACTTCGCAGATTGAAGACGCTCGTAAAAGTCTTGTGTTCATCGACAGTACTGGTAGAAGCTGCGTAAACCACTTGAAAGCTCGCATGTCGATGTACGCAATGTTCAGCTACCAGAGACTTAGTCTCTTGCGAGCAATTTTGATGACTCTCAAGTATCTCTCGTCTGTAAAGACGAAGAAGACAATTTCCAGCGCAGGCCAACCCTAACTTCAGTCCACTTATTACTTATAGTCTTTCTCAAACTCAACGAAGTTCTTTGAGATTCCCGTCCCTGTGTCTGTGTCCGTGTCTCTTCCAAACGCATATTGACATCCCGCGACATATCCTCCTTTTCTAGTTCGTCAAATTCACCCGGCAATACAGATGGAACAGTCTCAAATCTATCCTCATCGAACAATCCCAAGGCAGAAACAGCCGAACTGTTCTCCTTACGGCCTTCTGTCATTAGGCCTATGACCATAAGCCGAACTACAACATCATCGAGGTCCTGTTGAATATCTCGTCCCTCATCGCCCGTTTCTACCATTGCCTCCCAGTAATACTCGCTGTAGTCCCCTTCTGGTACACCATAATTTTCCTCGAAGTCTTCACTCTCATTCTGTGATTTAGCATGAGACGCTTCACTCTCGGTTGCAGTGAAGAACAGGTCATTATTGAACACTTCATGCTCTGGTATGTCATTCCATATCTTTTTCTCCTCAAAGAATGTGATTTCAGACTCATCTAACCACTCCAATACATGAAGCTGGCCCTCAGTCAAAGGTCCTTCACTACCAAAAGGTCGATGTTCAAACTCAAGGATCGCATCCCTATGCATAACACTTGGTACCTCAGTCATAGAGCCCTCCTCACGGGTTATCAAAGAGTTCGTGGTAAACATAGTGGATGGAATGGCATTATTGCGAAGGATGGTTGGAGGTGGCGAAAAGGCCAAGTAAGACCTGGTGGCCGTTAAGGAGGGTCTAGATCTTCCTTTCTGGATCACTACGTTTTTGGCAGCTACAAAGAACCTTTTGATCGTTGGTCCCGGAGACGGCATGGTTTCAATGTTTGAAACTCAAGGTGGGAGGGAGAAGGTAGATCTGGATGCAATGAAGTTGTTGTTCAGTTGAGAGTTCTTTTCGAACATGTTGAGAGGTGTGTCGGTTGAGTTAGCCATAAAGTCACTAGACTAGGTAAATGACGAATGCCGTTTGGTAGCGCAAAGTATATATATAGAGCTATAGTATGGGGTACCCCATCATTTATATTGAAACTTCAGCCGTTGACACATAATATCAATTGTTTCCTTTTAGTCAAAAATATCGGGCTTTCGTATTGGTAGCGATCAAATCAGATTTGATCTTCATGCTCAGTTGGCGTTTCAATGGCAACCTTATTCGGCCAAGCATCTTGGTCTGGACTATTGGTGAGAATACCTGAATGATGGCCTCGAAGTTCGGAACTTGGGATAAATTGGAAAGAAAACATATAGCTAAGTCCCATGGATCTTAATGAGCTGAGTAGTCTGTCTTCGTGGAGAGAGTTTTGGCGCCAGTGTCATCATTGGAATCGCATCGATATTGGGAGAGATTGACCAGTAACCTCAAGAAACATTTGAATGGTCAAATCATGATAGGTGAACTGGAAGATGCTCCAAATGGGAAAAGCTACCTCTTCGAAACATTCAATGTATGAACTAATCCCTATAACCGAATGGATAGACTGAGCATTGGGTGACAGTAAGGAGGGAACAGAAGAACATCATTGAAAGATTCCTCCATAATCATACACTGGGTGCTAACTCAGTATCTATCTACTATAGTCGAAATAACCCAGTAACAAAATATCGATTCATAATGGTAGCATCGACAAAGGAACCCTCAGTGATGGACGGATTATCTATTTTCTTTTCCCTGAATCTCTTCGATTGTTCATATCATTCGAACATTGAAGATCTCTGTTAGAACTGTTTTGCCTCTCTGATTTAGAAGTCATGATCACTTTTACTGGAACATAGTGTGACTTTTTCGAGAAAGACTGGTAAACAGAATTATCATGGTTCTGCTACTAAATTAGTGACCCATCGCATTGCGACGTCTATGATTTTGATACCATTCCGCTACATACGAACAAGATAGGCATGCTTTCCTCATCCTCCGGCAACGCGCCATGAAACGCCACGGAAACCAACGAACGCCCGAGATATCCTTTCTCTAAAGTCATTGAAGAGCCCAATCTGTAAATGCCAATCTTGACCATCCGAAATCATTCTGCATCTCCCAATCTATCCACCACTATGTCCCCAATATGTCGAATGCCCGTATAGATTCGTTCCCAATATCTACTGAGGATCACCGGGCTTCTTGCTGTTGCAGCTCACGATCTTGACTTTGTCCGCCGTCACTGACTGACTGGAGTTCTCCATCTTGAAAGTAACATCCTTGATCAAAAAAGTCCAAACCTCGTCGCAGAAACGATACGTATCCAGATGTCCCTTCAATATCCAGTCAGCTAAAATTCTGTTTCATTGTCGCCACTCATGTCGAAAAGTCTTGTTCCTCGTAAAGGCCCTGGGCGCATATACCTTGAAAGTCAATCTCGCCTTGACCTTGTCTGCCAAAACCTCCGTAATACTTCTATCAAAGTTTGCCAATATCTTCATTGCGAGCTGAGGCTCGATACGTCTCTCGCTGATCAAGTCGTCAAGGGTATCTGTGAGCGCCATGCCGATACTTAATGCTTTGTCAGTAAATGTAGAAATGTTTGTGTACTTGTGTAGCAAAATAAGGCACAGTACCTGCTACGGCGGTAGAGCTCGTAGAAAGACTGTGGAGCCGCCATCTTGTATGATTTTAATTTGAGATTTGCGGTCGAAGGGGAGAAGTTGATGTTGTTGATGGTTGTTGTTTATATATGGAGGGAAGGCTGAAGTAAGCGGCTGTGTTGCGCAGCATTTGGCGCTAGCTACGGTTGGCGATTCAGGTTACTCTTTCGGTTGGAGCTCGATGAGGTACAGACCAGACCACCCAAAACCATAGCTTTCGTCGACATCAAATAAATACTCAATTCCTTTCACTTTGTTGACGCAGATTATTTGGACAAGATGAGCCTTACATATGGAATTGGTGGTGCTACCACAGCGTTGGCAGTGGTTGGGGCTTGTAAGTTTTAGATGCCCTGTTTGGTTTGATGATTTAAAGCTAACAGGTGCTGTTAGATATGCTCTTTACTGGCGATGGAGAAGCTTTCAATGTACGAATTTCGAAGCGCGATCTGGAAAAGAGTGAATCTAATGAGAGTAATAGTTCGGACAATTCCTCGAAGAGATATCGCCATACGCGTGGGCAGATATGGGTATTGGCATGTGTATAGGATTGTCAGTTGTTGGGGCAGCATGGTACACAACAACTTCGCCCCTCTCTCTCTCTCGATCTCAGCTCACAAAGTATGTAGGGGAATTCTGATTACTGGTTCTTCGATTCTCGGTGGTGGTGTTAAAGCTCCTCGCATTCGAACCAAGAATCTCATCTCCATTATTTTCTGCGAAGTAGTCGCCATTTACGGCGTCATCATGTCTATCGTCTTTTCATCCAAGCTCGGTCTCATGGAGAGCGAAAACCTTTATTCTGCCAGCAACTACTACACTGGATACGCCCTCTTTTGGTCCGGCATCACAGTGGGAATGTGCAACTTGATATGTGGTGTTTCGGTCGGCATCAATGGTAGTGGTGCTGCTCTGGCAGATGCTGCCGACCCAAGCTTGTAAGTGTAACATGTTGATATAACCTGCTTGAAGATACTAATCCGTGGCAGGTTCGTTAAGATTTTGGTCATCGAGATTTTCAGTTCCGTACTAGGACTTTTTGGTCTCATTATCGGCTTGTTGGTTTCATCAAAGGCACCAGACTTCGAGTAGAGGATAAGCCGTGGGCGTGAAGGGGAGTTGCAATTCTGGTGTGGAAAGAGATGTTAGATAAATGACTGTTTTGTACCGTGTATATCATCCAAGTGGAAGCCAACAAAGGGCGTTCAGGGAGAAATCGATTTCAAGCACTTTTGGGTTTTTAGGCAAGGTTGCATTAATATTACTATAGTCAAATGGTGGTATCGCTAGATTGTATTATTAAAGTGCCATTGTAGTAAATGGAATGCTCGTGCTCAAACATAATAAAATGCCAAAGTGCAACATTTCATGACTATTTCACTGGAGCTCACACGTTCCATACGTCGATCGGTGTTATTCAATCAGCAACACTTTATGCTTCACTGCTCTCTCATCATCTTTGACGTCACAAGCTTTGTGCCACCCCTGCTCCGTCATGCCTCATACGACTCGATTCCTTCCACGGCCACAATCAGACCCTCTTCAATATCTGTGGCCAGCTGTGATCGTTCCTGTAGTTGTTGCATTTGTTGCATCATCTGCTGTTGCCACATCTGTTGTTGCTGCACCTGGTATTGTCGGAGAATCTGCTGCTTGACCATCTGTTGCTGGACTAATTGTTGCTGTATCACTTGTTGCATAATATTTGGTTGCGTAAGTTCTTGCATCTGCTGCTGCCGATATTGTTGGTTGAGATCCTCTAAGCTTCGTCCAAAAGGATTGATTTGAGCATGGGATACCCCATAGCCAGGCTGTAAATTGTTGTTCAGATCCTGTCGATACGTGCCAAATGGCTGCATGCCATCGGCTGCTTGAGATCTTGCACCAAGTTCTCGTTGAATTTCTCCCATCTTGGATTCTACCCGTACTCCACGAGCTTCAAAGTGCTGCTCCATCTTTCGCCCGTATTGATAGAACATTGCAAGATCCATGCCTCTCTCCTTGAACTTCTCACTATAAGAGTACAAATCAGTCTTCATATATTAATATGTTGCATGCGGTTGAAGGGGCGGACTTTTCAAGTGCATAAACACGATCAAAATCAGAGAAACGTTGTACTTGCCGCCAAATGTGCCGCAAGGGTATGCCAAACTTTAACCTATGCACGACATACTGCTCATCTTGAGGTGTCATTCCGCAGTGATTCCAAAAGTACTGGCTAGGTACACCTTCTACCATTATTCCTTCATAATAGCCTCGGCTGCTCCATTGTTGAGTAACCCCATCCACACCTTGATTCAGTTCATACATTTGCATCTTTGCTGGAAAGTAAAGCTCTCGTAATTCTTTCATGGAACCTCTCTCTGGAACTTCCCCGGGAATGTCTTTATCTTGAATCGAGATCAAAGTTGCGAAGTCCTGGTCTTTGACAGAGATCAAGTCTGCAACGGTGTTGTTGATATACGGTGTAAAGATGTATGGATGGTGTAATGAAGCTTTGAGTCTACGCTCTAACAAGTTTTCTCCAATGGGCGGTGTTGCTTCATCTATAACCTTGCGTGATTAGTACTTTTCAATGAAACATTAGAAAGCAAGGAATATCTGAATACATTGAGCCGTAGGGGTTTGATCGGAAGCTGAAAGCACCCGAAAGGAGTGGGGACCATAATGATAAGTTGTACTCACGCGGGGAATTGGAGGTTTTGGCTATTTCCAAGTCAAGAAAGTCTTTGGTAACAAATTCATTTGGAGTAGAGGAGAACTGGATCGAGTGAGGTGGAGGAGGGTATGTAATCGGTTCGGCTAACTTGACTGCAAATATTGGGCCGGTGAGGTCGCCAATTCCTTCGAGGAATTCATAGTCTTCATAGGTACGGAAAGGAACGGTTTTTGGCATCTGCAAGTAATTAGTAATGTGATGGCATTCGTGGTGCTTTATGCGACTTCAAGTAGATCGTCATAAAAGCTGCCAGTCCTCCGATGTATAATCTTGATCAAGAATACAGAGCAGCACAACACAACTGAACATACATGATATTCTTCTTCACACATTTTGCAATATCCAGATTGTCCGATCCATTTACAAGTACCAAAATCCAAGCCATCCAAGATGCCAACCCGCACAAAGAATGCCCTGAAATTTTGTTCGGGGCATGGATTAAGGCGAGCTGTCATACCAGCTCTCCAGAAAACGGTATTGCAGTATTCTGTGATTTCGATAGATTTATGACCACATTTTTGCCACTGATAATATTCGTATTGACACATCATGAAGCATCTGTATTTAAATGGAAGTAATATTGTTATCGTTGTGGATAGTCAAAATACAAAAGGAAGCTTGAAAGTAGATATTTGAGAAGGAGGGAGAAGACCATGTTAAGGATGTTCTAGAACTTTTGATGCAGAGAATAAGAGGCGGAAAGAGTTCCTTCCAATTAGAGAATGAAAATTGTGTTTAATTCACTTTTGAATGCCATCTAGCTAGTTCACTCATCATGACATTGAAATCCATCCAACCACCAACCTCCATCTCAATTGAATCTTCTCATCGTTTTGTAAGGATCAATCAACCTTCATATTCACTTCTGACCCTACTCATCAGCAACGCTTCTACCTTCGTATTTTTCGGTAAATCCTTCGATCCGATTGGCAAGCATAACAATGCATTTGCACTCTTCAAGCTTCCAACCCTTGAGCTGCGTTGCATACCAGTGCTACTTGCATATAAAAGGCCGTCTCTTCCTATTGAGACTATCGCTCTATGGTACTCAACTCTTTGAGGATCCAAATGAATATCGTATGATAGAGTTACTGGAACCCTAGGCAATCCTACAGGGGATATTCCAGAGGCGTGATGGAGAGAAGGTAGGACGAAGAGATGGAGAGTAACTATAGCTGAGACTGGATTACCAGGCAGTGAGAATATGACCTTGGAAACTCTTTCCCCATCATTGTTCTTCACTGGTACCGTTGCAAAAGTTGTAGGCTTCCCTGGTTTCATTGATACACGACCAAAATGAATGGTTCCCCCTAATGATCTCTCAATGGTGGGTTTAAGAAGATCAAGCTCGCCCATCGATACACCACCAGTGGTGATAACAACATCAACTTTTCGAAGTCCATCCCGAAGTGTTTGTTCTAGATCTCCAGGTTTATCTCGAGCGATACCAAGATCTACGACTTCAAATCCTAGACCTCTTACTGCCGCCATGATTGTTGGCCTATTACAATCACGAACTTCCCCCATTCTGAGAGAGCCAGGCCTATTATGTTCGACAATTTCGTCTCCTGTGGAGAGAACACCTACCATTGGTTTTTTGTAAATAGTGACTTCTGCTCTGCCGACAGACGTGAGTAGACCAAGTTCGCCACCATTAGCAGATATCTCTTCTCCTTTGCGCATTATAGTAGATCCAGCCTCAATGTCACTACCGACTTCTCTAACATTTTCACCAGGCTTAACTCCATCGGCTAATATCTCGACTTCTTTCTCCTCCCCACCATCCTCGGTCATCGTCTTCAGTACAGTATCTTCCACCATTATTACAGAAGTAGCACCAGGCGGAAGCGGTGCACCAGTTGTAATGCGTGCGATCTGACCTTCTAGAAGAAGAGGATGCTCACCGGCGGTGGCATGAGATATCGATGCTACAGGAAACACGCCTTTGTTTGATTTGCCTTCTGTGGCAATGACCGCATATCCGTCTACAATACTGGCGCGATATGCCGGTACAGCCTCACTTGCCGTAACATCCTCCGCTAGAACAGATCCTACAATGTCTCCATTTAGATCAGCTTTTACGGCATGCGGAGCAGGTGTATATTTTTCTATTAGCTTCAAAGCTTCATCGACAGATAACATGGGGTATGGCGATGAACGACTGCGTCGCGTTGGACCGAGAGCGGGATCATTCGAACGAGGGTTTTCATCTGGCGCAGTATGTCTAACAGGCAGTGCATGCCCATGGCTATGACCATGTCCATGACTATGGCCATGACCGTGCGAGTGATTATGGGAGTGATCATGTTTATGTGAATGTGCCGACAGAGAAGCACCCTCAGAACCAATACCAGCTTCTTTCTCGAGCTTCTTCACACCTCCCACATGAAGTGTCCGGGAATCTGCTCCGGCAGCTTGAAGGCAAGCATGTGGTAAAAGCTTCAATATTGATTGAAGGTTCTCTTTTGCTCCTTTGGGTGATCCAGGTAATGTGACGATGATTGTCTTGTTGCGAACACCCGCCACTGGCCTTGACATGAGAGCAACTATTATCAGTCAACTAACTGTTGATACTCGTGACTTTTCCAAACCTACAAGGAGTGACTGCCAATGAAGCAGCAAGCATTCCATGGACAAGTCCTGGAGCTTGTTTGTGTAGAAGGGGTGTGATTGCCTATAATAGTACATCTTAGCATGCGTATGATACCTTGGGGACTGTATTACCTCAGGAGTATTGTCTGAGACTGCAAAACCGGTTCCACCAGTAGTAATCACAGCATTGATAGTATTTCCTTGATCTGTCCAGGACATCACACTTCTCTGTATATCTGTCACATTATCACTCACGATCTTCGTTTCCACTACTTCCCATTGGCCGTCTACTTCCTCAAAAACGCCTTTTAAAGCAGGACCGGAGGAGTCGGTTGATGCATCTTTAGCTGCAGTAGTCGACACAATGAGAATTGCTGCTTTCAGAGTCTGTTTATCCATTTTGAAATCTGCTGTCGAATGATGTGAGGTTCTAGTCGTCGCTACCCCTCGGCAGATAGTGAACTTCCCCACTTACCGATACCTAGGCCGACGTCACAAGAAATCGCGTATGCCGAACTTTTTTTTTGTTCGGCGCGTTGTTCCAGACCAAAGAAATTGACAAAAATCAAGTCTCAACAACCATGGTACGAATCAAGAATCGGTACCTTCTGGTCAATATTCTCTACCCTGAACTGGAGAAAAATACCGGCGGCAAAGAAAAACTACCAGATGTAGTGGTGTTCAATCAACCAACCGTCGATGCACTGACTTCGCGCGCATTACTGAGAGGCATTCAACTGGAAGTTGCGAATCTTTTTGGAGATTATGGAAGCGGCGCAATTGCAGACAGTATTGCAGGTTTGTTCTTTTTTCTTTGAAACAGATTTTGATCTAGAGGGGGGGATACTGATGCGATTGGGATGCAGTAAAATATTTGTCATCTGCGACATCGACATTTATCCTACGGGTTTCGCGAGCACATTATAGGATTGTTTGGGCAGCTTTGTCGCTAATGAATAGCTTGCCTATCAAAAACGGTAAAAACTGTGTGTTCAGAGTTGTAAGGGTCAGTGGGACAATTAGAAAGGCAGAGGAAGAAGCTATTAGAAGGGCGAGGGAGATGATATTAAAGGCCCGCAGAGATCTGGGCGAACAAAGTGAATCTACACTGGAGAAGATGTTTGGCACAAACAAAGGTGCTACGGCAAAATCCGCAAAAGATGTCATGATGGTGGATGCAGTGGATAGTGAGGACGATGAAGAATTAAGTGATGGAAATGGTTGAGGGTATCATTGATTTGTTCTAACAACTTTTACGCCTGAATCGAATGGCGCCCGAGCCATTTCTTCTAGGTCATCATCGTCTTCTGCAGCTCTCGAGTTGTCTTCCTCTTCCTGCATCTTGGATTGCTCCTCGAATTGCTTCATCTCCATCTCCCGATATGCTTCATCATACTCCTCCTTACGATCAATCCAGCGCTCCTGAACATCTTTTATATCCATCGTTGTGGTACCCTCTCTCATAGCCACTTGCCACACAGTATCGTTCGCACCCTCTGCGCCACCAAAAGCATATCCTCCGGCTCGATCTATGACTTGAAGTAAATGCATCATACTCCTCTTATCTTCCACGGCTAGGGTTTCGAATCCTACCAACCCGAAATCTTCAACAAGTTGAATAATCGCTTTGTTCAGACCCTCAAACTTTGAACCCTTCATTAACGGCGATTCTTCTTGAAGGCTGGGAAGCAAGTGTGAAAGGTCTTGGACTTCGGTATAGAAATCTAAGTTGAAAGGTAGTGGTGGATACGAAGCCAATTTGTCCATTTTCGTCAAAACATTCAGATGTGGTAAATCCATTTGGAGCATTGCTCGCAGCGAGAGAATCAGATTGGAGATGTATAATGAAGGCAAAGTCAAGCAATAGGAATCGGAAAGATGGAGCACTACAAGCTGCACAAATGTCAGCATACTGATTTTTGAAAGTAGACTTCCAGTAGAGAATTGAAATAACGTACTCTATATCCTAATTTCTGTAACTTAAAGAATATGTTTCGTAAAGACGAATGATGTGTATAAAGCTCAACCTGACCTGGACAATCAAAAAGTACATAATCCTCGCCCAGTTCTGCCAATCCTTCCTCCAACCACTCCATATTGTTTTCTAGTTCCTCAAGTGCATATAGTACGCCACCATTGGGACCTAATGAGTCTTCCTCCATGATATCCTCTAGCTTTATGAAATTGCGCACGTCGATTGCGCAGGGATAGCTTGTGTGATCATTGGCGGGGTCGAGGTTCACGATGGAACACTTTCTTCCTATAGCAGACATGAACTGCTGCATGCCATTACAATATGTAGATTTCCCAGCGCCAGGAGAGCCGAGTACGAGCTGTGCGAAAGGCATATTGTGTATATGGTTGTAGTTCGGAGTTGGGGCGATTCGTGGGTGGCAGGTACAAGAGAAAATCCGCTTCTTTTTTTGTGGTGTTAGATAGTAACAACTTTTTCTTCAGATTCGTTTTCGAATACAGAAAATGTCAGATGTTCGCGCTCGAATGTGTTTATGAATGCCGGAGAAAGTGGTGCGATGCAAAGGTCGCAGTTGTAGCTCACTACCAATATTAGCTCACCCTTGGAACCTTTCAAAAGTTTTGTTGCACCTCTGTCCACGCTCTCAGCTTTGAGACCTTGAGAGGAATATTATTTTTATTGTAATTTGGAAAGCTTGAAAGGACGTTGTTGAATAGGTATATCGTAGAGGGGTACATTTGGCAAAAGTTGAAAAGCTTAATGCAAGGCTGACAAGCATCATAGCGGTGAGTGTGGCAGAACGCCTGGACTAAGCCTTCTACAGAAACGCGGCTTCGAGATCAATCTAAATATTTCACTGGAACCTGGTTACACTCGAATTGAATTATCATTAACGAAGCTCCTTATTAAAGACTCTATACTCCTGCGCGGAAAGAATCCAACTCTACCCTCAGTGTTGTTTCTATCTTACTACACAATCATGGCGCCAGGTATGCAAGCTCTACATCATCCCAAGCTCAAGCAAGGATACTAATATAGCTCTTTAGCAGTACAATACGAGCTCTCTGAGCCACCTACTGACGCAGTATCTTCTCTACAATACTCGCCTTATACACCTACCAGATTACTTGTTTCGTCCTGGGATAAGAAGGTCTATCTATACAACACAGAAAATGTTTCCGAAGGAGGGCAGCTGATTAGAACTTACGAACATCGGGCGCCGGTACTGGATGTTTGTTTTGGGAAGGATGAGAATGAGGCGTTTTCAGCCGGCATGGATTGGCAGGTGAAGAGGTACGTTTAACCTTTGGGACAATTGAGTTAGACTTGGGGATGCTAATGTGGAATAGAATTGATTTGGAAAGCGGAGAACACACAGTGTTGAGTACCCATGAGGCGCCAGTCAAGTCGGTGGTGTATAGTAAAGAGCATTGTAAATCTCTCCGCAATCGCATATATCAATTGTTACAGAATGCTAATGCAGCCTCCTAGCTCTCCTCATATCCGCTTCGTGGGACCAAACACTTCACATTCACAACCTTTCCGACCCCTCGCAATCCCCAATGACAATTCCTCTTCCTTCTAAACCGCATTCTCTCTCCCTCACAGCCACAAAGCTCGTAGTCGCCATGTCCTCCCGACTTCTCTACATCTATTCCCTCCCCCTCTCTATCGACCCCTCTCAAGAACCCTGGCAACAACGCGAATCCTCTCTCAAATTCATGACCCGCGCTGTAGCCTGCATGCCCAACGGTGACGGTTATGCCTCTTCCTCAATCGAAGGCCGTGTCGCCGTCGAATGGTTCGATCCTTCCACCGAATCCCAAGCCCGTAAATACGCTTTCAAATGCCACCGCCAACCCGATGCTGCAGGCGACGGAACAGATATCGTATATCCAGTCAATGCCCTCGCATTCCACCCCACGCACGGTACATTTGCATCTGGAGGCGGAGATGGAGTCGTTGCACTGTGGGATGCCGTTGCAAAAAGAAGAATTAGACAGTATCAGAAATACCCAACGAGCGTAGCCGCTCTCTCATTTTCAAGCGATGGAAAATATTTAGCTGTGGGCGTATGTCCAGGATTCGAGAACGGGCAGGAAGACTACAGTGGAGAAGGATTGACAAAGGTGTATATAAGGGAGCTAGGCGAGAACGAAGCGAAAGGGAAAGGTGCGAAATAATTTAGATTTAATGTCGTCTACTACTGGAAAGATATTGTACTCGCCAAATTATTCATTTAGCAAGGCGTTCTGGTACAGAAAATGAATGAGAAGTTTCTTCTTAAGAGTCTAGTAGGTGGAGAACTGCAATCATTGAGAATGGATGGTGAAATCATCGCTTTGTCTACTAATCTGCTTTATACATCCTAACACACACTCTCGCTAATTTGAAGACTTTAACACTGCCGCTCAAGTAAATAAAGATCGACCCTTCTAGCAACATGATCAAGATAGCGAATCGAAAACTGGTAGATGTTAAGCGATGGAGAAGCTGAGGATCAGCTATAATATCCCAGAGATTTCTCACATTACAGATCTCGTGGTATTTAAAATAACAAGATTATCGAGAGTTGATCACACGAGTAATCAATCGAACACACTGAACGAAAAGCAGAGTTATGATGGTAAGAACACTTAGATAGATATAAGCTGTAGTGAAAGATATATTAAGCCCAGATATACATATTATGAATTGAGTATTGTGAATATCAGCCCCTCGAATATTGTTGCGAAATGCTCCTCTCTATCTTCTGTTACTGCTAATAGCCCAATCTCCATGCAAATCTCGAATAGTCCATATTTATGCTTATAACACTACGATTCCCTTACCTGAATAGTAAATAATCATGTCTTGGATTTCAAGAAATATTTCTTCGTCCCTCCGTGAACTTCGTCTTGGCTCGACAAATCAGATGCGGCTAAATCTTCATGATTGGCTTTTTGAATGGCGGTTTGAATGGTAAAGTTTTTGTTCTCTTTCTGGCAGAGCCTGGCAAAGTCCCCAAAGTAGAACTGGCCTGCCGCGTAAGACGACTTAAACTTTTTTCTGACCTAGGCGTGGGTCGATACGACAGCTGTAAGAACTTGGGCGACATGCTCGGGGCAGATGCCTTGCTCTCCGTAGCCTCGGTGTTTGGCTGGGCATAAGTTGGATTCGCAATGCTCTTAAAGTGATCGGGATGGAAGCGACCTGGAGTTGTCTTGCTTCTAGACATAGGTGTTTTGTGTTCTTCTAGTGCCTGAGAAGCTCGGCAAAAGTAAGTTTCGTCCGGAATCTCATCTGGTATGAATGAAAGTTGAGAAGAATGAAGCGACTGCTCATGGCTGGCGGGAGGTGGTGCGTCTAGTATGAATTTTTCGAACTCATCGGGTGTATTGGATACTTGCGATTCCCCAAGCTCAGGAGAAATTTCGCGAACTGCAATCAATCGTGCTTCTGGCATCTGAGGTGCCACAATTTGAGTCTCTGGAATTTCAGGGCTAGGTGGCGTAGAAGGTCTATCAATCGTAAGGACTAGCGGTCTACTCCGAAATGTTGTCCGTCTACGTGTAATCAAGCTGATGGACTGCCTCTTGACGATCGCTGAAATCGGGCTTGAACTATCAAAGATGTCCTCTTGCGTCTCGTTCATAACCTCGCTTGACTTTGGCATTCGAATGCTCCAATCATCCGCTTCTGGTGTTTTTGATACTTGTGTGCTAATCTGCCGACTCATGACAATTGATGGCTGTGATACCTGGCTGTTCTTGTTACCTTCAGTTCTTGTCGTTTGTGATTCTTGCACTATCAACTCGTCAATCGGAGAAATTTCCCTGTTCCTAACCAAGCCTTCTGAGACAAACACCCCGGTGATTTCTTCTTCTCCACCCATTGGCTTGTCGAGCATTGAACCTTTTTCAGAAGCATAGACGTCATCTCTGTCGTCATTCTTTTCGTTACTCTGTTGATTTTCTTCGCTTGATTCGTCTTCATTAGGGGAGATATTCCCGTCAAATAGTTCATCTGATTGTTTTCCATGGACTCCCAGCACATCGAAGCTTTCTCCGCTCTCTGCCCTCTTTTCATTTTCATCTTCGTCTTCGTCTTCGGCTTCGTCTTCTTCTTCGTTGCCCATCTCTTCATCACTGTCGTCACCAGATACGTCGCTTTCTTCCATCTCGTCGTCATCACTTAAAATACTGATGATGCTTCGTTCCGATTCATTGTCAGATGACACATCCTCCTCGCTATCTTCGTCGTGACACCTCTTCAAGCGAACTGCGTCCATATCGCGCAAAATTGCGAAGTCTAAAGAATTTTCTCTTCTCTTGACCTCGAAGGATTCTTCGGATTTCTCAGAGTCCAGAGAAGATATTCTGACACGACGATCGCACTCGACTCTTTCGTCAAAGGTTACTCTTCGACATCCTCTTCCAGTGGGCGGCGGCGGGGAATTAGTTTCTGCAACCGGAATCATTTCACCGCTAAAAAGATACTTATGCATTGGTTGATCATCCTGATTGGTATCGCACTCTTCATGACTTTGGCTATCCTGGTCATCTTGTTGATTTTCGCCCGTTTTACTTGCTTGAGACCCCGGTTCAATCATTACCGATGCACCAAGTGTATCTTTCTTCTTTATACGCCTCTCAGTCTTTTTCGCTGGGACTGTCCTTTCAGCTTGGCCATTCAGCTCATCGACTAGCCCGTAGACCTTTTCGCGAACCAACTCTAATTGTGCTACTCGGGTAGTCAGTCCCCACACGCTAATGCAAACACGCTTTTGCTTGGGTAGCGGCATACATCGTCCGGTGGGGTTTGCTTCAGCTCCCACGAAACCATCAGAATGAGACGAGCTCACCTCATGGCGATTGCCGGATTCTTCCCAAGGGAATGTGTCGTAGCGATTTGGGAACCGAAAGGCTCTGTTATCAATCTTTCCAAAGGCGCCATGGTATGTCTGTAACACCTTTTTCTCGCCCTTTGTCCGCCCAACACTCTGTATAATTTTGAGGGCATTCGAAGAGTCTTGAGAGATTGGATCATCTAGGATTTCGGTTGAAGGTTCCACTGTACTCTAATCAATATTATACCACACACTTAGTGAAACTTTGACCATACCACTTTCACTATCTTTCTCACTAAAGTCAGCCACTCTTTCAGATACCAGGTGTAACTCATCCACCGGAAGTCTTCGAGATCTCTTATTCACCCTTCTCTTTTGCTTTTTCTTTGGGCTTGGACGGTCACTCTTTCGAGATGTATGGTTTATGGGTGCATCCTCTGAGTCGCTAGGGCCAGGCGTACAACCAGATGAATGAGTAGCATCACGCAATCCAAGAATGTCGATCTCAAAGTCATCGAGATCACTGCAGTTATTGTCCTTTGTGTGTGAGCCCATAATTGCTCCTCGAGCCTGCCGCGGAGCACCAAATGAGAAACTGGTGTCCCTGACCTCAGGATTGCTTAGATGCTGTGAATTGAATGTGCGCGAAGTTGCTCGGATGAGTTCTTCAAGACTGGTCGATTCTTGACTGCCAACGGATGTTTTATCGTTCAGAGGGTCAGAGTATTTGGAAATTGTATTTGATTCGGCTGGGCAGCCACATCCACGAGAAGATAAGGTTGCCTTTTCATCGTCTGTCTTTCCGTGGGACGATGTGCTTGATGGGTCTTCAACAGGAAGTGAAGTAGCGAGTTTAGACGCGGTGCGTCGCTCCCTCCGCAACCTTTTGCGCTTTGCGATTGTTCCCAAGAACCTTTTGGGCAATGTTTCAACCAGTTGCTTCGAACGCGAAACATTCTCATGGGGGGAAGGATGCAGAGTGCCAGTAGATTTTGGAACCCCTTGAACAACTTTGTCGTTATCCGCTGCTACAGATGTTTCTTTACCTTTATTTATTATAGCTTCACCAGTTAGAATTTCCGGTGCTTGCACGATCGGGGTTGACTTTGATGTGGCCGCTGCTTCTTCATCACTAGCAATGATTTCACTTTTGGAAATGCGAGAATTGAGAGCTTTAGGCGCCCCAAGATGTCTTCTCAAAGGATTAAATCTAGTCATTTGAGGAGTTTTCTGCAACACTTGCTCCAATTGAGCGGTGGTCATACCACCTGCAAGAGGTGAAACGATAGAATTTCGCGATGCGCTTGCAGGTGTTTCTGGTTGTGCCATGGCACGATTGTGGTCATATGAAAGAATCTTTTGATGATTAATTGCCACTATAGGCAGAAATGATGGTGAGTATAATTATGATCATGTTTTTACATCTTGGATATAGTGAGAGAGATAGAAGAGTGTTCAAGATTTGAAAGCTAGAATTCAAAGAGATAGCGGAAAAAATGCACCCACCTAGCACCTAGGGCAGGCACGATGGTGGTACTTCCCAATTAGGACCTTTCTTTCCGTTTCACCAACTGAGAAGGAACGAACCAACATCCACCTACCCCATCAACATATGAATCTCAAGAACTGATTGAAACCCATGGTCAAATTAATTTGATTTTGCCTATCAGAACACAATGATGGTACGAGGAAGAAACGACACCGCGTTTACTCCCAGAAAGTCGTCGTGGCTTCTAGTGCTGTAATATCTACTTTGAAAAATATTCTTTTTACTTGGTAGTGATCCAGCAAAAGTTTCCACAGGTCTTCAAGGTCATCCGAAAATCCAGTGCCCCTGCCATGAACGCCCCTCGACTAATAAACAGGAGATGAAATAGAAAACAATATACAACCCATGTCCAGCGTGATCACTTTAAAATGCACCAAATACGTATGGAATCATTGCACTACGATTTATGTTAGTACTGCGTCGCACCAAGTATAAATTTAATGAAATGGGGAGGGGGCTTACCCAATTGCCAAAGTTGCACTCAGACCAATTAAAGCCCGGGTCTTGACTCTCTCCTTCTTCAAGTCGGCCGCCACCTTAACTTTCTTGGCTGGGCCCACATCCAAAGCTTCTTCCTCTTCGTCATCTTCCTCATACTCTTCCGCCTTTCTCTTCGAGCGAGTTGGAATTCCGGCGTCTTGCTTGACAGCAGCCTCTACCATTTCTTTCGCCTTAGCAATCATAGCCTCCGTATCCTCTGGAAGGGGGAGGTCTGGTGTGCCAGCTGGCATCTCAACCTGAACATGAGTGTGAGTGGTCTCGATGTCGCCATTAACTTCAACATCAGTATCAACCTTGACTCTGACCTTTGGCTCCGAGATTTCTTCGTTTGATTCATCCGTGATTGGTTCCTCAATTTGCGTCTTAACCTCCTTAACTTCCTGAACAGCTTGAACTTCCTTAACCTGCTCCTCGACTTGCTCCTGAATTGGCTGGGAAGCTGTGGAGTCTGTAGAATCTCCTTTCCCCTCGGCCTCAACTACTTCGTTTTCCAGGACTTTTTCGAGTACGTTATTGGTAGCAGCTGCAACAGGTTCCAAACTTGCTAGTCTAGCACTTGGTTTGCGTGCCCTTGCGATCTTGCGCGGAGATGAAGTTGCATACTTGCTGGGTGATGCGGATCGACGAGGGCGGCCACTTTTGGTAGTTGGTGCAGCTAATGCCTCAGGAGCAGAGATTTGAGGGGCCTCATCTAATTGTAGCTTTGGTGCGGGAATTGGAGGGAGATCTGTGAAGTCAAACTTTGGAGGGGGCGCAATTGATTTCGGTGTTTGATCTTTGGTTGGGTTAACTTCAATTGGCGCATTGTCAAGCAGAGCTTTGATCCAGGGCAGGATCTGGTACTCCTCTGCAAGCTCAAGTGCATGATGGGGAGGAATCCAAACATTCCCTGCGGTCTCATCTACAGAGGTCGTTGGCAAGCTCTTGATATATCGGCGTTCCATCTCCTCTTCTGCAGTCTCCGAGTAGGGAAAGGTAGCCTTGAACATTCCGGTTGCGCTGATGAAGCCGTCGTTGCTACGGCGCATCAAGAAATACGAGGCGGGCGAAGGCTTGAAAATGCCGCTGTGGATGCCCTTGGGCAGCGGAGCACGTAAGTGTGCATAATCGAAAGTTCCCAAGTTCTTGGGCTGGGTAGAATTCGATTTGTTGAGTTGACCAGTCTTCACAGCCAGATCTGTCTGACCCAATCTTCTTCTGGCGACCAAAGTTTCATCTGCGAAAATTGTTAGCTCTGGTTCTCAACCACGTACGCGACTGGCGCATCGCCTCACAAGCTGGGATTTCGGAGGTCATCAAAGGATTGACCTTTGCGGGTAAGTGTCGCGAGGCAGGCATTGCGATAGCAACTGGCTCAATGATAATACGCTAGAAAGGATGCGGATAGAGGACTGTCGGATGGAATATTAGATTGAATAAATCTAAAGGTTTCGTTAAGAAGATTTCGGAGAAACTGTAATTCTGTTTCGTGGTTACGCGATTAGCAAACATTTTTGTTGATCTTTTGATTCAAATTGATACAACAATGGGAGTATAAAAAGAGGGAACGTACATGAAAAACACTTAACACGATCAACGCCTTCTTGATGTAGATGTTGCGCGTTGGGCGTTGAAGGAAGGAGGATCCGGTGTGAAGAAGAAGCTTTGATCTTGTTCGCGACGGGACACGGAAGGAAAGAAAGGTTATCGAAGAAAATTGATTGGAGTTGCCCGCCAAAAATCGTAGTAGATATACCTAATTAAGTACGCGATGTAAAATGTGCGCCTTAATAAATCGGAGTAACCCCAGACTGATTGATTCAACAACGAGCAGGAAGCAATGCAAGATGATGAATTTGTGATTGTGAATGCAAACGTGAATGGATGAATTATGATCAAGGATTAATTGTAAGTGGAGGGAGGCGGTGGTATAAAAGTAAAAAGAATACAAAGTCAGTGTGGGAGATTCTGCGATCCCTGAGGGCTTTGGGACATTTTGACAAGTCGACAAGAGGATTGGTGGTTTTCTGACCGTGCAAAGTGGATTTGCTGGGGTGGGGGAGGAGGAATGATCAGAGAGATATGTACGAGCATGTATGTATGTATATATGTATATGTACGGTGTATGTACGTTGCAACATTGTATCCATAGTCGGAGCTTTCATCCTTTCTTCCATATGCGGTCTTGTAGATGAATGACAGACATAAAAGACCCTCGCACCGTAACATTCTCCAAAGCTACCTAGGTATAAGGTGTATGGATGTAGTGTGTACATTTACAATTCACTACACCAAGATGCATGGTGAGTTGGACAGAATAATAATGATACCTAAGTATCTGGAATACATCTACATAAGTACGAAGAATAAAAAGCTTTCTATTGACTTATATACTCTCGAGCTACTGTATCTAGGAGGTCGTAGGTCGTAGGTCGTAGGTCGTAGGTAGTATGCAGTATTCTTGTACGGCAATTTGATGTGAATGTATTACAGTTCCAACTACCTAGACACTGGTATTAGATATGTATTGAAAGCTACCGTTACCTAGCTATACCTAGGCAGCTATATCTGTTGCTCATCCGATCACAACCAGGTATAAAGTTCGTGTTATGGTTCGATTGACTTATTATTACCATCATTATTATATTATCATTATACCAAGGGAGAGCTACCTAGTATCTATCTGGCTTGATCTCAACCATGGAAAAGGGGACAATGGGGACGGGGAGAGAGCTTCTGGAACCAGTCCAGTACTTATGTTTGGTTGAGTAATTAATTGATTGGACGGGGATGCCCCTTTTATGGTGAATATTAATATATCGTATCACATGACATGATTTCACCGTCCTTGTTATATTTATTACCTGGAAACATTCGCAAATCAATAAAAGCTATTGTCTCCCATCCATTTCTTTCAAAAGATATCTCCAATCCAATCTTTCATCAACACGCTCTTCTTCCTTCCACATAACAATCTCGAAAGTAACATACCCTCCTCACTGTCACGAGATTCTTGCATACTACTGTACCTCCGTGGGTTGGCAAGGATCATAGCTCAAGCCCCACTAAGCTGCATCTCGATTGCCAACGCTGCTGTATCAAAAGTGCAGCATCCACAAACCCAACAGCTTTTAAATTTCTGTGTTTGGACTTCTCCCTACAGATCTTCCTTTTCTTATCAATTCTTCCAAGTAACACCCTACTTACCCTTATAAATCTACTACACGATATCGAAGATGGCGGACCAACAAGAAAATGAGCTCTTGCCCGAGACAACTGATGGATTCAAGGTGGGGGAGAAAAAGACTTTGGATGAGTATTCCAAGATGGGTACGTTTCGAAACCCCTTTTATCCTGTCTTCTTTGTTGCTTTTCAGATCCTGCCATGATCTTCAGCTTCTGTTCAGCTTCTGCTCAGCTTAGCAAATGCTGCTGGGAACGTTCTTGACCTAGTTGGAGTCAAGCCTACCCCTCTAGCTATACCCCGCAGTCGAAGCGGTCTGGAGATAACCATGTGAGAGGATAGAGAGAGATCTCATCTGGAGCAATATTTCTTTTGAAACCTGGCGTCTATTTGATCACGGCAACTCAATTATGTGCAATAGTTTGTACAAGAATTGTTGCAAGTGCTTTTGGGTCGCCACATTGACTATGGGGGTACAAAAACACTATATTTCCACTCTTCATAGCTTTCCCAATCCGACCAAGACAATGGCTAGAAGTCTCCCTTCCGCTTGATTACAATTTATCAGATGATTTAGATTTTGAAGAAAGTACATATATTCAGAAAGTATATTACCGCGTCCATGATCTACACATAATCTACTGTGCAAGCGGGACCCTATTGCTTTCATAATAGCTCATCCCGTAATATGCACCATGGTCATCTAGGTTTTACTGACTCTATATTTCAATGCAGATGCCGAAGATGAGTCTCTTCAACGCTACAAGGAATCCCTTGGACTTGGCGGTGGTGGACAGGACCTTAGTGACCCAACAGATCCACGTGACTGCATTATTCTCACTCTTGAGATGAACTCCGAGGGTCGCCCCCCAGTCAAGCTTGAGCTTTCTACCCCTGATGCTCTCGAGACCTTGAAAGATCATCCTTTCAAGATTAAGGAAGGTTCTAAGTTCAACCTTACTGCTACTTTCAAAGTACAACATAACGTTTTGAGTGGTCTCCAATATGTTCAAGTCATCAAGCGCAAGGGTATCAGAATCGATAAATTGCAAGAGATGATTGTACGTGCTTTCCGCGCATGTCTATATCTACACTATTTTTCACGAACTGACTCTCCAATAGGGAAGTTACGCACCCAACACTGACAAGAACCCCGTCCACACCAAGCGATGTATGTTCAAATTATACATTTTCCAAATTCCCCAAACTAACCAAACACTCTAGTCGCCGATGAGGATGCCCCAAGTGGAATGATGGCCCGAGGTCACTACACCGCAATCTCTACTTTCGTCGATGACGACAAGAAGAAGCATCTTGAATTCGAGTGGTCTTTCGATATCGCCAAGGACTGGTAGATGTACCATCTGCTTCACTTTTGATCTTCTGCTTTTCGCCTAACATATCGCAATCGCTTCTTTTGACACCCATTCCATTCTTGACATTGCATAGCACTCACATGACAAGTTTTCGACATACCTTTGCGCGCATGCGATTTGGACGGTTACCTTTTGGGCGACTATGCTTTTGTGTTGTGGCTAGGAGAACAGTCGATCATTTTCTTCCCTACTTGTTTTTCCTTGCAAATTTATATTTTGGACAGAAAAAAGTTATGGGTGGATAATGAGATAAGTTATGGACGGATGATCAGATGAGTTATGAAACGAAGATGTTTGGTCATATCATGCACATGATCTGGATTGAACGAACGAACGAGATGTCGAGTTGAGAAAGTACCTAAGCATACCATGGTTGTTTGGAGGCATTCTTTCCCTGCAGGCGCGCATACATTATTTTAAATTCAAAAGACTCATTCACTTTTCCTCAAGTATAGAACTTCGTATCTCATTGTATTTCGTATCTAATGTGTTTAAATGGATGGAGAGAGAATCATGTTGCATGACTAGTTCTGCCCTTGCATCCATTCATGGGTATCTTCTCGTATTTCTATGGAAATTTGATTTACAAAAACGCAATTCGTAGGTGTGAAATGACATACATCATATCATGACTACAATCCAGTTTTTTTGGTAGTGCAGTGTCTTGTGTACAATGAAAAGGACATTGCTTAATCTAGCACACAGCGGGTTCTCAAAACATCTGTCTCAGCTGTCCCGGATATAGTTTTTTAACAATTGCCTTCATGATGTCGAATGGAAGGAGTGATCGTTGGTTGAGGAGCAGCGTGTCAAAAGAATGAGATCTAGTGTCTACGTGCCGGCTTCTCCAAATCACAAAAAGTAATCCGGCAGCGTATTACCATCAGCCGTCTTGTCCTGTCCTGCTTGCTGCATTTCCCCCTTGTGTAGATCATTTTCTGGCGCGGCAGCGAATACGTTGAAAAACCTCTCCCCAGTGTCGCTGACTTCTAGGACACTTGCCATATTCCCGCATCGGTAGCAGTAATTGGGCGCACTCCACACGGTACTCAATCGATCGTCGTAGAGAACCTGATAGCCTTCCTGGCAAAGTTGATGGGCTCGCAAGATGTGCGACATCTTGTTTACTTCGAGGAATTTCTTCACAACTTGCGCGCCGAATGTGTAACCAGCACCGCGGGGTGAGAGGGAGAATTCGTCGCGCTCAGGATCGGGGTCGGACCAGACTAAGTCGGCCATAGGCCCTTCGTGGGGGATCTCGCGGAAACGGTCTATGATTTTTATTTGGTCGATAGAGTGTATTGAAGGAGAGAGACCTGCAGATGAATGTCAATATGTGAAGACTTCCAAGTCAAGGAAAGCCAGGTAGCATTTCGACGGGGAGCATACCTCCATGAACACAAAATATTTGATCATTGATGACCACACTCAATGTAAGGAAGTCGAACATATCCGTGAAATGATGCCACACATTTGCATTCCCATATTTCCTGGAGCACTCCGTATAGAAGCCATACGACTGGGTGACACCCCTCGACTCATGATTTCCTCGTATTAAATGAACGCGATGTGGGTATCGTAGTTTAAGACAAACAAGAAGAGAAATTGTTTCGACGCTGAACATGCCTCTATCCACATAATCCCCTAGAGAAAGATCATATATTAGCATTGGGGAAATGTGTGCGGAGGTAGATTGCGGGGCATACCTAGAAACAAGTAGTTTGTATCTGGACAGAACCCCCCGATCTTGAATATTTCTATCAAATCGAAAAATTGGCCGTGGATATCGCCCACTACAGTAACAGGTGCTAACACATGAACCACATTGCTCTCTTGCATAAGCAGTTCCTTCGTTTTCGCACAGATTGCTTCAATAACAGATTCGGCGAGGAGATTTTTCTTATAGAGACTTTCTATACATTGGTCGAGATCGACGGAAGCTATGGAAACATATAAGTAAGACCTCTTGTCAGTCCAGAAGGTTTCGTGGCATTCTTACATGGCAGACCGGGCATATTGCAAAAGGGTTCAGAAGTTAATCACCTCCGATTTGCGCCACCGAAATCTAATATGGAAGGACGACAGTTGATACCACCTGTAATTTTCTGGAGAATAGTATTTTGGCAAAGCAACATGGTCGCTTAAGAAAGTATTCAAGTCATAAGCAAAGATGAAACCGTTGGTTGGTATGGTAGGTGAAGGAAGAATTAAGAAGATTGCTACTTATCAACAAATATATGAAGCGGGCGGGCAACATACGAAATTGATTGATTATCAAGATTACGTTGGTTGTGAATATACCTAGTAGCTACCTATCTACCTTACCACCTTACCTAGGTAGTATTTGCCTGGTATTCCAGGAGTCCAGGTCTGATGAATATTGAGCTTTCAGTCTCAAAGGTTCACCGTAGCTAGTGGAATGAATGAATCGTTTAAATTAGCGTGATCTTTTCATCAGATACCCTTGTCAATACCTACATAGTACCTAGCTGCATAGGAAATTTACTACGGAGGAGGGTAATATCTCTTTTGGCGTCTCTCTCTCTCTCTCTCTCTACTCGCATTTTCATCCAAGGGCAATCAAATATTAGCAGCATCCATTTCCCAAACTTCTTCTCTTTTCCTTCCTGAATTTTCCTCACAACCACAATCACAATTACCACTACGAATCTACCATATTCACTTCAAAATATTGTAATTCTTGCATTTCCTCCAATATCAGTCAATGAATCAATAATATCTCCCCCATATCGACCCTAACCCTTCTTCTACAGATCCTTCTCTCTGTCTCTGTCCCTCTCTCTACCTTCACTCGCAGCGCAGTAGAAGAGACCAAGAAAAAGGAACCCCCAATCATATTCACAATTGCTGGCTGATATTATAACTGGAAACAATACCTAACTATTGACAAAGTTACCTGCTTACCTACTTATTACTCTCTCTGCACTTCTGGGAGGTAAACATTCTTCTTCGCTTCTCTTCAGCTCCAGACACATTCATTTGGTCAGGTCGAGTCAAGTCATGATCAAACTCTAAGGAAGAAAAGGAAAAAAGAAGTCATTGTATTTGTTTTTTTGCTACACTTCTTCTCTATCCATTCCATTTTCAATCGCTTTTGCATGTGGATTTGTTGGGCTGGGAATAGTGACCCTAGCAAGGTACTTAAATAGTACTTCCTTTTGATTTTATTTACTGGGGAGTCCGGGGGGCTACATACATACATACAACAGTTCATCCTTGAATACGGTCCATGTTTTTTTTACAGTACCGTTGCACCACATCATTCTGAACATCTATTTCAATTTCGCGGACAACAAGAAAAACCCTTTTTCTGTCCATCAAAGTCATCGATGCTTTCCATTATCGCAACCACAAGGACCAAGATAACAAGAATTCATTGATAAGCATATCCAACTTCTTAATATTGCTCCTCGTCTTTTCTGTCGCGTCAGATTACTTTGTCTACCTAGGTATCATCGACTTGCTTTCTCGACTCAAGCTCAACCCAGTGTCACGCAAATTCATCTCCCGACCGATTGATGATTTGATAGTAAAATAGGATTCTTTTTGTATAAAGGAGAGTCCGTTATGTTGGGAAATTGGTCTCAGGGTGGTCCTCAAGGACCACCACATAACTACAACAATAATTACTCTGGCCCGCCTCAAAACTACAACAATTCTTACAATGCTCCTGTACCTAATAAGACACCTCGTCTTCCAATATGCTTCACGTGTGGTCAAGAAGGGCATTTCGTCAAGGATTGTCCGAATCAAAATCAAAGTGGTCAAGCGTGAGTGATGATTTGTTTCCATATCTTGATGCTTTCTTCTCGTATCTTTTGCTTTTGCCAAGAGATGGGCTAATAACGACAAGTGCTGTGGTTGCTCCCCAGACAACAAATGTTAATGGATATGGTGCACCGCCCCAACCAAAACAGTGGGCAAACGCTCAAAATGGTCAAACGGGTTCTAAATATGCTCCCTATGCTGGCCCTGGAAATGCTCCAATGTCACGATTCACCGACTCTGGCCAAAATTCTCAATTCAATGGGTCAATGCCATCTGCTCCGAGTCCGCTGTACCAGCAACATTCCACACCAAATCCACAGCCACAGGGCCCTCCACAACAGGCGTATCCTCATCAACAACCCGTTCCCAGTGGAGCTAATTACAACCATCCATCTCAACAGCAACATGGATCTCAAGGCTATCAAGCTCCGTATAATCAACATCCCCAATCTAATTCACCACAACAGTATGGGCCACCAACTCACAGCCAAAATGGTCCACAGTATCCTCCCCCATCAGCCCCACCCACCCCCTTTCAGCCTCAAAACAATGGTTATAATCAAGGTTACAATAGCCGAAGTTCATCAGTACCTCATCAAAGCAACGGCACGCCAAATCATGGGCAGTGGATTGGTTCACCGCCAGCGGCATCTTCCCCTAATGGACCACAACATCAGCAAGGACAATTGCAATCAAATCTTGGCTGTAATCGTGAGTTCAGAAGGTCCCAGTCACAACAATCTCAGCAAAGTGAAAGTCGCATGTGGGCCCAACAAGGGGAAAGCCGGATGGGATCTCAGCAGCCTCAGCAAAGTACAAGTCGGGCGGCATCTCAGAATCCATCAATGGCGTCCCCAGAGTTGAATAAACGCGGGCTGTACATACCTCGATCCAAAAATGCTACACTTACCGCCCCTTCCAAAGCTTCTTCTCAACCCCCCGAGGTACCAATACCTTCAAGGGCCTCAAGTGTGGCAAGTACACCCTATGGCTCGCCTAGCTCAAGAGATAACATATCTGAATGGGATGGCCAACCAGCCGTTTTAAAGGAGGACAGTCACCGGACTGACGAGGAAAAGCAGTTCAATTGGGATTACAAAAAGATCTTCCAAGCTGCAGGCCAAAGACACGAAACTGTTGCACTTGCCCAGCCTTTAGCCAACAGATTTGATATGACTCCAGTCCCTCTCATCGACAAAAAATCAACCATCTCAATTTCTAGGTATGCAAGAAAAGAAAATTTAAAGGAGTATAGACAAAGTGTCAGAAAGACACCGCAATGGCCATACTTACAAGAAGATCCAACTTTCCAAGAGTTAAAGGCTGGGGATGATTCAGTACCCTTTCAAGGACTAGATGCTCTTATGAAATCGAGGCATGGCGATGCACATGTATCTATTGCAACTCGAAAATCCACAGCTGCAAATATACCGCGCAGTGGTAAGCGTAAGCCAAGCCCAACGGATCAAGATGATATCGATGAACAACTGCAAGCTGATATTTCTACTCTGAAAAACAACAAACGTCAAAAGGTTGATGACCAGTCATTCAAATCTGCGGATGGCTTGCCCAGATTCAGTAGTGATAATGCATTGAACAACTCCCCAACTCTTGCTGAAGCGCCAGACGATATTTGGGCTCCTCAGGCGGGAGAGAGTGCCGACCCGACTGAGGCGTTGCTGGCATCTTTGGGTGTTTCCGGTGCTCCGAAACCGGTTGAGCCTGGACCTCCAGTTATGATTCCCATTGAGGATCTCCAGCAGCCTATCTACAGTCCCCAGCAACCTCTTTATGAAAGTCAGCAAACTCCCTACAATTCTCAAAACACCCAACACAACCAACAACCCATTTTCAATGCTCAGCAGCAGCCTCCGTATACTCAACAACCTCCTTTCAATGCTCAACAACCTCCTTTCAATGCTCAACAGCCTTCTTTTAATGCTCATCAACAGCCTCCTTTCAATGCTCAGCAACCGCCATATAATCCTCAATCCCAGCCTCCATACAACCAACAGCCTACTTTCAATGCTCAGCAGCAGCCTTCATATAATCGTCAACCTTCTTTCAATGCTCAACAACCTCCTTACAATCCACACCAAGCTCCTTATAACGCCCAGCAGCCTCCATACAACCAGCAACCACCGTTTAATGCCGAGCAACGTCCTTTCAATGCCCAACAACCTCCTTTTATTGCCCAGCAGCACTCTTTTAGTCTTCAACAGCCTCCTTACAACGTTCAACAGCCTTATAATGCCCAGCGGCATCCTTTCAATGCTAACATGGCAGGTCAACCTTTTAGACAAGACCCAAGCTATGCTAACGCTCGCCCTTCAATTTCCGGACCCCAAGGCTTCAACATACCCCCACCACCACCACCACCAATTGAAGAGGAGCCTATGTTCGACCCTTGGCCAGAACACAATGTTACGACAACACCACCTCCACCTGATCACACGGACAATGATAAGGAAAACGGGAAGAAAGACGACGACGGAAATGCTGCGGTGGATTCTCCTTTGAGTCCCACGTCATTAGAGATCCTTGCGGAAATAAAGAAGGAACCTGCGAAACCACGAAAAATCGTCCGAATAATCAGTGGCAAGAAGGGCAAGGAATCGTCGCGTTTATCTGAGGAAGTCACTCCAAAACTCAAAAGAGCTCCACCAGTGGTCGATGCAGCTTATGGGTAAGATTTAAAGCTTGATATTGTCTACATGTGCTAATATATTATTCCGCAGTCGCCGTTGGTAGCTAAATTCCTATCACACCCCCTTGATAATTGGTGGCTGGTCTTGGTCAGGTAAACCGCATATAGTTTGCAAAAGAGCCTTTTGGATTTAGCAAACCTTCAAGTAGTCGGTTGTCCATCACGGCTCTGTTTATATTCTTTGTACAAATAAAAATTTCATGCATGAGCGGCGTTGTTCGGGTTTTTTGAGATGGAGTTCAGGAATGCCTTTTCAGTTGATGGTTTTCTGTACAATCCTCATTGCGCATACATCAATGCATTTTATGGCATTGCAAGAGCCGATGGAGTGAATGAACCTAAATAACTTATTCTATTTGGAGACTCTTCAGTGGCAATCCGTTTGTTCTGCTCAAGACTACTTGTTGTTCAGAGCGAACGCCAGGTTCAAAAGTCTTGTAGGAGAGCAGGATAATTCAGTAGTATTCAATGCCAAGCTACTTGCTTTGGCTAATAGTAATGCTAGTGGACTTCTTTTTGTCCCTGGCTCTTTATCAAACGATGATCTTTGGATTTAAATTCATTGGTATTACTCTAATGTTGTTGTGACTAAGTATTTCATGCCTGTGTAAGATTTGTTGTAGCAGTAAGCCTCCTAGTGTAAGGCATTTCATCCAGCCATGTTTGTATTTTCGGAGGGTAGCGCAGCCAGTCGCGCGGCAGGATATCAATTATTTGACTAATCTATCGTGTTCTTCGTTATCGTCATCACTACTTTCTTCCTCTTCCGCTTCATCGGAGTCTTCATCTCCGGACTCTTCTTCTGTTTCTCCAGATTCTTCGTCGTCGTCGTCGTCTTCTTCTTCTTCCTCGCTTTCCTCTTGCTCAGACTCGGCTAGCCAGTCATCAAGGGTCTTTTCCTTTCCAGGAGCCGTACCAGAGCCACCAGCATTGAATCCATTCGTCTTGGATGGCGAAACACTGGGTCTGAAATCTTTCACCGCACTATCTAATATCTGTCCTGCAGTCATGACTTTCTTCTCTTCATATTCATTTCGGGCAGAATCAGGTTCTCGTAACGAAGGGTCTGGCTCGGAGCCAGCTTCTACCCAGGGAGGTAGTGCCTCATAGCCCTTTAGTCCATGCATACCGCCCTCTTCGCCAACAACGAGACTGGCGCTTCCGAGTGTAAAGCTAGTGCGGCTTTCGGAGGGACTAGGTGTGTGGGGTATGGGTTTAGGGGCAAGAAGCATGAGAGATGCGAGTTGAGTGGATGAGGGAATTGCAAGGAGAGACTTGTAGAGACGGGTGCGGTCGCGGAGGTCGTATGAGGTATCGTAGCGTGCAAGAAGAAGAATGTAGTTCCAGAGAACGATGATGGGGTGATCGGGTTCAGATTCTGGTTCGGGGGGTGGAGAGAAGGAGGTTTGTGGAGGTGAGTCGAGGGATGCGAATCCTTCATTTCCTTCTTCAATGCCGGCATAATCGTGGGAAGCCTGGGGAGGTGATGAAGGTTTGATAGGCTCAGGTTCTGGCGTAGTCCGATTTAGGTGATGTAGATAGACTTTAGCAGCTAGCAGAACAATTTGTAATTTTGCAGGCTCTGCTTCATCAGCAAAGCCCTTTGCCAAAATCCGAAGAACGTCAGGTGCAATGTTGTTCTCCCCATCAATGCCAGCAAATTCTCCTACAAGCCAAATAATAGTAGCTCGAGCCCGCGGGTTTGTAGCTGTGTCTAAATTCTTAGCTAACCGAATAACGGTATGTGTGTGAGATGCTGGATCTTGTTGTATAAGATGCCTGATTACAGTAAGTGACTCTGCGACTAGATTACCATCTAGACTTGTAATCTGCTTCAACAGTAGACGTAAACATCTTGCGGATGTTCTAGAATCACTCTGTGCACATCGACCAATAGCCCTCACTGACTCTCTCACCAATTCCCGGTCCGAGCCCCGGGAGAAATGCTCCAGCTCATTGAGTATCAAACTCTTGATATAGGAATCGCAATGTGGGAAAATTAGGGTGAGCAATTCGAGTTTCAGTTCCCATACTTGCGGTAGGTCGGTTGACCGGACTAGGAAATGAGAGGCGTATTTAACGAATGCTTCGGGTCGTGTAAGACATACAGAGACGATATTGTAGAGGGCTATGTGCTGGATATCAGACGGGCCACGTAGAAGAGCGATAAGAGGACCGATGCAATGGTTTATATAGTCTGGTGTTCCGAGAGCTACGTAGCAACGGGATACTGCTACCACGACACCCGAATTACGGGACTGAAGAAGTGGTTTGATACTTTTGAGGAGAAGCTCGAGATCTGGATCGAGGACCTGGATTGTTTCGCTGGTTTCTTCGGTATCTTCTTCTTGTTCGGCATCGGAATCACCGTAGAAATTTTCTTGGTTTCCATTGCTTTTAGGGGTGGCTTTGCGGACGCGCCGGGTGCGTTTGGGGAATGACTTTCGGGAGTAGATAGTCATTAAGTGAAGAGTGGCCATTTGTGACCACTCGTCCATATCAACTAGTTTCTTTACGAGACCCCTGTAATGTTTGTGGATAAGGTCAAGACGTTCCGGGCATATTTCTAGGAACGCGGTTACTGCTGCACCTGCTACGTAGTATTGTCGGTCGCCCAGTAAAGTCGAGAGGTAATCTAGAAGCTGTGGGAGGGTATTTGGATCCAATCTGTAGCACTTCGGGATAGCTAAAGCTGCCGCTTTCCTAACGTAGGGACTCATATCCCCAAGCCCCTTCTTGATGGCTAACGACACGATTTGACTAATGACAGGCACACGAATTCCAGACATGGTCTTGAGAGCAAGAGCTCTAACTTGTGGGTTTCCATCAGAGAGAGACTTTTGAATCGTATTTATAGAGAGTAGGGCCAGGTCCGGTTCTTGTTCTGCGTGGTTGAGGAGATAGATGTAAACCAGCTTTTTGATCTCAATATTCGGGGATGCGACGTTTTTTACGACGGACGAGAAGAATGTGAGGCATGGCTGGGAACGGTACATCATCTGCAAGTTCTGTTAGAGCTTATGTCTTGACTTTCAAGCCCCATGTTGGCCTGGCAAAGATGCGCAAGGAAATCGGGGAAACATACAGAGATGACCTTCCTCAACCCCTCCAAGACCTCTCTATCATGTCTACTATCCAACAACTTCTTAATTTGCTGGGGCGGCAGCGTCTTCAGCGCCCCTGCTCCTCGAGAGCTCCTTGCAGATTGCGCGGCATCGAGTGTGAGTTCTCTTGCTATCGTCGTTGTTAGCATAAAGTCATTGTGCCACATGATCGCAAATTTGTATCTTGGTGAAGTGAAGCAGGAAAAGAAAAGTTCGTACCACTTTCCAGCAAGCTGGATATTCTAGATATGGATTCCATTTCATGAACAACGTAAGGAGATTACAGAGGAACATGATCAATGGGAGCTTGTAATGGTGGGGTTGTAAGCGATTATTATTGATCTGGCTCCGCATATTTGCGGGATTGCATCATTTGGTAATGACAAACTTGAAGAATTCTTAATTCTTTGTTTTTTATCACCACTTGTTATTGTCCATATATGTGTTGTCGATGACTTAATTCTCGTGGTACAGATCTCGGGGAATACGTTTACTATGGATCATTAACATTCAGCACTAATTGTAGTTCAATTCTCTAGATCGACTACCATTATCGCGCCCAAAATCAAAGAACGACAACTTCACTGCGCTCGAAATGTCACCCTTGTATATCACACTACCGCCGGCTCTTCCTTCCGAACTCTTGACTTGGATATTGAATCATGGTGCTTATCCTACCACTATCTTGATTTGCAAACCTCGCGCCGCGTTCATCTCCTCCCTTCTCGCAGATGTCACCTCGAGCACTCCACCATTACCATCTTCACCCATCGACATACCCTCCTCTCCCCCCAATCCAGCGACTAGCGACGCGCAGCCTCAAACGCCCTCTCACTCACTCCTCATCAAGACTCTACACCAGGTCTCCCTCTCACGTCATATATCTATAATTTATATTCCCACGATCTCTCATTTGCGCGCCCATCTCTCTGTCCTTTCCCCAGATGCAGCTTCAAAGATCGGAGCTCCACCAGATCCAAAGTGGGACAAGGTGGGTAGAAAAAGGGCGATGATTGTTGTATATGGATTGATAGACTTACATAGGGATACAAGTGAGTGGAGTGCGCAGGGTTTAAATAGGAGTTTGGCGGGCCTGGTTGAAATTGGTGGAAGGGACAAGAGGGTGGTGGTGTGTTTAGAAGAGAGGGATAGGAAAATAGAAAGTAGTGAGTCAATGGAAGTGGATGGCGATGGCAATGAAGACATTGCTGGTCCAACCAATGACAGAAATGGGTTTGATTCAGGTGAGAACATAGGACGAGACAATAGAACCCGGAAGGTGTGGGATGAACATGTTCCGATGCTCAATGGAAGTGTGAGGCGCACTGGGTTAGAGAGTGAAGATCGCGGTTGGAGTGGGAGAACCATAGAGGTTGGCCAGATATTCGCAAGATGGTTTGATTTCGAAAATGCAGAATGGAGTCATCGTACATAGTGGTCTATAAACAGAGAAAGGAACACATTTGCTTGGAAGCCATTATCATCATATATCAATAGGTATACCCAAACGCCACCAGCCCCCCAACCTTTAATACCAATTCATCAGCATGCATGTCATGATCGCTAGTCCAACATGAAATCCAAAAGCGTTAACCCCATATCAAATAGACTGCTCCATTTCCGTGATGTATAGCTTAATATGCGAGTCCATCTTCAAGAATTCGTCATGCGCACTATGTATCTCATTCTCAATGTTTTCTTTCAAATCCGCCATCTGTGGTGTATCAGTGAGTTTGCAGGCTGTTAGCAGAAGTTCTAATGTGCGTACCTTTTTCTCCGTCTGCTCTATCCTTACTTTCCTCCTCTCCATCTCCCTGCCTTTTTCGTTTCTCTCTTCTGTGAGCTTTCTATGCACGGCCCGCAATTCTTCCATCCTCTCCTTAGCACTCATAGCCTTTGCTTTGCTACCATCTCTCAATTTCTCTGTTCGTTCAAGATGTTTCGACAATTGTCGCTGTAGCAAAGCCTCAGTTCTCTCCACTTCACGAACATTGTTTCCTCTTTCACCAAGTGCGTCTCGTTGTCTCGCCACTTTCACATTTTCATCTTCCTCCTTTGCTAATTCGATCGAAATCTCTTCCAAAAGTTTTGTACACGACACTACATCTGCAGAGACTACTGTAAATGTATCGGTTGAAGTCTGCAATGCTCGTGCCCGTCGATCCAAGGCATCGATTTGCGACTTGTCTGTGTTTAGTGCGTGGCTCAAGTCTGTTAATGACGCTTGCAGAGCAGCTGGTGACTGAGATACATATGGTTGTAACTTTGAGCTTTCTTGTCGCAATTCGATAGTCGCGGCAGTTTTCTCCTCCAAAATGGCAGTCATCTCCTTCTTCTTTTTAGTGAGTCCTTCAAATCGTCGTGCCATTTTGTCTTGGCTTTGGCGCAATTCTAAGAGCCTCTTTTTCAGCTCTTCATTACGCTTAACTTTTTCAGAAATATGGACCTCCATTGCCCTGCGGTTCCGTTTTAACTCATCCAAGCGGCTTTCCATCTCTTGGTTTTCCATATATAGCGTCTCGATTCGAACCTTTGTAGTCTCGGCCTTGTTGAAGTGTTCATCGATAACCTGTGTTTGACTTTCTCTAAATCGTACAAAGTTGATGATGTAAGAGAATATTTTCACTAGGCGATCGTGTGTTGGCTTGTATAAATCTTGAAACGAGAAATCCGTAATGCCACATTCAAATAGCAACTTGCGTAAACTAACATAGAAACCCATGAGATTCCTAGTTTCCGCCGGAACTATGTCTGGATAGTCTGCACACACGTCTTCGGAAGCTGCACGCATAGCAGGATCAACTGTATCGCGAGTCGTGTTCATGAGCAGCTCTGCAAACCATTCGAAGATCATTTGGATTTGAAGAGGATTGGGCTTTAACAGGTCTGCTGCAGAAAATGGTACACCTATATCGCTGATGCATCCTGCAATTTCTTTGTCGGGCTGTTATGATCAGTGGGAATTCAACGAAATCATGATATAGCCGTCTTACCAGGCGCATGAACGAATCACTCTCTTCCTCCTTCTTTTTGCCTCGATTTTGTTGCTGTGAGCTGGGAGCAAGGCTCATGCGCGGATTATAAGACATTTTATGATGTGGCAGTTGTATCTCTAATATAAATTGGAACTTGACAGTGCAGATTGTTATGCTCAATTTTTGTACCTGGGTGTGTTTTGCATAGGTATTTGGTTCTTTCGTCGTTGTTTGCAAAGATCGTAAAAGTAAACAAATGGACCGAGCAACCAACTACCGATAAGATTAGGCACAGTCACGTGATATTACATCAAGATGAATTTCGACGAAGGATAGCAAGGTTTGTGTATGAAGATTCTTCTCCAGAAGATCACTTTCTACTTGATGTCAAATGGGATATCAGAAGATTCTCAAATCTATTGGACGCGTGTCAAGTGATCATGTACCCCTCTACATCCCTTAATATATTGCCGAAGCTCTTGTATCAGATCAGCTATGTAACGGTTTTGAAATGTCATTCTCTCTATCATTTGCACTCGAGTTCGATAGCCACGAGTTTTGAATAGCTTTTGTATACCGGCTCTACAAATATGAGGCTCCTTTAAAGTCACACTTGAGTCGGAAAATTATTATCATGGGTCATACAAAGCCAGCTTGTCACAGCCATCTAGTAGTCTTCTTTCCCCACTACAATTTGATTCCATACCCTTGTGCTGTCTGCGTATTGACCATCCCGAAGTGGAGTCTGGAAATGCTTAGAATGACATCCAAGCAAGTATCAAAAGCTATACACGATTGCAGACTCGGCCCAGTTATCTTTCGATACGCGCAGGAATATTCAGATCAAAATTCGAACCATTTAGAGGTTGGCAAGAGGAGATCAACGATGAATGATATGGATACCCTATGCTCACTGATTACACATAGTAACTTGTCACCAGTTCCTCCCCCCCTCCCACCCCGCATTTCCGGGAGAGTTCCAGGTCGATTTCATGGAAATAAATCAAATCAACTGGTCATGACTAGTTACTTACCTGCACAGTTTCGAGATAGGCTATTCGAATACATAATACGGTACTAAACGGCAGGTGGATTAATCGATCAACCGCTAGCTACATCTGTCTAGTACAAACAAGCCTCGATGCAATCGCATTGCAATTGAGATTATTTGCACCGATTGACTCTTGTGATCACAAGCTGGAGCTACATTACATAGGTAGCATCTACGGTTTGTGCAATGGCCTGGCTTGCAATGAACTGAGACTCTATTCCGGGATAGGCGAATATCCCAAGAGAAGTCATGATCGATGTCGTGGTGCTGTATTGAGTGTCTGTACAAACATACATTCCCATGATTTTGCAGATGAGAGATTTGTTATGCAATGAAGCATCCTCCTTGGTAGACGCCTAACGAAATACGTATCTAAATAGACATTTCATCACCTGCGCTATTTTCTATCCGACACCTTCCCTCACATCTCCCACTGGCTTATGTTGTTCACAAGTTAATAAATCCGTGGATTTAGTAGTATCAACTAAGTAACATATCATACCGCGGGGTTAAGAGTTAGTTTAGTAATATGAGGTCACCCCTTACTTTCGATGTGGGGGGAATTCTGCATATGATTGATCCTTACCATTCAACAAAGAAATGAAAGAACGAGCTTCCAAGCAAATTGTTGAATGGCTCGATTCTCGAAAGATATGTGGTACTCGTACTAACACTGACCCCGAGAACTCCGAGAACCCCCATTCACCCTTTCACCCTTTCGGGTGATTTTTCATCATGACCTGCCTGCAGTCTTTTAAGCCGAACTTTTAATCTACACTAGTTCCCTTTGTAACAGGTTCTATATGTCAGATTTTTGTGTAAGTTTACATGAGCATGAGAATTCCTCGGCTATTAGCTTGCTTCTGCGAGATTGGGAAACTATATTAGCTCCCTTCCATAATTCCCCA
The DNA here is from genome assembly GCF_014898295.1 of Botrytis byssoidea. NCBI lineage: Eukaryota > Fungi > Ascomycota > Leotiomycetes > Helotiales > Sclerotiniaceae > Botrytis > Botrytis byssoidea. The sequence goes on from NW_024065849.1 coordinate 1,285,958, forward strand.
AGTAAACAACCACTTGACACTATTTCTAAGTACCTCTCTTCCTTTGAATACAAACCAACTCGGAACGAACTGACAATACACCCATACCATATTGCAAGCTCCTTCAATTTCAGCTCTTCTATCAGAATGGCTATTCTCATTCCCAGCAACTCTAACGGTGCTGTCGAGGATGTCTCAAGCGTGTCTCCTCATGTGACAAAAGTCACGGGAGCTAAGCCCAAATCACATCACAATTCGAATTTCAATATTATCGATATCCGCCATGATGGTGCAGAAATTGAGTTGAAAGATGAGATACTGGCATCTTTGAGACCAAAAAGCGGTCTCAAGAGTCTGCCTACCCTGCTCCTTTATGATGAGCGGGGTCTACAAATATATGAAGATGTTGGTATTCGTTTACTTGGGAAATCTATCGACCATGTTAACTTATAGAGTCAGATCACTTATTTGTCTGAATACTACCTTACAAACGCAGAAATAGATGTCCTTGAACGTTCCGCAGAAAGTATTGCTGCAAATATACCTTCTAACTCTATGGTTGTTGAGCTGGGAAGCGGGTTTGTAATTTTCGTTGGAGTTTGAAACTTCTAGGACTAACAGTGAACAGTAATTTGCGCAAGGTGAGTATATTACTACGAGCTTTAGATGCAGCGGGAAAATGTGTCGACTACTACGCGCTTGATCTTTCATTGAGAGAGTTAGAGAGAACTCTAGAGCAGGTTCCGGAATTCAGATACGTGAAGTGCCATGGGCTTCATGGAACTTATGACGATGGTCTCGCATGGTTGAAACTTCCTGAAAACTCTTCCAGGCCAAAGTGCGTTGTGTCGATGGGATCGAGCATTGGTTTGTCTTTACAATTTTTGATCACCAACAATCAACTTACCACGCGCAGGTAACTTTCAAAGGCACGATGCATCGGCGTTTTTGAAGAGTTTTGCGGAAGTTTTTAGCCCCTCGGACATGTTTCTCATTGCCATCGATGCGACTAGTAACCCAGAAAAGATCTAGTAAGTCCCATTAAATTATCACTAAAATTGTCTTTGGCTAATTTCGTTATAGTCATGCTTATAATGGTGTGTCTACTCAATTCCAAGACCTTTCCTGCGGCTAACCTTGATAATAAGACAAGAAAGGGATCACCCACAAGTATGTACTCGCAATCCACAGCGATCGATTACCAGTCATTTGCTTACTCCTTACAAAAGGTTTATCTTGAATGGTTTGATCCAGGCGAACAAAATTCTCGGAGAGAACGTATTTGATATTGCAGACTGGACTGTCATCGGAGAATATGTATACGACACACAAGGAGGTCGTCACCAGGCCTTTTATTCTCCAAATCGGGATATCGTCATCAAAGACGTTCTTATAAAAGCAGGAGAGCGCGTGAAGATAGAGGTCAGTTTAAAATACTCACAGGCAGAAACAGCCAAGCTAGTGAAAGATGCCGGGATGATGGAAGCTCAGAGGTGGTCGGCTTCTAAAGATCAATATAGTAAGTTTTCCTATTACTTTTGTCTTTCCCAGCTCCGGTTTGAATCGGCAATCTCGCAGGCAGATATCACGTCAATGTACATGGTCTTATGATCACAGAAACCATCGGCGTGGGGGTATCTCCCAATCGTGGATTTGTGGCGCATGCTTATTCACTTGCTATCTTGGGGCTGACATCAACATGGCATGACATTGCAAAATGCGCTTCCATAACAGGATAGCTATTATCTGTATCCCATTGAATACTATTCTGACTTAAACTTGAAGATATGCACCTCTTAATAAAGAGCACAATGACATTCGACTCGAATCCAGGTGTATATGCTTCGTCTACGGCCCCAACTTTTCAGGATTGGCAAGGTCTCTGGTCAGTATGGGATACTGTCACCAGAAAAATGATTCCGAACGAAGAATTGGTCGAGAAGCCAATCAAACTTCGAAATGCTTGCATTTTCTACCTGGGACATATTCCAACATTTTTGGACATGCAACTGAATAAAGTTACTACAGAGCCGCTTTGTGAGCCCTCTTCATATCCCGCAATTTTTGAACGGGGAATTGATCCGGATGTTGATAATCCCGAGCAATGTCACTCTCATTCCGAGATTCCTGATGAGTGGCCACCACTTGAGGAGATTCTATCATATCAAGAAAAGGTGAGATCAAAAGTCAAAAAGTTATATGAAAGTCAAGCACTTCCCAGAAATCTTGGTCGCGCACTTTGGTTGGGGTTTGAGCATGAAGCTATGCATTTGGAAACACTTTTGTACATGTTGTTGCAAAGTGATAAGACTATTCCACCTACTAGCGCTAGGCCAGACTTCAAAGGAGAAGCAATAAAAGCCAAGGCATTGCAAGTCCCAAATGAATGGTTTACCATTCCAGAGCAGAAGATCGTAGTCGGGTTGAATGACCCTGAGGATAATTCTGGACCGGACAATCATTTTGGGTGGTATGTTGAACACGCTCCATTCAAGCACAAATTAAATATAACAATGCACCACAGGGATAATGAGAAACCTTCCCGAGAAGTTTTGCTTCGATCATTTGAAGCCAAAGGACGGCCAATCACCAATGAAGAGGTAAGCCACGCCTGAAATGTTTGTGAGACACAGTTCCTGAATATCAACAGTATGCTTTTTACCTGGAACAAACACGTGAAAGCAAGATCCCTGCTTCGTGGATTAAAAGTCCACAGTCGAATGGCTACACCAACGGTACTTCAAATGGATATAGTAACGGAAGTACAAATGGGTCAGCTTCGCCCCGGTTAAGTAAGGCATATCTCGAAGACAAAGCTGTTCGAACAGTCTACGGCCCAGTGCCACTTGAGTATGCTCTAGATTGGCCTGTATTCGCTTCATACGATGAGCTTTCTGGATGTGCAATTTGGATGGGGGGGCGGATCCCGACGGTTGAAGAAGCTCGAAGTATTTACAGTCATGTTGACGGCTTGAATGTAAAGAAAGCAGAGAGACATCTAGGCAAAACTGTACCAGCTGTCAATGGGTAGGCATAGAAGTGATATCGCTCCAAGTCATACGTAAAAACTAATTGATTAACAGGCATCTAATAAACGAGGGTGTTGAAGAGACACCACCATCACCAGCGTCTCAAGTCGGTGGAAGCTCTCAAGAGCTTTTCACCGACCTTGAAGGTGCCAATGTTGGATTCAAGAACTGGCATCCAATCTCCGTTACTGCTGGAGGAAATAAACTTGCAGGGCAGGCTGATATGGGTGGAGTTTGGGAATGGACCAGCTCACCACTCGTTGAACATGAAGGATTTGAGCCGATGCCTTTATATCCAGCTTATACTGGTATGTCTTCCGTTTTGGTCCATGGAATTTTGCAAAATCTGATCTTCAAAGCCGACTTCTTCGACGGAAAACACAACATTATCCTTGGGGGGTCATGGGCAACTCATCCTCGTATTGCTGGAAGGAAGACATTGTAAGTCAAGTTGGATTGATTCGTCCTCTATTATAATACTAATTGAATCACGTAGTGTCAATTGGTACCAGCGTAATTATCCATACACATGGGCAGGTGCACGACTAGTCCGTGATTTATAGGTTGGCTGCATGCTTTGAATATGGGCGGTAAAGCTTCTTTCATCATTCAACAGGGGAAGAAGCACGCCACTAACACTCGAGCGAATCAACTTCGTTTTGATGAGACCACAATACAGTAACATGAAGGACGAAATCGGGAGGATGATTTTGCGACGCTGAAGTTTTTACTTTTGTTTTGGGTGGTAATGATTCAAATGGAATGAAGTTGATAATTATGAATGAATATGGATATCTATATGAATCATTCAAGAGAATATCAGGGAACGTCAGATGCAAACGATCACACACTTCATTATCCTGTCACTTGGTATGCAACTAGCAGTTCAAGCTTTGCAGCATCTTTGAATACCTAATAATAAGTCAAGATGAGTTTCCCAAACATTTATGAAACATGTACCTACTCATTGAATTTTGTTTGTAGTGAACTGTAGAGAAAGTACTCAGTGAGGCAAGTGAGTGAGATATTTCTGGTGGTGCACTTATCCGAACTTTCAAGAAGTCGAAATGCGCCTTCCTTTTTTAACAAACAAACTTCCCATCAAGCATGACTGTTGCATGAGATTCCCACTTGAACACTTTCGTACTTGATTCTACCATCTCATACTATTTATCTTCGTTTTTACCCCAACAGAGTTCTTGATCAGTAGGCTAAGAGGGTTGAGGAAGACGTTCATCAATTTCATTCGCATTCATCGAAACCACTTGGCACAAGCTTTCTTTAAGGAATAATACTCACTTGATCCTCACTTTGACAACAACAACATCTTACTTCCTTTTTTCGCATAGAGATTGGAGAAAGAGAAAACAATCAATTTCAGCATTTAACATTCGCTAATCAGCCATTCTTCATATACGATTCGAGTGACAGAGAGGAACAAGGAGAAAACGAAAAATCAAACATCACTTGCTGTCTATTCGATAACCAGTCTTTACCTACGACTACAAGCAAAAGAAACAAGAAGATCAGAGGAAGGACTGGGGATATAACACCCAGCATCCATTCAGCAGACAGTCTCTATCCAGGACTAAAAGTGAAAGGGAGTAGAAGGAGACAGAAGGAGATCAACAGAGGACTCGGCATCTCTTTCAGAATTAGGATATACAGACAAGCAATCCCGAGTCTTCGAAATACATTCAACTGAGGTATATTCCAGTATTGTGCGGTCTTTTTTCAGTAAGAGTAGCTACTACAGATCTATCTTTCATTCAAACTCTAAAGACGACATCTTTCGATCGAGACGACAACCAATGCTTCTGTTATCCCCACAACTCCAATCGCTCAGATTCGACAAACATTTCATGTAAAATATCAATCGATAGCCCGCGGCTATATGTGAAGCAAAGAACTTGCCGAGTTCTAAATCTTAATCTTGGCCTATCATAACAAGTTCTTCCCACCAGGACGACAGCCAATACTTTTATTCGCTTGGGAGGTATCCAAACTCGAGAGGGGCTTGAACTCAGAAGCATCTGATCTGCATAAAGCTTTTTTAAGTATCTAGTGTTGAAGAAAGTCATCACCTACGGAACAATTCTACCCAGTCTGACAGCCCAACGTGGCATATCGATGTCGATAGGAACATTGGATCCGGAAGATTAAAGACTTTACTGCATGAAATTGGAACGAAAAGATATAAAATAACGAATTTCACTTTCCTGGATCAAGCCTGACCATATTCACTCCATCAATATTGATACATCTCATTCATTCATCGCGTCTAATAATTCGATTACACAAGCCTTGAGTACGGAGTTCGGCAAGATTCAGTTCACAGCCGCCTACACTACGGCAGTGTTGAACCGTATAATTCAGAGAAATACAACACGTCCACGTATCTGCACTCATTTTTCTTCATTAGCCTCACAAGCGCCACTATTTCATGTTAAGTCCAGTGAGCCATTCGATTCACAATCAATTCCAAAAATCTGGATCAGAATTTCTATCGATACTGTAACGAACACAATTTCACAACATCTTGATATTCTCGCAATCCAATTCCTTCAAAATTTCTGTAAGTTTTTTTACAGCTAGTATTTTGATGCTAGTATTGCGCTAAGGAGCTTATATCATTTCTTCTCCGGCACGCTCTTCAAAAGATACCAGTGGCTTCTTGCGCCAAGATTAAATACTTTCGTCTCCCTTAACTTCAGACCGAAAAAAGATCGTTATTGATCTGCTTGTCCACAACAAATATCTTTCATTTACAACCTTTCCCCAGGAGCCGACTACTTTTTAAATCATCACAAAATAGTTTGATTGACTCGTGACGTCGAAGACGAGGATTTTTCCACAGGAGTAGGGAGATTCGCAGACCATATTCAGTATCAAAGTTCAATTACTCACACATCTCAAGGCAATCAAAGATCTCGCCGCCAAGAAACTCGAGCATTCCAAATTCAACGACTTTGTACAATATTCGCTATGATGAATTGGGCAATAATTGCTCGCGAGGATCGTCTCTATAAGGGTAAAACCTTGTATAAATGGGATGTATCACCTGGCTTAGGTACGAAATCCACAATCTTATGTTTGTCGCAGAGTATACTAACAACCGTTTCTAGAACATCATTGCGGAACATGTGCGACACCACTTCATAGTAAGTCACATCAAGCTATGGTGACCTCATCTGTAACTTTGGTAGACTGACTTACTATGCTACTCCCATAGATGCTCGTTCAAAGTCATCTTGCCTTGGTAAGCATGTTGAACCTTGCTTCCGATTTCATCAGCAGCTGCATTTCCTTGGTAAGTTCCCCAATTTTATTAACCTTATTCTGGTCACCAAGTGCTTGATCATGGTTATGAGACTATCAAATAGTCAATAATAATGCTAATTTGCATGCATAATAAAGGAAAATCTCATGAATGTCTTGGGTAATTACATGGACTCTCATACCTGTATAGGCTAATTTGCTAATTATAACAGATGCAACACGTCTGATGAGATGCACTATACTCGACACAAAGAGATCCTGGCCATCATTCGAGAGATTACCACATTTGATCAAACTGATTTGTCTTTTGGATCTCAGATGATGAAGAGAAAAGACGGAGCTGACAAGAAACGGACAGAATCTGAGACTACATCCGAGGCAACCGACGCGATCTCTGAAATGAGCCTCGAAGAAGAGATTTTAACAAGGAGAGAAAGGAAACGAGCAAAGAAGTTGGGGGCAAAGACTAGAAGGAACGTTGTTGTTTGTAGTCAAGATGAGATCAATGGCATTAGCGAGGCATTGCATGGCCAAATCCACGAAAGTAAAGGTGCTTGGGAAGGTACCTATGCTTATGACAACCGTCGTGCTGATACATCATCTGCAACTGCTGGTCCAGTCGGAGAGGAGGATGAAAAATATGATGCATATGCGGTTCAGCCACCCACTCCAGTTTCCAATAAACAATACAAGACCCCCAACTTTCCGACTCCAAAGCAACAAAGGGCAGCTAAAAGACTCAATACAGTCACACCATTAAGGCAATCCAAACTCCGTGGTCACCAGCAAAGGTTCACGCCCGAAACGGCCTACAAAAACGATCCATATGGTGGTATTGATCCCGAAATTTTCGGTCGTCTTGGCATTGATGTCAAACCGTCTTCCAATCCGAAGCCCCGAAAAGAATTGATAGAAAAGCTCATCGCTGCCATCCAGAACGATCTACATGTTATCCGGAAGGAAGAAGAAGAGGCTGTTATCAGAGAAGAAGGCTTCTGGAGATGGGCCGGACGAAACGCGTTTCGGAATATCCTTGAATACCGCAAAATGTTTGACTGGGCAACTGGTCAGAAGATAACCCCGGGTCAGAAAATGATTGCGATGAGATCTGAAGCAGAGCTCTTTGGCACCGAAGCAGACAATTCTCAGATCGATGATGAAACAGAGGGAGACAATAGGCAAGATGGCTCAGAGAACGAAGGCGAAGTTGCTGCAGATGAAGACATACCTGCAGGATTGATGGGTGAGAGGCAGGACATAAAAGAAATGGCACATGGAAGCGAGGATAAATTTGTCGACGAAGAAAAGCAGAAAGTCAAGAAGAATAAGGTCTTGAGAATCTCCACCGCACACGAGTCGCACATTCGACCGAAATCAAAACAATATAAGAGTATTTCGAATAGACCTCTTGGTAAAAATAAAAATGTCTACAAGCGTTTTGAAACCGAAGGATTTGCTGATGCTTCCATGGAAGAAGATGGCAAAATGGAACAAGAGGGCATTGATGATCTTGTTGAATACAGTGTCAAATATGGCAGCAATACCCTCAAGTCTACTTCTACATGGGCGAGTGTTGTTGGCTATAGCACAATCGGCACTACAAGTCCTGCTAAGAAAGGAAAGAAAGTTATTACAGATCGAACGATCGTCCCTCCTCCTCTTGAAGAGGACGAGTGGATCACAGTTACGAAAAAGGGAAGGAAGAATTGATGTATGGATAAGATGCAGGTTGGCAAAATATGCAATGGAGGATTTGTTATAACTGGTGCTATTTTGTTGATGTACATTCACGATATGGCTTGCTTATTTTGCAATGTTTGCCTTTTGCTTTTCACGTTGCTTTTTGATGGCTTTCATACTTTGCTATTTTCAGAGAGATGGTGAAGTGGTGGTGAACTTAGGGAGAGCCTATGAGGCTACAAGCTCGCGAGATTACGAGGGCTTGACTAGGCGTGCACAAGTTTCTTTGGTCAATTTAGTTCATTTCGTTACTTTCAATATGTAGTGCCAGGTTGAAACATGATTTCCGCCAAAAAGCAATGTATACACTGCAATGAAAAGGACATATCGAAAACCATTTATGTTTGTGATGAAGACTCTATGTATCTATGGGAACTTGGTATTTCAATGGTCAGGTAGATGGAGAAGCATTGCAATGAAGTGATGAGGAAGGGAAAGATAAAATGAAATAACGAAAAGAAAAGATCGAGGTGGTGAGCTGATGAAACCATGTATTTTCAAATTGTAGTTTGGATTTGATTAAATAATAATGGCCTGTACCGAGTGCATCTGTGAACAGATTCGGAAACCTGGAGATTACCTAGATTATGAGTGATGATTTTAAAGAGTTGGAGAGTTGCGATTGTTTAGATATGCCCTAGGACTTGTTGTTTGAGTTTTGGGGTTGGAATTTTGAGTTCGGAGTTGTGTTTTGAGATGTGGGTGGGTAGCGGTATAGACCTCGGGATAGTAGTTGGAGATATGGGGTTGAATGGGATATCGGGGCTGGATATTGGATAGTTTGTTTCTTATTTCTTGTTGAGTTGTCTTGTGTGTTGATTATTGTGCTTTGTAGTGTGTGTTGGTTGGGGTCTTTTGGGGAGGAGGAGGAGAGGGAGGAAGAATGAGGGTAGACGGGGGGATAGGGGGAAGAGGGAGGATGAGGGTAAAGGGAGGGAGAGAAGTTTGGGAGAGAGGGAGGGGAGATTGAAGATCGAAGATTGTTGGGGGGTGGAGTGAAGGGTGATGGATATTTGGATGTTTGGTCGTTGAATTGCATTGAATTGTGTGGATGTGGATGTGGAGATGGATGTGGAGATGAAGGTGGATGGTAGATGCTACGTTTGGGGAACGGGGGAGTAAATGAGAATGGGATGGGACGGGATGGGTGGAAGTAATGGAAATGAAGAAACTGAAGCATCTGTAGCAACCAAGCAAAACTAGAAGATAGAGAGAGATACCGGTATCTTTGGGATAGTTTTTGAGGAAGATATCGTTATTGTCGTTGGTGCTAATTATTGTGTATGTAGTAGGTAGTAGTTGGAATGAAGAGCTAGAAGTGAAGAATCGAGAACGAGCGTAGAATCTTGAAGAAGATGGTTGAGGAAGATAAGAGGAAACGATGGGGGGATTGGATTGGATTGGATTGGATTGGATGTTCGGAGCTGGGTAGGTAGATTGGGTATAGGAGGAGCGAGAGTATAATGGGATTCAATGGATAGGATGAGGATGGTTGGTAGGAAGTGGGAAATGGAAATGGTGGGTATCTGGTGGCTAGAGGGTGAAGGGTGGGGGTAGGTAGAATCTGCTGGCTGGGTAGATGGATGAGTTTTCTTTTGATATTATGTGCGGGATGCTTGCAAACTCTGGACTTGGAAGCTGGAATGAAAGGGATCGATTATGGTTGAGCAATGGCCAATGGTCAATGACGGGTATGGGCTGAGACGTTGAGGAAACTACGAGTGAGAGTTTGGGTTTACATTGTTTGTATTTTGTTATTGTGATTGGTGGTATGTTATGCGAATTGAGTGAGCCACTCGTATTTTAAAATGGGATGATTCTCTACCTGTGTGAGGCTATGATGGCAGGGTATAATGTACTGTAGAGATACAAGTCTTTGAATGATGATATGAGAGATTAATGTGTTTGTACTTCTTCTTCGTACTCGTAATTGTATGATATGACATATCTTGAGAAGAAAAGGAGAAATGGATATTGAGATAAAAAATGTAGAAGTCTAGCCTGTTCTTTTCTTGAGAGATTTCAAAATGGTCCGATGATATTTTCCGCATGGCTACTCAGATGCAAAGACAATATTCAAATTCATGCTCAGGAATTGGCGGTGTACCAAGTACTTACAAGTGACATATCCATACTCATTCCAAGTAGCTTTGACATTCTAGTGTCGCCTTGTAGGGTATGAAAGGTCTCGGTCCGGATCTGATATTGATATTTCTGCATCCATGCATGCATGGATATACTCAATTGCGCAGCATACTCGCCGTGCTACCTGGACCCATGAGAGAGATATGTAGGAAGGCACTTGTAACTCGGGAAGTTTGTTCCTTCCGTTCAGTATACCTCCGTACGGCACTTGACAAGAAGGAAAAAAAACTCGCCGAGTATTTGGTGCTACGTCCGATGCGTGTAAGGAAATATCTTGGGGGGAAGTCTGTCAAATAAGGAAGTGACTAGGTTACAAAGAGACTAAGTTGAAGAAACTCGACTACAAAGAAAGTCGTTTTCACTTACTTTTGCAAGTATGCTTGCTATCAGATGGGAAAGATAGATGTGTGGTGGGAATTTAATTGGATTCCCAAGACCTACGTGATGCCGTACCGTTACCTGCCATTCGGCGACCAACATTATCCCTATAGTTATACCTTGTCGTCGGAATGTTGCATGGCTGGAATCTCGAGAGTTGGAGTTTCGCCAGGTAAATGGATGAAATGGTACCGTATATGTAGCCCGGCGGCTCCATGCGTTGTTTGGTTGTACGACTATAGCATTTTGATGTTACATGGTGGCAAGCTCAAGGATCAACCTCAAGGATGAGGGCAAATCTCTCGAAATATATTCGTGGATCTCGATGATAGGTAAGGTCCATTAATATCAAAGTTGTGAAACTTTGATAGTTGGAATGTATGAAGAGGGGGAACTCGAGCCACGAATCCGTAATCTCGATTCCTCCTCTCTTGGCCAATAATCATGTTGTGCCTTTGCAAGGGACCAGTTTGTTTGTATAATGTAGTTCATCAGTTCATCCCTCTTTCATGCTGTATGATTTCGGGTCTTTGCACTGACGGGGTAAGTTCGGATTCGGCAAAGGAAAATATATTCCATGCCGCTGTCGTATAACAGAAATTGTTACCCGTGGAGACTCGACGGTCACATTACCACAACTGTTGGACTAGAGACGATAAAGTAACCTTTAACATAGTATTTGACAGGGTGAGGTGCTTGGTGGTTGTAACGTGCGGCGTTTCTTGTCATTAGTCGGAGTCGTTCAAATTTTGTTGATGGAGGCTATGATTGGGTAGATACCAATGTAGCATTTGAGATTCCGTGACATCGGAATAGACTCCTGCCATTTAACGGGAGTGCTGATGAATTATGGCTGCGGAGACTAACCTTACGGTTGACTTCTCTGAACTCAAGAGATTGAATAATTGGTCCACACCGCATATGTACTTGTAAAACATTCACACTTCGAGGAGGATGTGCTGTATCGTATTGTACCGAAAATAGTTGACCATCTCGAGTTGAACACAAACACGAGATGAACTCATGGATAAGGATAAGGCTGAGGATCTTACTGGGGGCTTTCAGGGAGGATCGTTGGCGTGGCTGGTGGTTTGGGGGTACGAAAAGGAATGCAAACGAGGTGCGTGCGAACTATATATATGCCAATCACGAACCACCAGAGTGTCAGTCCGAAACAAGTAATGTAGTTGAAAGAAAAGATCAGACTTGGAAAAAAGCTCAACGTAGAGGACATACGTTTGTACGTTGGAACCTGTTTTTTCTCACTGGTTTATTGTACCACCGATGTCCCTGAGTATGAATTTTGACGCAGCGATTATAGACGCGTGAGGTGACCAACATTGAATTATCCATGCCGCTATTCAAATTCGATGGACATCTTGTAGCATCGGAGGTGGGATTGTACAATAGTCCGATAGTCAGTGGCAATTCTGTTAGACGAATGGCTTGACAGGGTACACGTTCGCCTGCATTCTGGAAGCGATAAGAGGAGCGGAAAAAGCAAATGTAGAAACACATCTCATCTGTGTGGAAGGTGATTGGCTCAGAATGTAGTCTAGTGTAACAGTATACTGAGATCTGCCAGCAGATGACCTGGGTACATATAGCGGTTGTGTTCTGGAGAAATGGAAGCGATGGGCATTGAAGACTATAAATGGTCTAGAACCATCCTTTCAGGTCTATGGCAAAAATTGTTCAAAGAGATGAATGTGATATGTGATGCTGGCCACTTCTATGGTTAGATTAGATAGCGCTCCAATGGAAGAAAGTCTTCTGTGCCATGCCATGACATGATTCTGGGCATTGTGTCTGCCATGATTTTGAACGACATTACATAGATAGGTAGCTAGTGGTGACATCTGATGCGATATTATTACATAATGATTTCCTCCTATAGGAGTTGGCCTTGTCGATGTCGATTGGATTGTCAAGAAGATTAAAGTTCGTAGCTAGGTAAGTAATATGATTGGAAACTCTACACACTCTACTCTGTACTCTGTACATGGTCTGATGGTATACGTTCCGTATACGTATAGGATCAGATAAAAGCTAGAAGATATCTTCGTCCCTTGTACTTGTCCTTGGTACCGATTGGTTCAAGACACGGTAGAATCTTGATTATATAATCCTCCGTCTTCTTCTCTTCTCTTCTCTTCTCTTGTATACTCGAGTATATCTTCGAGCGAAATGTGAGGTCCATCTAAAATCTAATAAAATAGTAAATGGAAAAGTACCTACCTAGGTAGATAGATACAAAGTACCCGGATAGGCTTAGGTCACTCTGCTAGCATCGATGTCTCGTGACCTTTATCTCATGTGTCGCTCCGTAATATGGGAAATTCGAAGCAATCGGAAGATGCGTGAAGTGATACCCGGCAAGTTGGACCAACGGCCGTTCACCTTTTCTTTGCTTACCTACCTCGATGCCCAGTTCCAACCGTACCAGCCTGCGCGATGCGAGGGATGTACTAGGGAAATGCCAGGAAGGTACCGACAAGTATTCAATTTTTCGACCCTGCATTAAATCTTTGCTCGGAGATGCCGTAACCGAGCCAATGAAAAATCAGATAATGTGAATGACCACGCTAAGATAATTTAGCTCACGCTAATCGCAATAGAACCACTCTTTATGCGTAAGTGACGCTTGCCTTTCCAGGACTCCAGGTGTTTCTTGATTAAGAGGAGCAAGTGGTATGCTACCGTATGCATAACTTATTACCTAGGTAGCGATCAATCTCTAACCTTACCTGCTAGGTAACTAAAGTCTTTTTCCTACTACGACCTTACTGCACGAGTACCGACCATCACAAAAACTCATTGGAATATTCGAAAAAAAACAAGCCATTCGTACAACAGGATTCCCCCTTCACACCGACCTCACCGTCCACACCGTCTCAAGGGCGAAGAAGAGTTCGAAAAATCATCACACTTCTCAATTTTCATCGCCGTCTTCTTCACTTGTTGTCACTTAGACCACCGTGAAGGGAAGGAGGATATTCTTTCTGATATTCTTTCCACTTCATTCAGCCTCTAACCCCCCTGACTTTACCTTACTCATCTCACCGATATTTGGATTCGACAAACTATTACACAACTACAGATTATGGATGACAAAAGCCACACCTTCGAATAAAGAGAAGAGAACGACGACATCCAGATTCAAGGAGCGACGAGGAAAGAAAGAAAGGGTTCTTTGAAACATCCGAAAGGGGGAGGAAAGGAAGGTTAACTTGGGTCACTGGACTTTATCGAATCAATCTTCAGTCACGGATTTCAGTGAGAGCAAGCAAGCAAAACTTGTGTCAGACAAGGAATCGGGCTTGCATGAGTGAAGTTAAATCAAATCGCAATCGCTCAATCCTTCCTCATACTATCAACTTCAATATTCCTTTTCTCGTGCTCGAAATCCCGGAGATCACGGCGATCATTTTGATCCAAAAGCCATTAAATCCAAGCGCACTTAGGTAGGTAACACAGCATGATATCTCAACACTTGTATTTTCCGTCCCTCTACCCCCTTTTATTTGGTTCTGGAGCCTTTACTAGAGCAAAAGAGGTTGATCGCATTGCCATTGCTCCCATTCAACAACGGCAAAGTCGAAGTTTGCGTAGTGCATTGTAGGCTCTGTTTCCCGCTCCAATATAAACTTGGCCCGTGCAACCGCAAATCACAATCACGACCACAACATAGAGAATTGCATTATTGTTATTGTTAGCACTTGGAATTTGCATAGCTTACTCGTTATTTTGTCAAGTCTATTTTCAATAACCATTACCGCGTTGTCGAGCTGACTTTCCACTTAATCAGGCCAACTCCTTGGATAACAGACTTTCAATCCTTATCAGAAGTTCTAGCCCCGAGTCTCTAGGACAAACTCCTCAATTTATCTTCAGAGCCTTCTGGATCTTGCAAACGTTGATTGGGTTCCAATTGCATTCTAGGAATAATTTCCAGTATTTTCACAGCATTTTCCGAATAAAGCACCAATCTTTACTGCATCACATCCTAGCAGCTTGTATTTTGGGCGCAAGTAGGTAGAGCTTACGAGACCAAGCTAAGATTCAAAGGCAATCTAACCCTGCCTCCTCATACGCATCCAAACGTCGGTAGAATAACCTCATCGGCGACCATATCATCTCGCCATCCCAGCTATAATTGCACGAGGAGATTGAAGAATAATTGATATTACCTCCACGCTATTCCAATAGCAAAGTCTTCCTCCTTATCCAAAGGCGTTACAGTTCTCACTACCTCGTAAAGAACATTACAACTCGAGTCTTACTTTTGAGAGTTTTCTCATCACATCTTTTGACGTTAACTACTGCTGCCTCTCCGCGCCCGTCAGAAATCACGTATTTCCAAGACCCGTCAACGTTCTCAGGAAGCCATATGTGCTGCGCACTTCAAACAGCTCCTTCGATTGGCTTTAAGTCGGATCACCCTTTTAGCAATATGAGTAACAGAGGCTCATCATCTCCGCATCAACGGAGGCAGGAAGTGATTCCTGTTCGATCGGCTGTTGCTGCAATGGAACAGCCTACCAAAGAAGAGTATGAAGCAGGCAATCAATTGGGCGCAACCGCAAACTCTTCAAGATACGACGATCAGCGCCAACAAGAAAAAGATTACACCCATACCATCTCGTCTAATACCGACTATAAAAAATCGGATAGAATTATGACTGCTGGCATTCCAGCAAATCACCAAAGTCCTAGGGATAACTCGTTAGAGCGGAGTCAAAGAGAGAGTTCCCAGGCCAGCGCCCCTGCGTCGTCCCCAGGTGGGGAGCAGATCCAATCTAATCAAATATGCAGGTATGGAAGACAATTGCTTTGTAGGTAGTTGTGACTAACTTTTTAAAGTAATTGTGGCACAACCAGAACACCACTTTGGCGAAGGTCTCCGCAAGGAGCAACTATATGCAATGCCTGTGGCTTATATCAAAAAGCTCGCAATGCTTCTCGGCCCACGAATCTAAAACGTCCACCAACTACTGCTCCTATCGGTTATTCTGGAGATCCTCGGGAATCCCCCTCTGCGAGCGGGTCAATTTCATTTCCTGCTGCTGGCGCAACCTATGTTTCTGCAGATCAAACCTCCACAGGAACATGCCCTGGTGGTGGACGCTGCAATGGTACTGGAGGCGCCGAAGGCTGTGGTGGATGCCCAGCTTTCAACAACCGTGTCTCAAAAACCGCTCACTTCACTTCTTGTCAAGATAGGCAATCAACACAAACACCACAGCCGCAAAATGATCAACCAACAGATGCGCCGTCTCCGATTGATGTCGCATCCCTTCAACTGCAAGCACAAAATACCACGGTCGTTGTAGCTTGCCAAAACTGTGGAACTACCATTACACCGCTCTGGCGTAGAGATGAGAGTGGTCACACAATTTGTAACGCTTGTGGTAAGTCAATCGACAACCCAGAAACCCATCCGAACTAACACATGATAGGACTGTATTATAAACTCCATGGTGTGCATCGACCAGTGACTATGAAGAAATCAATCATCAAGCGTCGTAAGAGGGTAGTCCCAGCAGTTCAAGGTTCTCAAGCTTCTAGTTACGAAACCAGTAGTACAATGGATTCGCCAGATTCTGATCGTGCTTCGCCCGAAGAGGTAGTTGAGCGAGGCACAATGAATCCTGACGGATCAGTGAACTTGGGTCTTCGTTTACGCAACGATCCAGGAAGAGCGCTGCCCGAACCAATCCGGACACAAAATGGCCAGCATCAGCATCAACAACATCCACCATCTGATCTTGGCGCCTATACATCGAATCCAAATTATCAAGGACAAAATCTTGACTCCTTGACTAATGATAATCGACTGCCGCCAATGGCATCATATCCTTCGCCAATCCATAATCGACTTTCCGTATCGCCCAACAGTTATCTCTCCCCTTCTCGAAAACGATCATTTTCCGCTACCGATATGGACCCAAATAATTCTCTCTCCTCGGAATCTGCACACGCATCAACTTTACCTAAACGTCTCTCATCCATAAAATCGATACTGAACCACGGCTTCACAAATTCCGATTCTGATGTTAATTCCGAAAATGACCTTAGCTTCCGCCGCGGAACCGATAGTCTGAGATTAAGTCCGAGCCGGTATTCCGCCGCTGTTAGCCCGAGTCTTAGTACCGTCGGTCCTGCTACTTACTCAACCAGTCCCTCGGGTAGTGGAGCTGGAAGTGCACTGAGCAGTGCGAAAGACCCGGCAAGTGAGAGCGATCGCGCAAAAACCGAGAGAAGGGAGATGCTACAGAGGGAAGCGGAAAAGATGAGAGAGGCCTTAAAGGCCAAAGAGAGAGAATTGGCGGAATTGGGAATCGGGTTGGATTAATATTTACCCGCCAAACACACTAGCCTTTCCGGTAAACTGGACGAAAAAGAGAGCTACGAAATTACGAATGTGCGTTTTACTTTGTGAATTTTCTCGCGGGGTTAGTGCAGATATGGAAAAGAATACTATGAGCACGAAACGGGAAAGGAAAGTGAGTAAGAATAGGAGTATGGGAGTGAGCAAGTTTGTCTCTGAGGACTGGGCCACACACTGCATGATATGATGGGAGTTTACCAGGGGTGCTTTTTTGGGGCATTACATAATCGGGATGGGATGGGATAAAGATACCCCTCTGCCGTTTAATGAATGGGGGATTTCATTATATTTATAGTCAGTGTGACATTGGAATGGCAAGAGGCGTGCAGGATTTCTCTTTGGTATAACTTCAGTGCCAGGTTCGGTCTTTTGATATTGGGAGTGCTAGATGCACAAGTTTGCAATTCTAATGTATACATGGAAACAGATACAGGGTCTAAGGCACAGGCAAGCAAGATAGGTGCAGGTAGTTCCAATGGAACAAAAAATGACGCAACAGACTCAATGTATGCAGTCCAATGAGTCTGAGCAAAATAAAACCATTATGTCAATATTGTACAATTCCAAGTTGAAAGTCTCACAATGTGAATTTAGTCTTCTCCCGGCTTTGGATTATGTATCTTGCTTTTATCGAAGACTAGTTGATGCACATACATACACACGCGAGAAATAGTAAGGAGACGTTTCGACATGTCACCGTCCATTCTATAGCTAATTTGAATAGGTGATTCGGTTGCAGAGAGATAACATGATATGTAATAAAAGGTAAAAGGCTGTTTTTCTGGAAACTCGCATCTTCAGTACCAATAAATAGGTGGTGGCTAAGGTAGTATTCGCGAGGGAAAAAGTGGATGCGGTATCGAGGTGTTGTGCGTATCGTAGGGGATATGGATGATATTTTGTTTGAATTGAGTGATCGCGGTTGAGGAGCCTTAGAACTCGAATGGAGGTGGAGGTGTGCGATGCGATTAGACTTGTTCGGCGCCCCATCCTCCATCTGCTTCTCTGTTTTTGGGAATGATCATTAGCAAAAGGCTTCGTAAAGACTGTGATTCTATAGAGAAATATGGGGGGATTGGGTATTTACCTCATGTTGGCAGGTGGCTCGATGGATGGAACAAACTCGAGACCAATGTAAATAAGACCGATTATACCAATCAAAGAACCGGCAATGATGCGCAAGACGTGGTCATGTAAGAGAATGGATCCAACGAATACGTAGACTAGGTTTGGATATTAGTTTTGCTTGGTTTGTGGTGGATGTTATATATGGGAATGTGGAGAGCGACGTACAGATTCCTCGTCCGACGAAGGAAAATAGGAAGGATGCATAGCGCGAGACTTGTGGTGGAATTTGGAATTCTATAACTCGGTATTAGTGATATGTGCGGCATGTTTGGCAGGCTCATTTGAAGTCCAAATCGAGATTGAATGGGTGGGCATTGTTGTGAAGCTTCCTGCTTAAGGTGGGTGAGACGAACCAAGAAGAGCAGTGCCTGGGAAATTGTGTTAGTAAACTTCATGAGCGGGACGATATTGTATGAGGATAACTTACAGATTCCGAAAATGATAACGTAACATCCAATGATAATAGATTGGCTACGATGGTGTTAGAAAGAGCGAATTTCTCGATTCTCGCGGTCGCATAGATATGTATGTTACTCACAAGCCTAAAGGAAAGAATTGAGAAATTCCACCAAGAACCATAAAAACACCTACTGCCAGATTGACAAGTCGACTAAGAAGAATACATGATTAGTCTCGTCTTTAATAATGAACTTTGAGCTGGCACATTCAATCACGGACACTGGGCGGTAGGTCTGGTGTGGTTGAGGGGCTGGGTAGAGCTCTCGATGAAGCCTTGGAGCTTGAGGAGCTTCCAATTGAATCAATTTTTATCATTTTGGACTTTCATCGTCTGCCATGACCCAATCGATTGAATCTACCAAGAAGCAGCATATATTCTTGAGCTCCAGCTGCAGCCTCAATCCTTCAACCATCACCAATCGGCCCAGCCCTCAATCTCAAGCTCAAGCTCAAAGCCGCGCAACGAGCACGGTGCAAGCAAGTTTTGGGAAACTCACAAAGCATCAGAGTAATCCATCGTTGCTGCAGTATGAGGATATCCGTATTGATATGTTATCTTTTCGTTCGTGGGGACTGGAGGAGAATCGTAGATTTTCCCGTAATTGGACGTTGTGGTTGTGGTTGTAATGTGTTCAGTAGATAGGCAGCATCAAAACAGATGAAGATCTTTGAAAGCTGGTGCACGCACCCTCATGTACCTCATTTCATCTGCGATGGAACACAAAGATTTTGCCAAGAAGTTATAAAACAAAGGAGGATACGTGAATTATTAAATTGGGTATAAATTATACCTGCTAGCAATATAATTCTCTAGTATTGTTATCTTCGTACCACGATTATAGATGAATTATTATTGTATTATTGTTTTTTCTCAAATCTCTTGAAGAGAGAAACATTTGACTTTCATCATTTTTTAATATATTTACCCTAGGACTATATTGTGTTGCAATATTAATCTGTCATATCTCTTCCCTTCACCTCCCTCATTACTCAAAAAGAAAGACAGACATCAAGCTCATGCCTTTCCATAGAAATTCGAATTCTATGCCAATCATCCAACCAAATATTACTTCGATCAAAATGCGTTGTATCTGGTAGAAAGCCTTCATTGACTCAAATGAGCTATTCTCAAGCGGATCATCTTTGATAACAGTATTCATGCCGACTTATACTGATCTTGTAAAGTCGAGGGGGCTCCATATCAGTGCGAGAACTTTGTTGTTCTGGTTGTCTGTCTGATGCAAGGTACCGGAACAATGTATAATTGAAACTCAGAGATGCTTGATACGATTTGCTGTTGCTGTGTGCTTTACGACGCCTATGATGTGCTTGAATCGGTCATGCGCTACATGGTTTCTCTAAATGCTTTGTTAACCAGTCAATCGCTATCTGCTGCAGAATTAGCTAAAAACTTGAGTTGAGACTTTGCTTTGCTCTGAGTTTCGTTTCCCAGTTGCTGAATGATGGACATGCATCTCTTGCTAACAAGCACCGAGATTGATTCATCTACGCATGCGCTGCTGGCCATCAAGCTGGCTGGTAATTGTTACGCGTAAACCACTAGACCAATCTCTGGTGGTGACTTGAGAAGAAGGCCAGAGTTCCAAGTGCAAAGTTGGATTTTGGATAGTTCACTCATATCACTCATTCTTTGTATGTACAGGAACGTCGATGATACTTCTACTTGTTGTTCATGCTGAAAGGCCGATTGTTTGACGTAGTTCTTCAATTTCGATATACTTTTCAAAAACACTCTCATTACAGACCCAAACGGGTCGTCCTGTTTGCGATATCAGATTTAGAAGATTGCATCTGAAATCGCCTAAACAGAAGGCCAAGATCAGAAACGTCGACGAGCACGGTCATGGTACATAGAGCAAAATGGAAATCAAATACAGCCTAACTGCAAGGGATTCGAAAGACAGTTAAACTCAAAACGCCTCACATCGAGCGACTATAGATAGTCTCCAGGTGAAGCATGACAGGTTAAGTATGATCAGAAAATCGGCGATAAAGATGCCGATGTAGCATTGTCGTCGCCCAATCAATCATCATACATACAACCCGACTCTTGACATACATACATACATACATACATACAATCTGTAACTACGGGACCCGACACCGACACCGACACCGAAATGTTCGATGGCGTTTTGTTTCGATTTCAGCTCTCGTTCTCCTTTTCTATCTTTTCCGCTCTCTCTCACTCCATTTTAGAACAGGGTCTACGTAGGTCTTAGCTGTTTCTTCTTTCTATCGAGCTTTTCAGGTTCTCTCCCCATGTCCTGCTATGGATGCTCACACAACGAGTGATATCTATGTTCCCCAAACACATCCTCACCTGTCCTCGGCTTTTTTTGACTTACCCATCAAAATTCGCGACGATATCTATCAACAAAGTGCTAGTTGTACCACATGAAATATATCTTCCCAGGTCTACGATCATAAAACAGTGATCCCAGGGAGAGCAAGTCAATGGCTCACATCGCTGTATGCTAATCGAAAAATGAGGGAGGAGGCTAGCGTTGTATTTTACAGACGAAATCGTTTCGTCTTTATGGATACAATGGGGTACCAGACCAAACTCTTACAGTCCTTTCTATATTCCGTTGGGCCGGTGAACGCACGTCTTATGTCTCACATCTGCATGGGTTTTCTCTTTGGGGAGAGCGTCAAAGAGGGACCAGAAAAACACGCGCTCAGTGAAGATGATGTAGACAGTCTGAAGCTCCTTCGACAATTCGCCAGTCTGACAACATTAGAAACTCTACTGTATAGCTTCAATCCTATATGCGCAAACGAAGCAAACCAGGATACGCACCACTCACGATTCGTTCGAGACGCGTGCTCACATGTTGATGCGCAACTGAAGATCACCATACCAACACTGCGCAAAATTATCATCGTGTTTCATGAAATGCTGCCGAAAAGTCAGGTGGTGGATTTAATGCGCCGCTTTCAGTGGACGGTGTGGCGAACTGATAAGAATGGTATTATTATTGATCAAGCATGAAGGGGAAGAGATGTATAGTAGCAAGAGAGGACGGTAGATGTAGGCATGGGTCTTTGCAATACTCATGATACTTGGGCGTTTTGGAGAACGCGACCTGTATTTCTGATTGTTGCTCTAAGAACATTTGCTGAAGACATAAAATCTGTTAGTTACCGGCTGTTTCATTGGTTTATCTGTTCACGATCAGAATACAACAAACAGACAAAAAGTTGACGTGCTTTAGCCAGATGGATCGTTTAAGAAAAGGGGGCTGACGTGATGAGATTTTGATAAAAATGAGATTGTATTGTAAAAGTGGCTAAAAAAAATACATGACAATACTTGCTGATGATTCTGTTCTCACCTACACAATCGACATGAAGATGAAGCTGACTGGAAACAAGGTCCTAAAGCCTTCAAATTAGCTTCCTGCTCCACTTGCAACAAGAGCCAAACCTCACATTTGCCTATGTGTTTCTACCGTGCCATGAGCCCCCCTTATAACGCTGCCCTTATGACAGAGTGATGGCTTGATTTGGTCGCGACACTTCCCCTTTGGAATGATCCAGAGATGTGGGATGATTGATCTTTGCTATTGAATGGATCATGGGCTCTCTTGCTCATGACACTTGTTCATGAGGTGCTTCTTGTCACATGGGAACGACATGTTGCATTATCTGGGGGGGCTTTTCCGCACTTGAATGATCAACAATCAGAAGTGTAAAGATGGGAGACAATATTTAAGGAGAAAATTGACTCTATCATTTCCCACTAGCACCCTTGGGCATGTAGAAAAAGCATCCAGTTAATCGCGCTCAAAGTCTAGACTTAGATCCTAAAACCTCTTCAACAAGCTCCACAGTGCCCTCCGAACATCCATAAGAGCCCTGATATCCCCAACCCCCATGTCCATAATTATGAACCACCCATGTAGAATCAATCTTCTCCTTCTCAATCCTAACCCCACTCAATCTCAATGGTCGTAGTCCCACTCCATGACGTATGACACTCAATGCCTCAATACCTTTTCCATTCGTCAAAGCAGGACATAACTCCACAGCACGCTTCATGATTCGCATAGCCTGGTTCGGACACGGCTGGGACTCCCAGTTTCCTTTTTGGTATGTGCCTCCTAGAATCGTCCCACCGCCAGCTGCACGTTTCATGATATAACATACCTCATCGTCTCCGTCGTCGGTACCGGAAATTGTTAGCATAACACCAGGATCGTTACGTACGAGTACGATTTGACCTCGAACGGGAATGACATCTTTGTCCATCACGCCACCGAGTTTCGAGGCTAAAAGACCTGTACAGTTCACGACCACATCAGCTTTGCTCCCAGAGTGATGTAGATCGCCGGCTTCGGATATGTGACTAATGATGCTGCGTTGAAGTACAACACCATTCTTTAGACATTGACCGACGAGGTAAGATAGATACACGGCCGTGTTAATGCAAACTGATGTGAATGCGGTTGCGCTGTCCGCACCAGCAGGGATCTCATTTTGTGGTAATACACGGAAATCAGGGACAACATCTTTGAACCAAGGATCAGTGGAGAGTAACTCGTTGAACCATTGACCTGTAATTCCTTGGGCATCTTTATTGCGATTCAAAATCACAGTGTCTGATGGAGTCAGTGAAGAGTCACCTCAAAAGTGGGAGGACCATGAGAAAATACTTTGGAAATGAATGCCGGCTTCTGGGACATCTTTCGCTAGTCTTGCGAGTTCATACCATGTTCGCTTCTCCCATCTACAGTCGGATGCATTTGATACCCTGTGAGTTGAGCATTAATGTCTCATTCTCTACCCGATTTTGCCCGACAGAGGAATGGTAAATTGTGACTCACGGAAGATAATTTGCACCAGCCCACGGAGATGTATATTCAATGTCGTAATCACCGGGCATATGCTTTGCAACAATGGTGACTTTGAAATTGGGATTTTGGGATAAGAGTAAAGCGGTCGTCAAACCGGACACTCCCGCGCTGCAGAGACGTCAGTCACTCTGAGTTAGATAAGAGAGAAAGGTTTGAGAGAACGAACCCAACAACCACAATATTTGGCATTGTCAATGTAGCTACTAGCCAAATCTTGGTAACAGGATTCAAATGATTAAAGGGAAATAGAAACAAGAGATATCTCACTTGCGATACTGAAAGGTGGAGTGTTGTGACACAGAAGATATTCCGGAGATGATCCGAGGCTCGAGCGTTTTCGTGATATCTTTATATCTCGTGCCAAGAATATTCTTTCTGAATTCTTTCCTGGAACATCCCTTTTATATATACTTCTGAATATCCTCAGAACGACTGCCTAAACAGATACTACTCTGGCGTGCATATAGATGCAAGCCACGTGCTACATTGGGCAAGTGCTTCGTGTCTTTCAAATCATACACTGACTAAACTTTCAGCCCTATCATGGCGGCGGAGTTTGAACCCCGCATCTTGAATGGTAGTTTGAAAGTCTGAAAGACCATGGATATGCTAGGTGTTTATTTTGGTAATATCCTCAAAGGGACTTCTCTATTTGACCAAAAGATACTGCTTCGTTCATTTCGTTGTATCAAGTGTATAAGATATACCTGAACTTCGGCCGTCTCCTTACTTGTAATGTACAATGTAAAGGCTGTATTTAATCTCGTGGGGGATTTATTTTGCGCAATCTTCTGTCTATTTCAGGAAATCGTCTTTTGAGCGCGCTTTCAGACAAAAGGCGGATTCAGATGAGATATTTGGTAATTTCAACAATCATATGGTGATCTGCCATTCGTGTCATCAATCATGTGCGGGTTCATCCAAATGAGTTTAAACCATTCTCATACCATCTCTAGGCATGGCCTTCGCCAGGTGCACTGGGAGAGCTGGCAGCAGCTCTCCTCTGTCAATAACGAAGCGGCAGCTACTCCGAAAGCGGGCCTTAGTTGTTCAGAAGTACTTGAAGCAAACGTCAAAGGCAGATGAGCGGCGTCACACAGCTCAAGCTGGTTGCTTTTGCGAAGTGTCTTGGATTGTTATCATCATATTGGACAATGTCAATCCGGATCTGGTAATCGTTGAGCAGGAAGAAGGGCGCTAAGCACCACTTGCACATTGCGTCTGACGTATTTTTCTACCCTCCTATGGTAGACCAAAAATGCCAACAGTCTCTCATATCAGGCTGTTGGCAGTCATCAATCTTCTCTTCGCAACTTAGACCGGCCACTTCTACAGATACCTACCATCAAATATGGTGTGAAAGTAGAGGTCACTTCTTTTGCGACCATGCCAAGCAAAAGTGGAGACGAAAAGATGACAGCAGCACTGTAGGAAAGGGTCGAGGACTTAAGCGACAAAATTGCAAACCTGCAAGGGGGATGTCGGCGCAACAATAGAAGCTGATGCAGCTGATGCATAATTATTTCTCTAGTGGTTCCTCCGACGCCTTTTCTACCTAGGAAGATGAAGCCGAAGATTTAGAAGAGTATAAAAGTCACTCCATATCTCAAAATTTAACTGTTGTTTATAAAATAATTGGATTTGGCTTTTTTTTTCGAGGAGGGAGGAGGATATGCAGATGTTTATGACCGTTTGGAACTGGAATTGATACCCGGAGACCTGGTGAAATCAACATTATGATTAGATATACCTGTTTGGACACAAAAATGCACTGAAATCTTTGCAGAGTATGGCGTTTCTAATTCATGATCAATAAAGCAAACATTCTTCTACAAACTTAACGATGAAGGGTTCTTAAGCATGTGTATGGGCGGCTTTGTAGTGAGTATAAACTACAATGATGATGACAACTGTCTTATTTTCACTGCCGAAGCATTAGCAATCATAAAAACCAGCCGTTTCTATCTTATTGTACACTGTCTTCTAGCCCTCAAGTCTCAATTCTTGAATTGGAGAGGGAAAACCTATCCAATCTCCTTCATGTTCTTATGGATGCTATGACTCCAATGCTGGGAATAGAAATGCTGGGAATAGAGATGCTGAGAATGACGTGACATTGATTCCAAAGTGATTGATATTGTACAAGTTTATTTACTGCCACATCGAAGTTGAGGAAGGCCATTAGCAGGAGAAACATCAGGTCGGGATTGACCACTAGAAAGCCCCCTTCAACAATTCAATTGTTCCATTTCAGTTCGGAGATCAATTTTTAAATCGCATTATGATTTAAAAGTACTCAATGTTTCATCTAATACACTAAATCTTGTAATTTTACTTGTGGTTGATTTTTGTAGGATTTATTCAGTTGATCAATTCTGGCATCTTTTTCCCCGCGAATGAGGGAGTTACTGTTCACGTGATACTATTTCTTCGGTGGCTGCACAGGCCACATGTCCAGGTTTCCTCTTCGGTAAATCCAGACTTCACTCCATCTTAGATAATTGATCTCACTTCAATTTATCTCATACCACTTCTTCATTCCCGCTCTATATCTGTAAAGATTCAAAGAAAAATAGTGGGTATGTGAATTTCTTTTCATCCCGGAAATGAGAAGATCAATCACTCTTTTCATGAGACATTGTCACGCAAATTACATGGCTTTGGCTTCAGGAATGGCTCAAGTCCATTGAATGTATCATTCTGATATGAGTAACATCCAGTAAGATAAAGTGATGACCCGCTAATCTTCAGACCAGTCTTTTGTTTCTAAGCTGTCAAACTACTTCTCTTCTCTTTCAAGTACCCACGTCCATTTGCATCCAGTGAACATCTTGGCATCATTATCAGGATACGCACACGCCTGCATAGCATTGAAACGAAGCGTATCCGCCTCTGAGTTTTCATACCTATCTAAATCAACAGTCTCCACTCCCGCCTCCGTCTGTTTTGTAAAAGCTTTCAACACCCAAGTTCCCTTATCTGTGAGATCAAAACAGACGTCATGGCCTGCCATTACGGTGACCTGCGGGATCACAACTCGCTTCCCAATTCCCCCTAGAGCTCTTCCATCAATTGGCTCAATTGTGGCGGATTTGAGCTTGAAGTCTTTATGATCGTCTAGAAATCTTTCCAAAGCACTGTACATACCAAGGCCTTTTGATATGAAGCAAACGCAGAAGGTCTTGAACTCTAGTTGAATTGAACGAACTTTGGGTAAATTCTCTAGTGACGAGTTCACTACCTCTGGCAATGGATTCCAGTAGTAAAACCGCTCCTGTTTTTCATAGATTAATTGCTTCGCCGATGCGTTGAGCTCGGAGGCACCGTTGATAGTCGGGACAGACCTAAAGGGCGAGTGGTGCGGAGACAGACTGGCCCAGATCTCAGGTACATATTTGATGACAATATTTTGGACCAGTTCACCTTCTCCGGAATCCATCTGCAGCTTCCACCTGTTTCCAAAGTGAAGGGAATAGATCCAGTTCTTGCTGCAAGCCTCTAGGGTATACATGTAGCGTCTACGCCATGGATCGTTCACGCCACATTTCAAGCTTGTGATAAGTTTTGGCAATTTGCGTGTGATGTT
This sequence comes from Botrytis byssoidea, assembly GCF_014898295.1. Lineage (NCBI taxonomy): Eukaryota > Fungi > Ascomycota > Leotiomycetes > Helotiales > Sclerotiniaceae > Botrytis > Botrytis byssoidea. The sequence continues at coordinate 1,312,952 of NW_024065849.1, forward strand.
GCCAGGATTTGTACTTGTCTCTTCTTCCTTCATGCACTCCTTCGAAATTTGAACTAGAATCTCCATCGGAAGAGAGTGTAAGCCTGTTCGAATCTTTGGATTGGCGTGCGAGTTTGCAGGTGGAGTGGAGCGACTTTCTGATTTTCCATTTAGAATCTGTTGGGAAGACATCTTTAATTGGTACCTTTTGGTTGATAAATTTCCCGCAATAGTTGGTAGGTTATGAGGTAAGATAGAATAGTTAAGTTCGAACGGAGATGTTGAAGGAATTTGGTATTGTTTCAGATTCTGACATATGAATATTGGTTGGTTGCAGCGAGTTATCGAAATTATTGGAAAGTAGTAGACCAACAGGGTGATACAGCGAATTATAAAGTCCTGCGAGACTACAATCAGGGTTGGATTTCAAAATTTACATTTGTGCGCTGCTAGTAGCCCAACCGACTTGCCTACGGCGGACGACTTCGCTACCATGGTTTACGGTTCATCACATCCTTCAGCTTTCGGCGCCGAAGCAATAGTGAGTGATTACAAATCATTGGATTAGGGCCAGAAGTACTTAAAGTGATCTATTTTTTGAGGCTCTGCTGATTGCACAGCCAACTAGTCAACAACCGATAATTTCTCCTTTGTTAGTACATCATATTGATAGCAGATACATGTATTTGCAAGACTCTCTTCAATGTGGGAATGATCACAATTATTCCAAATACTGTTTGATTCAGATCAAAATCTACAAGTTGATTGATAACTTGACCTGAAATGAGTATCTCTACAAATTCTGAAAGCCTCTGAAGCAATAGTGCAAAAGCTAATCACAAACTCAAATTTTCCTTATCTTGAAAATCTTTGTATCTAATGTTGCGTCCTAAGCTTTTCTTGTTGCGAGAACATCATGTATCAAAATTTTCTTGCATTTTTAGTATGTCATGTGCTGAGAATACCTAATTATTAGTAAACCATTTACAAAGATTTGGTAGTCGTCGACGTCGCTACTCAGTGGAACTCTCTTCGTTGGCAGTTTTTCGTTTTCTTTATTACAAAAGTAAGTGCTTTTGAGATTCTAGTGTCTCCGAAGCCTCGAAGTCCTTCGTGGATGAAGTATAGCTTGATTTCATCCCCTTTTGACCGTCAGCTGGCTCATCAACATCCAGATGAGAAATTTGAGCCGGGGGCCTCATCGGATGATTCGGCAAAGTGAGCTGCATTTCTTTTCAGATGTAGCTTACGTTCCTGATTGTTCCGTATTAGTACGACGATCAGGCCTAAGAAGAGAGAAGTTTAAGCTGAGTGAAGTAGGTTAGTAGAGATATATTCGTGTGAGCGGATAGTATACGATTCTTCTGCAAATAAACCCAGATTAGTTTTCGCCGAAAATCTCCATGAGGGGAGGAGAGGTATGTCATGAAAATTTGCTTCTCCTAAATTGTACCGACTCAGGGCGTCGGCGAAGTCGTTTTGGTTTTCAGGACAATACTGGATCTTGAAGTTATACTGAGAGAGTCGTTCTACCTAGCGTCGGTGGCGCCGTTTCATGTTAGTGTTGATTGTGGTCATGAAGTGATCTAAGTTTTCTTGTAATTTACTATGTGATGGTATTTTTATCTAACTTCGAATTTTCATCTCCAGTACATATTTCCCGGCTACGTGGCTACGTGGCTACCCCTGCGATTGAGTGAACCACACGAAACAAAGTAAGTAGTTCTAGCTCTCTTCAAGCGTAAGGACAGAAAGCATTTAACCATTAGTACAACTGTTTTCGAAGCTCCACTCCTCCGATAAAATTTATGTTGGAATTATTGGTGATCACATGTTCTTTTGGATAATATTTTAATCAATCACACGCTCATGTTCTCATTAATGCTGTACTCCATTTGTGGATGGTCAATTGTAGCATTGAAATTTTTGATGTCGAGGTCAAAGAATTTCGCCCTATCAGTTCACTGTCAAAAAGTTTAATATGTTGCCCCGCACTAAAAAGGGGGCGGGATCGCTACAGACGTCGGGTAAAAAAGGGATGGGATGGCCCACTTAGTTTCCACTAGTACATCATCTCCCAGAGAGAATCAGATTGAGTATATCAGAACGTGGGAAACTCAATTGCATCGATTTTAACTGTGTCTGGATCGTCAACTGAGGGGATCTTTTCGGTAAAGTCGATCTTGTGAAAAGAGAAGTGGTCAAATGACTTGAAAATCAATATAATGAGACTTTGCTTGAAACTAAGTGTGCTAATTTGTGAATGTGAATGGTACGTGTGCGGCAATCGATACTTCCATCTGAAGCTTCAGTCAACTTTTATACTTTCGCCCTAATGGTTCAAGGAACGATAACACTCGATCTCCCCGCTCCTTCCGGATCGACATCAGAAAAGATTATGTTTTTATGACTAAACTACAACAACATGTACTACTGCAAGGTCACCTGGGTATACAATAGCTCTCCATTACTAGAAGATTTGCATACAAATTCCTATAAACGTACTGGTTAGTCAAGCTAGGGCTGGAGGTATTGAAAACCTTCCCGGGGAAAACGTTCCTGTTGACAGATAACGGTTTTTCTCCAAACAGCACTACTAATCGAACCTATCCCCAAATAAGCCATGTTTGACCTGTTTGCACCAACTGGCCTCTGCGAAGAACTTCTATAAATACTCTGCACTTCCCACTCATCTCACTTCTCACTTCTCCAACTCGACACAATCCACCACCTTCGACCATGCCTTCCGATTGGATACTCCAAATCCAGCAAGATCGTCTTCGACTTGGCTGATTAAAGTTCCAACTCCGAAAAGAATTCCAAATCCAGCAAGATCGTCTCCGACTTGGCTGATTAGAATTATACCCCGACCTTCAAGGACACTTCTCCCAGTAGAAATCCTCTTGCTCGACTGGAGAAATGGGGAGAAGCCACGGTGTACATTTCGAAGTCCCGTGTTAAAGCCCCATCCGGACACCTCTCCTTGTAGAGAGAGATCCTCTTGTGCATCAAGAGAGACGGGGAGAAGCGGCAGTAATGTCTTAAAGCCCCATGACGAGCCGTGTGACTGCTGCATCAATCTATGTGAAGTCCCTCTTCAACTCCTTCGTCTTTGCTTAGCTAACCTTATTTTTAAACAATCATTGATAACGGTTGACTCATGGCATGGTGCCTAAGTTGTAATATCTGTTTGGGGTTCATGGGTAGGGAACAACGGAGTTTGACAAGACTAGATTTTATGTATCCTAATCTAAATATGAATGACAAGATGCTTTGAAAAACAGTACCTCTTAAAGCAAATCGTAAATCCCTGTGCAAAATACACGTCATGCAGATATCTGTGAAATCTACTTACCTATGTGTACCTTAGTCCAGTGGGTGGAAATTACCGACAAAGTGAAATATCTAGGTAGGACAGTGTAGATGAGTAATATACTTGATGCTGTTCGGCATTGCTCATGATAGGTTTTGATAATTTAGGCATGTACCCAGCACACATGATGAATCAGAACCAAGTCAGGTTGTCCGAATGGGTGTCGGGGTGAAGAAGGATGATTGTATCCGGCTCCAGACCATATTCTGATGCGATGTGATCTGATCTTGTCAGAAAACCTCGCAATCAACACTTACTTAGTAGGTGAAAGAAGTTATAATTCATCAGGGTAACATTGGAGCGCGATCTCGGAATGTCAAGTAGATGTAAACAGCATAAGCCGTAGTCATTGTCTCGATATTCCCGCACAGAGAAGGTGGCTTTACTACCATGATCATCACTTGATCTCACAGACTTATACAACCTTTTCAACTATATAATGCACGAACGAAACAATTTCTTCAAGGTTATATACACAATCATAAAATAAGACTAAAACCAGGCCGCAGAGGGCAATGACAAAGCCTAAATGTTAATGCTCACTTGAAAAACGGTAAAAATCAAACATTGTGAACAAAAACAACAGGAAAAAGGCCTATCAGATGCTCGTCATTTAACGCATCATCATTCGCAAATACCAGCAAAGTCAGAGAAAATGATATCTCAATTCCTTGATACCATGAACAATAGCAAGAACCAACGACCACGAATACCCAATAACAATACATCCAGGTATTTACCAATAATAAATCTCCCAATGATTATACTCACACAAATGGAGCCAAGCCGTAAGTTATTTAACACGTACAGATACAATCCCTAGCATCCTAACACCCTGAAATTACAATTTCGCGCCCTTTCTATTGTATCTCGAAGAATGAAGAATCCATCATTCTTGGATTTATATATACCAATCCCCCATACACAAGTTTTGACACCGATAATCCCCTCGAAATTTCAAAATCATTGCTTTTGATTTGTGTTAGTTACGCAGTGCATTGTATATAAATACACTTTACTCAGAAATGGGAAAGAAATCTGGATCCAAAACTTATACCAAGTTATAGAAAGTGCGATCCAAGGGACTTGATGAGGATAATTTGTGAAGCAGATAGGACATTCTCATGAGTATATGGTGTTGTGGAAATCGTAGAGGTTATTGAGAATTCTGTGCTCTGCTGGGAATGTTTCTTTCTGTTCTCGAAATATAAGAAAAGAGGGGTGGGAAATGTGACACTTAATGTAAGTTTCTGCGGAGGAGGTGAGGTATGCCATTGCTATTATCGAACTTGGGAGAAGTGATTAACGATGATGACGATGATTACGACAACGATAAAAGATAAGTATCAACATCCCATCCCGTCCAACCCCGCCAAACAACAGCAACCCCCATCTCCAAGCATCTTCATACTTAATTCCAAGCAACGTTCTCTCCCCTCCCCTCCCCTCCCCTCCCCAATCGTTCTTAATCGATTGAACACACAATCAAATATATCGATCCCCCCCCCCTCTCACCAACCCATACCCAGAACACAACAATACATAACCCTAAAACAGTCTCACGCCTCACGCCTCACGCCTCCATCCAACACAATTTAAAATCTCAACCAGAAAAAAATCCTCAATATCTAAGCCTTATTATTATAAAAAGATAACTGCTCATCACCTACATAAATCCAATCAAAATTCGTAGCGTTTTCCCTCCCTGAAGTCACAGATAATAACGTATGAGTATCTTCTATACACATCATGAATACGTATACGCATTTCCAGATTTAAACACTCTGCAATATACAAGTAAACAAAACAAAGTTCGCAGAAGTGTGTGTTGCTATTATCCTGAGCCCACAATGTGCAAGTATTGGTGGGAGAATGAAGATTCAATTTCAGTGGGGTTTCTTGCTGAGCGAGCGATTGTGAAAGCGGAAGGGGATGCAGGGAATGATCTATTTCACCGGCATTCGTACACCTTGGTAATGTATTAGAGATAGAGTTGTAGAAAATGAGATGCTTGTGGTGATAAAACATTGATACGAGATGAATACGAGAGATAATCTAAAAATACGCAGAAAAATTACCCACACACAAAGCCCAATGCAAAAATCCAGCACATCACTTCTTTTCCCCCCATTGTACCCTATTCCTATCACCACTCCCTTTGCCCCGTCTATTCCCAGCCATCTTCGCTCTCCCCCACCACCTCCTCCCTCCACTTTCATCCCATTCAAATTGCATCGCCCAAGTCACCGCAAAAACCAACACCATAATCGGCACCGACGTAACCCAGTAGACCCAAAACTCCTCTCCACCCGGTCGGTACTCACCACTCATACTAAAAAGCGCACTAGTGTAAGCCAACGGTATAAAAACCAACCCAATAAACGTAAGAGTTTTCGAATTCTTCGCTTCGCGGACAGAAAGACGTGCTTCGTGTAGGGCTTCGCGGTTGGCGACTATGGAGGAGAGACCTTGGGTTGAGGATATGATTGTAGTTACGCGACTATAGAGGTTTGAGAGGGAGTTGTGGATGAAGGGGAAATCGAGGGTTGAGGAGAGGTAATGGGTGGGGTATGGTGGGGAGTTGGAAATTCTCAATGTTTGAATGATGGATTGGATGTCGGAACTGTATTCTGAGAGGAAGCGATGGGTGAGTTGTAGACTGGACCATTGTTCCCGTTGTTCTGGCCAAGAGTTGTAGTCTTGCTTATCAGTTTGACGGGAGAGTAGTCCTTCTGCCTAATGGTTGAGTGTCAACAGTAGTAATATCACGAGATTAGTATATGGATGGCATGGGAAAAAGCACTTACCCTCTTCAATCTTTGAACGATTATTTCGAAATAGTCAATCAGTTTCATGTAATGAGAAGCTACTATTTTCTTGAGGAAAGCAGAGGCAATCAATGGGGGTGTCGCTCCTTCCATCTCAAATAGAAGTGGGCTATGATGCTCAAAGTAAAAGCATAAATCATCAAACATACAGGTCCTTGGAGGTCCGTCCAATGCCCCATTCAAGCCGTCTCGGATCAAGACATCAAGGTCGATAAAATCCATATAACCACCTTGAAATAATTCACTCTTAATCTCTTGTGGAAAAACACTCCGCGCACGATATACTTTATGGACTGGTGGTTCACAAAGAATGACAGCTATGAGCCAGATGTTAGTGTTCCATAATAATCCGTGCGAATGTCCAACTTTAAATGATAAATCCCATACATACCATCCCACCCTCCTTGATTACGAGTAGCATCTCTGAACCAGAAGGAACACTTTCTCTCCACTGCAGCTAGACTATCTAATTTATACTCGAACCCAATTCCTGAAACATGTGATCCGCTCGTCGCACAGATCGTTCGCCAGTGATCATAATCTGGACCAAATCTTCTCATTTCACGATATTTGAGACGAAAACACTTATCCGGATTCTCCAGTGAGGGTAAAGGAGGGCTATCACTAAATCCTTCCTGGATATCACGCATATCCCATATTGTATTTCTTCCTTGCCTAGCGAAAAACATTGGGTTCATAAAGAAGTATGAGCCATATGTTTCTATAAATTGCGGATCTAATCCTTCGAGAATATACACCCTCTGCATTGTGTTTGGTTTTCCCTTTCCATTGTCTTTCACTCGTCGAGCAAAGTGATTTTTGAGTTCGGAAACATTTTTGAAATGTTCAGATGTTACTGTGTGATCAGGGCAAACATTCAGAACAACTGATCTTGATGTCCCCACTCGGGATCCAATCCTATCATTTTTGGGGTCTGGCTTATAGATGGAAGGGTTCCGTGATTTGAGGCTCTTGATGAATTCTAGATATGGTCCTTCGGAACATAACCATGATAGGTCACTTGATTGGGTGTCCGGTTGATATCTAGAGGTCATTTGACAGAATTAACTTCAGTTTTGTCTGCGGGTGTCAATAAGTTTACAAAAAAAAAAAAAGGGTTTCTCCTTTCCCAACGGTGATGGGGGGATTCAGGTAGCTATAAAACAAGGGGAATGGAGGCTGGGTTCTGCAAGAAGTCACGAGAGTTGATCTTGATTGGCCTGGAATCTGAGATGCATACGCAGTGGCGCATTTTCGCAAGGCGATTGCCAAGCTAATAAGCCCTTTACTGCGTATATCAACCTTGCCTAAATGTATGTTTGATGCCTATGTTTGCATATATCAATCAACATTCCAGAAAGTCCAAAGATGTAAATACTTCTATTTATTCCAATTTGACTGAAGAGCTATTGCTGATTTCTTCTTTTCTTTATCGAAAGAAAGTGAATTGAACTGAAGATCAACAACACGCAGAAAATGGGAAGAAAATTTGTACAGTCGTCAACCCTTTTATAGCTTCATCGTGTTACGTTGCACTCTGACGAATCTCGTTTTGCAGCACTTGCAGTGCAGTCATTTCTTGAGTATCTTCAACTACGTCGCAACAGCAATTCAGAGCCTTCCACACGCAATGGTCATTATTCATGAGATATTGTGATCTATTGATAAACCGCAAAGATGAACCAAAAAGGTATCGTGACTACTTCGTAGCCCATTGAGAAACAAATCATAATTTTACATCCATTCCAAGAGCGGAAAATACTCCGGACCACCCGTATCAGAATCTGTATCGATCTATCTACATCTGGAGCAATACACTCGGCCATTGAAGACGAGGAAATACAGGTGCGGAGGAAAGCAAACACGAAATTGAGTACAGATTCACCACGCGAACGATGAGGGCAAAATAAGCAAAAAAAAGTTTTCATGCAAATTAGAAAAGATTGAGCAGTATAGACTTAACACAAAACTCAGACACTTCTGAGCTACTCAAGATCTAAACCTTGAAGTGATCGGGGATTACAGATTCTTGAAATCTTGAAAGTGCCAATTGAATAATGAGATAAGGAGATGTATGAGTGACGGACGACGGAAAGATAACTACCTATGTTATGAAGACCTTCAAGAAGGAACAGAAAAACCTCAGGCCAACGAGCGTCTGTTAGTCCAGATGCTCTAAAAGGACAATTGCTAATGACGCATACGCTCGTGAACACATAAGAGATATAAGGTAGCTTCTCTTTGGGAGTACAGAAGATACAGCTTTTTGATTTGGTATTTCTTGAGGACTAGCAGAGTAATAGTTCCATCCCGACCTTACCTATAACACCCAATTGGTGTCAAAAGCCAAAAAGCAAAGATGGAGAGATACTTATTTGACTCTTGGGTAATAATTGTATGGCACCACGATGGCGTGTCACGGTTGTACCAGTTTTTGATGCATAAAAAGAAACCAAACTTTGGGTGGTGTGGATCGTGAAATAAACTGGATCAATTTTCACTTACCCCTATAACTCTCTGGAATCCGGATACAGGGAGTCCGATGATTCGATTTGTACTGAAGATCGTACTTGTCGACGATAATGACGATATATATAAAGTATATAGTCGGTATACAATGTATCTGCTTTTATATATGAGGATGACAAGTACGTACAAGCTTTTCATCAAGTATTATTCTAGAGGATTGACAAGTTCATACTAATAAAGGGTGGCTGGTGGTTTCTTAGTCCATCTTGGTACATGGTTGAAATGTCGCGTCGTTATTCGTCGATATGGTAGTCTACATGGTAGTCTCTGGTACTACTAATATGATTAATCATGTGACACCTATCAAATTATCAAATTGTCGAATGATTGAACAACTAACGTGGTTTATTAGTGAATGGTTTATATCAGTAAATAGATCACTTATTTTACATACAAAATTTGTCTATACATAACCATACACTTTCTTTGTTTATAGATATAATTTTCTGAAAATTTAATATAAAATATTTCAATATATAAGAATATTAAAAATCTTATTAGTTTTAAGAAATTTGAATTTATAAAGCTGTTATTATAAAAATAGATTTTTTATAACAAAAATCATAACAATTTCCTTTTCTTTTTAAAGTATAATAAAATTATTTTATAAAAATTAGATTAATAAAAAACCTAGATTTTAATTATTTTTTAAAATCTTTTATTTAAAAGAATAATAATTAGTTATTAAAATATTAATATTTTAAAAAGCTTGATTTAAGTGGTTTTCGAAGTAACTCATTCACTGATATAACCCACTCACTAATAAACCACATTAAATGATCTAAATGAACTATATACAATAATAATACTCTGTACATACGGTGGAATTAGCCCCGAGTTCAATTGTTAGCTTGGCTGTAGCTTTGTGGCGATTCTTCACTCAGGGCTTCGTAGTATTGCGCTAGTCCCAAATAAGTAGGCGGTAGATCCCTCGATATTCGGACAAGGCTAGCATGTACTATCTGCCCGAAGCTCTAAGCCCAATATAGTATAGTCAGTATAAACAATAGCTCATCCTTGCCGAGTTGTTGATTTTGATTTTTCCATGGTTAAAGAAACGCGACGGAATCAGATTATTCGCACACAACTTCGTCCCGTACAACAATTCACAATTCACAACAACCACTTCAATCTCAATTGAACTCAATCAATTACTTCAATTTTCAATCGTCTCGGATTATAATTACTTTTTCACATACGGCAAACTTTTCAAAGCTCTATTTAAATCCATTCATCACTCGAAGATTTATTCTCGAGGACCGTACTTTATCGCGTCTCTCGTCATCTGTCAAGCTTGAATAACTTCATTCGACAAGATGCCACCAAAGAAGATCCCAACACCTCCTACTCGAGTTTCATCTCGTAAAACCTCTCCTCCAAAGAACATCCAAGTCGAGGCAAATACTTCAAAAGTGATGAAGAAAGCTCTCGCACCCAAAAAGGCTGGTGTCGCAAAAAATGTCGCGCCTCAAAAGAAAGTCTCTCCAGCTGTCGCAAAGAAGACAGCCAAGGCACAAGCAGCTTCAGCTAAGAAGACTACCACTACTACTAAATCTGTTGCCGTTAAGAAGACAACTATCACCAAAGCTGCCATGGCAAAGAAAGTCGCTGCCGCTAAAGCCGCTCCATCTAAGCCTGCTGCCCCAAAATCAAACAAGCGCAAATCCACCGAAGATGTCGATGAGCCTGTCGCAAAACCATCGAAGAAGGCAAAAGTTACCAAATCTACTCCTGCCACCAAAAAGCCTGCCACCAAAGCAGCTGCGAAGCCTCTCCCCATAGTCAAAAAGCCAAAGGCCGCTCCAAAGCCCAAGGCTCCAAAGGTCGTGAAGCCAAAGATTGTCAAACCAAAGGTTGTGAAGCCAAAGACAATTATCAACTTCGCTCCTACTCAACTCTTGGACATTTTTGTCTTCGGTTGCAATGAAGCTGGAGAGCTTGGTCTTGGTCTTCAAACTAAGAAAGATACAATCAATCGACCAGTCAAGAACCCCGCTCTCACTGCTCGTGGTGTTGTTCAAATGGTTGCTGGTGGTATGCACGGAGCTGCTCTTACCAAAGACAACAAGATCCTTACATGGGGTGTCGCCGATGGATTGGCATTAGGCAGAAAGACCGATGACTGGGTTGCACCTGAGAGAGATGCCGATGCAGAGTCAGATGATGAATCAGCCGCCGCAGATGCTCGCAACCCATTGGAATCAACACCGGGCGAGGTTGATTTGACCAATGTACCAGAAGACACTATCTTCACCCAGATCACTGCAGGTGACAACGCTACTTACGCCCTCACCAATGATGGCTTGGTTTATGGATGGGGATCAATCAGAGTAAGTTTGATCACTACAAGTTTTTCTGAATTATACTAAATATATACTAGGGCGCTGATGGTCCAATGGGCTTCACCAAAGATGTCAAGGAGACCTTGGTTCCAATGCTCATCCCTGGTTTGAAGAACATTGTCAAGCTCGCTGCCGGTAACAACCATTACCTTGCTCTCAACAACAAGGGTGCTGTTTTTGCATGGGGTGCCGGTGAGCATAATCAACTTGGTCGAAGAATCGTTGAACGTTCAAGATTGAATGCTCTTGTTCCTCGTGAATTTGGTCTACCAAAGGCCATGGTCGATATTTTCTGCGGATCAGAACATAGTTTCGCCATTCACAAGAATGGTACCGTTTACTCTTGGGGAGCAAACAACATGGGTCAATGTGGTCAATTCAGCAAAGATGGTACCTTGACTGAAGAAGTTACTTCAACTGCCACCAAAGTCGATATTCTCAAAGACAAGAATATCAAGATGATGGCCGCAGGCAACGCTTCCAGTTTGGCACTCACCCATGAGGGCGAGGTGCTTTACTTTGGCAAAGCTCAGGATGGTCTTTCTGGCCATGATGTCGAGGCACTTCCAGAAGATGTCATCATCAGAAACGAACGTAACCAACGATCAATCATCAAGACACCTCTCTCCTTCCCATTCAAGGGATCATACATTGCCATGGGCAGTGACCACAGCATCGTTCTTGGCCCTGATGGTCACAGTCCTCACTACTCTTGGGGATTCAACACATACAGACAGACTGGTCTTGAAGATGATCAAGATGTTTACATTGCTGATGAGCTCAACTGCAAGCACATTGAAGGAAAGAAGCTTGTCTGGGCAGCAGGAGGTGGTCAATTCTCCTTCTTGGCTGGTATTCCAGAAAACTAAATTTTGGATCGCCGCGTGTTTGATTTTTTCGCTGTAAATAGCGCAGTCCGGATCCTGATACACCGTAATCAATCCAGCTCGAACTCGGCCTGACAGCATTTGTTCAATAAGGAAAACATACCTGCTTTGATTTTGAGAGACTGACCTTAATGGATCTCTGGTTTTTACCTAGGACTTTGATCCGGACCATCAAGGCAGGTCTCTCTCAATCACGGCAGATATGTTTTCCTTATTGAATGATTGCAGGAATGGCGATACTAGAGAGGATTGAGCGTGGTTGTAGATGGTGATGGCTGCATTCATGAATTGGCGTTTCGGAATTGGACTGTATGGATATTAAAAATGGGAATTGGTCATGGCATTATCATGGTGCATGGAATAGAAGCAATGGAACATTGGGATGGATTAAACTGGCGTTATTTGTTTGAGTAGTCTTTTAAAGAGACTCATTATCATCGGTCATGAGAGACCTTTTTATGGAACTGTTGGATTTGTTAGACTTGTCTTTCGTTGCTTGTTCAAAGTCATTGCGTTTGTGGTACATAGATTACGTTTTTATTCTCTGGAATTAAATATTCATAAATGAATATGTTGTGCTTGTGGAGTTGTGATGTGATGTGATACGGTGTTCTAGATTAAGAAGTTGGTGAGTTCAACCGGGTGGTTAAAACACATATCGTATGAGAGCCTCAATCCCAGAATGCGAATACTCATAGTACTGTATGAATATGTAGTTATTAGCATAAAAAGAAGCCTTGTGATGCAAATGGGAAAACGAGGATGAAGTAAATTGTAAGTAAGTAGGTAGGTAAAAGAAATTCGAAACCATGAAGATCAAAAATCCCTCTGCTGGGTGGTACATGTAAGTTTATGCTTCTTTCTCTGCTTTTCTTCATTCATATAGCTACATTCATATACCTATATCCATATCCATATCCATCCATACACTTCAAAAAGTATATACATCAAAAAGTATTCAAACCAACCTAATAACACATTACAAAAATGAACGTCAAAATATTGATGGATATCGGTATCTAGGTAGGTATCCATTAGTATAGTATATATAGTAAAGTATATTGTTGTATAATTATCTTGAGAGTTGAATCTTTATAAGGTTAATGTTTTGTTGGAGAATGGAGATGAGATTGGATGGTTAAGGAATGAAAGGGCTATGGCTTCTGGTGTTGAGGGTGAAGTGTTGGATTAGAGTGGATGGATGAATGAATATTGCAACGAAGAATTGAGAAGAAGGCTCGTGAGATTGTGTTGACTGGTGGTCGTGTGTAGTGTATGCTTTCAATGTTGGGAGAAAGCCCGAATCTCAGGAGGGGTCTCATTGAGATTGTTTATCTTTCAAATTCGAGCTTGAAGAATGGATTTGAGAGGCGGGATTGTTGTTGGTAGGTGGGTAGATGATGGATCGTATTGGTATTGGTATTGGTATTGGTATCGTCGCGTTTCTCTTCCCGTTTTAGTTAGATTGTATTGTATTGTATTATGAATCGTGATGCTAAATTCCAATACCTAGAGGGGGAAAATATTTCGGTATCCACGATATGGATCTATCTCGTGTGTAGTTGTATAATCTTACCAGGGAACCTACAATCCATTCGTTTATGAGAGGTGGTGAGAAATTTACTCACTGGTACTTCTTCTGTCTTTTGAGAAAGATAGTAGATATGAACGTCTATAGAGTCTAGACCATGCTTCTGGCTTGATGATAGAGCTAGCTAGTCAGGAGTTTCATTTTGATCTCTTTAAGGGGGTTTCAAATAGGCTCGCGGATATGGATTCGCGAGATTGACATATATCGATTTTGGTTCCTTGGGAGAGGGAAACTTGAAAAAGTCGAGGTATTTCCTGCAGGCGAAAGGAAGTGGGAAGAGGGGAGATGGGAGAGAGATGAGAAACGGAGGATGTTGAGTATTGCTGTAAATAAAACGAAGATCAGAACAACCATCGTATCACGGCTTCACAACAAACTAGGTTTCATCCGCGGCAGCAGTAAATATAAACAAATCGTACAATTCAATCTCGATATGCTCAACCTAAAGAGTCAGTATACGCACCATCGTATGAGTATCTAGGAGAACCGACGAACTCCCCTTGATAAACTTCCAGCTGTTCATCTCTGGAAGTGCTGCCCGCGTTGATTCTACACTATTCTGTACGTGAAAAACATATGTTAATCTTCTCTCCTACTTTACCTTTATTAGAAGTATACATCGATAGAGTAATCAATCGAGCAGCGCATGATGTATCTAATCCAGAAGAATGCACAGTCGATTAGGAACCAAGACCTAACCTTAGCCGTGTGAAGAAACCCATATATGGTCTTATACATTCCCAAAACTCGAACGAAACCGAGACGAAACGAAGGAAAGAAGGGAGAAGAGATAAAAACAAGATAAAAATAAGATAAAAATAAGATAAATATCAAGAAAATGAGAGGGAAAAACAAAACTATAATCAACTCTTCATAAATCAACACATTCTGCACCCGAGAAATTCGACCAAACTTCTATTTTTCAATATCCTTTCTTTATTCTCTCCATGTATTATTCAATCAAGTTTTATTCGTATCGTCGTTCGCTTGTATCATGTCTGGTATTCCAATTCATCGTGTATCTCTTCACACAATCGCCGTATCCCCAACAACTATGCTGACAACACAATATTCAAAAAGAAAGAACAAGAATGAAAATGCGACTATATCCTCACGGTGCAAATAAACAGTAAAAAATACGCAGAAGAAAAGAACAAGAAAACAACAAAGAATCGTCAACTCAAGCAGACAATTTAGTGTTCCAATATGTATAAAATAAGAAAAAGAACCGATACAAGAGCGCTGGCCTCAAAATGAGAAGCAAAGAGAAGATGCACATATCTTGAAAATCAACAGGAAAAGTTATCTCTATCTGCACATTTATACAATTTTTCTCACAGGCAGACAGCCCTTTACACTACACTACCGTACCACACCGTATCACACCACACCACACTACCAACACGAAACAATCTGGCCCGACCTCCCCGGTACAAAAATTCAAACCAGGCTATCGATATCCCTCCCGACTACAAAATGCGCAAAGCCAAGTCACCAAACTTACCCAGTATCTCCAATCTCAGCCCAGGAAGCCAACCTACAGTACCGCTTTCCATTGCTGACCAGACGACCAGTCAACCAGAATCCAACCCGAAAAAAAGCACACACGATGAAACACAAATCCATGTCTATCCCTGTTCACTAGACCAGTAAAGTGGTGGTCAACCTAGATCGAAGTCGAGGTTAAGATTGGTCAATTCATTCTAACCTATCGACATAAATGAGCGGCCTGTACAATCAACCAACAGGTCGAGATAGGTAGGTCAGGTAACAACCATAAGACGGATGGAAGTGCATGGTATCGAGTTATAAAATGCTCGAGCTTTCTGAATTAGTGCGAAGGGATTGAGAGATATTTTTTCCAACTTTTCACAACAGTTGCGCATTTCGTCTCCTAGGCAAGGGAAACTTCCCATGCGATTAACGTCCGTTAGGGACTTCACAATATACTGAAGAAAAGGTGAAACAGAGTGATTTCATCGCCATCATTCATAGCCCGTTCACAAGAGTAAGATCCATAGATCCAAATCGCGTAGTTCTAAAATATCAATTCATACGTTGATTCCTAACCTCCACGTATCGGAACCCAAAAAACCAGGCGGTATAGCCCCCTTAGGCACTCTATTCTACCCATGTGTATGAACTTCCTTTCAATCTTCTATCCCAAACATCAGAAACACCCCCTCTAAGCCTTAGGCTCAACCCCCTCAACAGCGCTCTGAATAGCACTTTCCAATGCAGCAGGGTTGGCACCTACAACCTCTGCAACCTTCTCCGCTCCCTTGAAAATGATAAAGGTAGGCATAGCTCTGATACCGAGCTCTTGTGATACCTCTGGCAACTGATCGACATCGATTTTGATGAAATGGGCGGCGGGGTATTCTTCCGAGAGCCTATTTGATGTGAATTAGTATCTTTACATCTTCTTCACAAAAAGACTAAGGGGAGGTAGATAAACAGGGCAATAAGGGGAGAAAACATACTTGACAACTCTAGGAGCGATAGCCTTACAAGGACCACACCATGTTGCAAAGGCGTCGAGAACAACAACTTGGTTGTTGGTAAGAGCAGCCTTGAAATCAGTTGCGCTGTTGATTCTTTATTAGTATTTGTGTTTTATATCTGTGTTTATACTGGTTATGGGTCTCTTTCGGAAAGCTCTTCGTGCCCCACACAATCTACACATATCATCGAAGATATAGCAAAATATTGTGACGCGACCGAATCGAAACATAGATGTATTTCGATATCACGGTTCCAAAATCGAGGGGCAGAGTATATATCTCGTTTCCAGAGAGAAAGGGGGGAAGGGGGGCAATACTCACTTGGCAATGTTGTGAACACCCATTTTTGCGATAGTTTGATGAAAAGCTCTTTTGTTTATAGATTGACAGAAGATGGTGCGATTATATGTTTTTGGTAATCGTGGAAGAGATCGAATGAAGAATGACATGTGAAAACTCTCGCAGATATCTGAAGAGTATTTATATGTTTTTGGAGTTTGTTGAGGCGGACGGGAAGAAGGTGGGAAGAAGGTGGGAAGGTATGGAAGATTCGTAAGATGGTTTGTTTCTCTTCCGATGCTTTCTAATGCCGATTGATTTCTAAGAGGGGTAATGGTTTGTGATACCTGGTAATCCAGGCGGCAAATGACGAAATGATGATTGTGTAAGCAGAGATGGGCTAGATTTTTTATCCTGGTTAAACGAATGATAAGATATGATTGGCTGAGGTGTGTTTGGAGTGTGTATGATTGATTCCAAAGAATCTTCTAGTTATGTTTTCTAGAATATTGTTGTTTCGGGTATAGAATGGTAGAATGGGTGACATTGATATCTATTTTGGGATTATATCATGATTTGTATTTGAATTCTTTCCGTCTCACCGTCGCTGTTATCTTTTGATTGATTCCTTTTTACAAGCCATCGATATATATTACAAACTCGGCGACGGATAAGTATAACATCATAACATTATAACATCATAACATCATAACATCATAACATCACAACACCACAAGTTCGGTCAAAACATCTATCCGTCACCTACTGGCTGGTATTCATTCATCAATAGCTATCTAGCTACTTACGAGCTATCATCCAGACACAATCACCCTGCTTTTCTCATACCTACTTTTTAAGTCAAAAATCACCATACCTCTACGATAGACACTATACAATTATGCAATCAATACATCACACAAATACCCCTCCACCCTCCACCCTCCACCCCTCCACAACATCACAACTCCCCAGCTCCTTCGAGACCTCAAATCCCTACTCCGTGATACATACACACACACACAGAGACACACACATACACACCCACATATACATATCAAATAACAATATATTAAACCTCATCAATCGCAGCAATAAATACATATCCAACTCCATTCATTCACCCATTCATTCATTCATTCTCTCATACCTATTCCATATCCCTACAATTTTCCCCACCCAATCTCCCTCCAAGTACACATCACATCAAATACACGTTCAAATGTCTATCAAAAGCAATTTCAGATTCCACAAGAGCGAGCACGGATATCATATAATATAATACAAGCATAATTACGAGTAGGTATTTACTACCTACATCCCCTGACTAAGCTAAGCTATCTCATCTCATCTCATCTCATCTCATCTCGTTTCTCCCCTCCTCTCCTCTCGCTTCTTTCCTCCCTCGCCCCGTACAACCTCCACTGATTTCAATCTCTAATCCCCAACCCCAAATCTCGCATCAAATTCTGAAAATTTGAAGTCTTTCTCAGTTCTCACTCATCTCACCTCATCTATACCTCAAGAAATCAATCAACCAGAAGGGAAACAAAGTTTCAAAAAAGAAGAAGCTAGATAGCTCACTATTACTAAATACTATAATCTTCCCCAAATGCCCAATCCTTAAGAGCCCTGCTCTCTCTCTCTCCCCCTCAACCTTCCTATCCCCGGGTATCTCTTCCGCTCAAGAAGTAATATTACATGTTTTCCTCCCCTTCCATTTTCTCCTTCGCCCAAAAACTTTCCCCAAGATCCTGTAAAAAAGGAGTGACGCCGTCATAATTTTCCACTCCCAACGATACCCCGATTTCTTTTTTCGGTCCCCTATTTCAAATACATGTTGGGGTATCGATTCGAAAATGTCAAAAGCAAAAAAGCAAAAAAGCAGAAACATCTATGTGCTGGTGGGGATATCAATTCATTATGAAACCGAAAAAAAGCAAAAGAAATAAAGAAAAAGTTTTATCGTGAGTCCGTGAAATAGTGATTGTGGAGTAATGCGAGTAGATTGTTGAGAAGTCGCTAATTGATGTATAGAATAAAGATATCATGGACAATGACAATGATCGAGGCGAAGCTTTTTTAAATATTTTTTAGGTCGATTCGAGCCTTTTTATAAGGAAATGTTTGTTAAAGGAGCGAATGCTGACAAAAGAAAAGTTGCAATGAGCGTGGGTGTCGATAGTGACAAAATTGTTGTAATGAAATAATTAAAAGAATGTGGTGCTCGCTTCGTTTTGTCATCGCCCTTGGAAATCTTTATCCTCCCACCAGTGCGAATTTACGAGTCATTATGACTCGCACTCGTCCTTCGTGCCTCTCCAGAAGCTCTAGGTTTCATGTCAAGAAGTCTCGCGCTACCAGCACTGACTCTTCTAACATGTCCGAAGTCAACACTTGTAGCTCTGCTGATACCAGGACTATCCTCGTCCACGAATTCAGCCTGATAGCTAATACTTCTTCGGTAATCTGGAGAATCTTCAGCAGCCTCATCCAAAAGTCCTGCGCGAGATTTCGCTCGTTCGCGGTGAATTACAGTAGCATGTCTTGCCACAGCTCCCCATTTTGTCTGCCCTTCTGGAGATGGATTTTGTTTAATGCTAGCTCCATCTTCCTCATCGCTAGAAGCCATGGGAAGACCGGTAGATTGTCGCTTCATCGTATTGTCTTCCTCAGGCCCCGGTGTGATGCGACTGAAGTATTCATCTTCAGCAATTCCAAGTTCTTCTGAAGATTCTGATAACTCTTTATAGCGTTGTTGTAAAGAGCTAGCAGAATCGCGTAATGGTGACAATGTCATCTGTGCAGATCCTCGTTTTGAAGCTGTTTTCTTCCCAGAAAGCCATGATCCTTCGGAATCTATTGATGCAAGAGATTGGGAGATAAGGGCGGGTTGTTCGGGTGAAGGCACATCTGTTGATCTGTGGCCACTGGTAGGTGTGCTATCTCGTAAACGCGCGATACTGATTGGAGTATCGTATCTGCGTTGCTCCTCCAAAGATCTTCGTATGCTACCCCTCTTATCTGGATAAGCAGTACGTATTGGTGGTACGACATCAGTCTCGGGAGATTGTAGTCGAGAGTCCGGTGGTGAAACTGGAAGTTCAGGTAAATCTTCTCTAAACTTTGACATCGTTCGTTTGGGAATATTTGACGTTTGCCTAACCACTGGCGTATATCCCAAATGTTGTGGTGGTCCGGTTTGCACTGTTTCCCGTGAAGTGTTCGAGAAGGATGGCGTGGAAGTCCTGCTAAGTCTCTTGTTTCGTCTGAAAAATGATGTCCACGATTGAGAAGTTTTGGCTTCCACAGGCTGTTTGACAGGTTCTGTCTCCACTCGCTGTTTTTTAGATGGAGAAGAAGCCCTGGATTTATCTAGGTTTACCACCTGTGAAATATTCGATGGCCCTCGAAGATGGCCCTTTGGTGAAGCAGGTGGTGAGACATTAGCTTTGCCGATAGTGCCAACCTGCGCATTTCCTAAGAATGGTGCAGAACGTTCTGAAGATGGAGTTGGGTTCTCGTCAACGAATGGAGTTTCGTGCGCGGGAGAGTCTTTGAAAAAGGCATCCGCAGGTCGCTTTCCTCTTCCAGAATCCCAAGTATCTGATCCTCTCCTCTTGCTTGATGTAGTTACCGCGGAAGTTCCAATGCCTAAGCCTACTACCTCTCTTCCTAGAACCCCCCTCTCCATGTTATCCGGTGGTGGTGTACCATATCGAGCTGCTGCTGCTTCTTCGGCCTTTTGTTTCTCTTGCTTTCTTGCCAACCTTCTCTCTGCTCTCAGCTTCTCATCTGCCTTCTTTCTTTCTCGCCTCTTCTGATCTCTTTCCATGAGCTCCCGAAGCTCTCGGGCGTCCAGATCATCGGCAAGTTCATCAATCCTCGTATTTGCTTTTAGAACTTCTTCTGGAATATGTATGCGATCCAAGATACGTCGCTTTTGCGAGTCTGATCTATCTGAACCAAAACCGGTTACGCCAGGCGCATATCGAGGATTTTCGGAATGTCGAATCGTAGGGCGTGGTGCCAACGCATCTAATGCAGATATTCTCCATGATGTTTGATGTTCGGAATTCGAAGATACTGAAGAACGCATCGATTCCGCCGTTGGCAGAGAAATATCGGAACGCGGGTTGTGTAGATTCCCTTTCAATCCGGTCCGCATTCTCTTGCTATCCCTCTTCATGGGACGACCAGATGATGAGGCATCTGCGGCCGGTCTGCTGGGCATAAAAGAAACCATTGCTTTAATCTCCTCTTCCCTATTAAATTCTTCCTTGCGCTTTTTACTCGACTTTCGCCTTGAGAGTTCCGCAGCACCTCTTTTGTGTAATGTTGGCACCCTCTGCCAATCCTTTAACTCCTCGGCTTCTTGATCTGTGAGTCCAATTGTTGTGTCTCTTCCGTCTCGACCATCTGCAGGTAAAGGAGGAACCGGAGGTCTATGCACGTCTCTAGGCACGCGAATGCTATCGTGTCGACCGGGAGAAAAACTATAAGTCCTTTGCCTTTCAGGCTTCTGTAATTTATTCGAATCCCTCGAAGATTTCCTTCTCCTTTGAGAGTCCCTCCGGCTTCTTCTTCTCTCGAGGACTGATAAAGGGTTTAATTCGGATCCATCATGCCTTCCAGGGTCCCGCTGTGTGCCAGCATCGTGCATGGTTGGGTGTTCGGAGCGAGAAGTGCTAGCCCCACTGCGCGACGCTCTGCGAGTACTTTTCCAACGGAACGGCCACAAACCCATCTTTCCATCGATGTGTATAAGATAAAATTTATGCCCCTCTCAATATTACGAGGTTGGCACTGAGCTGTAATATATGCTGTGTCAAAACCCGCTCAAACCCTTCACGGAGCTCCAAGGTTTCAATCTAGTACCTGCACGCGTTGACCATGGCCATCAAATTGTGAATCTCGACCGAATTAATGTATGTGGGCACTGTGCACTGAGCAAGCGACTGACAGATCAAACGTTTAAGACCCCACGAGGTCCTTCCTTGTTGCAAGTTAATAAATAGAAAATTGTTTTGTGAAAGTGGATCGCGTTTCCGCTCCCATGACGTTCATTCAAATAGTGCCTGTATATGGAGGTTCTGCTTTGGAGTTTTTTTTTTTCTTTTCTCGTTTGGTTGGTTGGTACGGTTGTGTATGATTTGAAAGGATTACTCTTGTATCATTTGAGCAGAATTGAGTATCAAAAACATTGGGCCAGACAGGCAAGACGAAAGATGTGGATGGAGATGGAGATGAATTGATCGAAGTGGTCGAGATCTTTCTTTCCTGGGATGAATTCTGGGAATTTGGAATCCTGAGGGAATGTAATTGGCGTTGTGAGATTTGAACGGTATTTGAAATTGGGAATTCTTTTAATTGCGAAAGTAAGGGAGAAAGAAGATAAAATTGAAATGAGAGGATATGGTTGGTTCGTTGCTTTTTGGTATGTGTGCCCAGGTGGGTGGGTGTACTGAGTGAGTACGAGCGAGTGGAGTAGATATGCTGTGATATATGTGTAGGAGTGTGAGGGTGTGAGGGTGTGAGGATACGAGAGAGTGAATTTTCCAAGGATTTTTCTTCTTTTTCTTTCGCCTTTCTCTTTCTTGATAGATGATGGAGATGGGTGGATGGGTCGATGGGTGGATGGATGAGATGATGAGGATGAATATGGGTTGGAGAATAGATATTTGTGTGTGTGTGTGTATGTGGTATATGGTATACACCTATGGTCGACAAGGCCTGGTCTGGTCTGGTCTGGCTACCCAGGTGTGTGTGTGTGTGTGTGTGTGTGTGTGTGTGGCTGATTCGATTTGATTGATTGATTGATTGATTGATTGATTGATTGATTAATTGATTGATTGATTGATTGATTGATTGATTGTATTCCCTTAATAGGATCTCGTCCAATATGAATTCAAGATTATAACAGGAAGAGGTAATTTGGTTAGCGAAATAAAGTAAGACCAGACTCAAGGGATGATGAATTGATTATAAAAATAAATCAAGTTACTGATTCTTAATACTCAAAATAAAATAAAATAAAATAGAGCTCGTTGATCTGACGATTCTGACCTCACTAATAATAATCATTCAGCCCCTCGTTCGTTTCTTGTTTCTCCTACAATCCATATGTTTATTAAGCTGTGATGTAGATGTTCGGAGTATATGGGATGGGTAGATGGGTAGATGGGTAGATGGGTAGCATACACTCGTCGTAACTTTCGTTGCGTTAGTCATGTAGCTACCAGGTAGGTATTTACTAGCTAAGCATATATGTATGTATGTATGTATGTATGTATGTATGTATGTATGTTGTATGTCTGTCTGTCTATCTATCTACTTATCTGTCTGTATGTAGAAACTACTGGGTAGGTATTCAATACATTGCAATACATCTTGGATCTCTTCCTCTCTTTCCCTCCTTCATTTCACTCAGTCACTCAATCAATGTATCAAACTACCAGCACTCAACTCAGCACATACCAATACTCCTGATTACAATTGCCACAATACTAACACATCCGGATCGATCATCTAAGTTCTACAGGCGCACGCTACTACAAGTCTCCAGTACGGTACGAGACGGAGAATGCCTCAACTTGCCCTTTAATACAATACTCATTACTAACTATTCTTCCTCCGCAAGTACACTACCTCGCCATCTATATAGTAGGTCGTCACATCATTCAATCATTCAATCATTGGCTTCAAATCTTCAAACTCTAGTTGCGACTTACGAGATGAACCCAATATTCTTCTTGAGTCTTGACCTTGTCTCTTGACAGTGGACACCCTTTGAATCCACAAGAATCCACATCTCCAAAACTTAAATCCACAAATCAGGTACGAGATCAAGAATCAATGACTTTTCATCAGATGCATCATGTATGAAAGCTCGTGAGGGAGGAACTTGGGCAATGAAACGAAACAAGAGGCAAAGGGAAAAAAGAGTCAGAGTGTACGCTAATTGTGTTTTTCTTCTTGATCTAGAACGAACCTTATTAACGTCCAGGGAGTCAGGGACCTGAAGAACCCGGCTGGTCGATCAATGTACTACTAGGTAGTAGGTACCTAGGTATCTACCAATGTAGCTGGAGGGAAACATTTGAATGTTCATGCATGCATGAGGTCCCGGTCGATTTTTGTACAGCTGTTTGATGCATGGCATAAAATTTACACACAGGGTTTTAGTTTACCTATACCCGTGCTCGTATCTATCTATGTTCATGTTAGGCCTTTTCAGGGTTCACTCTTCAGTCATCATGGGGATTGGAAGAAGGCGGAAGAAAGATGGACTGTTCTTATGATTTTCTGGCTATGATTTACAGAAAATCATGTTCAATACCACCTACAACCTACACACAAGCTACAAGCTACAAGCTATGAATGCAGGAGTCGGTAGCAGTTTCTGGGATGACGAGAGAGGGAAGTCCCGTAGGATCAAGGTACGAGAAAATATATTAATATCGATTCATGGTTGGTATCTTCCTTGTAATTTTGACATTCATGGATAACAACCTTGATCATTTTAGCAGTGCAAGTTTGGATTCGTACATTTTTTCCCCAGGCTCATTTAAGAATGTACCCATTAGGCTTGCTCTTAGAGTAAGCCTTCACGGCCATCAACCGCCCCGACGATACCTTTCAAGTCGTCACCCTGAATCCCGAAAAGCCTCCAAATCTGGGCATCTGGGGCACAGGGTGACAGGTTGCTACTTTACTTTGCTTGGTGATTCCTGTCTAAATTAAGCCAATCATGCTATAGGTATCTGTATATACACAAGAAACTCAAGCCTACTCCCTTGTTCCTCTACTCCTCATTGATTTTATTGGTTGAATCAAGGTGAATTGCCAGATGGTAATAAACTTGTTCCAGTTACTAGGTAGTTGTTAGCCTTGATTAATGTTCGAGAAGAGACCAAGATTATCACGAACCACGAATCACGAAGCCGTAATCGTCTGTCTATCCACTGAAGCATCACTCAACAATCTCAAAATTATTCTTCTTTTTTCTCTAACTAAGCGAACAGCTCATCTACATCAATAATTTCAATGCATATGCCTGCGGAGTGCATTCCTGTAGGTACGGTACTTACATCACATTTCCCATCCGAATTGTAGCCTGACACGTAAAAAGGTAACAATGCATCAGCAAAAGAGTCGCATACCGAATTATAGAACCACAGGGACAAGGGCAATCTAATCCTCGTGGCAGTGTATGGCTGCATCTGGTATCACCACCTCATTATCACCTTTTCTTCCCTTGCACAAACAATATTCGAATCAAAGCACACCATGGTAGTAAAACTTCCAATTTCTAGATGAGATAGATCTTCCAGAAGCTATCATGCTCCCAATTACCGTACTCATTAGCTCTCTCCACGATCATCTACCACAATTTTTCTCCCAGGTGACCAATATCCAACAGCACGGATGGATCGAAGGCGTTGACGATCCCACAACCGAACGGTCGAAATGCATCCTCGAACCCGCCACACGGGCTTCGGGCTAAAAAAGCAGACCTGACTCCTGAGAAAGCCTAGAAGGGTTTCCAAGCTCCAACCGCTGCGGTTCACGGGTTTCAACGACTCGTGAAATGGTCAGAGGAAATTCCTTTTCGTTTTATTTTATTTTATCTGGCTTCGTTCACCCCGCGTGCTACGATCTGTTGGTTTGCGCATAAGCCTATGGGATGTGCGATGAGTTGAGTTGAGTTGATCCTTCGCGACGGATGTATGTATGTACTATGTATGTATCAATCCACTATACAGCAAGCAGTACAAGGAAATGGAAGGAAGATTTATCGAGTCATTAACTCGTGTGACGAGACTACAGACAGACTGCAGACTACAGACTACATCTACAATATGTATGCTCTGTTGCAAATTGTCTGAGCAATTCTGTCGGTCGTCTTGTATCAAGTAAGCACCACGCATCAGAATTTCATAGAATCGACTACCCTACACTTCTTCGTATCTACGCTCAGAGCCTTTTTCTCTTTATTTTCTTTGCCCAGCCCAGCTCCCAATCTATTACACTTTCCTGTCACCAAAATTGACACCATGACGGGCGCATGCTCCAAATGTCAAACCCTCCCCCAATTAATCCCATAAATTCCAATAAACCATCACCACAAAGCGTACCGGTATCCCATTCCGATAAATGAAAAAATCAATAAAAAAACCCACCCTCCCCCAAAACCCCAAACCCAAAACTTCCCAAAGCTCGGCTTAAAACTCAACACCACACGCATAAAGCACCGCAGTAGGTACATAAACATCGTACATCTCCAGACCGGACCCAAACGTGCCCCCTTCACTCTCGCCCGGAGCATTGTACTCCCTTCCCGGGCGCACGCGAATTCTTTCCTCCAGGGTAAAATTGCCTTATCGCGTTGCTCTTTTCCCTTTTGGTCGTTTATCTCCGATGGCTAGTGGGTAGCGGCTTGGCGAGGGTTTTGGGAGGAAAGCCTGGTGGAGAGTGAAAGAGTCACGCTTGATGGGGAGAAGAGATGTGCGTGCTGTGTCAGTTTTTGATGCAAGGATTTGGGGGTGCTTGTTTGGACTTTGGATTGGGTTGGTTTGGCTTGCTGTCTGCGAGTATGAATGAGTAGAGAACTCGAGAGTGAATCTGTACGCGTTTTTGGGGAGGGGGAGTTTTGTAATTGGTGATTGGATAGGTAGTAGGTAGGTGGGTGGGGATATCCTCAATTTTTACTTGCTTACTTGGTGAAGAATCGATTGTGCTTGTGCTTGTGCTTGTGCTTGTGCTTGTGCTTGTGCTTGAGCTCGTGCTTGATACGAGAAAAGACACATACATACATCATCATGCTACACCACATCGATTCCCCCGATTACCCATTCTCACATCATCAGCAAGAACAGCAACAAAAATAAAGATATCGCGAAAAGTCCACCTCCCTCCCTCCATCCCTCTCTCCAATTTCCAATCCATATGCATCCCTATATCCATCCCCCATCCCTATATCCCTATCCCGCAATTTAATATTTTTATATACTTTATTCCTCCCTCCAGTCACTGAGTGCCCTTCCCCATGCATGCGCAAGCAAACAACACATCGGAGATTTGAAATCACACTTTAGAATTCCCAGACATTTGATAAATTGATCGTGCATTTGCACGCGTAAAATTGCACCGGCTTTTTCAAAGATTCGAATCGATATACTATACTGGACTGGTATAATTACTGGTACCGGTCGAGAAAATAATTGGAGCCCGCAAACGAACACCGTTGAAAACTTTAAATTGTATTTTCAATATTTCAATATGGAAACAGGGATGGGATGGACATTTCCTTGGACAGGGAATGATGTTTTTGTGTTTTTTATTTATTTATTGATTTTGAGAGGGAGGGAAGATTTTGAGTTTGAATTGTTTCGTCATCAGAGACAGTGAGTGAGTGAGTGAGTGAGTGAGTGTCACTCGCATATATATTGGGAAGGGAAAGGAAAGTTTGATGAAGGTTTGGAGGAGATGGGTTGGAGAGGAGAAAGTTTGATATTTTGGGGTTGGGTTGGGTTGGGTTGGGTTGGATATGTCATTTATTGATAGGTGAGTTGATGGTGATGATTTGACGTCGATGATTTTACTTCAAAACGAGTTTTGATTATTTCGTCGTCAGAGACAGTGTCATATACATCGGGAAGTTTGAAGAAAGTTTGGATCTTTGACCTTGGATGAAACTTTGATGGCTAGATGACATGTCATTGTCCATGACTTTGACGTTGACGATTTGACGTCGATGACTTTAAATTTCGCTCTGGTGTTCTAGCTTGGTTTTGGCTTGGCCTGGCTGTTAGATGAAGTTCGTGGAATCTGCTTTTTTTTCTCTTCGCGATTGTCGGCTTGGTGGTGGTTATAGTGTAATCACGAGGTCCTTTGGTTATAATATCTTCGTATTGGTTAAGTACCTCGAGATATACTAGATAGAATCATGAAATTATACTTCAATGGGCAGGTTTTAGCTTGGTGTCTTTTATAAGTATATCTTCTTTTGCAGAATGCACAGTCCCAATGGCAAACGGCACAGTGATCGTCCGCAAGCTTCTTGCCAATACTGATTCTTTCACTACCTTTGGACGATTTACAATACAGTTCAAAGCTAGTTATAAGAACTAGTTGATGTTCTGTTCAATAGGAACATAATACCGCATGGTATTCTTAGGGTCCCACTGAGCTTTAAGTTTCTTCAATCTCTCCAGTCTCCATGTCTCCCACCCATAGATCGCCTGTAAAGACTCATCGCCATCGGCATAGTTGACGTAGGCGCGGAGATGTTCTGGGTCCTCACTTCCATCTAGCAAGTATTTTCGAAGCTTTTCGCCAAATTCCTTTGCTATCGGGTCGATGTTCGAGTCAGGCGCATACATGACGTACGATGTCACCAAGATGTTATCATCTCGGTGCGGAAACGCCGTGCTTGCTGCATCGATGGCTTTAACTGCATGAGTCGAGTAGCCTTCGAGTAAGAAAAATGAGCCAGCTATCTCTGGAACTTTGCGGAATGTTGAGTCGATCTCGTTGTATACCTGTCTGACGGCCGTCACATTGTATGATTTCAGTCCGATAGGGTAGCGGAGGGATGTCATCCCGTAAGCGCATCCTGGACCATCTGCGTCTTGAAATGTGACGACGGCGAGATCATGGAGTGATCCCAGATCAGTCTGTACACTAAGTGGTCCGATGTCATGGAATGGTTTGGCATATCGATTGGCTATTTCGGGAGAACCGTTGTAGACAATACCGAACCACAGAACCGGCTACCAGATTGTTAGCTTTCAGGCAATCCCAAGTGAATTGCGTCGGGATAATACTAACATGATCTGGATCAATCTCTGCAACCTTGATAATATATCCCCAATGAACCAGCTCCGCTGGTTGATCTCGCAATAATCTATTGGCCTCTTCATAGAGAGCCTCAAGCTTATCTCCTGAATAAATAAAGATTTCATAAGACCATAATGGGGCATTATCATCATAAACACGATATTCCCATTCCATCACCAACCCGAAATTATGTCCCGCGCCTCGGATGGCCCAAAATAAATCCGGATGAGTTTTCTCCGATACAGTGACCAGTTCGCCAGAAGGCAGCAAGAGGCGGGCGGAAATTACCTGATCGGCCATGAGTCCGTATTGGCCCTGAAGCCAACCATGACCACCCCCGAGAGTGGGCGCGGAGAATCCGACGAGCTCGCAGAAGCCGGTTACTGGTTGAGTAATTAGTTTGGATTTTCTTGGTTCGTTGGGCATGGCTTGAAGACGCGAATTTACCTGTTCGTTTTCCTAAACGCGTAAGTGCCTCCACGACTTCTTTCACATTTGCACCCCCGCCAATCGTAGCAGTTTGACCATCATCCGAAAGAGTGATGTGGTTCATCGAGCGGAAATCAATCTGGATCGCGTTCTTGGCTTGGCTGAGAACTTGGGTTGCACCGTGACCGCCGGCTCGCGCGATGTAGGGGATGGAATGTTGGTTGGCGTGGCGGCCCTATGGTTTGTGTCGGTATTTGGGTGAGGAGTGATGGGAAGTATATTAGACGTATGTTTTGTGGAGAATTAAAGTGCTTGGAATGGCAATGAGGAAGAATTGCTAACACTTACGATTTTCTGAACGTCGGATTCGTGAGTTACTTGGATGATGAGAATGATATGGGGACTAGAGTATTCTCGCCATCTTGCGAGGAGAAGCGGGAAAGAGGGATGAGAGGGGGGAGGATGGTTGCGTGAGGGGAGAGGAGGGGGGTGAGCTGGAGTTGGTATTCGAGGGCGCTGGACATGGTGGGTGGAGGGTGGGATGGTTGGGGAATTGTTTGGTGGGAATGGAAGGTGGAGATGGCGGTAGAGGTGGAGGTGTTGGTGGTGAGTGGGAGGATTCGAAGATTCGAAGATTCGAAGATGGTAGGAATGTGATAGGGATGGAGATGAAGGAATGGAGGGCTTTTAATAACTATTATATCTGAGGCAGGACTAATTATGGTGTTTTCGTGGGAGAGATCTTCTCGGTTGATATTTTAATTTTTAAGTATTGCATTGTTGCATCGTTGTAAGGTAGGCTTACCAACAATTGGTATATGCACAATTGTAACTGGATATCTAGAAACTAACTCATTCTCCCTACCGAATCACCATCACACAACTACCGAAGAAACTTTTGGAACCATTATGTTGGAGTCGGCACAATATATCAGATTTGGTGGATTTTCTCGGTGCGTCCGTGGATCCAACATTTGGTTTAATAAGTATCTCGCACGCTTGCATAGTACTTAGTTAATGCTCACTGTTGGTTTCCGCTGACCCGAATCGCATGCGGCGTTGCGAGATCGTCATGTGAGAAGTATGAGGTATTTGTTCCAGATAGGATTTGTATATTTTACTTTTGGGGGAGATGGAGATATTTCGGAAAAAGGGAAGGGAGATGTGAATATCTAAGTAGGTATATAGGTAAAGAGATCTTTAAGGGATCATCAGCATGCATGACATCATTTAATTCGTGTGTTCAAGCGAAGGGCGACGCTTTTTGATATTTTTGACATCAATTGTATTAGGTATTCCTGACACTGCGGGAAATAGAGAGGAATGTGAATATGGACTTGTTTCTTACCTGGTGTATGGAAATGATTTTTATATATCGAGTGATAATGCGAAATTTTCTGTATCTGTTAAATGTTCGATTTCACATTTAATTCTCATCTTAAGCGTCATCAAGGGAGCTAGTTTTGAAACATAAGAAATACACGTATAAAAAAATGACATCCTCCACCAAAGGAGAAGAGAAGGGGTAGAATCATTCAATGGACCGACTTGAGTTTTCTCCCGAGATCCCAACTTTGTGAGTGATCTAGAGCAGTATATCAAGGAAAATCCCATCAATTCTCAGACGGGAAATCTTTTCTTTCCAGAAATATTACACTCGGTGAATAGGAAGCGATAGTTTATCAATACCTTATAAGTACCCTACTGGTGAGTCTGACATGAATATATCGAGGGCATACAATATTACATCTTCTTCCTCCAAATATTGTACCATTGATTCGAAAGCTCTTGAGCTGAGCGGGCACCATAGTATCGCGCGCAGAATGTGTGATTGCCAAATCTATCTCCTTTGATTTTTCTTCCTCTTTGCTAGTTGGCACTTTTAATGTGATTGGAAACTTGTACGTTTCATGTTGACTGGATAGTTAATCCCGTGAAGATTTCCGCATAATGCTTCTTCGCGATCATAATCATGATGAAAGGTAGTAAATAGCTTTCCACAATCTCCTCGACGTGAAAAGAAACTCATAGATCCCGTTCGTATTACTGAGTGGGCAAACAGACCATGAATACTTGAGGGTGCTAGAATCGAGCGAACCAGTCAGCATTTATTCACACAATCCAGAGAAATGAATCACGAACGAACGAAGATGGCAGACTAGACTTTTGGTTGCATTACTTAGGTACTTACTTACTATATACCGTAAAGACTAACTGGGTTTGCACCATGCTATCTACAGAGAATTGGATAGATACTATGCTATGCTATGCTGTACTATAACACAGGAAATTGGAGAATATAGATTTAAAAACTCAAATATGTTGTAAAATGATCCCGATGCAATCTCCTTGCCTTTACGCGTCTTGGGAGAATGCTCATGCAGTTGTATCACTATACTATAGAATTATATAATAGGAATTTTCAAGGCCGATCTTGTTCATGATTTTTTCTTTCTATATACAAGTTTTGATCTCATTATATGAGAAGCTCGTCTTTGAAATTTGAAATCTGGAATCTAAAATTCGAAGTTTGGAGTTTGAAGTTTGGAGTTGGATCTTCTCTTCTCTTAAATTATCTACTCCCTCCTCCCCCGGAACCAAAAACCAAATATACCAATCAGACCATCACATCATCTCATCTCATCTCATCCCATATAACATAACATCAACACAACATCTCCCAGTTATCAGCTATCTATTAATACTTAAATAACCCACCATTCGTGATTCAAGCTCTAAAACAAACTAATCTAAAAAATATAGTCCCCAAAAACACGTCCCCCCCACTATCAATATCTCAACATCATGACATCGAATCGCTCGGGATTGTCCTCATGAGAATCATTCCGCATGTCAACATTGTGACGTAAAATCCGTTCGGGGCTGTCAGAAATCCAGATCCAAATCGAAATTCAACCCCACAATATGGTATCATATCATTCCGCATGTCCACCAGACCGCTTTTCAAATCTTGTATCCATTTTTTTTCTAAATTCAACCCAAACCGTAGATACGGACATGGAATCTCTCTGTCTCTCAAAAACAAACCCATACAATCCCCTTCCCGCCCACGTATCCATCCCCTCTCCCCCCTCTCCCTCACCCCCGAAAATTAACCCAACAGATTCCGAAGTAAAAAAGTCTGCAGATCTGCGCCCCCTTCCCTCTTGCAATTTCTGTTGATAGAGGTTCATACATACATACATACATACATGAATTGACTCGTTGTATTCGACAACGAAGATCGTCTGCTGGGTATTCATTGCTTGATTTATGGTGCATCTGGATCTGGATCTGGATGTGGAAGGAATTCTGATTCTGGTTTGAGGCGGGAGAATCGCGGGGAGCAACTCTCGGGGCTTCGGGACTTGGAGTTTGACTTCGGGGTCCGAGATGCGTGGGTGATGATTTGGTGATGGGGAGGGAGATCGGGGTTGAGAGTTGAGAGTTGGGAGGGGGAGGGGGAGTTTGATAGTGGTGGTGATGGTGATGGTGATGAGTACGTGGATGAATTGATCTGTAGGAGGGTAGATCTGTATGATGTTCTTGGGAAGGTTAGAGATTGAGAAGATGAACATGAACATGAAAATGGAAAGATAAATCTGCATAACTAAGATTGTTATAGGCATTAGACATTCATCAGATAGAATAGATAGAACACTGAATACAGCATGAAGAAAACGAATTTGGATATTCGCTGAAAAAACCTAAGTAACAAGAATCATAATTTTCCTCCTCCCCTCTGCTTTTCATCCCCGTTGTCATTTCCCTCCTCTCATTACAAATTCATAACCATCTCATCCCTCATTATCTTCGCCTATCTAAAACTCATCATTGAGAAAGTAAAGAGGCATACTATCCTCCCACATACTATCAGTCAACATGGTCTTGTTTGATCCATCAAAGTTCATCGAGATGATTTGTCCATAAGGCTGGAAGGCATTATCATAGAGAGGACTCTCCTCTCTGAATCCATACATTCCACTGCTGTACAAGATTCTTCCATCGGCGGACCAAACGGCGTGCGCATCATTGGCTCCACTGGTAGTTACTTGTGTGAGGCCAGTTCCGTTAGGGAAGATAGTGTAAACGTCGTAAGAATCGGTAGCTGAAAGATCATCGAAGTTAAGGTGGTTACGACGGGTGAAGACAATGCGCTCTCCGTCTGGAGACCAACCAGGAGTGTTGTCCCAGGTATCGGTCAAGTTTGTGACAGTACCATCAGCAAGGTTCAGAATGCGAAGACCGATGCAGTACAAAGGAGCAGGGCCACACTCTCTGTAAACAATCTTAGTTCCATCGGGTGAGTAAGATGGGAATCCTGCATTGGAAACACCGGCTTCTCCGAAAGTCAATTGCTCGTAGTGAGAGCCGTTAGCTGTTACGCGATAAATCCAACCTGGCTCAATGGATCTTTCGAAAAACCAGTATCCGAGTCCAAAGGTAAGCCATTCGCCATCGGCAGTCCAAGAAGGTTGGAATGCACCTGCAAGACCAGTAGAAGTATCTGAGGACGAGGTTTGGTTTGTGGAAAAGACATCAAAGACCAAATCGAGATCAGTACCATCTGGGTTCATGGTGACAATTGATGAGTTACCGAGTTGTTTTTGAGTGATGGCCAATTTGTTTTGTTTGGAAAGCATGGGGAAGACATCGGTGAAGCGGTATTCAAAATCACCGTCCCAACTGTACAAGGGTTTCTCCATTGGACGGACGGGGGTGAAACTAGTCTTTTCATAGATGACCAGGGTTCCATCTGGAGACCAAGAGGGGTTACGCATATCACCCAGGATGGTGGTGTAGTTCGCAGCACCGGTGCCGTTGTAGTTGATACCAATGTTGTCATCAGTTGAACCCTTGGTATTGAAACCGACAACATCAGCGGTTACGAATTGGCCATTGACTTTGCATCCAACTCCAGAGGTATGGTAAACATAATCCAGTCCGGTAGCAACATCAACTGATGCGATTTGTGTCTCTGCACTATCGACGGAGGTCATGTGGGCGTTGTAGGTGTTCTCTCTAGTCATCTCATAGAATATGATTCGGGATCCATCCGGGCTCCATTTTGGCGATCCAAGAGAGTAACCAGCTTTGGTGACAACTTGGGAGAAGTCGGATCCGTTTGGTCGGATCTTGTAGACGGAAAGCTCTTGGGTATGTTCCCAACCGGTACCGTTGCTGTGTCCGGTCCAAGCGGTGTTACGGTCGGAGGAAAAGGCAATCCACTCTCCATCAGGCGAGAAAGAAGGACGGAAATGACCGTCTGGAAGGGCATTGTCACCAGCTGTGGTGGGTGTGTTGGTTAGGTTAAAGGCAACTCCTGTAGTAAGATCCTTAATCCAGATGTTTGCTGTGAAGTTTCCTTGGGTGGATACATAAGCAAGTGTTGTTCCATCAGGCGAAAGTACACCTGCATCTTCAAAAGATGGTGTTGCAACCAAGGATTCCAATCCGGTACCATCAATCTTGACTCTGTAAATATCCGACTGTCCATCTGCGTTACGTTCAGTGGTGAAGATAACATACTTTCCATCAGGACTGAAGTTTCCGTGATAATCGTAGGAAGAGCTGTTTCCGAGAAGTTCACGTTCATTGCTTCCATCTGCATTGGCGATATATAGAGTAGATACGGATGGAGCAATCCTGTTCATGAACATAACACCCTTTTTACCTGGAGCTACACCACTACCAGCACGAGGGAAATGCTCTCTTGGAGTATCAGAGACACTTCTTCCTGCATAAGGACAAGCGCTCCTCTTTTCTTGAGCATCAGAATATGGACAAACACCAGCTATAGCCTGGCCAACGACCATGCCAAGAGCAGTAGCTGTAGAGAAACGCATCTTCCTGACTTGTCCTTGGCAAAAGCTAAGAAAAATTGATAGTTAAAGAAGGGGATGAGGAAAGGAAATTATTCGAGGAGATAAGATCGACTTTGTATACCTATCTCATAGCACGAATACTAATCCACTATGCATTGTAGGTGTCTTAGCTTTCTTCAAATTATCCAAGGAAGATGTCAGGCGCAGATACTAATACTTCAGACCAGGTTCATTGATGAAATGAAGAGTCTATGGAACGTGCAGAGTATCCACTGCGGGAGTGGTTTCCTCAGTCAGAATGGACGACTAACCCATATATTGGTATGAACACGTCCACTTCATCCCATGTAACGGATGCAATCTAATGAAGGATCGGGCTTTAGAATTTTATCGAATATCCGAAGATACAAGTAATCTGTAAGGCACAGAGCCAGTGAGATCTTCGTGATAGTACCCTTCAAGATAATATTATCATCCCTATTGGCGGAGAAGCGGATGAAAACTCATCGGCAGCTAGACAAGAGTGGAAAAGCTGGGGTTCCCGGCTCCAGGTTGCCTAAGGGTGCCAATTTAATGGCCGCAATCAAGAAAGATCAGCCATTGGAGTTGAAAATTATAAGTGAACGATCTCGGGACCGAACTTAAGTCCTGGTAAATTCCCATGTATATGACCCACTTTATAGAATCCTCAAGCTCATGTCAAGGTCCTGTACAGAAGGTGACACTGAAGGTTCATGCCGCAACAAAATCGTCCGAGATCTAGAACTCATATGTAGGTGTTGTTTCTGATATCGATATCTCATGTATGATATAAGCATGTAAGAAGCTCACCGGTGTACCACGAACGTGTCTTGTAGATTGGATGCGGATTAGCAAGCATAAATCACTTGCCAGATATAGTGATATGCCGCTCACTCAGTGTAAAGTTGAACGTTGCATTTAGATGACGGAAGAGCGTATCCTATGGTTAATGCATTAAACGTGTTGAAAGATTCAAAATATGGGCTCAAAGAAAGCTCCGACAATCGTAGATGTCTTGGCACGTTGAAATAAAGTTAAAGGGGAGAAGACATTTTTGAACTATTGGTAAGAGGTGGGACCGGGATACGTAAAGCTCCGAAGTATCTAAATGTTTCGAAAAATATAACATCATCGGGATGGAAACTTTGAATATAGTTGAATGGTCTCGGGACCGAAAGGAGGAGAGTATTGATATTGTGATAACGTCTAACGTTGCCATAAACGGATGGGTAATACATGATGTGTAATAGATAATGCGGCAGTTCACCGTCAACAGCGCGAGCAGCGTTACATTCGAGTTGACATTTTATCTTGCTTTAGGAAACCCCGACAGCTGCAGAAATCTACCTACCTAGGTACAGAAATATATCCATGTCTCTTATAAAGATACTCGGTACCGTGCAGAGTAGAGTGAGGAGGTAGGTAGATTAAGAAAACTCGATGTTGTGTCTGAGGCATCAATTATTTAGCGACAGCACGTGTTTTTATTTCATTCTTCTCTCGAGTTCGTTTCAATTGTCACAGCACAGACACGAGATGCAAAGTAAAATGCTCGGGACCGGGCGCCTGCTATTTAGGTGATTTTATGCCAGTGTCATGGACTACCTGGTACCGATGAAACTACAGAATAGGTAATGTAACGATGTCTCGGTAGATTGAACCTTAAAGAAAGGTTTGATTTCATTCAAGACCACTTGCAATATGGAAATTGTAGACAACTACTTTGTTGACTACAGTTGGAGTCGACAGAAGAGAAATGAACCGGCAGATGGAATCGATAAATATACAACACGATCTTCGGTATATAAACTTATTATATCAGTGAAGCGATAAGACTCTTACAAGAGGAAGGCACTAAAGTCTACTTCTCACCCAAATCGGCTCGCTTCACAATACTGAACTCGACATTCCCGAGACTTTAGAGGAGAGCAAACATTTGCAAGTATCAAAAAATTTAAGGGCCAAGAGAGAGAGGCTGGTGTTGTGGATTGAAGCCCTAGGTGAACAATCTGATGGTCTAAAGACGATGGAAATCTGGGGGAACGACGGGGATCCTGTTGATCGGCTTACGATAAATCTATATGCAGGGGGTTCTTTGCACGTAAGGGAGAGAGCGAGGAAGGAAACCTTTTCTGTCTGAGTGATACGAGTAGTGGTGGCGGAGGATAAATACGTTATATAAACCAAATGCGGGTTGTTTGTCTATGC
Source organism: Botrytis byssoidea (assembly GCF_014898295.1). Lineage (NCBI taxonomy): Eukaryota > Fungi > Ascomycota > Leotiomycetes > Helotiales > Sclerotiniaceae > Botrytis > Botrytis byssoidea. Next base: position 1,349,585 of record NW_024065849.1, read on the forward strand.
TGGCTGGCTGGCTGAAGGCTGATATTCTCAGCCGATTTTTATTTTTGGTTGAGGTAGCTGTGGTTAGACGTGATAACTTGTCCTGGGGCTGGGGCTGAGGGTTTTGGGTGCACAGAGATGATTATCGAGCAGTGAGCATGTCTTCTTGTCTACACAGCCTTTGGAGCAAAGCAGGTACCTAAAACCTCTGATGTTCATTGTAGATATCTAGTAGGGGCGATAATGTTGAACACTCTTGGAAAGTAAGTTAACTTTAGCATTGAAAATATCTTCATCCTACCGAGGAGGGTGGATGGATCATTATACTCATGTTATCTCCCTGCAGCAATTCTCCCCCTTCTCTCGTTACCCCACAATCTCTCGCCTCAATTCTGACCCCCTTCTACTGTTATCTAGATTTTCATGAGACCCTACTAAGAAATATCTAGACCAGAATTTTCAATACCATAAATGAATGGTATCTTTCATATCGCATACCGGTACCTTAGGTAACATACTTGATATGTAACTAGAAGAGTTTTCACGCAAGAAAAAAAAAACCAATAATGAGCCTTCCGGCTAAGTTTCGCCCTACGGTATCGCCGCCATACACATCCTATCAAATGCCTACATATCGAGTCATGATTCGCTCAGTTCGCTCCGTACGTGACCCAAGATGGTTGAGTTGAATCTGGCCGGATGGAAATGAGCCAAACCGATTCGGTGCATACTGGTAGATCGATCTAATAATGTATTGGTTGTGTGAATTATCCAATGCAGGAAGGACATTGAAGAATATATCTGCTAGGTGCCTAGTACTCGTAGATATATTCAATTCACCATACAAAGTTGATACTAGACTTGTTGTATGCGAGAGGTTGATAGAATTTATTATTACAATGTAATATTACCTAGAGACTACCCCCTAGCATATTGATTGTATATCGAATGAGAAAGAATCATGGGATTCACCATTGATCGTGTATGTGAGAGAGATTCATACATACAAATCTCTCTTTCATGGTGGCAAGCCCCCAAGCCCCCAAGCTCGCTGCGCTCGAAATTGTTCGTAGAATATCATTGGTGTATATGGGCTAGATTTACAGATGTACAGATGTGCAGATATACAACTGTAACAATGTTTTAAAACTAAGATCCAAATTCACTTGTGCTTATTCAGCAATATATTATCAACCAACGAGATTCAATTGCCGCCACACACTTTCTTTACGCCACTCAATTGTCTTTCTGCTTCTCACACCGAACAATCAAGCTAAGAGATTAAGCGAGAGAAAACCCTTGCAATAATTTTTTTATCAGTAATGCCACTTCAGAAAATTAAAAGGGTCCAAAAGTCTTCCTCCCTCTGAAGAGAAGTATATCTCTTTTCCTTCATTCTTCTTCCCTTTAGAAAAACACCTCCATCTGTCTTCTTTTTGTCCTCTGAATATCAAGTAGAGACGAACAAAAAGAGTGTGAAAAAAAACACCCTTTCTCAATAAATCTAACATAGAAAGAAATAGAAAAATAAAGGGTTTCTTTATCGAAATCATTCTCTCTCTCTCTCTTTTCTCCGCCACTTTTGCCCACTTTATCTTAGTTTATTGTCGAATCATATATCCAGATTACAATATCTTCTCCACTCTCAACGCACCGATTACTACGGGTAGTTTCGCGCTAAGCAAAAATTTCATTCCCACAAATCCTTATCGACATCTTTTCTCCCCCTCTTCTTCTCTTCTTTTACAATGCCTTCTATCGAAACACCATCGAACCCAACAACAACAGGAAAGATGGCTGAAAACAAGAACTCGATCAAGGTCTTAGATGACTTAATGTCGAAGTTGTCTGTTTCGAAAGAGCAGACTGACATTAACGCTGCCACTCACAACCTCGCCATTTTCATTAATGGTAACATCGAGGAGAATGATGCCCCCACCAAGTATGTATTTCCGACTTCAACATGCAAATTTTCATCGATGGGGAGGGAGAGAATGGATAGGGTGGAATATCTGTCAAAGCCTTCACACTTTAGATATTCTCTCATTCACCTTTTCATATCGATATGCCATCTCACGGTCGCACTAAAATCTGCTTTCAAATTTTTTCATGTTCAGCTTTACTAACAAGGTGTCCTTTGCAGAACTGTCGAGGCTTTGAAGAAGCAATTGGCAAACAAGAAGGATGCTAATGTCAGAGAACGCGCTCTCAATGCCATCCAGGCAATTGCTGAGCACTCCGAAGTCTCTGCCGCCGTCGAGCCATACCTCATTGTCCTCCTCGGCCCCGTCCTCAATTCCGTTGGTGACAAGATGGTCCCAGTCAAGAACGCCGCACAAGCAGCTGCCTTGGCCATCGTTAAGGCTGTCAACCCAAATGCTGTCAAGGCAGTCCTCCCACCTATCATCAAATCTATCCTCGAAGCTCAAAAATGGCCCGAAAAGATGACCGGTCTTGACTGTATCGAGGCTCTCGTCGAGTCCGCACCAACCCAATTGGCTCTCAGAGTTCCAGATCTTATCCCAGTCGTCTCCGAATCTATGTGGGATACCAAGCCAGAAGTCAAGAAGAGAGCATACGGTATCATGGAGAAGGTCTGCGGACTTATCGTCAACAAGGATATCGAACGTTTCATTCCAGAGTTGATCAAGTGTATCGCTAAGCCAGAGAACGTCCCAGAGACCATTCACTTGCTCGGTGCCACCACTTTCGTCACTGACGTTCATGAGCCAACTTTGGCTATCATGGTTCCTCTTTTGGATCGTGGTCTCAGCGAGCGTGAGACTGCTATCAAGAGAAAGTCCGCTGTCATCATTGACAACATGTGCAAGTTGGTCGAGGACCCCAACATTGTCGCTGCTTTCTTGCCAAAATTGATGCCAGGTCTCATCAAGAACTACGAGAACTTGGCTGATCCTGAGGCTCGTGAGAAGACCAAGCAAGGTCTTGACACCATCAAGCGTGTCGGTGCCGTAGGCGCTGATGGAAAGATCCCAGAACCATCAAACGCTGGTCAAGTCTCCACTGTTGAGGCTATCCTCAAGGATGTCCTTAGCTCCAACAAGTCTGCTCTCAAATTCGAGCCAATCATCACATATATCGCCGCTATTGCTGGTCAACTCATCGATGAGAAGGATGCTGACTCCCACAGCTGGACTTCCAACCTCAAGCCATTCGCTGTCGCACTTACCGGCGAGAAGGATGCTCAATCAGTTGTCGACAACCTCCGCAAGCGTGCCTCCCCAGGTGCCGAGGCTGAGGATGCCGAAGAGGCTGATGATGAGGAAGGTGAGGATCTTTGCAACTGTACCTTCAACTTGGCGTATGGTGCTAAGATTCTCCTCAACCAAACCCATCTCCGTCTCAAGCGTGGTCAACGATATGGTCTTTGCGGTCCTAACGGTTCCGGAAAGTCTACTCTCATGCGTGCTATCAACAACGAGCAAGTTGAGGGTTTCCCAAAGAAGAGCGAAGTCAAGACTGTGTTCGTTGAGCACGATCTCGATTCCGCCGATACTGAGCAAACCACCATTGCTTGGACCATGAAGAAGCTTAAGGAGGTCGGTGTCGAGACTTCCCAAGAGGAAGTCGAGAAGCAATTGTCCGAGTTCGGTTTCACCCCAGAGATGACCAACAACTTGATCACTGCCCTCTCCGGAGGATGGAAGATGAAGTTGGCTCTTTGCCGTGCTGTTTTCGAGTCTCCAGATATTCTCCTTTTGGATGAGCCTACTAATCATTTGGATGTCAAGAACGTCAAGTGGCTCGAGGAATACCTCCAAAACTCCCCATGTACCTCCATCATCGTTTCCCACGACTCCGCTTTCTTGGATAACGTCTGTCAACACATCATCCATTACGAGCGATACAAGCTCAAGAGATATCGTGGTAACTTGAAGGAGTTCGTCAAGAAGTGCCCACAAGCTAAGTCTTACTACGAGCTTGGTGCTTCCGAGATGGAATTCAAGTTCCCAGAGCCAGGTTTCCTCGAGGGTGTCAAGACCAAGGCCAAGGCTATTGTTCGTGTTAGCAAGATGTCCTTCCAATACCCAGGTACTCCAAAACCACAAATTTCCGACATCTCCTTCCAATGTTCCCTCGGTTCCCGTATTGCCGTCATTGGTCCTAACGGAGCTGGTAAATCCACTTTAATCAACGTCCTCACTGGTGAACTCATCCCAACTGAAGGTGAGGTCTACACCCACGAGAACATACGTATCGCCTACATTAAACAACACGCTTTCGCCCACATCGATCACCATCTCGAGAAGACCCCATCCGAATATATTCAATGGCGTTTCCAAACTGGTGAAGATCGTGAGACTATGGACAGAGCCAACAAGATCGTCACTGATGAGGATGAGAAGGCTATGGACAAGATTTACAAGATCGAAGGTACTCAACGTCGTGTTATTGGTATCCACTCCCGTCGTAAGTTCAAGAACTCTTACGAGTATGAATGTTCGTTCGCTCTCGGAGAGAACGTTGGCATGAAGAACGAGAGATGGGTTCCTATGATGACTGCAGACAACGCATGGATCCCACGTACTGAGATCTTGGCTTCCCATCAAAAGATGGTTGCTGAAGTTGATCAAAAGGAGGCTCTTGCCAGTGGTCAATTCAGACCTTTGGTTAGAAAGGAGATCGAACAGCACTGCGCCAACTTCGGTTTGGATGCTGAGTTGGTTTCTCACTCCCGTATGTTGGGTCTCTCCGGAGGTCAACGTGTCAAGGTCGTTCTCGCTGCTTGCTCGTGGCAACGTCCTCATTTGATCGTTCTTGACGAACCTACCAACTACTTGGATCGTGACTCCCTCGGTGCCTTGTCTAAGGCTCTCAGAAGCTTCGAGGGTGGTGTTATCATCATTACTCACAGTGCTGAGTTCACCAAGAACATCACTGAGGAAGTTTGGGCTGTATTGGACGGAAAGATGGTTGCATCCGGACACAACTGGGTACAAGGTCAAGGATCTGGACCTCGTCTCAAGGGAGATGATGCCGAAGAAGAGGAGAAATTCGATGCCGTAAGTTTAAACCACCGCATTATTATTACTAAACATTCACTAACACTTTATTTAGATGGGTAACAAGATTGTCTCCACCAAGAAGAAGGCCAAGCTTTCTTCTGCTGAACTCCGTAAGAAGAAGAAGGACCGTATGGCCCGCCGCAAGAGAGGAGAGGAGGTTTTCTCTGATGAAGATGAATAAATGTTTACGTCATAGATGAATGATGGTGGTTGGTGTTTGTGGATAGACGAAATATTTAAAATGGATGGGCAAGACAAAGGAAACTCGGGTCACGAAAAGAATTTTCGAGTTATTTTTGTTTTTACTTTTCACTCATGGTTTGGCACTTTAATTGGTCGTCATCATAGTGTATGGTCTTTGGCGTTTATTCGTTTTTACCTCGACTACGAATCTCTTTTTTTTTTACAAGATTGAAATTATGAGTTTCGGTCTAAGACAAAATTTTATTAGTTACCATGTATGCACCGCATATTAGAAGATAGATCGGAAATAGATACTTCGAGATGCATGTTTTGATTAATAGTTTGATAATTGGTGATCTAAGACTTGTGAGAAATATGTGTATGCGAAAATAAACCTGAATGATATTTAACTGCCCCTATTTGCTGCGACCAAGATGCTAATTATGTCCATGAAAGGAACTTCAAAGATTAAATGCACAAGATGAATACCCCTTTCTAAATCACTTCTGGATAGCCAGAAGGTAGTATTATGTTTCTCACTAGACCATACATCAGATTGTGTTCGACTTGCATGACTACTTATTAGTTACCGTAGCAGTACCAATGAGATGTACTGCTGGACCGACTTGGAATGGCATACGGATAGATGGAGTTGATGGATGGAGCTAATAGAGGTATAGAGGCTTGAGAATTGAGGTTTGAGGGTAGGTTTATGTATGCGGTTTAGTTCTTTGGGCTTGTAGGGGGGAGGGGGGGATGATGATTGAAGGTTGGGTGGGTGAGAAGGTGAGAGGGTGAGGGAGCAGAAAAAGGAGGGGATGATGTATGATGTATGATGTGGGATGTGTAGTCGTAAAGGAGGGGGGAGGAGGAATTTTGAAAGGGGAGGGGGGAGAGGGGATTATGGGATTGTGAGATTACGAGATAAATGTGTTCTGGAGATTGGAGGGACTGGGTGGGAGGATGGGGAAATTTTATGGTTTCTTTTTTATGTGGATGTTGGATGTTTATTTATGTATGAGTATTGGGTGAGTGTTGGCGTTTGATTGGAGATGGGGCGAGGGGATGGTGAGATGTTTACCTACTGTGTGGATAGAGGGATGCATGCATGGATGGCTGGAATATCTGATATGATTTGTATATCATTTGATAAGCTTGTGGATTTTATCATTCTCTTTCCTTTCTCAGGCTTTTCTAGTCTTCCCTTCTTCCCTTCTTCCCTTCATTTTTCTTTCTATAAACAGAACTACATCTACTCCACTCCCCCACTCCCCACTCCCCACCTTCCCTTCCCTCCTCCCTCCTCAATCCTCCCCCCTCGCAAACTGCGCATAATACACCTCCCTTGCCTCCTCTGGCGCCCCCTCAAGCCGTATCGCATCTTCTACCTGTTCCATCTGCAGCGCGAGGAAGTGGATTGCTCGCTCCCTCTCTTTCTTATTCTTCTTCTGCTGCTGCTGCTGCTGTGACAAATTTTCAGAATGTTGGATACCAGGTGGTAAGGGGAAATGATCAGGATTCCGAGTCGAGGCGCGAAGAGCGAGGATGGCGGAAATGTATTGGGTGGGTGTGAGGGGGTTAGCGAGAGGGGCTGGGAGGAGTTGTGGGGGTGGGGGAGAGACATTTGGAGAGAGCGTTGATGGGATTATACGGTTTGGGGAAGGCATTTCAGGGTTTGGGTTTGGGAACGGTGGTGAGTTGGGGTTGGGGGTGGGGCTGCTTATATCTGGCGATGTATCTGGAGATTCGGATATGAACGAGTATCGAGTGCGAGGATGGGGACGGGGAGGTCCGTTTTTGCGTAAGCGGATTTTTCGCTGTTGTCTGGGAGGATTGGGGACGTAGTGGTCGCGGGTTTTGCGGTTATGATTTTCACTTTCTTGGCTTCTCCAATTATCTCTGTGGGTTTGGGATTCAGAGATGGGGTTTTGGAAGCGAAGTTCTTGGTGCGCCTGTGTCGTTTGAGTCTCCAGTTCTCTCTGCTTTAACTCAGGAAGAGGGATTTCCATGAACGTGTTGTTGAGATTTCCATTTTTCAGCTCGGCGAGACGAGTAGGTGATGTGATGATGCGCAGATCGGGAAGTCCGCGACGTCGTTGACGGAGGGAGTGAGGAGATATTGAGTTTGTTTTTGTTGTGCTGGAGGAATTTGAAGAGGGGAAGCGGTTCTGCTGAATGTTGGACTGGGGGTTTGAGGGGGTAGGTGGATAGGTAAGGTGTTCGTTTTCTGGGAAGTGCGAGGGTGTATTGTGTCTACTCTGTGAGTTTGCAAGTTCATCTTCTTCAGATTGGGACTCTGGGTTAGAGGCTCGGAGGTGGAGATTTGGCTGTACTGCTGTTGTCTATTAGTATTCCGTCATATTCATAGGTGTAGAATTCCCCTTCTTCCTCTTACGAAGAAAAAGATAAGAAATGCATACCATTCGACTCTCTCCTTGACTTGCGTTTCCGAGTTCCAGCACTTTCCTCCTCTGTAGCACTCTCCGTCATCGCCCTCGGATCCGAAAACAAAGTTCCATTTTCATGCAAAGCAACCAGATCAGGGAGAGGTGCTCGATCCGGAAGATGTGAATATGGTTTTCGCCGAAAACGCGTAGTTCGGGATATGGAGTTGCGAGACTTGGGCATGTTGAGGAGTTGATCGATTAAAAGGTAAGGTGAGTAAGATTGCTGGAGCTGCGAGAAATGACTTGTAGTAATGGTGGGAATAGAGCGTGTAAGTTGTGAGCGGTACCAAATCGATATTTTTTATGTGGGATCTGGAAGTCTTGGGAGATGGGTAAATATAGGTTTGTATACCGCGAGGTATTGTGTGATTCAAATAACAAGATACGGCGTGCTCGAGAGATTTAGTCTTGAGATACTGTGAGTTATTGAGTGGAAGTAGAGAGATGTTCTGTGGGTTCGTCGAGGTGTTGGCTTTGAGATCGGGGTGTGAACAAGTATAAAGAAATCCATTGGTCACCAATTTTATTTCCAAAAATGCGGTCCGCAATTTGTAGGCCGTATTGCTATTTAATAATTTCCTGGATATGACCAGGCAAGAAAATGGGTTCCTGTTAAGAAAGATCTCTGAATGAACACCTTGAACAAGAGTGACTAAGCGAGATTCACTTGAGTGTGTATTGGTTTCTTTCTCATCTGACTTCCTCCGCTTAGATACCGGTTGTTCATTATCATTCACAAACAACAATGTCTGTTTAGGTATTTGGGCAACTTCTCTATCCTCCATGAGACATTTTTGAGGTATACGTACTAACTTGGATTCGAGGCTGGTTCAATCTGGGCAGATTCCTTGGTCTCCAGCGTAATCTCATTCACTGACTTCCATCGTCAACTTTGATGCATGATGGAATCAAAATTTAGGATCGTTTCAAGTCATATGGTCAAGACTTACCATGTGGCCACCATGTCAATAATTCATTTCGTCAACACATGGGTGAATTGTTCTTGTCAGGTAGAAGACTTAATATTCTGTGCACATCTAGCCCTTACTTATTATTTCAGCATCTTTCACTCTTTACTTTAGTATATCGCAGTGTTTCGTTTCAATTTCATTAACAATGTCACATTCTAGTCCCTCTGAAAGTTCCCATATTGTCTTCAAAGTCCAAAACATAAGCGAGGCTACTACAACTCTGTCTTAAAACCACCAACAATCATGTCTAACCAAGCCGCCAACCTTTTGGTATAATTAGAATTGTGTTTTCCAAATTAGTAATTGGGATGACTAACCTATAGCCCGCCCTTGCAACTTGCAGTTGAATAACTGGCACAGACGTATCATAATACTCACCACTTAGCTCCTTGCCCTGCAACGCATCTGCTCCATCTGGCATGACCGTTGTACAGATAAAAGCATTTGAATCTCTAGCCCAACCCAGGGCTGTTGTCAATGGATCACTTATATCCATACCCTCGAGCCATGATTGTGCTTGGTCTTGATACACGCCAGTATTAATAGCGGAGGTCAGCACGTCTGCCCAGTCATGAGCATCACTCATCGAATAACCTCCAACAAGTTTTTCGGGTATGGCTGAATCCCAAACGTGATGAAGATTGGTATCTTTGCCAGCCCAATTTACAGCGATAGTGTTTCCTCCCACATCGATATTCTCAGCATGAAGAGGCTGGTGAATGTCTCCCACAAACTGATGGATTGGTAAGTTAACCCAAAAGAACTCCGAGGTGAAAACTTACGTGGACGATGAACTATTGTATAAATATTAGTAATGCTTAGGGACAGATGAATCTTCCATACCTTTGCAGCAACATACTTGTCATACCTCACAGCATTTGGGTCAAGCAATTGGTTCGTCTAAGGTTTCGATTAGCTTGACTTTCATCTTAGTTTCTTGAGCACAAATATGACTATACGTCGTTGCTGCTGTTGATCTTCGTATCTTTGAATATCTTCAAAGCTTCCTCATACCTAGCCAAAATCAAGTACTTGTAGTGTACGATGACTGTGACGAGAGGCGTGTGTTCTCGACATGTAATCACGGAAACACATGAAGCAAGACCATCAATACCTACCACGCCTCATCAGAAGCTTCAGAAAGTTTTACTCACAAAATTCAAAATAGCTCCAACCACACACCCTTCCTCCCCACAGTCCCTGGCAAACTTAACTCCACAAGCTAGACAACACCTCAGCATCAGCATGACTCCGTCAATCCAAAGGCTCTCGTTGTCACTAATTCTGTATCCTCAAGACTTTCCAAAAGGAAAAAGAATACTAACATCTAGGTACATCATCCATCGCATCGATAAAATGCCAAGCGCCTGTATGCTTTCCCGCCTTGGTATATCTAAAACCAAATCAGTACAAGAGGAATCATTAGATTTCCAGAGAGATTACCTGAAGCTATCAGCCCACTAACCCCTCGAAAGATTAGCAAATGGTCTTAAAAACAGCCAAATCCCTTCACACAGCTTCATTTCATCGGAATACATAGAAAACAACAATCCCGATTACAAAGATCTCTCTCCCGATATCCTTACCGTCGCTACCCCTGCCAAATAACTCTCCGTTTTATTTTTCAGCAGTGTTTGGAAATAATCTCTAGTTTCATCTGCTACAAAATTCGTAGCTACGTATGCTACGGTTTGGTGACCTAATGTTCCCCATGCATATGTTGATGGAAGAAGATGACTCAGACACAAAAAGATGAAGGGATTGAGTTTCATTTTGATTATAGGATTAGGAGAGAATGATAAAATAGTGTATATGAGGAAGGGTGGATGAGAGGAGTTGTGTTGTATTATACAACATGTAGGTATTTATTCTTATCGAACGAGACATTGAATCGGTGAGTCTTGTGATGAAGTGACGATTTACTCGATGTGGTTGGCTTGTGTCAATTGTTGTCGTGGGGACTGGTAGATTAACCAATCATGATTGATGTCCGAGCGGCTAGCTCCAGGGGTTCTTTCCTGCTTCACAGCCACACCGGTATGTTGATATCAGTGAACTTTATCATCTTTCTTCTAACTCCCGGTGAGCTATCGCTTTCCTACTGTACTCGGTAGATAAAAAGGAAAGTAACAATATTAACTGAGTTCAAATAACGAGCTCTAATGGTATTAACATTCTGCATCTTATCCTTTGGGGGAATCGTCAAAGTCAAGTCAGAAAGCACAAGAAAAGTGGTAAAATATTCACGTTCATTAAGAGGCAGCAATTTGCAAAGATACCAGGTGGCCCGGCTGTTGCTCCTTGAAGGAGGCTTCAATGCCCAAGCTGTCACCGACTTCATTCAAATACGTTATCATTCATGTCGTCAATACTTTACTCTTTCATTGTCTCCTCTGCCGAATCCATACATATTGTATCATCCGCGGGTATTTGCATCCTCGCGTTGACCAATTTCTTGCTGGAAGGTCACGGGAGAAAATTCTTGCCCTAATGGGGTTTCCTTAGACCTGACTGGGTCCTTCTGATACTTATCACCATAGATCTTGTTAGATTCTTGATCAGTAACCATAGCATCATTCTTATTCAATTCAACAGCATCATTCTGGCCAACGCCTTGCTCATAGTCAGCAACCATGATATCAACGATTTTCTTCCATTCTTCATCTCCCCCATGGCATCTGCGCCATAAAGAATGCCATTGCCCGGTTTTCTCAGGATTCGCAATTGCTTCTTGCTCGATGCCCTTCTCCGCAACCATCAAACAAGCTTTAATAGCTTCTGCGACATCACCTTCTAGTTTCACAGAGGGTTCTTCACGGTCTAAGTCCTCAATCCAAGTGTGTAATGCTTTTATACAGAGTTTCTGATGCCCCGTCTCTGCTACCCTCTGAAACACGTATGCATACATGTCGGCTGATTGTGATTTGGATTGACGAAGAGGCAATCTCCAAATATCCCAAAAGGCTACCCACTGTTCATTTCGTGCATATAGTTGCATCAGTCGCATTCTAGATTCATCTGAAAAGGGAGGTGACTCGAGGCTCATCATTAGAGTATGGATGCGACGCTGAATTGGCGACATTGCTTTTGTGGGTATTCCGAAAGAATCATTAACAGTCGCTTCTGGTTGAACAGTTGTGATTTCAAGGTCTGGAATACGTTCTGTGGCTTCTTGTAAAGTCACGAACATTTCTCCGGTAAAAATCTTGTGACCGCGTCTGTACATTGTTTGAATGACCTTTAATGCGAGCCGGGCATTAAGGCGTGAAGGAGCGGAGTTCGTGTCTGAAGGGCCATGGACAGGTTCAAGTATGGTACGTATGATTCTGTGGTAATATTCATCAGATATATCACTATCGTCATTTTTCTTTCTTTCAAATCTTCTGAACAAGTTTATTAAATTCAAGGTATGAAACCAAGGGTGTCCAATATCTCGAGCATGATGGAATAGCCAAAAGACATAATCCCACCTGAATGGTGCGGAGTGGTGGGGGTCTCCGACACCGGCCACAACATCTTTAAAACACTCGAGGAAGGATGTGTCCCCAGGAGTATATCCTTTGCCCAAATCAAACATTGCCTGTTCCTCTGAGACATTCTCAAGATACATCCGCAAGTGGTGCAACAAGAAACTTTGCCAATCCAACTCTACGTTGTTAGCACAGTATTCCAAAACACTGTTTTTCGCCCTTTCGAATTCACCAAGGGAGAAGTCGGAAAGTACTGATTGCTGAAGTTCTGTTAGTCTTTTGTTTTCAATTGATCCGTCTTGTTGTGGTGAGGATAAGATACCGTCTGGGTGTTGGCCCCTTGGATTGTCAGATTTTCTTTCTACCGAAGTATGAAATTGCCGAGTCTGAGGGATTTGAAAACCTCGAGGTTTAACGGTTGGTGCTGCAGCATGTTGTAAAGGTTGAGAAATCGATGCAGATGTTGCTTCTCCGACCTCCGCATCTTCAACTACCTCTTCAACTTCAACTTCCGACTGACCAGACCTTCGCAAAATTCCACCCCATAACTTTTCTAGATCGATCTCTTCTCTTTTCTCTTCAGTAAGCATTTGAACGACAATTCTGACACCATCGGTCCGTCTTCCAAAGCCTACAAAGCCATCGCCTTCGGGTGTAGCATTTTCATGTATATCTGGGCTCTCAACCACACCTATATCAACGCAAACCCAACCCGTTCTTATGCCATCATCGCCACTCTCATCACCCACACTGCCTAGAAGCTTAGCTCTCCGTGATTTGCGTCTCAACTTCAATTTCAATTCATTTCTTCCCAATAGTCCATCTGCGCTTGGCCGTAATTTATATGTACTTCTCAACCACCGACACAATCGATCGGCAGAGACATGTAAATGCTTTTCACTTCGTGCAGTTCCAATAAGCATTATCAAATTCGCTCCTAGTGCAGGTGGAGGGTCAAGCTTTCGTAAATCTAGTATCGTAAGATTGTCGAGGCCTAAGTCGACCGAGATCTCTTGTAGCATAGGTTCGAGTATCGGAGGTGGCAATTCTGGTAGATCTGGAATTCTTTGACGTTCAGAAAGGGTTTGAGGCGTTTTTTGAGGTGCTTCAACTTGTAAATACCATGGCACAGCAGAAATCGAATTCTCGGCCTGTTCCCCAATTGCCTGGTTCTCATCCAAAAGGTCTCGATCTTCCAGAATATCCTGATCTTGGAGATTTTCATTCTCGACCTCCTCTTTATCTGCCTTGTCCCCATCTAGAACCTTCCGGTCTTCCGAATTCTCCTCATGCTTGGAAGTATCATCCTGTTCGATCAATCGTGAATCGGATAGAAATCGAATTTGTTGCCTCGGAAGCTTATGCGCCTGAAGTTTCCCAGATGCTGGCATAGTTCGAATTGGGAGCGACACCACATTTCGTAATAATGATAAGCGACATGATGCGCACCCAGTAGCTCTTATGGCTTTACTAACAACCATACTGAACAATTGGTAATGTTTGTAAACATTCAACTATAGCATGAAGGATTGTGGTTTCCAATTGCCTGGGTTAGACATTTTTTCCGGGGAAGATTTTAGCGAACATGCATCCAGTGAGATCTCGCGGGGCTACCGTTTTGTTGTAATTCCCCCCGAGTAGGTACTGGTAGATGGGCATAGATTGGAGGATTAGGTACGCTTGTGTAGAATAGGTAGGTATACTACCAATTAATCAAGGGATGGTTGAAAATCAATGATTTCCTTTTAGGTTCTGATGAATTGCCAAAATAATACCTACCAGTAGTACCTGACATACAATGTCGAAAGAATGTAGAGCAGACTTGAGCGTAAGGTTAGTCACGTGGTGATATACGCAAGGCTGACGAAGTAGAGCTTTTATCAGTCTGTAAGGCGAGTAGTCAGCTAAGCTGACAGATACTTATAATTGGCTCAAATCTCACAAGGCTGATCGGCTCGCTGACGGCTAAATTCCGGACACAGCTGATTGGACTCTTATCGAAAGTGACCCCTGTAACAGTTTCTGCTTATCCAGTCGGTACATACCAGGTCCAAACCGAAGAAAAAAATGTTCAATTTTGCCTTCAAATTGTGACCTATCCATCCTTCGTTCACACATTGATCTCTAGATCTCAAAAGCATTGTACATTTACTATTTGTGAATTGTACTGATTATGAGCGCATTAGTTTTGTCCTTCGAATTTTAAAGATAGTTTTTTTCATACCACTCTTTTTTCTGTATAATCTTTTTCTTAGGATATAACTCTGTTTCCCCTCCTTCGAGTTTATCCTCTCCATCTATCAAAAATGCTTGTCCGAGCTGCAGGGCGAAAAGCTCGTGGCAACCCAATTGCTGATAGACTTAAACGTCAACAACAAGCATATCTTCCTTTTCTATATCCAACTATCCACTCGAATCAAGTTGTGGCATGCCGGAATATTAATGTCGACTCAGGGCATCATGCGACTGGTTTGCGGAGAAGACGAAACTCGAGAGACAATGCTACAAAACCTCCATCGCGGTCATTAGCAACGGCCATAAACCAGCCGTTCGAAGAGATTCCCTTCGAAGGGTTACATAATTCATCATCGCACAATTATGCATCATTGCCATTCAGTATACCAAAACTTCAGTCGCCAATCATAATTCCGGATGACAGCGCGGGAGCTCCCATAAGACATCGGCGTGGAGGTAATGATGCGGTCGGCGGTACTAGCGATGAAATTATAGCATTACTCATTGCTTGCCTTCAAGTTGGGAGAATAGAGCGTGCGAGTGTGATTTTTAAACGCCTGGCACAAATGGAAGAAGTCGACAGAGAGACACTACTACAATTACAAAACCAATTCTTACGTGCTGCAGTCCACGAGATTACGATGAAGCCCTCAGAGCAAGCGACACAGTTTCTGCACAAGTGGTTCGAACTCGAAGTACGAAACAAGAACCTTCCACAAGATGCCTTGACTGTAGCATATATGCTGAAGGCTTCACTTCAATCGCCTCCAGGTCAACGACGTGATAGACTGGTATCAAGATATATGGATATGGTCCAAGGAGAAGCTGGTTTGGAGGTTCTAGCATGTAACGTTTTGCTACCCCACGAACTGGACATCATCAACCATATTTGCCCCACATACAATCTAGCGGAGGGACTTGGAGATCTTCAAGATATCTTTGTCTCTGAGACGCCCAGAGCAGTAGATCCTTCCGACGGAGTTCTACAATATGTCGAAAAAACAGGCACATCAGTTCCGGAAGTTCGCCAAACCGAACAAAAGGGTCTTGGACTGAAGTCATTGAGAAAAACCTTGTCGCTTTTTTCTTCTCTACCATCTGCAGGATATGATATGTCAAAAATGAGTGAGGAACAGCAGAGGGCTATCCAGGCGCAATTAGAAGAAGATGCTGTACAGGCTGCCATAGATCGTTGGAAGGATGAGAGCGTGAATTTGTCAAAATTAGGATTAAATACCTCACTACAATCGAAATCACTAGGAGCGAGAATGTGGAAATGGCATGTAGCTTTGACAGATGCTCTGAAAGAAGAATTAAAAGCCATCGACGAAGCAGAAATGAAGCAGCAACGAAGCGCAGCAGATATAAGCAGATGCGAATACGGGCCCTTTTTACGCTACCTCCCAGCTGAGAAGCTCGCAGCGCTGACAATTATCGCTCATATGCACGCGTTGTCGTCTTCAGGAATTGACAAAGGACTTACACTATCATTTTCTATCTTGCAAATCGCTAAAAGTGTAGAAGATGAGAGCATTTTCGAAACGATACAGAAAAACATGGCGAAGCCCTCGTGGTCCGACAGCGTAGCCGACAGAGTTCGAATGCTTCGAATTCTCAAAGCGAGAGCACGCGGTGCTAGCGAAGAATTGATTGATAACGACGACTCTCCAAGCTTTTCGCCTGATGCTTTTGTTTCTTCGCAAATTCGTGCGCATGAGTGGTCTGTTGGAATTAAAGCCAAAGTTGGATCTTTCTTATTGGAATCTTTACTGAAGGTTGCAAAAGTTCCAGTTACAATGATACACCCTGAAACCAACGAGACTGTTACTCAAATGCAACCTGCCTTTTCTCATGCCCAGCAATACAGAATGGGTAGAAAGCTCGGTGTGATCAACGCCAATAAAGTCATTGTTGATCAGCTCAAGCGCGAGCCTGTTCACAGCCTTCTTGCAAAACATCTTCCCATGCTTGTAAAGCCCGAGCCATGGACTGGTTTTAGTTCTGGTGGCTTTCTTAAGCATCCCGGAAGGGTCATGCGCGTTAAGAATGGAGATGCAGATCAAAGAAATTATGCGGATGCTGCTATTGATCGGGGCAATTTATCAACAGTTTTCAAAGGCCTCAACATACTGGGAGAACAATCTTGGAGAATCAACCAGCCAGTCTTTGATATTATGCTAGAGGCATGGAATTCCGGTGACGCAATTGCAAACCTTGCTCCGGACAAGCCAAAACTAGATTACCCCCCCGAGCCCGAGACCTCTTCCGACCCACTCGAACGCCGAAGATGGGTCACTGCAGTCAAGAAAGTAGAAAACTCTAAGTCGAGTTTCCATTCTCAACGTTGTTTCCAAAATTTCCAACTAGAAATCGCTAGAGCTCTGCGCGATAAAACCTTCTACTTCCCACATAACGTGGATTTTCGTGGAAGAGCATATCCCATTCCTCCCTACCTTAACCACATGGGAGCAGATCATTGTCGAGGGCTTATGATGTTTGGGACTGGGAAGGAACTTGGTACTTCTGGTTTAAGGTGGCTCAAGGTTCACCTCGCCAACGTATACGGGTTCGATAAAGCGAGTCTTCAAGAGAGAGAAGAATTCGCAAACAAAAATATAGACGAAATCTACGACTCGGCAACAAACCCACTGGGAGGCAAAAGGTGGTGGCTACAGGCCGAAGATCCGTGGCAATGCTTAGCGGCATGTATGGAATTCAAGAACGCGCTTGAATCTGGAGATCCAGCTAGTTTCATTTCATATTTACCTGTTCATCAAGATGGTACTTGTAATGGTCTTCAACATTACGCAGCATTAGGTGGTGACGTATGGGGTGCCCAGCAAGTCAACCTCGAGCCTGGTGATCGCCCGGCGGATGTCTATACTGCAGTCGCAAATCTCGTGAAGGAGAGTATCGCAAAAGATCTGCTTGCCGACCACCCCAAAGCCAAAGTTTTGAGCGGGAAAATAACCCGTAAAGTTGTCAAACAAACCGTTATGACTAACGTCTACGGAGTCACCTTCATTGGAGCTAAAGCACAAGTCCGAAAACAACTTGTGGCAGCTCATAAAGATTTGCCTGATAACGAAGAAATTAATCCAGGGACTCTAGCATCTTACGTAGTCACTAAGATCTTTACCGCTCTTTCCACTATGTTCAAGGGGGCTCACGACATTCAGTACTGGCTTGGAGATTGTGCGTCCCGAATTTCAAATAGTCTAACACCTGAGCAAATTGAGAGGATAGTCGCAAAAGCCTCAGAGCAAGGAGGACGTACTTCTAAACGAGCTGCATCAAGTTTAGATGACATTTCTCAATTTAAATCTAGTGTGATTTGGACGACACCTTTGAACTTGCCAGTTGTCCAACCCTATAGAACTCACAAATCACGGCTAGTGCGCACAAACCTTCAACTTCTCAGCTTATCTGAACCGCATCGATCGGATCCCGTCAGCAGTCGTAAACAACTCCAAGCTTTTCCTCCCAATTTCATCCACTCTCTAGATGCAACTCATATGCTTCTTTCAGCAGTGAAATGTAGTGAAGCAAATTTAGCGTTTGCGGCTGTTCACGATTCATTTTGGACACACGCCGCTGATATCGATACGATGAACACATTTTTGAGAGATGCCTTCATCGAGATTCATAGTGACGATGTTATTGGACGCTTGGCAGCGGAAATGGCTACTCGGTACAAGGATTACATGCAGCTTGTGAAAGTCAAGCCGGGAACTCTAGCGTACACTAAGATTTCTCAATATCGCAAATCCCTCAAGACAACTGAGAAGGATAGAAACAGCGATTTATTGAGGGAGGTAAAGAGGCTGCGCCTTCTTAATTCATCTAACCCAGAAGAAGTAGAAGAAGGGAAGCGCATGGTTACATCAGCTAGTATATACGAAGTTATGACGGGTGAGGCCGAGTTAGATCCGGAATTAGATGTTAAAACCGTGGGTTTGGGAAACATGGTCAACTCAAGGTCAGCTAAAGAGCATGACACTGTATCCAGCTGGGATACCGGTGCTACGGACGAAGCTCTAGAGGAAGCTATTGAAGATAATACGAACATTGAATTGGAGGCGGCGGAAGAGATTTCAGAAGAGGCAGAATTAGAAACCGCACCCAAAGATGGATTTGAGACCTCAATGAAGCCGAAGTCTCGACCAAATCAAACACCCCAATTGGTTTGGCTTCCATTGAAGTTCGCCCCTATTCCTAAGAAGGTAAGCACACATTCTAAACTATAATACTGGCTCAGTCTGGCTGACGACTAATTTTCATGCAGGGAGCTTTCGATGTGACACGTCTTAAGCAAAGTCAATACTTCTTCTCTTAGTTGAGTTAACGATTATCATGGATTTGTTTCGTCTGGGATATGATTTCGGGTGCCGGCTGCATTCCGGTAAGGCGGGCTTTGAAGAGCAGGATACACATTTTGGATTGAATTCCTCGGCAGATCCTTTTATTTTAGCATAGCGAGGGCGTTTACATTACAAGGCGTTGAAAACTAATGAAATGGCTGACAATGTATGATTAACGTGTAAGCTAACGGTTCTTCCTTCATATAAAGGAATTGTATAGAACAAGCAAAATCAGAAAATATCTTATCCACAAATATGGCGAACATATTGCTCTTTTGAAAGTTACAGTTTACTCTTAACAGGCTGAGCCTCCAAATCCAGGTTCAAGCTTCCATCTAGTTATTTCATAAGGCGTTCGTATCAAACCAAATAGCAAACGTGATGACACTCCGGGAGAGCGATCTTAATGTCACACGAAACACTTGAATACGAGAATTGATTCGCGTAAGCAATGTCAATTTCTCATGACACAAATAACGAGATCGTACAAGCCCTTTCAGCTGACGATCTAGCTCGGTAAGACAAGCCTGGTGCGTAGGTGCGTTTCCCCGTTGAGTTTGTGAATGCGATGATCCATTCCGCGAGGTAGCGAGGGATGATTCGTGGAAGGAACGAGGCTCAATAGCTGGCTGATGATATATATATATATACGACTTGTCTCTTCCACAATATGGATTCTCCAAATCGATCAACACAATAACTTTTAGATAACTTCTACACCATAGACATTCCCAAACAAAACTTTCATCATGTATCATCTTTACACTACCGGTATCCTTTTGTTGACTGCAGTGTAAGTGCTTTTCGAGTTCTCTCAACCGTCTTGAAATTCACAAATACTTACATTGATTTATTTTAGACAAAATGTCTACTGTATCCCTGAAGCCCTTCGCCATCGTTCCGAAGCATGTGCTCCAAGCTTGATAACTACCACGTACATTAGTACCATCTCGACGGTTAAGGCAGTTCCACATTCTTGCTATACTCGCTCAATTACCACCATTCAGAACTCTTTCCGTACGCCATTCTTCTTCCATTAAGTAGTATCAGCTAATTAATATGACCATAGCTTGCTCAGGAACGAAGACCTTCAATCCTGCTACATGTGGTCCCGTGCCATTGTGTATTCTTTTATCAACGACTACAATCACAGTGCCGCCTAGTGATAGTAAGCTAAACCGGTTCACTAAATCCTTCTTATTCTTAGATTATGTTTCCTGGTCTCGGACTACACTTTTGTATTTCTTTCTATAAGATTCTTTTGCTTTTCTTTACAAACCCACCTATTCGTCCCACATTATCATACCATCCTTTGTTGATCGGCAATACTGACGGTCTTTACAGAATGTTGTGTAGCAACTCCAACAGTAACGGTTCCAGGCGCGTGTGCGAAATGCCAAACAGGCTGTGCCACAGATTTGACGACGGTGACTGTCACTGAAGGAGCAACACCGCTATCCTACAATCCCGGCGGTCCTCAATTACCCCCAACCAAGAGACAAGGAGGTCCACTCATTCCATGCACGTCTACTCTAAGCCGATTTAAACAGTTTACCCATGGGCCTACAGAAACCCTTTTTCCATCTACAGTCACAGCTACTAGCAGCGTAGATTGTGCAGGCTGTGGCGCTTTGAGTGTGAAGCCTATTGGAGGTGTCGGTCCTGCTGTGGTATTCACGACAACAGTAACGGCAGATGTGGCAACTACTACTACGACTTTTGTTTGCTCCCCAACGCCGGCATAGGGCTTGTAGGAATTTGGAATAGGTGGGGGTCTTTAAGATCTTTGTTTCGTGCTTGAACTTAAGCTCATTGCTACACTCGTTTTGCAGACAAACAGAAAGGAAAGATTGACTATGAAATTTGCAGTGAAGTTAAACCCACGATTACATACCACTCCTTTTGAAATATAAGCTTCAGCCTTTTTGACTTGACAATACATTATGACACGATACTTGTGCTTACTGGAATGTGAAATGCTTCTGCCTGAGTCGTGATTCCAGTGAACTTTTCCTGGGGAAATTTCTAAGCTGGAATTCTATGGCTGACTTCCCCGTGGTCATCATCGACTTTCGCCCTTGATAATCACCGTATCGTATAAGAAAAATGCATGACCATGAAAATAAACATCTTTTCCTTGCTCATAGAAGCTGAGGACATTAACCAATATTATACATTATTTCGTATGTCACTTGTAAAACGCACAATATTCGGGCGGATGAGGGCAAAGGACCGACGTCGAATATCAATCACGTGATGACCGTAGATATCTCGCGCTAGTGATTGGCAAGGTCCCAAGATTTATTTCTCGCGACTCAAGCTTCCAGGCGCATCAACATAAAGCAGAAACTAGGCAAGACAAATCAACAACTTCAAACGCCAAAATGCCAGTTGTCAAAGGTGGAGTTTGGACTAATATCGAAGATGAAATTCTAAAAGCAAGTGTTTCGAAATATGGATTGAATCAATGGGCTCGAGTTTCCTCACTTCTCGCAAGAAAGACACCGAAGCAATGTAAAGCAAGATGGAGCGAATGGTTAGATCCAGGTATTCGCAAAATAGAATGGAGCAAGGAAGAGGACGAAAAATTGTTACACTTGGCGAAGTTAATGCCAACACAATGGCGAACTATTGCTCCTATTGTCGGACGAACAGCGACCCAATGCCTTGAAAGGTATCAGAAATTACTCGATGAAGCGGAACAGAAAGAGGCTGGAGAGTTTGGTCTTGGTGGACCAGATGGCGGAGAAAACAAAGCACCATCTGCGGATGATGTACGCAGATTGCGACCTGGGGAAGTCGATCCAGATCCAGAATCGAAACCTGCGAGGCCAGATACTGTTGATTTAGATGAGGATGAAAAAGAAATGTTAAGTGAAGCTCGCGCCCGTTTAGCAAATACACAGGGTAAGAAGGCGAAGAGGAAGGCTCGTGAACGTCAATTGGAAGAGACGAGAAGGTTGGCCGTTCTGCAGAAGCGCAGAGAGCTTAAGAATGCTGGCATCAATATCAAAGTGGTTAATCGGAAGAAGGGAATGATGGATTACAACGCCGATATTCCTTTCGAAAAAGCCCCCGCTCCTGGATTTTACGATACAGGCGACGAATCTATACAGAACGAGAAGCAAAGAGCAGCTTTTGATCCACGAAAACAGCAACTTGCGATTAAGCGCAAAGGAGACCAAGATGATAACCAGGATCCAAAACGACAAAAGAATGATAAAAACGCCCCATCGGCATCATACCAAGCGGCCATGAAAGCCGGGCAGATGCAAAAAATTCGGGAAGCAGAACAGAGTAGTAAGAGACGGGCGCTGGTACTACCAGCACCTCAGGTTGGTGAGGGGGAACTCGAGGAAATTGTAAAGATGGGTATGATAGGGGAGAGGGCGAACATTGTGGCGAGGTCGAGCGAGAGCGATGCAACAAGAGGGCTTGTGAATACATATTCGACTATAAACAGTGGAGCACCAATTCGAACACCGCGAGCCCCAGCACAAGAGGACCATATCGCCAACGAAATACGAAATATCAGAGCTCTGACCGAGACACAATCATCACTTCTAGGAGGAGAGAATACACCTTTGCACGAAGGATCTGGTAGCACAGGATTCGGTGGCGTTACGCCTCGAAGGCATCAAATGGAAACACCTAATCCTATGGCAACCCCATTTCGTGCAAATGGAATCGGTGCAACTCCCGCAAGAAACGTCGTAGGAGCTACACCAATGCGAACTCCTCGAGATAGTTTTGCACTGAACGCAGACGGTGAGATGGAGTTGGTTGGGAGAACACCTCAAGATTTAAAAATCAGAGACATGACCCTTAAAAATTCCCTGAAAGCTGGTCTTGCATCTCTACCAAAGCCAAAAGATACCGAGTGGGAATTAGAATTACCGGAAGAGCAGCAAGAAAATTTTAGTGTTCAAGAACTATCCGAGGAAGACGCAGAGCTTAGGGATAGAAGGAACCGACAAATTCGAGAAGCTCGAGAACAACTAGAATTTAAAAGACGAACACAAGTTTTACAAAGAGGGCTACCAAGGCCATCAGTTATCGATATCAACGCATTAATGAAAACTGTGGAGAACGTTGAAGATACAATTGAAGGTTCTATTGAAAGAGAAGCAGCTTTATTGATCGCGAATGATGCCCTTACGTACCCCACACCTGGAGCCAAAGTGAGGGGCACCCCGAAGGCCATTGAAGTGTTTGAGGATGATGATCTTTCACAAGCACGATTGCAGTTGTTGATGGAAGTTCCCAAGGACTTGGTAGAGCAAGGATCAGATGCTTTTAGAGCGGCATGGGACGAAGCTCATAAATCATCGTTATTACCTGGATTAAGTGGATACGATTCTGATGATGAGATTGATGAGCATCAGGTGCTTCTAGATGCTTTTGACGTAAGCCCTGAATTCCTACCAATTTTGTCTCTTCAATATCTAACAATTCCCTAGAACGTCCAAGAATCTATCGTTGCTGCTGCTGAGAAGGGCAACAAATCCGAAAAGAAACTCGCCCTTCATTTAGGCGGTTACCAACAAAGAGCTAAAACTTTACGCCAAAAAATTGGCGAAGCAGCTGACGCTTTGTCTAAAGCTAGTTATTCCTTAGATGCATTCAAAACTTTACAGATCTCAGAAGATGTAGCGATCTCGAGGAGATTGGAAGATTTGAGGGAGAGAGTGGGCTTTGTTTCCAAGCGTGAGAGAGAAGCTCAAGAACTATATAGAGAAAGAAAAGAGGAGTTGACAAATTTGACGGATGGGGTAAACGGTTTTCATTGAGGATGAGAACGAAAATGAGAAATTTGTAATATATGGAGACATTGTCTCCAATGAATGGCATGGCGTGGATATGGATAATTTATTTAAGGCTTAGCGGAACTGAAGCCGGGTGGAAATGAAATGTATGATATCCCCATTTGAGATTGATTCTTTCAAATATGTGCAAAAGTCTCAGTAAGTAAGTGATGTGAATTGCTCAACGTGTCTCTATATGATGTATCCGTCTGCCTGTCTACCTATCTATCATAGAATGCTGGCCGTTCATCTCGTATCTCATATTCAGTCCTCATGTTTGTGGATCTTTTTTCTTTCTCCGTACCAATGCAAACGCAAATGCCCACCCATACTAATGCTCGCTACTCTATTTCCCAAACAAGATAAAATAAATCGATACAATCGATCAACGCAGATGCCGCCCGCAACTTCATCCCTCAGCCCCCTAAAATCCCACGACGCGTGCGTATCTCAACCCACCAAATCCGCAACCGATTCCTCGACCAAAAGTTGCCTTTCTTCCATACACTCTACCGTTCCTGCCAAGATACCCGCTCCGATAATACTTCCATACATACACCCTTCTAGTACGATTTTCTTGCCGCCTTTATCGGGACCGAATTCCTTGTGCATGATACCATCGAGATACATCTGGCAATCTTCAAGATAGTCTTGGAAGTGGGAGATACAAGAGCCTGTGTAGCCTACGAAGAGTTCTGTTACGTTTTCTGAGGCGTGGATGGGAATCGTTTGGTTGGGATTTGTTGTTCTTGAAGCGTCGTTGGAAGGTGGCGAGAAATGGAGTTCGTCCGCTGCTGCGAGAAGACCGATGATGGCAGCAGCTACCATGCCCGCTGCACGCTTCTCGATCTTCTTTGCTACGATTACAACTACATTTGCTAATTCCGGAGTCCAGGTATGGGGTTTCCCGCTAGTTTGATCTATAGGGAACGGCATGGCGAGATCGAGTGGTTCGCATAGCCGATCTTCTCTTCCTACTTTAGCTAGGATACTTGCATCGAGAGCATTTCGTTTGCGGAGAACTGTGGGAAGGGTCTCGGATGGTAGCTGGAGTTGGGTTGTAAAATATTCCAGGATAATAAGACGGCCTAGTTCGCCGAGGTATTTGCCGCCGGTCATGTATTCGAAGGGCATGAAACCTGGAGTTTCGCTGTTGGTGTCGAGAATCTTGTCCCATTTTGTGATGAAGTTCAGGGCGTGAATAGGGGGAGCTGTGCCATTGATGGACCATTCAGTGTTAATTATGATCTTGGTGTCTTTCTGTTTGCTCTCAATAGTGTTAAGGGTGTGGGATGGATATTTTGTGACATGAAGTTTAGAGAATGACAGGGGAATAGTGGCATTACAACCAGTGCCGACGATTAGACCCATGGCCACCTTCTGATTCGGCGTACGTTTCTGTCGGTGGAAGGACACTAGGCTTGCAACGGCATCATTTACTATGGCAGTTATTTTGATGCGGGGAAGATGAGGCAAGGTTGCAATTGATATTTCGTAGCCTTTGAGGAGCTGCTCGCCAAGGTTGAGATTTGAGGTCATTGCAAAACCCTTGCCCATGGACATCAAAATTGCGTCTGATAATTTGTTTTGACTATTCATGTGTTAGTGGCCGTCCGCTTAACAATGATAAATACGGCATCAAACATCATTGGGAAACTCATCGTAACACCCATTGGCAACTCAGAAGGTAGCTGTGAGCTCCATTCGTCAACTCCATCCTGAACAACTTCCGCAATACACTTTCCAATCCACACAAAAAGTTCATCTGCGTTGTTGTATTTGTGGTCTTCACCAATTTGCCATGACTTCTCAAGTAGCCTATTAATTTTGCCTGGTAATGCCAAACCATCTTGAATAGAAGGGCCAAGTAGCTCGATAAATCCCACTCTCAGATTTGATCCTCCGCTACTGTAGGTTAGATACAAATTATCTAACAGTCTATGACAGAAAACTTACATATCGATCGCCAAATATCTTCCCTTTCCATGATCCGGTCTCAACACGTCTTCAGAAATAGGTGTAGGTAAAAACTGATTTGAAGATTCCTTTGCCAACGTCTTGAACGTCTCACAAAGACTCTTGGCTAATGCATGAATCTTATTAATATCCACATCGAGAGGTGCAAGGACCTGGTCAAGAGCAGTTGGATTTAAAGTCATGACTTCGATAAGCGAGCTGGCTGGCTGACTGTAGCTGAGTGAGATAGATAATTGAGGGGGTGAGAAGGCTTGTTTTGAGAAACGTGTATGTATGTAGTGTGACTCTCTGACTTTAGGATGTTTATCGAATTTCAATCAATTTTTAAGGAAAGGTTAAGATAGATGGGGTTGAATTATATGCGTTATTTCGCTAGTGCATATCGAGGGAGAGTGAATGAGATATACAGCCTCATGTGTATGGTACAGTGAATGATATAACCCTTTTTACAATATTAGTGGTTCAAAATGTTATAATAGGTGGATTATATTACAAATGAATGCATCTGGGCAAAGAGGTGAGATCTGAAAAGAAAGTCTGTGTGAATATCAGCATAAAAGTCTAGGTAAGCACATGAAGCAGAAAGGAGAAGATTCAAGGCATGTACCAATTGGGTACTAACTCCTTTCATGAGTGCCCGCTTAGATCAGCCGATCAGATATGATTACTCTGTGTTTAGCCGCGGTTCTACCGAATCTTCAGCTGGATGATGCTCCAACTGATGCTCCCCTAACCTTCAAGCTTCATTATCTTATCAGTACTTTATGGATCCATCAATATGAAGGACTCCCTACCCACGATCAATACCAATTTCGAATACCATAGTATGGATAACGAGAAAGGAGAGAGAATGTTGACCGGACCACCTGCACGAAGAGCTAGACCTCTAGCTTTTGGAGCTCTAACGGTTGCTCTGTTGTATTTCTTATGGACTGCAAATGTCCATCAGTTATTCATGGGCTGCGGCATGCAACCGCAACCTGCCGGAACGAACCATGCGAAGGATATTGTATCTACATCTGATCACAAACCTATACCGTTGGAAGCGCATATCATGTCTAAATGTAAGTTTAATCGGTTCGCAATTCATTTCTCTTGCACTGCTCCAGAGTATTTCTCCGATAGACATGTACTGACTCCTTAATCCAGGTCCCGATGCGCAGGTCAGTCAAGCTGTTATTAGATTTGTGGTACATAATTAATTTACTTGTAGGACTGTTTAAAAATGATGGTATTGCCAGCTATGCAGAGAGTATATGACAAAGTAAACTTCACGCTCTCATTTATTGGCGCGTAAGTGTTGAGCCTCCCAAGAATCATCTGAAGAGTCTAACGGCCATTCTTTTGCAGACCTACAGACAATGACGGAGTTGCCTGTAAACATGGCCCACAAGAATGCATGGGTAATATTCTCGAATTATGTTCTGCGACGCTATATCCCGACCCGAAAATCTACCTTGGGTTTACGATGTGTTTAACCAGAGACTATAAGGACATACCAGATAGAAGTCTAGTGGAGGATTGCGCATTAGAGCATGGAATGGATTTCGAAAAACTCAATGCGTGTACTGTGCAGGATGACGGAGGGTATGGAATGGGAATGTTAAGGGATAGTGTCAGAAGGAGTACCGAGGTATGTGTGAAGATAAAACTCATATTTATCCTTCAGAGCTCCCATGCTAACCAAAAGCTGTAGGCTGGTGTTATAAAATCTTGCACTGTCAGACTCAACGAAGAAATATTTTGTGTACGCGATGGCAGGAAGTGGACGGATTGCCCAGGAGGGTCGGAAGTAAACGATCTTATTCTTGCCGTAGAGAAGCTGTACCACCAGTCTTGATAGGTTCGAATATATCGGTCCATAACTCACTTGCCTCTCCAACGGTGTAGTTCAAAGACACTTTATCCATCCCTGTTTCTTCGTTGCCCTCCATGTTTTCCAATTGCTCGATTATACTCTCCAATCCGATCGCTTTTCCGGTTGCTTGTGTTGCGCCCGCCTCTAATGCAACATGTACGATATGCACATGAAAATGGTAGTAGGTCGGTTGGTAATGAACATACAATTTCAACTGATCCTCTTCCAATCCTTTGTATGAGTTCACCGTAGCCTCCACAAACTTTTGTCTCATATGTCTCAGCCATTGTACATGTTTCTTCTTCAAATCCCTTAAACTCCATATATCTCTCCTCTCCACTAGCCCTAATAAATGGAGCCCCTCCATCGTCTTTCGATCCCAGTTCAGATCTGGCAATAATAAGAACCCCTCATCTCCATCTCGACCTTGTGGGGTTCTATAAATGACATCCTCTACCTCAGTCTTTCCATCTATTATATTGTATACCCAATTTAATCTACCTCCATCTCTTTTCGCCTGCATATATGGGCGTATCTTCTCGCTGTAAATTTGGGGTGTTTCTGTGATCATGCGAAGTCCTTGCTTGCTATATTTCTTAATGTGCTGTTCTGTGCATGGATAGATGAGATTAATCTTCAGATCGGTAGGTTCAGTCGTTTGCGAAGGACCAGCATTGGCCAAATACCAAAAGTAGACATCATTTGCGCCGAGATTCTCGAGGGATTGGACAGTGGTCGGGAGAGAAGATAGATAGTCTGAGGAGGTAGGAAATGGAGCGCGCTCAAGAATCAAGAGACATGGCTTGGAATTGATTTGACCGCAGAGAACAGAACGTCGTCCTGCTTGATCTTTGTAGGTAGACCAGTTAGATGTGGTGTTGTGGATGGAGGTAGATTGTGATATTAAAAGTTACCTTGGTTTAGCAAACGATCAAATTTAAAATCTCGAATGAGAGATGTTGGGGAAGGAGCTTCTTCTGCCATGATTGGTGTATGGATGCGTTGATTTTATTGTGGCCAGGCTCAAAGGTTAGGACACAAAGCTCCTGGGGGATGAGATTATGTCATCAAAAAGCGTTTTGTTGCATATCTTAAAATTTTGCTGATTGTTCGCTACGAGAATACAATCAGTCAGCATGTCACATAAGTCTATCAATTAATCGAACACGTCACATGTGACATGTATCAAAAGATGAAAACCTTCAGCTGTGTGTGCGACACAGGTGCTGATACTCAATTACGCATCCAAGAGCGAATTTGCATTGGCAAAGTCTCGTCGATGATGAATGAGTACACCAATTGCAGATACATTCCGGATATGTTTATCTAATCAGTCAAAGAGTTCCCAACATTGCCAAGTATGGAAGATTTGCAAAACTAGCAAGGGACAGTCCGTCAAAGATACGCTATCGATACGAGTCTCAATATCAAAGTGGTGGACATGCTCGAGACACACACGCGATCGACGACCAGATCGTGCATCATCTAATAAGCTTGGGAGAGTATCTTTTTCGAACCCGGACTGGCATATTGACGGGTGTCACGATGTCTGAGATCATTTAGCAGTCGAATTAGTAGAGCTAATGAGATATCGAGGTGTGTCTCAAGACATCGAGCACGTCCAACTCTTGCTTGGAATTCATTCCATGCACCATGAGCCATCTACACACACTATCAAAAGAAGTTCGAGATTTCTTGGCTAATACTATCGTTTGTCCCTAGGCTTTTGATCAAGAACGAGTACGGAGTAGTGAAATTGTGGGGTAATGATATGAACCATTATCAAGCTTCAACAATGCAGCACAATCCGAGAGCTTCAGCCGGCATAGAGATGTGCTTTGATCTTCCGTCGATAGGTCAATACCTTTTCCCGCTCGGTATTCCTTACTCCGTTGGCTGCCTATCTGCGATTACTGCATCACAACCTCGAGATGATGACAATGATAGGACAGGATAAGCGATAACCTTCTCCAGACGACTTACATTAAATTGTGCTATCTATATTCACAATGCCCTGGTCTATGAATGGCTTTCTTAGTTGCTGGTCGTTACGATCCTACGATCCACACCACCACCACCATCACCTCCTAAATACGATGTACAATTTTGAACGTCGTGCAGTAGCTTTCAAATTCTCCCTATTCCGCAACGGATTTAAGAACTTTGTCGCCGTGTATAGATCACATGATCAAGAATTTCATATTCACCGCTTCCATTTTCGTTCAGACGGTGCCGATACCCGTTTTCTAAAGCATTTCAGGCAGGGTCTAATTGTAATTTTTGCTCCCAAAACCCGCATGAATCTTGCCGGCCCCGCCAGATGAAGAACGGTCAGTCGCCATCTTCTATTACAAATCGTCAATCTCCAATGAGCGTGAAGAAAGTGGGGCCGCTCTCAAAGAGGTAGGCAAATATATCTTGTATATATAAAAAGAGTGAGTCCTTCATGTTTTACCTTGGTTTCCTTCTGACGTCTGCAATTATACTACAGTCGTCATTCACTCAAAGTTTCATGTCATATATGAAGATCTTTTCCTTTCGATATCTTTTATTAATATAATCTTCTTGTTTCGGATTGACATTTTCTTTTTCTTCTTAGTTCTTTTTGTGAACGTACATTATCGAAGCTATTACAACAATAGATAGGCGCCAATAATAAGGAAAAGGATAGGAGGGTTCCTTACCTCAAAAATGACGGACTCGATATCGAGGCAAGAGACCCGCAAGTCAGGTGCATCAAAACCCGATTCGTCTCCTGGGCTACATCGATGTTTATCTGGAAATCACCTCGATGACACTTCGTATTATACAGGTCATGCTGGTGTATCTCAAGGGAAAACTGATCAAGGTATGGAGCGCGATTCCACAATCGATTTGGAAGATACAGATACCGATGGCGCTTCAAGCATATCGCCAGAAGTTATAGATGGGATTGAGGTTGAGAGAGATGTTGAATTGGGGAGAGAAAAGACTCAAAAGAGCACGAAAAGTGTGAGGGATCCAAACCTAGTCACTTGGGAAGGGCCACATGATCCAGAGAACCCTAAGAATTGGAAAATCGGACGTAAATGGGCTGCAGTCTTGGTAGTTTCAAGTTTCACCTTTATATCCCCAGTTTCCTCTTCCATGGTAGCCCCAGCTCTGACTTCCATAAGTTCGGATTTACATATTGAAAATTCTATAGAGCAAAGTCTGGTGCTATCTATTTTCGTCCTGGCTTATGCGATTGGTGAGTCGATTCTATGTTGGCAATTGTAAACAAATACTGACATGAAAACAGGCCCATTGTTTCTTGGACCGCTGAGTGAAATGTTTGGACGAGTCATTATAGTGCAAGTTAGCAACCTTGTATACTTGTTTTTCAATCTCGGCTGTGGTCTGGCACAAACCAAGGGGCAACTGATTGCTTTCCGATTTCTTGCCGGGCTAGGTGGATCAGCCCCTTTAGCTCTCGGAGGTGGAGTACTCAGTGATTTGTTCACAGCCGAAGAGCGTGGTAAAGCTATTTCTATATACTCTCTCGCTCCACTACTGGGGCCGGCAGTTGGTCCAATAGCAGGCGGGTTCATAGCCGAGAATACTACCTGGAGATGGGTCTTTTATGCCACTACTATTGCAGATGCGGTCATTCAAATAATAGGGTTGTTCTACCTCCAAGAAACATTTCCACCTGTTTTACTCGGACGTAAGAAGAATAAGCTCATCAAGGAGACTGGGAATCAAGATCTCCACACAGAATGGGATGTTCCAGACAGAACTATTTTCAAAGCTCTCTCTGTTAGTCTGACGCGACCGTTCAAACTACTTGGTATGCTTAATCATTTCATAAAAATCTACCATTCTTTATGTCGTCACATGCTTCTCGTCACATGCTTCGTACAAACATGACAAAAAGGCTTCAAAGCTCGGCAGTGGGATAAAGAACTATGCTGGAGAAGAAAGTATCTTCCTAAAACGGTCATAATTCGTATAAGGCAATGATCACGTAGACATACACCTGCCATTGATTGACTCTCTTGCGCACGATCCTATAAATATCGCTTTTGCTGACTTGCTCATCATCTAGGAACGCAAATCATCATCCAGGTGCTAGCAGTATATATGGCTTACCTCTATGGTATCATGTATCTCGTACTCTCCACATTTCCCGGATTATGGGAAGGCGTATATAACGAAAGTGTCGGGATGGGTGGGCTTAACTATATTTCTTTGGGAGTCGGTTTCTTCTTGGGTACGCAACTATGTGCACCGGCACAAGACAGGATTTATCGAGAGTTGAAGGCACGTAACAACGGAGTGGGAAAGCCTGAATTTCGAGTCCCTTTAATGATTCCTGGTGCTTTGCTTGTGCCAGTGGGGCTCTTTTGGTATGGATGGTCGGCTCAAGCTAAAACTCATTGGATTGTGCCGAATATTGGAGCGGCAATTTTTGCAGCAGGAACCATTATCGGATTTCAATGCATTCAAACTTACATAGTCGACTCCTATACCAAATACGCTGCAAGTGCTGTCGGAGCAGCAACTGTTTTGAGAAGTTTGGCTGGTTTCGGTTTCCCATTATTTGCCCCATACATGTATGCAGCGTTAGATTATGGGTGGGGTAATAGTTTGATCGGATTTATCGCGATTGGATTGGGGTGGCCAGCTCCCATTTTGCTGTGGATATATGGCGAGAGACTTCGTACGAGAAGTACATTTGCAGCTGGATAAGACAAATGCGGAAATGTACGACTGGTAGGATGAGGGCATGGAGTTATGATTGGTGGATCGGATCCGAGCGTGATCGTATGAGTGGACGAAAATGACAAGCATAGCCATATGGAGTTATTGGGCGATTTTTAAGGTCAAACGGCAGTGTAAAAAATACCCTTTTGCGGATCAAATTGATGAGCATATACAAATAGAAATACGATGATTGTTGAATTGGAGAACAAAATGGCGTTTGTGTTCTTGAATGGCCAAATAGAGTTATGAGCCTGACAAGTGTATACTTCGGTCATCATTGCTATGAGAAATGTCTTGCTAGATGTATGCGAATCCTCCTTGCAATGATGTTATTCGGTTGAAAGTTCCTCCTGCAAATCTTAAACGAGAATGAGTAGACTATGCCACTACAACCTTTGATCTGATACTTTGTCGACTGAGCGGCATCCAGAAACTAGTGAAGATTGCGCAATTTCTTCGGTGTCCAAGAGTACGTTGAAAACAAAACGTACTGCGTATTCTTTCCGTGTCAGCAGTAGACAAGGAGTTTAAGTAGACATGGAGTTTACTTCCGCCGGCTTCCAGATTACTTCCAAGTCACGGAATTTTGGGAACTCCATGTCCAGTCGCAACGATATCGACACCAATGTCTAGAATTACCATCAATCAATGAAACATTCGGCGTCCTTAACTCCTAGCTTTCGGAGAACAAGCAATATGACAATGCGATACTACACTAACAACGCATCGCTTTGGGTGAGGAACACCACATCTTTCAATGTCCAAGATTTGCTTCGACAAGGGAATATCAGGTTGCCAAGAATCTCACTCAGAACTAATTCTTCCTTTGGAATCTCGAATGTCGACAGGTTCATACTAGTTGCGAAAAAGGACAGGATAGTGTAATGAGTCGACGATGATGACATAGATCCCGGAATTCTGTCCACTGTCGGTCGAGAGTGCTTCTCCGGATATACATACTTATCGCCATAAAGTCCATCTAGTTCGATGTAGTCTCGAAGGATCATTATCCCGAATTCGTCATGACGGTATTGGCTTAAGCTTAACGGTCAACCGTCTGGACTAGCCGAAAAAGACATATCCATACCTATGTTGATTGCGTGTAAGACATGGCAGTGAGAGGGATTGTGAGATCTTATACGGTGAGGATGCGGCACAGCGGTTCTTTATCAACATAGATGCCAATCACGCCTCAACTGAGATCCATGGGGCTCAGCTAGTGGGAATCTCGAGCGTATGGGATAATATGACGATATCGTCAGCTCTGCTTTAGCACCTAGGCATCTCTTGGCTTGGAGAGTCTCGAAGCTTACATAGCCACAAATGAAGCTTTAAGGGTTTTGCGGGCTATTATTAACGGCGCATCTACCTGCAGTCGCCGATCTTTGAAGAAGATAAGACTCGTAAATGCAGGGCCAAAATGCTCACTGCACGCGTGGAAGCGTGCAAGGGCGTTGTGTGTCTGCAAGGTTAGGGCACGAGGAACCAAGAGACCAAGGGCCGTCAGCACAAGTGAGAATGATGCCTCCACCAGTGCTGACAAGCAGTAGCGACAGTAATAACATGATAGATAGGTAGCGCGGCCCTACAGGGCATAAGGAAAAGGAAGGATCTTGACGAGTTTGAGAAAATGATGGCCCCGCAATAGAAAAACCCTCAGCGGCAGGCGGACACTACGTACATTAAATAGCATCGATTTCATCAATTCGGAGACACATACTTTATTATCGCCGAAATTAATAAGAGTTGCAATGAAGAAGCAACATTGCATTGAGTTGAAAGATTTATATAATAGAAATGTTGGATATATGTTGGGTTGGATTGAGCAAAAGAAAGTAATTTACATGCGTTTGGACATTTTGTCTGTTGACCTTATTGATAATCTGTCTTGACCAATCAGATCTATGCATTAGAAATTTCCTCGAATCCAATTGATATCTCCACTCTTTGCACTCCCTCCCCCTCCCCCAATCACAAGTCAACCACTCTTATCAATCCAGAAGATTGATGGCAGCAGCATTCCATTTCTTTGCTTTACTTAGGCATTGCGCTTCATAAGAGAACATACCTACCTGCCCATATGAAAACCATCTCCATACCTAGAAAGAATCATCACTTCAATCTCCAGGAACTCAACTCGAGGGAGGATTCTTCTTCTACTTATACCTTCTTAAACACGGCCAAAAGTTCCATGGAACGATTAGTTGCGATAAGGACCCGAGTATATTTTTGCATATCACTTTAACGTAGGAAGGACAGAGATAAGAAACAACTCTGCTTACAGCTTCAAAAAGGTCAATGGTCTAGGGTAGCATTCCCTCAGAATTGGCAGCGAGAAAGGATAGGTCCGCGCGTGTGTTCTCCGTAAATACTTATCGGATCGGATAAGCCTTGTCTACCGGCTACTAGGGACCCGCAGCGCACCACCCATCAACGGATTTGATACGGATAACGTCGAGGGGATAAGCTGAGGATCGTGCCCCTCTCTCGCGCTGGATGGCTGACGTACGGGATGCGGGTCGCATTGATGGAGGATCGTCGTCCTCGTTGAATAATGTCAAGATCAAACCGGAGAGTAATGTGACGACTGATCGGGAGAGCTCGACGTCGAATAAAAGATCGAGGAGTAGCAGAGATGCCGCTGCGATTAAGAGAAGGTGTGTTTCAACAGCTTGTGTCGCATGTAGGAAGCGCAAATCCAAATGCGATGGAAACACACCAAGTTGCGCAGCTTGCTCAAGTGTATATGGGACTGGTATGTTCATCTCATATCCTCAATTGATCGGTGGCAATTGGCCTGCAAGACTAGCTAAGTACTTGGACTGACATTGTGAATTGACAGAATGTGTATACGATCCCTTATCAGACCATAGAAGAAAAGGCGTATATAAAGAAAAGATCGATAGTCTGAAGACTCGCAATTCTACTCTACAAACATTGATACAAGCGATATTGAATGCCGCCGAAGAAGATGTGCCAAATCTGGTCCGCCAAATTCGGACGTGTGAAAGTCTCGATGATGTAGCAGAAAACATTCTGAAACAAGATCAAGCCTTCGAAGACGATGATGATGATATGGACGATAACATGGCATGTACGTCATCTAGTTTGCCGACTTTCGAGACCCAATTATCGGGGAAGATGGGTGAATTGAGGTTAGAAAATGGTTCGGTAAGGTTCTTGGGAGGCACCTCGAATTTAATTTATCTCGATGCAGCGAGTGTTGAACATGGGGACGCTTTGGAAACGACTCAACAAGATGAACCTCTCCTGTCATGGACTACAGTTACAAGTGATACAGAGGTCATCGTCCATTTGATTAATATGTATTTTACATGGCATTATCCATATTTTACGACATTGAGTAAAACGCTGTAGGTTTTTCTTTTTCCATATTCCCCGATTCAAAGCTAGTCCATTTCACTTTTCCATCGTCTCGGCTTGCTTCAAGAATTACTGACTGATTGATATTACTAGGTTTTACAAAGACTTCCTTTTGGTATGTTTACTTGCCAGACACTGGCTCATTGTATTTCACATTCAAAACATCCAGGGTTAACGGAATCCAGGGAAAACCTCCAGTGACTCCAAAAAGAACAATGTACTGTTCATCATTATTGGTTAGTGAAGACTCAGCTCTCAATGTGATTATCTCCTAACGAGTCTCAGGTTAATGCTATGCTGGCTCTGGGGTGTCATTTTACAAACTCTCCCCAAGCCTGTGCAGATCCAGGTGACACCGCTACTAAAGGTGATCATTATTTCGCGGAAGCGAAAAGACTATTCATTGAGAATGAAGAGTTTGAGAAACCGAGATTGACTACCATACAAGCTCTCTGGTGAGTCTTCACGCTTATGTTCAAATATGTATATCTAACATGATGGCAGTTTGATGTCAGTTCGTGAGGCAGGTGCAGGCCGAGAAGGAAAAGGTTGGGTCTACTCTGGAATGGCATTCCGAATGGCTCAAGATATGGGACTCAACCTGGATTCCGGAATCAACAAAAACAGCCCAAAGGAATTTCCCGTTGATGAAGATGAAATCGATGTTAGAAGAGTCACATTTTGGGGCTGGTATGTTGAATTGATTCAATATATTCTTTTCCATCATTGTTTGATTTGTTCCTTGACCACAATTCCTATTTTTCTGGTCCATCAACTCCTAGCTTTTACTTCTAATGCAATATTAATTTCTCATTTTCTTGAAATTCGTTCTTTGAGCGATTGCTGATTTTCCTCGATAGCTTTCTCTTCGACAAATGTTTTTCGAATTACTTAGGAAGACTTCCTCTGTTATCGGTGACTGACATCACCGTCCCAAAATATGACGTTAAGAAATTCGATGACGATGAGATCTGGTCACCTTACACAGATAATGGAATTGGTCAATTACACTCCCAACCATCAAGGACAAGAGCTGTAGCTTTACAGATTTCGAGTCTTTGTGAGATTAGTAGTGATCTTCTCACATTTTTTTACCATCCACAAAATGTTGAAAGGGGTGTTGGAAGATCACAGGAGCTAAAGAAGCTTAGCGAATTACAAACAAGACTCGAGGCTTGGAAAAGAGATTTACCTAAGGAATTTGAACCAAAGGAAGGACAATTACCCAACGTCCTTCTTATGCAGTATGCACTACTATATCTGAACTTTAACTCATTACTGATTTTGTATAGCATGTTTTTCCATCTTTTATACATCCATCTATTTCGGCCGTTCCTCAAGTACAATCCAAGTACATCGCCTTTACCGACACATGTATCTCCTCGAAAACTTTGCACACAAGCTGCTGGGTCGATATCCAAGTTAATGCGTCTTTACAAGCGTATATATGGACTTCGTCAAATCTGCAATATTGCAGTTTATATTGTTCACTCTGCTTGTACAATTCATCTTCTGAATCTTCCAGAAAAGACAGCGAAGAGAGATATATTTCACGGTGTGAAACATCTCGAGGAAATTGCCGATGATTGGCTCTGTGCACGCCGCACTCTTTCAATTCTCTCTGTTCTGGCTCGAAAATGGAATATCGATCTTCCTACAGAAGCGTCTGCTGTATTCTCTCGTACTGATAGCAGGTTTGGGTATTTCTCGACAGCCGATGTTCCATCGCCGAAAGCAGAAATAATAGCGACTACACCATCATCATCATCATCACCTACTCATTTCCAGACTCCT
Organism: Botrytis byssoidea; assembly: GCF_014898295.1. Classification (NCBI taxonomy): domain Eukaryota; kingdom Fungi; phylum Ascomycota; class Leotiomycetes; order Helotiales; family Sclerotiniaceae; genus Botrytis; species Botrytis byssoidea. The sequence goes on from NW_024065849.1 coordinate 1,386,801, forward strand.
GTGCATTCTCAACCGCTCCTTGCAAGAAGTCAAACCCAGTTACAACAGAGTTTGTACAGCTATCCTCTCGATTCAGAAGTTCCACTCACGCAGAATTTGATAAGCGATCTATCAGTGCAGTCTTCGCTGCCCAGACTCCAAAATGTTGTCTCGCCACCATCTGATCATACAGATTCCATCTCATATTCTACGACAACAAATCCCCTTCATATGTCACCTGTCTCTGCGTATCCCCTCTCTCGTACAATTTACACCAACCCGGCTCAATCTTTCGCTCCTAGTATCGCAAATGCTACTTCTACGGCTAATAATAGCTCATTGACTAGTGGGAATAGAAGTGCAAATAGAAATGTTAGCCCTAGTACACTGTTCGGTGGGGTAGAGCAGTTAGTTCAAAGCCAGGATTGGTGGTTGCGAGATCAAGCGAGCTTGGTAGTTGGGTTTGAGAATTGGATGGGTGGAGGTGTTGGTATCGGTACGGGGCATAGTCATAGCTTGAGTGGTGATCTAGGTACCGGGACTGGCAACCCATTTTATGATAATGGCAACCCCAATCCTGGGAACGGAGGTGGTAATACAGGTGCAGGGGGTGGTGGGGGCGCTAATAGAGGGTTTAGGGATGACGACTGGTTCTCATAGTTGCTATGGGTGTTTTGATATAATACGACATGATATAATACGATGATACTTGGATGGAGTTGAGAAGGGATTCTGTTGGGCTTAGACGGGAGGGTTAGGGTTATGATGATCAATGATCAAGGTCGGGGCGGAAACAGGAGCCTGGCATGAGTTCAGCTTGGGAGTTTTTTGGGATACCTGTGTTCTTGTCACAGTGGAATATTTTGACTTTAATAAGATGAGAATTGTATGTACCAATGATTCATTATATATAGATATGTTTTCGGGATGATATGGTATGGCTTGGAAAAGATGGAGCTTGTTAGTACAGATAACGTATCTGGAGTAGAAAATAACATTTCGTATTCCATGGTTGGTTCGTTCTTCGAAACTAAAATGAGGTGGGAATGAATGATGAAAAATGTATTGGGTTGTATGAGTAAGGCTATCTATCTATTCTTTTTTCGTTGATATTTCCAGCTAAGCTTTTTCTCTTGAATATCGATTTTTAAATAGCGATTATTTTGAGATTTGACGGGATGGGATTGGATGACAAGTTTTTGGAGATGGTGAAGAATGAAGGTTGGCTGGAAGATGAATTAACCTCCTCTCTCCTATTTGAAGAACATTTTGATAGGTATTGAGAAATGTTTGTTCCAAGTAAAAAGAACACAGATTCGGCTCTTACAATACCTCATCTAGAAATCCCCAAAAATCATCACATTCAACTTTTCAAAAAAGAACCCCCCACCCCTCCATTTTGTAATTTTTTAACTCTTAATTATGTGTGTATGATTCGGAAAGGCTAAGTAAGTGACAAACAAGTAACTCAAATAAGCTCTTCTACATCTTTCTCTTTCTCTACCTCTGCCTCTTCCTCATCATCATCCTCATCATCCCTCCCCTTTTAATTCCAATTCTGATTTTCATATCCTATCTTATCTGTTCACATCTAATCATTTATATGCTCATACAATCCCTTTCCTTTCCTTTCCTTTCATCGTTCAACTCGATATGCAAAAGGGTATTTATTATAAACCAAGTCCATCGATCGCTGTGTACCACGCAATGCAAAGTAAAGTATAAAAAGATTCCTCCTCTCCCATATATGCTCATAAAGGTGTCGTATCATGCGTGTATTGTACGTCGCGTTTCGTTCCCTTGCGTGTCCTTGCTTGGTTTCTTCATCCTCTGATTCCTCGGTTTCTTTACCCGTTTGTTCTTTTGTTCGTTTCCGTGATTGCGTCTCCTTTCTACTTTCTAGAATGAGTGCCTGTTTCTTTTAAAAATTTCCAGTCCAATCCCTCCTAGCGCTTGTCTTGTCCCTTCCCTTTCTCCTCCCTCGACCCTTCTTTCTCACTCCCAAACCTAACAAGCACCCCCTCAATGACCGGCACTAATTCCGTGATCCTAAAAGGTTTCGTCATAACCTCATCCATACCAGCTTCCAGTGCTTGTTGAATTTGTTCTGCTCTCGCATTAGCAGTCACTGCCACAACTGGCACATGTCCTATCAGTTCTCCATTCTTTTCCATTTTGCGTATCTCCCTGGCGCATGTGAGACCGTCCATCACGGGCATTTCGATGTCGAGAAGAATGAGGGTGAGAGGAATGTGTGATTTTTGTGGTCGTAATTGCTGATGTAGTTGTGAGGAGTCTTGGGTTTGGTTTGGAGTGCTGGTGTTCTGTGGGCTGGGTATTAGCATGAATCTTATGGGGAATATGGCAAGAAAATGAACGTGAAAAGGGATTATCTTACCTTCTCTGCTACAGCCACATTCGAATGATCCGCTTTCTCACTCATCCAATTCGTCTGACTTACAAACTCAATAGCTTCCTTTCCATGATTTGCTACGTGAACTGTACATCCCAACCGCTTCATTTGTGCCGCCAAGACCTTCTGATTGACTAGATTATCCTCCACGATCAACACACTCCACGAACTAGGCCTGAGAAAATCCGGAGTCTTATTCGTTTTCACCTTCTGGCTTTCTTCCTCCTCAAATGCAAATGAGTTACGATTTGTAGGTAATCTTCCCTTCTCCTTCAAATCGAGGAGCTTATTCAACATGTTTTCTTCATGGTCCTTGATGCTTTTCGGAACGTTTGTCGCAAGTCGCCCATTAGCCTCCAGATCCGAATTCATCTGCGATTCAACATCCAGAGTTTTTGCCCTTATCAATGCACGGCGGCATTTAATGTAGAAAGCGAAAGTACTTCCAACCCCAAACTCTGATGCCACGCCGATTTCTCCACCTTGCAATTCGGTAAGTTGGCGTGAGATGAATAGTCCAAGGCCAGATCCTCCATAATGCACATGAGTTCGAGGCGATGCTTGAGAGAAACGTGTGAACAAGTTCTTCTTCTCGGCAGGCGTTAACCCACAACCAGTATCTTTTATCTCGAATCGAAGATATATGATTTGACCTCTACCCCATTCCTCGCTATCGGTAATATTTGCTTTCGAAAACCTGGTAGGAGATGGGAAGTATTCGAAATTGGCCAATGACTCTAATAAAGGTGGTTCCAGGGAGGCACTGATAGAAACATGGATTTCTCGTATCTTCTCGTCCTTGGTGAATTTGATAGCATTTGTCATGAGATTAATCAATACTTGAGTCAACCTACTTGAGTCGAGCATGACACTGTCAACTTTCAACTCCTGAAATGACTTTTTGATGTCTAAATTGAGAGATATGGTATTCATTTGACATTCCCCGGCAAACATCCTGAGTCCTAGCTTTACCACCTCTACAGGTTTAGTAGAGACAGGTGTAATTGTAAGCAGATTTGAATCCAATTTAGAAATCATTAAAACATCATCAACAATTGATTTTTGGTGCTGAGCACAAAGTTGAATTGTTTCGGCGGCATCTATACCATCTTTCAAGATAGCCGCGAGTTGGTAATCGCGCTCATCCAGATCCTTGTTTGCTGCTCTGTATTGTTTCAAAGATGATGAGATACCATCTGCACATTGAACGATAGCGCTTAGTGGATTGCGCATTTCATGACTTGTTATGTCGATAAACGAATTTTGCTGGCGTCTTGTTTCTTCGTAATCTTTTAGTCGTCTGTCTTGAATCTCTTCGGCCCATTTAATTCTGGAAATATCTGTTGAGCCTACGTTGTGTCAGTAAGGATCAGTTATAAAGCCATAGATTTAGTTTTCGCCAGGGAAGGAAAAAGTCTTATCAAACTTACAGCCCATCACACTCTTCAACTTTCCGTTCTCATCATTCTCTCCAGAGAATGTACCCAATACCCAGCGCTGTATAGTCAATGTACTCCCGGCTATGTCCCCTACCCATGGTTGTTCCATGCGTGCTTCTATTACAAATGGAGTAGCTTTTTCTACCAGCGCAAACCATTGCGATCTAAACTTCGGTCGGTCCAGCTCGTATATTGCATTCATCCATGAGAAAGGAATCTCTGCTAAGGTTTCGCTTTTTGCGAGACCAGAAATATGAAACCATTGCTCATTCGCATAAGTTAGTCTTCCTTCTGGATCAAGAATAGCTAGGCCACCAGGAGCAAGGTCACTGAATCTTCTAAAGTTTCGTTCAATTTCGTTGGCCTGGTTTGTGCGAAGCAAAAGTTGTTCAGAGAGCTCTGCACGATCTTCCATTTCCTTAGCGAATCTTTTTTGGAGTGTGATATCGGTGCAATATCCCATGATGCTTTTGATACTTCCATCCAAAGAAAATTCATGCTGGTAACTCGCCAGAATCCAATTCTCATACTCATCGCCAGTAATAGGATCATACCATGGCTTGACGAGTTGAAGCTCACCAGACCACGGCTGGTTACGGGTGGTGAGTTTCTCCCAACCCTTTACCATAGTCGGAATGCTAGACGGAGCAATTGTATCCATCCAAGCCATTCTAGAAGCTGTATCGCGAGGCAAGTTCGTTATCTCGTAATAACGATCGTTGGCTTCGAGCAATGTACCATCACTATCAACTGAAAATAAAGCGACAGGCGAAACTTCGGCGATACGTTGCAATCTTCCTTTTTGAAAAGCTAACTCTTCAGAGAGTTTCATGCGCTCTGCAGCAGCGATTTCTGCAGCATCGGTACCACGTCGGATCTCGTCCTGAAAAAGTGTCACTGAGGCTAGGGAATTTGCTAACTGTCTGTTCAAGATTTTGACGAAAGATTCGTAATCGGCATCATACGGTCTCCTGGGATTCACACCAACAACTAGAAAGCCCAAAGTATTTTCGGCGTTAGTTGGTCTCAGTGGCAATACCACAGCCTCTCGAGACGGCTCGCCGAACCCTCTCCAATTATATCCTCGTGTCAAGCCGACAGGAAGCATACTATCCGAAAGTGATATCAAAGTTGGTTGGCGTGTTTTCATGGCCTCTCTCAAGGCTGGCACATATCCTCCCAGATGTCTTTTTAGATCGAGTCTGCTTTGAGCGCTTATATGTCCTTCTGGAACACCCAAAGAGCCTTCTAAAATGACCGACTTGATACTCGTAGAACTATCAGAAGAAATCGAACCTCTCGACGATGTTGCATCATTCTCAATATCATCGAGGACCGAGTAAAGCAAAACAAATGGAAAGTCATATTCGTTCTCAGCAAGACCGCCAAGCATCAATTTCCAGAAATCCGACACAGATTGCGCAAGAGCTGTTTCTTCGCCGACTTTCAAGAGTGTTCTCATCCTTCGATTGCTCACCACCTTTTGGGTAGTCTCGAAAGGTGCATTGTAAACGCCCAGGAGCTCGGGGCTAGGGCCGGCTTTCCAGATGGGTGTCAAGCTCCAGGAGTAAAAAGTTTCCTCGACAAATCCTCGACGCTCTAGGGGTAACATTTGATCGGTCATGGCGATTCCTCTCCCTGTCTGTCTGCACTCGTTGAAAATCTCGCCAACCTCCTCCCAGATCTCTGCGAAAGGACCTCGAGCGCCTGTCCCCATTAAACGTGGATGCTTCTGACAAGCTACAGTCTCCGCGTAAGTTTGATTGTACAATAAGGTCAACTCTTCGCCCCAGAAAATGGCAGCGGGGTGGGGATTGGCCATCACCATGTTCACGATCTGGCGAAATTCGGGTGACCAGCTGTTCATGGGACCTAAAGGTGTCAAAGACCAGTCCACACCTCGAGTGAAGACGATGTGGTCAGAGAGATACCCTTCGGGACGCTCAATTGTCCAATCTGCAACTGGAGACTCGGTGACCCAATCTGAGGATGGTCCCTCGACCATCTCACTCATAATGATATCTTCATTTTGATTTTGTGCGCCACTTGCCGGACTGTTTAAATTTGACACTTGGACATCTTTCAATGCTGCAATTGTCTTGTCGGAGAAGGTGGTGCTTAAAGTTCCTTTTTGGCTGTGAGGGTAATTACTAAATATGAGATCTCTCAACTCAACATCGATTTTGCTTCCACAAATTAAAACCCATCTCTTCCGGATTCTGTATCCAGACCAGAGAAATCCATTGTATGAAAATAATTGGCCTGGATAATCTTCACTGGTTTGTTTCTGGACGAAGTCCCTGATTAGAGATCTGAAGGTTGTAGAAGCAGGTCCCCCAGAATGAAGTGTTGGAGAAGTCTGTCCTTCAGAGTTTTGAGATATGGTACTCGTGAGGAGAATATTGGACTGGAAAGCTTTGTTCATGTATTTCGGTTCCAAATTATCTCCGAATGCATTATGGCGCAAAAGATCAAATATCAGAGTAGGTTTAGGGTCGAAATTTAGAATGTCCGTGAGACCTATTGTATCGAGTTCTTCATATTCTCCTGAGGTATCAGACTCAGAATCAAGTAGATCTTCCTCATTGGCGCTTGATTGGCAATATTCGGCGTCTCGTAAAGGCGACTGTGTATGGGTTGGTGAATCAGACAGCATAAGTTTTTGGGCCTTCCTTGACCTGGGTGACATCGAACGTTTATGTATCTTTCAGAAATTCCGCAGGTCCATCAGCACAAAGATGTAGAAGAGTCACTTCCTTTGCCGATGCCCAATGTAAAATCGACAGGGAAGTATTTCGGCAGTGAATCTTTGTGGGTGTTGTTGGTCTTGAGATAAAACTGCTAGGATCTTAACATATTGGTAGGCGTTCGGTTGGGTAGAGGTTTCGGTGGAGGCAGTAGGTGTATGTATGGGAGATCTTTGAAGCGAAGAGTGAATGTGGGTGGTTGGTGGAGGTAATGAGTGAGTATTGATGAGGAGTGATACTGTTATTGATTATTCCTAGAATCTGTTTCAATAGAGTTGGGAGATTTCAGATGGATTAAAAGAAAGACGACAAGAAGAACAATGTTTCTTGAGGCGATGAGTAGTCAGAATCAATAGTATCAAGTGTTTGCAAGCTAATTGAACGATTGATTTAGATGATGAGCCTTAGATGAAGGGGAATTGAAATGATTTTGGAGCTTCAGCTTCAATGTAGCGTGAAAAGAAGACGCATTCGAACAATGAATGAATGGATGGACGGATGGATGGATGGATAGATGGCATGTATGTGTGTGTGTATGTGTATGTGTATGTGTATGTGTATGTGTATGTGTATGTGTATGTGTATGTGTATGTGTATGTGTATGTGTATGTGTATGTGTATGTGTATGTGTATGTGTATGTGTATGTGTATGGATGTATGTATGGATGACTGAATGAATGAATGAGGTTGAAAGCTCCTCAAAACCTTTCTCTTTTGCTGTCGAATACTCGAAATACTTTGAGTTGTTTCGATTCTCTTTGGTTAACATTGGGAGATTTCTCTTCTTCTCCTCTTTTACTCTTTTCTCTCTTTACAAGTGGGCAAGAATGGATATTATTGATCACGATAGATTTTCCCGATTAACATCCGTATGCTGAATTTTAAAGTCCCCCCTCCTCCCCCCCTCCCTTTGAGAAACGGATAGAAAAATAGAAAGAAAAAACCCTGTAGGGAAAGTTCCATAGGGTGAATTTAGCGGCTACCTTGATATTTCGATCAATCTAGACCCTTTAGAGTGATGCATTGGGTGATCAACTTACAGAACCGAGAGAATTTGACTGTGCCACAACGGCATAAAAATTGGTCTGTCAGGTGTGAAAGGAATTTTAAGGGCCGAGAGAACCGAGTATGTTAACTGATAAAACAGATAAATATCATCATTAGATACATAGGAACATTTTGTTACATGATCTAAAACTATCCATCTTATTTTCACAGTAAGAAGACAAGGTGTTAGATAGCAGTATCAAAGCGAGGGCCCTACTCGAGTACTAACAAATTGACCAGGAACCGAAGCAGCCCCTTCATCAGTAACAATTTACAAACCGATGAAACCCTCGAGACCCTATCCAATCCAAATTCCAGAGCCTACAGAGCATGGAAAACTCTACATTGGCTACTGTATCTAGTGTGTCTAGTACAAGGAACATGCTAGAATTCATATGTGGCCGATATTGACCGAGGCTTTTTCCAAGAGAAGAGAAAAATCTATCAATGTGATAGATATTCGTGCTCAACGCGAGGACAACACGTTGTTTCCGTAATTTGATATGCAACGCCACAGCAATACGATCCAATTCAATATCCAAACTTCAATCAGCAATGGATGACCTGAACTGCCGGCGCTGGAGCGGCGTAGCCCTAAGACGCTAAGTACATATTGAGTGCCTACACAAGGGCCAAAGAGTGTAATTTGATTTGATTCTATATATTATTGATTTTGACTTTGATCTTTTGTTATCTCATTCCTTCAATCACTATACCACATGTTTAGCATGTGATTTAGATGATCTTTAATTCCTCTACTCATCCTCTATTCAAGCCATGAGACGCTATTGAATAAGGATCAGGTCATAATTGCATTTTTGGCTTCAAAATTAGTGTAACGGTCTATTCAACGCTTCAGGCACATGGATGCACTACGCCCTGAGCCCTGAGCACTGAGCACTATTTATGAGGGTGGCAGGTGCCGCCCAAGCTACCTAGCACCTAGCCGTGCTAGCCAAATATCTAGGTATGTGCAGGAGAAAAAAGCTAGGGGTGTTTAGCTGCACTGCAATGTCTATCTATTAGTCCACTAGTCTTTGATGGGGACTCGTATTAAGCAGAATTGGCTCTACAGATACCTAGACGTCAAGAGGATCAGAATCCTAGAATGATTTTCTGTCCCAATTCGAATCACAGTACTGTCGTCTTCCTATACTTAGCATTGGGAGTTTCTTTTTGAAATATAATATTCGCGGTTTCGCTTTTTCCTTCCTAGTGTTTTTCTCCAGATTGCATGAGGAATGAAGACGGACGTGTGGTCCTATACATGCCGATCCATGGCTTGGCATTTCTTATCCATGAAGGGATTTCTTATCAGTTCATCAGCGCGTGATGCGGTTATGTTTCCTCTCGTTGGTGGGTGTACGGATTGAGGGGTAGCTAAAGAACGAGCGTTGGGTTAGAAGGTGCCGTGCATCAGAGAGTACCATTTTATGAAGATAGCTCTATCAGGTGACGACATGATCACGAGCAACTCCCTATGCTACTTGTTAACTTTACAACCCATAGATGGGGCAAGTTGTTTGAAAATGTTGAATTGAATTCAGTTCTTCAACATGAATACCTGAGTCAAGTCAATGGGTTATTGGAGATAGAACTCATGTCCTGAGCAATCTTCAGTTCAACTCGTTAATCCTTTTTAGGCAACCATAACCTATGCATGTGTGACCACGGCACAGCATGAGTCGTCTATGATATAAGTCCACTGCAATAGGAGTTGTACTCTTTTATCTTTCTCTGACACCCTCTCTTCCACCCTCTTTCACACACTTCACTACGCAGCACTGATATGGAGATTTAACTCTCGAGAATACTAACAACGAACATCAAAACCTCAACCTCAGTGAACCACAGTTCAACTATGGATAATCAAACCAGGAATAACCACTTTACCTTCGACTTTACCACTCCTGCTACTGATCTAGCCTTGCGAACCCCCACTCCACCTCCATTAAACATCCATCTCAAACCCACTCCTCCCCGCCTCCAACTTCTCTCTCCATTCTATTCCGGTGTCATCCCAGCCGAAATACGCTCCCTGATTTTCTCCTACGTTCTCACTCCCACTGCAATTCCAAACACAGAGTATGACCCCAACACCAATTACGCACGCCCAGGCTTTACATGCCGCACACGACTACACCTCTCCCTCCTGCGAACATGTCGACGTATCTACCTCGAAACCTACCACCTCCCACCAACATGCATCCCGCACGTATTCTGGCACGCGCGACATCCCCCCTCCGCGAAGCCCGCCCGCAGCGAACACTCCTATTTCCCCCGGCTCCCAGACTACCAGCTCGCGCTCCTCAAATCCATCCATCTCCACACCCAACTCTACTGGCTCCAAGATTTCCTCCGTCCCCTCACTTCCGCACACTACCTCCAAAATATCACCCATCTCAAACTCACCATCCGAAGAGGCGACTGGTGGTGGAACGAGCGAAACGAACCACTAGCCATCAATCCCTACCGCGGCAACGCCGATGTCCCCAGCATGCGCGCAGACATGGAGCGCTCGCGACGCGGCGAGGCGCCTGCATGGCAAGCGGGGAAATGGGGCGCATCGCTGGCGGGGTTTCCGCAGCTCGAGGTGCTAGAGATGGAATTTGAGACGAGTGAGGAGAAGAGAGAGGAGTTGAAATTGATCGTGGAGTGGGCCCGGACGTGGGAATTCCCAATGGGAAAAAGAGGAGTGTTGAGTACACGTAAACATTCAAATGCGCGTGCGGGGGAGGAAAATGAAAAAGGTGAGTTGGGGGATGTGAAGACGTGGGAGTGGAGAGGTAAGGCGGTGCATTGGACTGAAGTCTGTCCCTTTTGTATGGGTAATGCTTGTCAGCGGACCGAACCTGCGAAAGGGAAGAATGGGGATAAGTGTCGGGAAAGAAAAGGTTTGATGGAGAGGGGAGAAGGTCCCATGTTGGTTGTCATGGAATTGAAATGGAAATTGAGAGGCCATCCAGTGGGTGAAGAGAGCAGTGGATTGGTTGAAGAAGAGGACGATGGCCAAATAGTGGATTCGGATGAGAGTAGTGATGATGAAGACGAGATGGAATGGGGAGAGGAGGATGAGGATTAAATCAAGAATACCAGGATCGTGACGATGGTTGGAATGTGCCTTCATACAAGCCTATCAATGCACAAGGAACTCTTGGGGGAAAAAAAGTTTCTTGAACGAATGGCATTATAGTCGTGTGTAAGAAAGAAGTACTTGCGAGATGATCAGAATACTATGTCAAGGACAAATGTGAGCGAATAGCATAACAAGTACCTGGTCAAGTTTTTGAAGTATCTCAGTGCATCCATAGCAAGCCAATATATCAAATGTGATTGAAAATCATATTCCTAGTCACAGACACAAATCGCATTATTTCAAAAGAACAAACATCCCCTTCATTATAATTAACATCCGCTCCCCAGCATTCCCTCCACTCCATCCTTCGCAACCATACTGCACGTCCCCGTCGCATTTGCCGCCGTCACATTCTGCGCATACGCAACCATGAAATCCTCAAATTCGATTCCATAGCACGGGTGTACCTTGCTACAACTAACACTCGCCGTTCTGTTTCCTTTCGCACCAGTCAAATATCCCGTGAAATTTCGGAACGTGATGTCCGAGATGAGAAACTTGGAAGTGCCAGCGTAGGAACCGTTGTTTCCGGAGTCCTGGGAGATGCCAGCTGCGATGGCGGCGCCTTCGATGTGGAAGTTTTCGAACAGAAGAGAGCTTACGTTGCCCCTGGGTTTGAGTGTTAGTTTAGGGAGGGAAGGGAAAGGGGGAGGAAACATACCAGCCGCCGCCTCGGGGGAGACCTGCACTTTCGTATCCGCTCTGTGGAGCTTGGAAACCTATCCATGTCTTGATGTATGCGGAGTTGTGCATGTCAAGATTGTACGAGATGATATTGACGTCTTTTACAGTAACATTTACGACGGATGAGTCTTCGACGTATTGGCCTAGAGAACCAATTGCGATTCCGTTGCCGCCGTGGCATGTGACCTATTTCTTCAGATTAGTTATGTAATTTTGAGTTAGATTGTAGAGGTAGAAGCGGGATAAGAGGATATGAATCGAATCAATCGATGAAGAGAGGGATAGGTACATTTTGGACCCAAATATTATATGATCTTGGTTTAATGGCAATACAATCGTCACCTCCCTGATACCAGAAATTGGTTAATTTGACGTTGTTCGCGTCCATAGTATCAAATCCATCGGTATTCTGGACCCAGTTCGTTCCATATGGTACGTTTACGGCGGTCGAGTTGGCGAGCATATCGTTAAACCACATGTTAGTACCGTTCATGATGTTGATTGCCCAGAGAGGAGAATCCTTTATCGAAACTTAATTCCAGAAAGTTTTGTTAGCTTGATGATCATGTATCGGAAGAGCAGAGAGAATAAAGGTGACATACAATGCTCGACGAATACTTCACTAACGTTCCAGAAGACAAAGGGCATAGGTCGTCCTGCCTGCGTGACTGCTTTCTCGGCATTGTACCAAGCATTTCCATTGCCGTTGATACCACCAGTACTTTTTCCATCAATGTGAATACGATCTCCTGTAAAGACAACACCGGCAGCGTGATTTTGGAATGCGACGGGATAGGAATTATTTCGCCAATATGTAAGATTATCCGACAACTATCCGACCGTTAGCACGCCTCTCGTGAGTAGAAGAAAGCCCAAGCATACAGTCCAAATTCCTTGCCAATCAATCGTTACATCGTAAATGATTGGATTCAATCTCGTCGCGATCCAGTACTCTTTATTCTTAGGAAATACAACCGTTCCGCCATGATTACAATCTGAAAATGCCTTGAGGATTTGAGGAGTATCGTCTGTATGGTTTCCGAGGGGATGAACCGTGCAAGTCTTATGATTGCTACGGGGAGGAACGGGAACAACATCAGAGCCGCGATGTCCTTTCGCAGCTATGAGAGAGGAGAAAAGTGCTATTGTTGAGGTAATTATGAGACGCATCTTGGGCGAGAGAAAAGGTCGCGGAACGATATGGAGTCTCACGATTCGAGGGCTTCAACGAGTGTTCAATATTTTACAATTGAAATCGAGAAGGGGCTATCAAAAAAGGAATTTTCAACCGCAGAAAGCGAAGCAAGAGTATACAGATGAGGATGTATTGAGAATATATAAAAACATTTTCCGCATTACCAATGGCAGTATCAATGACGGTGAGCTGCATTCATTCGTGAGATCCATCCCTCTCCTAAGGAAAGCAATATAAACAAGCTCCTCGATTGGAGGTAAAATTCTTTTCAGGAACCTTAACTCATTCATCAGATTGCCACATAGAGAAGCTTTCCCCATGTTTTCCAGCTTGGAAGAGGGGTCCTGATGGTGATCATCATCTGGGGTAAAAGAAATGTTCTTGCGGATTCGGGCAATGATGCACCGAATGTGGGGTTTCTTGACTTTGAGTGATCCAAAGTCAATTTGGTCAATGATCACCGCTCATTTGTAATGTGATCTCTGAAATATGAGATATTGAAGCTATTCCCAAACATGAGAAGATAGTTGTTGACTTGAAAATCGCATCTTGTTAATTTGTAGTTAGGTAGGTAGGTAGGTAGATGATGGGACTAATATTAGTGCCAGTAGATGGTTTTGGTGCGATGTCATCACCCCACCATAAGCTTTGAATTGTTCAATTGAGCTTCAATCAATGCGTCATCCATCAACTTTCACAACAAACTAAGAGCCAACTGCCAAAATCTCGCCACTTGTTGTGTCCATAAAGCTACGATATATACTCATCTAGCATTCATATCGACCGTCAACGTCTAGAAATAAATCATTCAAAATAGCTTCCAAAGCTTCTGCACGACTTCTGCGTCTCGCTCGCACAATGTCTACATCAACCACCACTCCAGCATCCATCGGTCAAGCTCCATGGCGTCCTCTATTCCTTTCCCATCTCTCCAAGATGGATTCCCCGGAATTCGTTCTCTCATCATTACAACCAAGTAATGATAAGGATTCTCCCACTCCTTATCTTCCTCGAGCTCGTTACTGCATCTACAGAGGAATGTGGGCCGAGCTTCCAGAGAACAAACACAATGATGCTCCTATGAATGATCGAGTTTATGAGAGTGATCTTCCAACCTTTACCACAGATGTGCGCATGGAAAAGGTTCCCCAATTTTTTGCTAGTTCACATGGTCATGGAGAGGTAGAACAGAGTCAGGGTAGTGGTGGTGGTGGGCCTGTTGAAGCAGTTTTCTGGATCAAAGAAGTCATGACCCAATGGAGAGTGAAGGGAGAGGCTTATATCGTAGGTCAAGATATTGAAGGGAGTGGTCAAGAATCAAGTGGAACACGAACTGTAAAGACAAAGATTGGAGAGAGAATGAGAGTTGTGAAGGAAGATGGAAAAGAAGGTTGGAGTTGGGGAAAAGAACTTACGGCACATTTTGGCAATATCAGCCCGGGAATGAGAGGTAAAGAAAATGTAGAAATTGGATGAATACTGTGACTGACTTTGAATCTATAGGTTCTTTCAGAAATCCTATACCTGGAACACCCGTTTCGCAGCCACCAAGCGATCCAAATTGGAAATTGGGTCAAAAAGTCACTGATTTGAATGATGAAGCTTCCAGGAAGAATTTCAGGGTTGTGATTATCAAACCTGTGGAGATTGAACAACTTGATTTGAGTGAACCTGATAAAGCAAGGAGATGGAGATTTACTTACGTCGGCCCCGATGGAGATGCCGGAAAGGAAGGGGAGATTATTGGGGAATGGAAGAAGGAAGAGCTTTGGCCTTAAATTATCAATTAGAGCTTCGGCTCGGCAAAATGACATTGCAGCAGTTGCTAATACTGTACAGCAAAGCTACAATAACAATTTCAATCTAAGCCTTCCTTTTTTCTTTCTCCTTTCTTAAAACTCCATGGAGATCATAATTATCTACAACTCAGCTTCCTGCGGTTGGTGGTTGGTGGTTGGGTACGAAATATACAATACCTCACAAAACAGCGGTAAGTTTGCCGCACATAAGTTGGATTCTCGTGAGCTTTCACATTAACCGGGATTTTCAGACTCTCTAACCAATTCTAGTTCATTTAAGTATCATTTACCACCATCTCCACCCATGTATCAAACACTTGAGTGGTTTTCTCATAATCCATGCATGAAAAAAGTCGATGGCGGCCGTTTTCTGCATAAAGCACGTGTGACAAGGAACGGGAAGAGTCAAACTAAAAATCTCTGGTCTTCCCCTGCTGGCCCTGTCCTGGTCAATAGACAAAAAAAACTAAAAGCCACGAGACAAGATGGTGACATTAATGCTTCTAGTCTAATTCTCGAAATGCCTCACCGTCTGAAAATGAACCGGACCGGGTAGAGAGTATTCCCCGGGAGGGGTAGATGAGATGATGAAAAGCTCTATATTGGCAGAGCTTTTTATTCTGTAGTCTCTGATGAAGAAAACTTTGTAAATGTATTAGAGTGATGTGAACTCATTTTTCGAAACAAGGTAGCTAGCTATCATGCAGTGGTATTTATTATTCAAGTAGATCAACGTAACACTGTATTGCGGCTAAAGGAACACACATTTTCACATCCCTAGATGATAATGTAGTCAAAAGAGTATGAGCTCGTATAAAAGCCCGAATAGTAGCTAGGTATTCTTCCACAATCAAAAGAAGTTTGGTGATTTATTCTCCGCGTGAGATCTAACGAGGGGTTGTTTATTAGATAGGAACTTTGCAACGCATTAATGACGAGGGGGGTATAAACAGAAGGACAGGAAATGTACGAACACAAAGTAGGTAGGTATACGATGACAACAAAGTTCCGAGGTAAATAATTAAAAAACCAACACTTTTTCTAAACTATAGATGCAGTAAAAGACGAAGAGGGAAATGGAGGCTGGGATGGGTTTGGTAAGGGTTGAAGACCTATCAGCGAGATTTGACATTATATTTGAACATCTATTTCTCGAATAGGGAACTCTTCTCGTCCACATTAACACGGCAGGATTATTTCAATAACACGATTAACAGTTGCTCTGAAAAAAGATGGTTGGTTGCAAGGACTGAATACCTATCAGAAGGTAAGAATCGAATTACCGATATTGAAAAGACAAATTCCTCTAAAGAAACAATCTTCTTCACCCGCAGTGGCACCGCAGCAGAAACCTTAACAAAACGATATCAGTTCGTCTGCACTTTCCCGAGGTAAAAGCTACATACAGAGCGATATGGATCTATCAGATTGTTGTAAAGGTACCGACAGCTTGGTTGAAATGAAAAAGTGATACGATATTGAAGGAAATCACCGCTCGGTGAACTTCTTTTGCTCTGTTGCGTTGTATCATTACGTGTTCTGTGACATTCTTTGATTTCCCATTTTCGTATTTCCCAACACGAATTATGTGAAACTTGATGTGCGTTCTGAATCCTGATCACGATTCACAGTGAAGCTTCAGGGAAGATAATTGTCTTGTAAGAGTTCTAACGGCTCGAGCCGTGTGTTTCCTCCAATTGTAATTCATCATACCGTTTCTTCTTCTTTTTGCAGGAAATGCCTCCGTTTTGTTTCAATATTGTTTGCTAATTATGTATATAAAATGGAAATGAATTGGATGATTCGCTTATTGATTTCTGACACTGACAATGAACTTGAATAATGAAGGGGTCCACAATCCGCAGTCCACAGATCCGAAAAAATCCCTGAATATCATTAGCGTTCGAATCCGATGTACTAGGATTAAGTTTACGCCATTTCATTGAAGACGGCTTATCACTTCCTCTGCCCTTGATTCTATTCATCCACACCCTACCATACCACACGTTATACATATTCTCCAAGGTCGGTCTGCATCGATGTAAAATAAAAAAAGTAAAATTAATTGAACAAAACAAAACATCACACAATAGCTTTTCACTATCCTATGTAAGGTTACAAGTAAGTTGAACTATAGTTTCATGCAATAATTCTTATAGATATAGGTCGGTATCCGCATCCTCTTATAAACGCCTGTTCAAACTTGCATGCAGTTAGTCCGAGATACATATTGGATACTCCATACCTATATCCTTCATTTATAGATCACGCTCCTGGTTAATAAAGTCCTTCGGGTCTTGTAATTGAAGGAAAGAGATCCGAATCACTTTACTTCGATCTCCTCTCCTACACTCCACGCAGAGACTCGCACGCATTGTCCAACTGTTTATTTACTTATTCCCCATTATGACGCAGTGATGATGGTACTAGTATGATGTCCATTGACTTCCTTAACTACCTACCTCGAAGCTTGCAATCCTCGAATCAGACAAATTATATTCTTTACCACAGCCAATATACTCCGAATAATACTATCCACACTCAAAACGCTCTTGCCGAATCATTTCTCACTTACATTGATCCTAATTCATCATGACGACATTTTCGACGTTGGATGCGTTGACCAGTCTAACCCAATCCATACCGGATTGGAACAAACGACTAGACGACTTAAACGGCCAAATAGCTTTACGACAAATTGAGCTTGCCCGCTTGACAGATCACAAACCTGCACGCTCCGTGAAAAATAAAGGTTCTACCGAGTCACTCCGACCCAAAGACGGCGAAGAAGCCACCACCGAATCCGAAAAGCCCAAGCAAACTCCCTCATCACCCATCGGCTCCCCAAAATCCGCACAAAATGGTTTCTCCTCCGAAGCCCGACCCAATTCCCCATCCGTAGCTCGAGCTGCTGCTGCCGCCGCCCTTGAATACAACCAGTCCCCATCTCCCGCAGCCCCGCATTCGCCAGAGCCCCTTACCCCCCGAGCATCTCCCAACGCTCTAACTCGGCAATCCTCGCAGCCTACACCTCCCACGGAACCCCTCCCACGAGCCCCTGCTGTCCTTCGAAAACGCAAAACGGAATCCCTCGCATCGGGAAACTCACACGCCCCCAAGTACAGAACCAGATCCATGATCATAGTATACTACGACAGCGCGGTCCAGACGGCATTTGAAGAACTCGTCAAATTTGTGAGCGGCAACCGGAACGCCATGAGAAAGGGGAAAATGGCCGCCAAAATGGCCGAAATGAGACGCGCGGCCGAAATGGAAGCCGAGGAAGAAAGCGACGACGAATCCGAATCCGAGGCGTCAAAAGTATTGGGTAGCGCCTTGCTCAAGCCTTCGTTGCAACCTCACGCGGGCGCGGACGCAATCTCTCACGCGAAAAATGGAGATGCTCGCGCGGGAGCACAACTTAAATTCCCATCGTCGAGAAACATGGGGTCGATGCGCGAGCGCAAGAATATTGGAAATACGATGAATGTGTTGCGAGGGTATCGTCGCGCCGGAGGGGGAATCGAAGGCGCGGGAAGCAATTCCCCTGATATATTTGACGAGCTTGATAAGGGGCTCGAATGGTGTCAGGGACAATGCGAACACGCTGCGCATCAATTTCTCCGCGATGGAGAGTGCAGCACGGAGATTGAGAATATCAAAAGGAGGTTGGGAGAGGTGAAGGAGATTGCGGATAGGAAGATTGAGAGGTTGAGAGCGGAGGAGGCGTTGCAGTTGGAATTGGAAAAGAAAAATGTTGTTTCGAAAGAGGATCCAGATGTTGATGGATCGAAATCCAAATCTCTTCCGGCAATAACTCCTGTCTCTAATGGACCAGTGGAGTTGGAGGTGGATGATGCGATGGAAGTGGGTGATGACGACAGCGATGATAATAACAGTTCTGATCCTAAGAAATTGATCTTTAAGCGATCCGGGGATAGGATGCCCTGAACATATGGACTTGCATGCTGAATTTCTCTAGAAATATTGGAGTTCTAATTTTTATTTTTTTGAAAAACACTCTTTAGATTGAGATTTTCTAGGGCGGGCGTAAATATTGCTTTTTATCTACCTACCTACCTACCGCATGGAATATATGGCGTGAAAAAGTATGCGGAGGGGATTGCAAAAGTTTGGCATTTTCGACGGTGCGTAGCATGGATATTCTAAATCTAGGGCTTGGGGTAGTCTTTTGAGATGGATGGATCTGATGAATAGGTGAATGACTATAGTCATTCTTTTGGGTTAGCATTGGGATGGAAAATTCATTGGTCTTACACAGCACTAAGAAGGGCGTTGATTATATT
The DNA here is from genome assembly GCF_014898295.1 of Botrytis byssoidea. Lineage (NCBI taxonomy): Eukaryota > Fungi > Ascomycota > Leotiomycetes > Helotiales > Sclerotiniaceae > Botrytis > Botrytis byssoidea. The sequence continues at coordinate 1,405,547 of NW_024065849.1, forward strand.
TGGACATAATCTAATATATCAATCTCAATAATCATATCATATCATGTCACGTTTCACGTCATCTTTTGGAATAATAAGTTCTTGTGCAGTATGGAGCAGTGCAATGCTCATTCATCCATTTTTTTACATGTATATCATTGGTGGTATCATACACGAGGTGCGTTCGTAGCTACGAGACTTCTCAACTCTTAACTTCCATCCACCCTAATGTGCTTTGGGTTGCTTGTACGCTTTATCTAATGATAGCTCCAGCCAAAGACTTAACCTTGCAAACACCACCACTCACAGTGACCAATTTTCCGACGCCTGTCTTAGCATCCTCTCCTTCCTTACTCAACTCCTTTACGACAGCCGCGTCAAATGCAGCTTCTAAATCTGCAGTTGTGGTGAAACCAGGTTGGATCATCTCCCAAACCTTCTTCTTTGGGTTCAAAACGCCCTCAGGTTCTCCCTGCCATCCCTCGAAAAAGACTCGCTCACCAGCCTTTGCTTCAGCGGGGGGAGTAACGAGTTCGACTGGGCCGGCGTGGTGATCTTCTTCTCCTTCCTTGAGTCTGGGAGAGGCGGCTAAGACCATGGCGCATGATTTAATACCACGCATCTTGACGGGTTTGAGGTTGCACACAACTACTACCTTGCGACCTTGCATTTCCTCGAGAGGAACGAGACCGTTGAGACCAGAGCAGACAGTTCGCACAACTTGTCCTTCGTATTCAGATGTATCATCGGTTCCGGGCTTGTCACCCATAGCAATTGTGGAGACAAACAGAGAGTCGGCCTCGGGATGCTTGATAGCTTTGAGGATATGGCCAACACGGAGATCGATCAAACATGGAGAAAGAGGGGCCGATGGAGCAGGAGCCTTCTGAGGTTTTGGAGCCTTCTCTTTCTTTTCCTTCTTTTGTCTAGGAAATTGTGGTTGTTCGCCTGTTACAGCAGCAACAATTGTATCCTTTGCCTCTGTAACCTTCTCGGCGACTTGAGCTACAACTCCCTTGTCGCTCTTTTCCTTGGTTCGATCTGCCAACTCCTTTTGTTCACCTCCTGCGGCGGCTGCGGCAGCGGCAGCTTTCTCTTTCTTCAATCGCTCCTTCTCGGCCTTGGCATCCACGGGAGGCTTAACATATAAGATCTCCTCCGCATCAACCTGGACTTTCTTCTCTTCCTCAATATTCAACCCAAAAATCGGCGAATTCTGCACAAAATCCACATGGCGCACAATATTAGGATGACCCTTCTCACCCGTTCGTTCCTCGCTGCTCCATTTTGCGACCTGGGGTGCCAAACTCTCGTAGATAGCGATATCTGCAGACGAAGGCTTGGAGCCGAGGAGAGTGGTGCGAGATGCCAAATGCGTGTTGAGAGAATCGAGGAGCGAGGGGGTCTCGGCGCTGGCGGTCTTGAGTCGCTCAGAGGTGAGCGTCCATTGCTTGAGCTCGGTTTCCTCGGCGGGTGTGTATTTGATGCAGGAGAAGCTGGCCATGGTTCTGAAAAATTGAGTATGTGCCCTGGTGATGGCGCGGGTAATGAGGCGTGGAGAATACAGTTTGGAAATTGGTTTGGAGGGGTGGAGTGGGTGGTTTTGTTGGGTTTGTGTTTTTTTGAGTCATTCGTCAGTGGAATTTTCTATTTTACCCCACCATTCTTTATCTTCTTACGATAGCTGGGTAGCTCTACATCAGCCAAGTAACAGGCGGAAATTGACCACCGTTTGAAAGAACTTCAGTAATTCATATATATTTTACTATTAATTCTGAATAATAAAAACTCTTCTTGTTAGTATAGGAAAGATTCAAATTCTCATTTTTATTTTTGTATCTGACGTCTATTTTGAATTGAATTAATAATTCAATAAATAAGTGATATCGAAATAAGCTCAAAAAGGTCAATTTCCGCCTGTTTTTTCGCTTACAATAGCTAGGTAGCTGGCTCAAGCTTCAATAAATAAGTGATATCGAAATAGGCTCAAGAAGGTCAATTTCCGCCTGTTTTTTTCGCTTACAATAGACTAGCAACATCAAGAAGCTAGCTTTTATTCCCCATCACCTCTCTTATCCCCAACATTCAAATGACTATCTACTCCATACGTCTCCTACCAAAACATCAGATCCTCCAGTCTCTTACCTATACTGCATCAAGCGATTGAATATACATTCTCTTGTCTATCTAGAAAATACCTCCCCATCTTTCAACGTGGTAGTAAAAAAAATGTATACTATTATATTCGTATAGGTATCTAAAGTTTTACATCAAATTTAGCTTGTAGATATATCTAGAATTGATCACTCATTCTAAAACATCAGATTCTCCAGTCCCTTATTTATCCTCCTTCAAGTGATTGAATTAAGTATACATTTTTCATCCATGACCTTACATCTAGAAAATCCCTCCTTGCCTCTCGCTTCTCGACTCAACAGCATGAAGTATACCTATTCTCACATCCATCTACCATCCATCCATCCATCCATATATCTAAATTTCTTTTCTTTTCTTTTGTATATCAGATCAGATTCACCTTCCAAACATACCCACCTATCTAAAATCAACCTTCCCTTCAAGTAGGTAGGTACAGTTTTGAGAATCAAGCTACCTAGTATACTATTCACTCTCATAACGCAATTCCAATCTATGAAAACGATTATCTCCTCTTCTTTGAATTTATTCCAGATTCTATATATATTATTACTAGACCTACCTAGTATTTCCTTCTCATAATATAATTTCAAGATTCAGTGTATACGTCTGAGACCCATCTGTTAAAATTTCTCTTTCTCCCTCTCTCTCATATAACCAACCTACCATGATATAATATCGCTCGCAAGCAAGCGTCTATATCTAAGTCTAATAACCTTAGCATATCCAATGTATCCAAATAATATAAATAATCATAACAACCCCATCCATCCATAGATCTATCAAGATCGCCAACCTCAGATCCCCCCCTCCTCCTTTCGAATATCTCTCTCAATCAAACCCAAAACATCACTACCATTTCTCCGGGATAGATATACACATACAAATACAAATACCCAATACGCGCCATCTCAAGCCCCATCCAAAGAAAAAACCCCCCAAAAAACCCACAAGAAATTCCGGAATTCGCACTATGAGATCCTACATACACACCTAGTATCTTCATCAATATCTCCAACCATCAATATCTCCAACCATCACCCATCACCCATCACCCATCAACATCTCCCCCACATCTCCCCCACATCTTCCCAACCATCAACAAAACCAAAACCAAACACCTCCCTCAACCCTCCCCTTATAACCATCAGATCCCCCACTCCCACTCCCACTCCACTCATCTCAACTAATCCGCCACATACTACATATTTCCAAATAGAGAGAGTATTTGCTCGAATACCAGCACGAGTATAGCGCGAAGTATAGCTAGCTATATATTTTGATCTGATTTGTGAGGTGTGATGGTGATGTGTGATGGATTCGATTGATGTGGTATGGAAGACGTGGTGTGGTGTTGATGTGGGTTGGAAGATGTGATGTGATGTATATGGTATTGATGTGGGGATATATACCTAGGTATGCATTATGTAGTATATATATACTGGAGTTGTTGATATCGTACTTACAGCTTACAGTATATCTCCTCACTTTCTCTGAGATTGACTCTATAAGCTTGTTTCGAGACTTGGGAAGCTTTTGCTGATATGTTTGGGCGCCTGGATGCTGTTTGATATATGTCAGAATGGTTATTACGATGCTAGTTTAGATTGTGCGCTATGGAGTTGATGAATCGTGTTGAAAGATCATGTTAATCAAGAGATAGATGAGGAGGCATAGATAAGTACATTTTTGATTCCCAAAACTATGTCATAAGTGTTAGATATTTCATTTCCAACCCCCCTGTGAGAAGAAGCGAAAACATGCAAACTCTCACCTCGATACCCATCCCCATCCCCATCCCCTTACATCTACACAAGCAAGGTTCCATACAATCCCCCATCCTCCACTCTCGCACCATCCATTTCCCCCTTAACACCCAACAATTTCACATTTCCCCATTTCGCCAGGAAAGATGCAATTTGATCCATCGTCTCCTGATCATCCCTAACCAGTAGCACAATCGCATCATAGCCTCCCGCACCAGGAACCACACCCCCAATCACTCCCTCCACATTCTCAATGACGTCATCTAGCAATTTCGTTTGCTCTTCCGGTTCAATCGGAACTCCTGAAAGACTGCCCATCTCTCTGATTTTCTCTCGAATAGCCGAGAAAGCTGGACCAGCTGCACTAATGTCATTTCCCGAGGAGAGAATTTCTGCCAATTTCTCATTTCGCGATTGCAACTCATCCCATAATTCTTTCGAGACGACGGGATCACGTTTTCGCCATTCGAGAACCTTTTTTACCATTCCGACGGTTTGGGATCCGCAATCTACGTCGCACATGACGAGAGCCATACCTTTGGGGATGATGATTTTACCTTTTTCGATTTGGGTGTCCCATTTTTGAGAGGCAGTGTCTTGAACTGAAGCTTTGACGCGGGTGGAGAACCCTGGGGAGCCTGGTTCACCGAGAGAAGAAAGGATAGAGGGAGAAAAGCGACGGTAGAGAGAGGTGCCGTAGACAGCTGTTGCAATGTCGAAACCTGAGCCGACTTTTCCTTGGGCTGCACAATGGGCTGCTTGGGCTAGGTTGTGAAGTTGAGATTGGCCTTCTTTGGTATTGAGAGAGAATTTTGAGGAGGGAAGATAATGGGAGAGAATGGCACCGGTGAAAGCAGTTACTAAAGCTGCAGAAGAGCCGAGACCGGTCTTATGGGCATCTTCGAGACGGACGCCAAAGTCAAGGAATTGATGATGTGCATCAGAGGCAATGGCTTTGGTGGAGGGGTTGGAGTAGTAGTCTTTGTCAGCTAGGATTGTGATGGAGGTTGGTTTGATAGTGGTGGACGGAAGAACGGAGGATATGTAGGTTAGTGCGTAGAGTAATGCTGTTTCTACGAATGGATTTCGAGAAGCTGATGCTGACGGAGAGCTAGAAAGATCATGAAATGAGCAAACGTGATGAACAAGAAGGGAAGAAATCTATGCTACCTTTTTAATTGGGTAACTTCAATACCCCCATCATCCTTAATCAAGTGAAATCCATAATTCCAGGCTGCTTCCCGGAATTGAGGACTCTTTACAATAATATCGGAAAGCTGAACACCAGAGGTAGTCTCGATATCTTGAACCAGCACGTGAATTCGGGCACTCAGACCAAATACCAAGGCGGTATAATCACGATCCAATACTAGATAACCTCCTGCTAAGAAGACCTTGCCCGGTGCCGATACGGCAGTTATACGATTAGTCATCCTGTTCTTTGATGATGATCGAGACTGGACTGGACTGAATGATTTGGTCAGCGAATGTATCAGCCGGGATGCGAAAATATGACAATTGCGGCGAATGTACAGTACAAGCTGGGATCAGAGAGTCCAAGTGACAAATGTCATTAGTGTGAGGTTTGGTTTGAGTGAGTCAAATTGTCAATGGGCAACGGAATCAAATTCGGCAAACTGTCCGAGAATGGCATTTGACAAGTTTAAGGTTTTTGATACCCCATATTAAAGGATCCACTTCTTTGATGACTCCACATGAATAAAGAGGATCACGAATTGCGAGTTTTTTTTCTTCTTCTCTGCAGATTGTAGTCGACTTCACTGGGCTGAAAATGCTTGGATGTGATTGGTTTTCACTGGTGGAGTTTGAGTTCTGAATAGCTTCTCTTTGGTTCCATGCGAATCTTATCAAACTTTGATGTCATTGATTGATCGATCACCTACTTTGAATACGATACGCATCTCAATCACATCAACATACTTTGGAGTGCGTTATCGCAATGCAGACTAGGTAGATGGATGTGAGAAGCGTTATCGTAGCATGATATGAGCCATCACCAGGATCATGTAGATACTGGGAAACAGCTTGTAACTGTTTGAGTCTTTTTCAACGATGAGATGATGACTAGATGAGTAGAGGAGTAGATGGAATACCGACGTTTCATTCGAGGAAGTTTTCGCGTGTTGCCTCACTCGAGTCTAGATGGCACCTGGTAGGTAGTCGATGACAGATTACTTTCACGGACAATCACAACCAATTTGACAATGTGGCAGAATCAGAGAAAGGGACTCGAGTAGACCAAGTAATAATAATGCTGACTTATTACCATGTCATAACTGTAAGATCTCTCTTCTTCCGGTTCCGTCTTTCCTAGAATCCTAGGTAATAAGGTACATGAACAATCCGCGGTCCTGAGTAATCAGTTCACCTGTCGTTCTTTGGATATTCGGACTATTCTATCTTCCGACCCCATGAAGCCGGTGAATTTGTGAGATTGTTGTTGATCTCAAGTACTTTGTACGAATTAGAGTACGAATTATTACTACGAGGGCGTGTCTTTGATGAATGCCGAGTTCGTACATAGTGATATTTCCTTATCAAAATAAGTATAAACTCATCTATTTTGGAATTCAATAGTAATTGAAGTAAAAATAATATTTGAAAAATCTTTTCAAATCCGAATAATTTTTTAGATTAAAATTTATATATAAATTTAATAAATTAAACTTATTAATATTTATAAAGTTATATTTATTATAGAAAATTATGTAGTAAATATTAATAAGTTTGGTTATTTTGTCTGGTAATTATCAAAGACACGCCCTCGTACACTAGGTCGAGACAGTCGAGCAGATAATTGTCAAGGTACCGTCCAGCCGTCGTACCTTTTTTTGGATCCTGTTAAATCCGCCTCCGTCCGCCCGTGAAAGAAACGGGTATGACATGACAGACATATGAACCAATCACATTCAAGCAGATCGCATGGAGTAGGTCGACGCTAGAATTAGACCCGCGTTCTTGGATTGGACTCTGACGCGCTATACCCAAAGGGTCTTAATTCACTCATGGTCAAGCTAGGATAATACTGGGATTATACAGATATTTTACGGGATTGGAGTCACATTATATCGAATTTTTAACATTTTCTATATTTTCTATGCCGAAAGATTCTCGTAGGGTTTGGAAGGAGAATGCGAGAAGGCGAGAAGGAAGTGAGTGGAAGACTTTTCGATGCGCGCACAAAATTCCATTTTTCCATTTCAGCCCTGATCCGAATTTGGGAATGCGATAATAAATCATAAATCGGGAAAAGGTAAAAGGTAAAAGGTAAAAGGTAAAAGGTAAAAGAAAAGTTAAACAAATCAAATTCATTCCATTGAGTCGTTGGAGTCTGTTGATACATACCATACCGGTATACATCGTACTCGTTCACCACAAGAATATTACCTGCACTACCTGGTATCTACGTCCAAGCATTCAAACATCCTTCCCTTCCTTTACCTGCATTGCATGTGAAGTTGATCATCCGAAGGCACCGACTACAATATCAAATCAATTCGTCATCTACTTTACCTGAAGGCTTGCTTACCTGAGTGGGAAAAAAAGTCATACCTACTATATTTTATTATCTTTACATCCTTCATTTTCAATACCTCATACATACAACAAACTGCCTTGGGTTTTTTTTTTATCTTTCAGAAACGCCACCCCTCAAACTCATTCAGAAGAGAGTCGGAAATTTGGGACTTGCTTTGAATTCGAATATCAAAAGTCACTTTCTTTGCCCTAGCCCAAACTCTCCCCTCCAAAACTCAAACAGCGCGTTTGTTTGACGGCAGAGCTGTCAAATGAACCTGCGATTGTTGAATTTTTGAGATTTCAAGTAAGTTTTCTTGCTACTTTTCCTTCTCATTCTCAATTCATACAACACAAAGTCTGAGTCATACTACAACTTCTCGCGCATATGTGCGAAGAACGTTCAATTACTGAAGTGGTAGGAAGCTGACGTAAACTTCTTATAGTCTCCTCTCAACCAATCCTGAGAGGTCAAACCATCCCTAAATGCCCATCTACAACAGTCTATATTCGAATCTTGCACGTCAAGGTTTTGCAAAATCAGTTACTCACGGTTACGCTCAATCAGTCGTTGCCGCAACTCACCCTCAAGCTTTAGCAAACCAGAACCGATCCGGTCGAGGATTACAACGTCGAACTAGCAAGCTTGGCCACCTACCAACTTATACCTTTCAAAATGCTTTTCATACAAGCTCCAATTCGACTGGTACGACCGTCGTGCAGGATAGACCAGAAGGATTAGAAATATTATCGGATGCCTGGAAGGCAAACGAATTAGCGAAGGAGGAGAAGAAAGCCCAATTTCCAAAATGCATCGAATGGAAACCAGCTTCTATTCAGGTAGATGGAGAGGGAAAGAGCAATGTTGTTGCCAGTGATGCGACGAAGGATACCCCTAAGCAAGTCGAGAGATCGTATAGTACTAGTGCGGTAGATGATATCAAGCAAGTTCATTTTGAGGCCGAGGAAGAAGCTGCCTTGGCAAAGATTGATGCGGCGATTGAAAAGGAAATTCAATCGAGAGAGGATCAAGCTGCATTCGAGGCGGAATTGAGTGTTGTTGCAGCACGTGTACCGACACCTCCTATTGCGCCAGTTCAATCACCTGCTCTCTCAGTCGAGACGGGCTTCGAGAAATCGGAACGTTCGCGATCGCCTGTTAGCTCTGCTACATCAGCCACCTCAACTTCCGACCTACAATCATTGAGCTATGCCGAACATCTCACCAAACTTGCGGAAGGCGGCAGACATGCTGAAATTCCCGCAGTATTTGAGGCCATGCTTGTTGGTGGTATCAAACCAACGGCAACTGCATACAACGCTCTTCTTGATGCTGCTATTCATCTACCTGCTGATCAGATGCAAGTCGTTCCAAAAGCACTCGACGTTTATTCTGACATGCTTAGACGAAAGGTCTCGCCAGACACTGCGACATACAACACACTTATCAAATTGATTGCTTCTCGATCGATCACTGTAACTTCATTGAAACAGACATTGGAAGAGAAACGCGTTAGATTTGGTGGAATGGAAGAACCGGGCAAGTTTATGTTTGCTTCCAATGAATTGGAGTTTGCTATCCTTGCCGAAGATGACAGGTTGGATCTTGCCGTTAGGTTGTTTGATGCATCAATCTCGTACCACACGGATCGTTCATTCCCAGCAGAGACTTATCATCAGCTCATTTCTGCCTGCGCTGATGCTGGCCGTGTCCCAGATATGGTACGATTGTATGAACATATGGAGACGAGCAAGGTCGTACCATTGGCTGCTACTTTCCCACACATGATCAAGGGGTTTACCAAATCAGGTGATTTAAGTAGTGCTGTCGAATGTTACAATGAGTACAAAGAGTTGGCCGTCGCAGATGATAGCGGCAAACTTCAATTGTCCGATCGTCAAGACGCACAGATCTACGCCTCTGTTGTTAAAGCTTACGTCACTTCCGATAAAATGGAAGGTGCCATGAAATTTTACAACAGAATTGTTGAAGGATACGGAGAAAATGTTGAGACCTTCAGAGATGTACTCATTGGTGAAGGTTTTGTCCAGGGTCTTCTTGAACGCAATATGTTGACTGATGCTCTTAGCTGGGCTGAAGGTCTTCAACCCACGACCAAGTCCATGGTAATGAGCACAATCTCAATGCATGCTGCAGACAAAGGAGAAAAATCTGTTGCTGTCGCTGCTTTCTCTCACGTCAATCCCGATCCAAGTATTGCTAAGCCAACTATGGCATTGTTGGCTTTGAGTGTTCGCAGTGGTGATGTCGCTGCAGCTCAAAGATACTGGGGTATTCTCACTGCCGCGGAAATGCCTGTGTCATCCGCCTTCATCGAACCAACTGCCATGTTCGCTGTGGCTATGATTGGCTCCGGACAGGTTCTCGAGGGTCTCACACAATCCGAACAAATGTTTTCAAGAATCAGAGAATCTGCTATCGATGTAAATTCTCACCTGGCTGATGAGATTGAAGAAGGTGTTGACTTCATTGCCCGATTCATGAAGTCACATGGTATTGTCGATCCCCGCGACGCAGCAGTGGCCGAAGCTATGTATCAACAAAGCTTTCAACCTGCTGTATATGTTGCACCACCTACATTTGAGGATACTTTTGATCCATATGCCGCTTCCACCGACTTCAAAGGCTCAGCTCTTATCGCTGATGAACTCGAGAGAGGTGCTGGTCGTGGTAAAGCATCCAAGCTTAATGATGCCATGGGAAGATTCAGAAACATGCGTCGCGCCGGTCGTCATCCAAGATACATTACTTATGCTAAGCTAATTTCTGCTGCTGCTCGCGAGGAACGAATGCCTTTGATCAATGATATTCTTGGTATGGCACGATCTGATGTACCTTTACTTGTCCAATATCCTATCGTTCGTTATGGTTGGGTTTCAATCCTCGACGCTATGGTTGGTGCTTGTCTGACTCTTGGAAACCGCAACCTTGCTGCTCAATACCATCAAGAGCTTCTCGACATGGGTGCTGCACCAACAGCGAACACTTTCGGTCTTTACATTACCACTTTGAAGGAGTCAACCAAGACTTTTGATGAAGCTTCAGAAGCTGTCAAGATCTTCCACCGTGCTAAGACTGAAGGTGTTGAACCTTCGTCTTTCTTGTATAATGCTCTCATTGGTAAACTCGGAAAGGCTCGTCGTATTGATGACTGTCTCTTTTACTTTGCCGAGATGCGCGCTCTTGGCATTCGTCCAACAAGTGTTACTTATGGTACGATCGTCAATGCTCTTTGCCGTGTTAGCGATGAGAAGTTTGCCGAGGAATTGTTCGAAGAGATGGAAGCTATGCCAAATTACAAGGCTAGACCCGCTCCATACAACAGCTTGATGCAATTTTTCCTCACTACCAAGCGTGACAAGACAAAGGTTCTCGCATACTACGAACGAATGAAGTCCAAGGGTATTCAACCAACCAATCACACTTACAAGTTACTTGTCGATACGCATGCTACTCTCGAACCTGTTGATATGTCAGCCGCTGAAGCCATTCTTGATACCATTCGTAGCAATGGCGAGAAGCCAGAAGCTGTTCACTACTCTTCATTGATCCACGCTAAGGGTTGTGTTATGCATGATATGGAAGGTGCTCGAAAGGTTTTCGATTCCGTGATGACTGACTCCTCTATCCGTCCTCAAGCATGTCTCTACCAAGCCTTGTTTGAATCTATGGTCGCTAACCACAACGTCGCTGATACCGAATCTGTTCTCGCCGACATGTCTGCTAGAGGTGTCGCAATGACTCCATATATTGCCAATACTCTCATTCATGGTTGGGCCAATGAGCGCAACATTGAAAAGAGTCAATCGATATTTGCAACTGTCGGAAGAGAAAAGCGAGAGCCAAGTACATACGAAGCAATGACCAGAGCTTATCTTGCTGTTGAGGATAGAGAAAGCGCTAAGGATGTTGTTCAGGAAATGCTTAGCAGAGGATACCCAGGAGCCGTTTCCAACAAGATTCTTGAATTGCTTGGTGGTGGTCATGTCGAAACTTCTTAAGTATCACTTGATCGTATTCACTTAGTTTCGACACTTTAGTCTGTCCTTTGATTCGAGCTCTTCGACTCAAGTCTCTCGGTTGTCTCTATTTAGCGCTTCACGATACCTCTTTTCTTTTGTTCAAGTATGTTATGATACCCGTGCAATGGCACATCCAAATGATGGTGGTGGATTATGGGTATCAAGGTCTTGGTTAGCAGTTAAGCTTGCTTGCTTGTATACTTGCGTTCTGCTTCAGCTGGCTAGTCAGACTAAGATTCTTCTTTTTCTTTGTTCCTTTTATTAGATAATAAAATATCCGAATTCTTTTGAGATTGTAGACTTCTTACTTCAAGAACTCTACGATGTCGAGATCTGGGTAATGGCGTTTCTGAGGGTATGGGGTGGAATTTAGTGTGCTTCTTTTTTTTTAGCTACAGGTAGCATGGCGTTTTGGAGGCGAGGCGAGGAAATGGAATGAAATATATGGATGCATGGTGTATAGAACACGGATATGCATGCATCAAAAGATAAATCTCAACTCTCTATACAGAAATCAGAAGGTGGATGGGGGAAAGCAAGCGAGCGAGTGGTTATGATGGTGCGTTTTTTCTTGGATGAAACCTGGAATTTACCTATCTGGCTGGCTTGGCTTGGCTTTTCGACGATGATGATGATGATGATGGATATATTACAGATACATATCAGATATATATGTAATAATAAAATCAGAAAGATTATTAACATTTATTTTTGTTGCTTGCTTGAGAGGGAGTGATGTTGATGTGATTGTAATATGATATAAGAGTAATCATAACTTGGATTTTGATATCTGATATTAAGATGGAAAGATAGAATTGGAATGCGATCTTGGTAAAATGATGGATGTATATGACCCTGATATACAATGTATCTCATTAGTTTATTATATTGTAATATATTATATTATATCAAATGATAGCTTCTCATAATCTTGAACATTCCCATTAAATGAAGTATAGTATTCCGATGTATAATATGAAGGAAAAGATTGAGATGAAGATGAGTGTCAGGATTATTATTGATTATGGCTATGACTATGACTATGACTATGACTATGACTATGACTATGACTATGACTATGACTATGACTATGACTATGACTATGACTATGACTATGACTATGACTATGACTATGACTATGACTGAGATTGAGATTGAGATTGAGATTGCGAGGAAGAAAAAAAAGACGAAATATCGAGTTCTTGATAGGGACCTGTAGGATGGGAAGGGTAGAGAAGAATATTGGGATTTGGATGAGGATGAGGATTTGGATGAGGATGTGGTGGGGATATCCATTTATTATTGGTGTTGGAGTTGATGTTGAGATTGGTATCCAAGAGGTTTGAAGATGATATGTTTGGGTGCGCAGATGGGATTGAGGAAGTATGGGATTGGGAGGTTGGATTTGGAGACGCGGGTGAGGGGTTCAGATCGATATCGAGGGGTTCGTCCATGGCGATTGTGAATGTGTCGTTTGGGAAGTCGTTTGGGAAGGCGTTTTTGAGATTGGGGGGTGGGGAGCGCATGGGAAGGGGGTTGCGGGTCGGTTGCGGATTTGGGATGATGTGGGAGTGGGAGTGGGAGTGGGAGTGAAAGTGAGAGGTTTGGTAGTCGATTGGATGAGGTGGTGAGATTTTGGGTTGAGGAAATGAATTTTCTGGAAAGTCGAATTCAAACTCTGAGTCGAAGTCTGAGTCTAGAGGCTCGTCCATGGCGACGTGGAATGTGTTTGTATATTCTTCATCTATGGGGGTGGATTCGGTTGGCGGGAAAAGAGGTGTAGCGTTGTGTTTGGAGCTGGAGAGAAGATTTGCAGGAGAATTCTGAGCTGACTGAGGTTTGTGACTAGTGTGTGATGGTGATCTAATCTTATAGACAGAATTTCTGGTTGATTTGAAAGGCTTGGGTGAATTCAGCTTTGTCTCTGTAGTTTTATCATAGTCCTGCTGTCTTTTCTGATTGTTGAGAACTGTGGATGGCCTCGAAGATTTTGAGAAATTCTCTATAGACTCAGCAAATAAATCATCGTCTGAATCTTCGTATAAAGAAATGTTAAACGACATCTCTTCTTTCGTAGCCGCGAATCGATCTTGAGGTGTTGGTGTTGGCAGAGGCGAAATCGAAACTCGAGGTTTTTTAATTCGTGTCCTGTCTTCAAGAACCATTCTATGTGGTGAAAAAGATCGTCTTCTGTTTTTAGAAATCGACCGTTCGAGTTCAGGTTTAGCATCTGGTACTAGAGAAGTCTCTGATTCCATTGCATGCTTGACAACACATGTTAATAATCTCTTCCCCTCTCCCATCGGTCCATTTCCCCATGGTATCTCATACCGTTTCCATCTTTCCGGGCGCTTTTTGTTTAAATGATCAACACACCTATCCACCCACTCTTTTCCAAGAGACGTAACGGCGTACAGTGAAAACCACACATTGCATATTGGTCCGGATTCCATATATGTGAGATTGTACTCGTCAATGTTCAATTCTGCATTCCGGTCGAAGGAAGCTAGAGACTGTGTGAGAATGATTGGGACGATGTAGTCGAGATATTTGTTGATCCCCCAATCAAACTTTTCCAACAGAAAAGGCTGTAGTTTCTTCTCGTCAATTGTCCCAGTCCACATATTTTCCTCCAATGTTCCCAGTCTTTCAACGGAAGAAACACTAGGTGACTTATAGAGACCTAAAATTCTTTCATCCGGAAAATTCCAAGGAACGCTAACTCCTGCATTGGAGCCCACAAAATGTTTCCGTAATTTGGTCCTCCAAATCTCAAGATCCTCTGATGTTTTCATCGCCTCACAAAGTTCCTTTGCAAACCCCAATTCAACAGCCTTACTTGCCTTCCATACCCCACAACCATGTAATCCCTTCCCATAATCCCCTCCCCTCAACAACACAAAAAGTAACCAGCCCCCCCTATCAAACCCCGGATGTTTACTTTCAATAATAATCGCTCTATAAAGCACCACCTTATTCAAATCTTTCATGCCACTCCTCTTCGCCGTCCACCCACCACTACCCTTCCCCTTTTCCTTCTTCTCCCCATTCTCCTCCTCCTCATCACTATAACAAAATCTCATCAAAACCCCACACCCAAACATTAACGCATCACCATCCTCCGTCCAGACACAATCCACCATACCTCTCCTCTGCAACACTGCACATTCCGCTTCCGCCTCCCCAGGCGCCTCATGCCACTTCACTCCTAGAAACTTCAAACAATTTTGCAAAACTTCGCTCTTGTACTTCCACACTCCACCTCCCTTGGCGCCATATTTCTCACCAGGTTTATAAGGACCATCTGCTACGAAAACCAACTGGATGTTCAATTTTAAGAGCCGTACAACGACAGATATAAGATTTCGTTCGTTAAGATGGAGATTGGAATATTCTGAGATTATTCAGTATCAGACCAAGAATCTGGAAACGCACAAACGAAGTTGAGATTGCAAAAATACCTTTACAAAGTTTCGCTTTGTTGCTAATATATAACTTATGTCTCCAAGTTGCCTCATCAACCGCGATTCTCAATGGTCTTTTATGTTGCTCAAAATGTTGGCTTGCAAATTCGGCAAGATCAACAATTTCTTTGCAATCGGCGATGAAATCCCAGAGTCTGATTGATACGTGATGTGTTAGTGATGCATGTTTTGTGACCGGTAAGAAGCAAACGAAAACTTACCCAGGAATACCCATTTTTGGGTTTTGGAGAGAAAGAGATGTGCACAGGGAGATGGTGGGGTGGATGAGCTAGCTTAATGAGGCATGTGTGTGGGTTTCGAGGTCGCTCGTCTTTGAATAGATCAAGTTTCAATCAATATCACAATGTCAAAACTTGAGCTGGTTTTCACGATTAAGTAGGATTGGTTTTTATTATGGCGTAAGATTGATTTGCATCATTGAGACAGGGAGAAGATATGGAATATACCATTCCTTTATTCGGAATCCGTATCCCTCTGATGTGTAAACAACATTTTTATCATAGAATGTATCAAGCCAATTTCAATAGTTATGAGACAACTGACGGATCGAATTCTAATTCTATTTGATTGGTCATATGATCAAAACATGAACACAGTAGAGCTAAACTTGTCACTAGCAGCAATCCCAAGGAAGGTTGGTTTGTCGGCATTGATTTTCTTTTCACATTGACGATTCAAGGATCTGGATACACGGGAGTGCAATGCATGACAGACGATATACGATTACTTCACTGACAATACTTCTTCTATGTAACAAATTCTGCGAAGCCACTCTTGGTGGTAGATATCACCATCAAATCTTTTGTAAGGATTATACAAGCTATGTGCAGCACATGAATGCCATATCAAATGATTATAAGCAAAACCAAAAACACCTCCTAGTACTATTCGCTCAAGCAATTTACGCCGCATGAAAGTAAGTTATAATCATCAAGTCGTAAAGTCGTAAAGTTGTCAAATGGATTAATCAGAAAAGAGCCCATCAAAATCGTCGTCCTTTATACCCGGAGGAAGAGGTTTGTTAGCGAGTGGTGAAACTTTGGAGATTCTTTGTGCATTTGGCGATGCGCTGTGAATGTCCTTTCGAGTTGTTGGTGTAGATGCTGGCTCAGACATATCAGAATCGAAATGCCTAAGTCGAGCTTCTCACATGGTATCCAGTTGTGAGCTTCGTGACGAGACTGGGGTAAAGTTGTGATTGCGAGCACTGACAGTGGGTGTCTGGTTCTCTTCGTCCGAGGAGTCATCGAGTGTGAGGTCGATAGTTGTACTCGAAGATCTTTTTGTATCTCTCAGTTGAGGGGAGTTCGGATTTCTACCCCATTCTGGCAATTTACGCATTGGATTCTCCTTGGTAGACGAAGAGATATTTCGAGCTTGATGTGAAAATTCAGAGTGTGCGGATGCAGATTCTGTAGAAGCGTTGGCAACTGACCTAGGTTCTGATATCTGCTCTGATGTACTTTTGGCCCTCTTTGGTGGTGGCTGTTGATGTAGTGAAGGGACAGTGTTGGTCGAAGCTATTGGCGACCCAGCACGTTTTTTACCTTTGAAAATCGTCTTGGGAGACGCCGCAAATTTATTGCGCTCAGAGGATGGCATAGCTGGGGGAAGAGCTTTTTTGGTACCATGTTCAATAATACAAGCCAGTAAATCCTCACACTTGACCATCTCAGTGACTGGTGCTACTTTCCCGTTTCGACCTTGATTCGTGAACTCGTGTCTCCAAGTTTGTACATCCATGAATGTTACCGCAGATAGCAGTACCTCTACATTCTCCTGAAGGCCAGGCGATTTCTTTTTAGTAATGACTTTAAGTTTGTAGCAGTTGTTACTCGCTTCTTGCCCTGGCTGCGTAGATGCAAGAGAACGAACGAGAAGAATAGGTATGATATATTTGATATATTCAGCTACCCAAAATTGAATATGGGAGCGATGAATCTTTGTAACTCCATCTCGTCAAAAGAGGGGTTCCAAAACTTTCCAATATCGCTCATGATTCGCTCAGGTGAGACTAAAGGCTTGTTGTAAAGCTCAACAATGCGAGTGTCCGGAAAGCTGTCTGGTACATCAATTCGTTTGTTGATGCGTGTGAGATATTGGCGAAGTCTTTTTCTCCAAGTTGGAAATTGTGCATGAGATGCGTTGCAAAGGTCTCCACCAAAACCTTCTTTCGCAGTCGCTATTTGTAATGCTAGAGCAGCGCCACAGTTCGTAAGACTCTTGCCGTCTTTGCTGTAATCACCCCCCTTCAAGACAGCGAATAACACAAGACCATCTCGAGTCAAGCCTGGGAATTGTTTTTGGATTTTATCTGCTCGATAAATGATGATATTATCGAGGTCAACCTCTCGCCTTGTCTCATCAGATTCGTTAACCCAATTTCGATTGTTTCCAGGCCTCTTGACTTTGGGTTTTTTAACATGGCAGAAACGTATTAGAGATGTGCACCCGAACATGAAAGCATCCGAATCTTCTGTCCAAACGACATCAACTACCCCACGGCTTTGCAAAGCTGCGCACTCAGCCTCGGCTTCACCCGGTGCTTCATGCCATATCATGCCTAGAGAAGTCACTGTTTTTTTGAGGAGTTTGTCATCCTGTGAAAGATATTTATACCATGGCGATTGCCCACCATATTTCTCTTTTGGTCGATTACTGCCGTCCGCGACAAAAATCAATTGGATATTCAACTTGAGAAGTTTCAAAATCTTGTAGAAAATGTTCTTCTCGTTTGGGTTCGCAGATGGGACCTCTGGGGACAAACTAAATGTTAGCGGAGTATATCAATGTCTGATTCGGCATTGTGAAGGAAGATATACTTTTGCGAATGGCTTCGACTTCCTTCTTATCTAAATAACACTTGAACTTCCAGATAGAAACATCAACTGCAATTCGAAGGGGCCTTCTTTCCCTCTCAAAATGTTGAGCAGCAAACGCAGCAGTTGATATATTCTCTCCAACTTCAGCTTTGTCGAAAAGCTGCCAGAGTCTGGAGAAAGAACGTTAGTTAGCTGAGATTAGTGAGCCATAGCAAAACATAGCTTACTCTGGTATACCCATCCTGTATGAGCTTACTCCAGTGACGAAGCCAGGGTACATAGGCCAATTTATCAGTTGAGACTAATTTATGCAAGGAAAATTGGATTGTGAGGAGATTATTGAGTTCAGGTCGCGTCGCGTACCTACCTAGGTACTCATTGGTAATTATTGCAATCACGTCTCAATCAGGCAATCACGTGTGTTTCGCTCGCATTCACCACCTTGGGAAAAAACACTATCCATTCAAAGGATCAATTCATTGAAACTTGTTGAAACTATCCTTGTATTCTTTGATCTAATAAGACGACAAAAATCATCTCCAAAATGGCACTTGCTAGGGTACAGAAACCACCACCAAAGCAAATACTTCCCGGCGCACGCTAGAACTAAAACTGCTACACCGCCAGTGGGTGGTGACTGACGGGACACTTCTCAATTTTCGCAATTTTAACAAATTCATTATTTACTTGCTTGGTATCAGAACTCATCTTTTCGTTGTTCAATCTCCAATGAATCATTGTAACGATTCCCAAGATATACGAATTGAAATATATAGATATGAAGAGGTATTACCAAGTCCATTTTTTGCAATGTCCGTATACGTACACCCACTGGTGCACCGATCGCGATTGCTCGCTTGAAGAACTGGGATTTGTATTGCGATAGTTAGTCATGAAGAGTCGCAATGCTTCTCATTCATGCACATATCCAGTTGACAAGTAATTTGAGGGGCCATGAGAGACCTCAGTCGGAGCAGGCTTAGGACCACAGATATGGACTATACATATATTCAGTGCAGTTCTGAAAATATAAACACTACTGGTTTGTTGTCGATTAGTCTCAGAAATCATGCCCTTAAGCAAATATCTTAGCTTCATCTCGGCCAAACAACACAATTCTCACAGTATCCAGTTGGTTCAAATCGAACGACAAAGCAAGAGCCGCCTCTGGAAGATACTGACTGGCTCCCGTGATTCAGGAAAGAACAACACAAATCAGCATGATACTTTGTAACAATCTTCTGATTCTGGATTGATCAAGCTTTGCACAAACTGAGGCTGCAATAAAGACATATGTTTCGTGATACCTACTTTCTCCTCACATACTTGAAAACTACATCCTGCGGCCTATTAACCTGCAACGTCAATTTCGGCGAACTATCCTCCAAAATTTCCATCAACCTCCTCTTCGCATCCTCCTCTGTCTCCCCATCTCTTCTCACAATCTCCACATTCCACTTCCGGAATATTTCATACAGCACGGCGACAAATTCTACTTGTGACATTTTCATCCCAGGGCAATAGCGAGGTCCGTGGGACCAAGCAAGAAATGTGCCTTTGGGAGGCTCTCGAAAAGTTTCTTTCTTTGAAGAAGGAGACGTTTCGATCCAGCGCGAGGGCCGGTAATCTAATGAATCTGCACCCCATATTGAGGGCAGAGTGTGAATTACGGTGGTGTTGAGCTGGACTTCTGTTTCGGGGGAAAAGTTGATGTTTTTGATGGTTTGTGCTTGTGGTGTTCTGCGGGATATAGTAGGGACTAACGTGTATAGACGGAGCGTTTCGTACTAAATTTAGGTAAATATCAAGTCAACTTCAGGTACCTACAGCGATTGGCTTCAAAATGAGGCTAGGGGTTAATACATACCATTAGTGCTAGGGAGCGAGTAAGAAGGGGAAAGGTGGTAGAGTACTCGGAGTCGGGATGTAATTTTTCGACTTCGTCGATCTCGGCGATGATCCAATTTTGCAATTCTGGATAGAGTGCTAGACACATGATAGCATACGAGAGGGTATTTGCCGTAGTATCGAATCCTCCGACGGTCTGTATTTGATCAGAACTGTTCCGGGCGGTTCTCAAACGAACTCATTCTGGACTTACCATGGCAAATAAATTTCCAGTAACATCTTCATTTGATAAATATGCCGACGTCTTTGAGCGTGAAAAATCCGTACTCTGATCGGCAATTCTCACCAGGGAAGTGAGGAGAGAATTTCGAGAACTTGGGGAACTTCTTTCTTCGGCTATACTTTGGTTCAGGTGGAGGGGAAACTCGGCTTTGGCAATACCCATCTTCTGTACGGCAGCTGGCATGTACTTTGAAGTTAGGTATTTCGTAGGTATGAATACCGTCGCAAAGAGGTTGTGTACAATAGTTAGTAAACACGATGTGAATGTAGTTTCAAATCCTTCCGGGGGTGTCTTCGCGTTCACAGCTTCCCCCCAAGATTGACGAGTACCGAAGCAAACGAATGTAATCACGTTGATGGTGATGGTCCTCAAGCCTTCGAATGTGACGTTGGTCGAGCTTGATTCATTGTTCATAGATGGCTTTGACAATGTAGAAACCATATCTTGAGTTTGTGTTAGAGATTCATTCCAGACTTCTTTCATGATTCTCTCATTCAAAGCAGGTGCTACAATTCTTCGATGTCTTTGCCAATCTTCTCCTTCTGATGCACTTATGTTTGGCCCCCACACATCCATTACCCCTACACTCAAGTTAGCTTTTGTATTGACTCAACGAAAACACGAGAAAACACCCACGGAGAGCAATTTGATTTTTCGCAAAGTCTTTTCTTCTTGTTAAGGCCTCCTCAGCTACTTCAGCGTCTCCGACAAAGACTGTGTTTTTCCCAGGTGTAACAAGAATAAACGAATTGCCCCATTTTTCATGAACAAAATATTTGCAATAATGTTCCCATGCGGGGATCGTTATCTTGACCCTATCGAAGATGAATTGAGGCAAAACTTTTGATAGATTCGAATATCCGACAGTTGCACAAATGATAAGCCTATAAATGATGATGTTTGAGAAGATGAGGCGACAACAGTAGAACATCAATCACTAACCAGAACGGATTTGCTGAACCCCATAAGCCAAATTTAATAGGCAAGCCGGAATTTTTCGCAGCACGATAATTACTTGGCAGAGCAGAAAGATACCATATTGTGAAAGCTAGAATCAGCAATAGTGAGGTCAAGAGAATACCCATTTTTCGATATCTTTCTTGAAGTTTGTTGATGATTGACTTTATCAGATTCTGAGACGGGTTGCAGTTCGTATATATATGTCGGTTTCAACCACCAACATGTTCAACATAACGTTACTCTGTTGGCACTTGCTGCATACAGATCTGTATCCTAGTATTTGCGGGACCATAAAACCCCAGTAGTACATCGATAACACAAAATAATCGCTGTACTCCATCGCTAGGAAGCTTCTGATGGTCTAAGAAGTGGCTTCGGTTGCTAACCGATGCAGCTTCTGCAGATTTTAGTGTGCACACTACATTCGTCGATCTCGTTCGATCTCAACGGTTCTTAATGCTGCCATTAAAGCCAAGGCGAGATTAATAACACCAAAAAGAATAGTACCAAAAATAACTAGAACATCTGAAGAAATGCCCCAGAAAAGGCAAACAATGGAAGAATTGATTGCGGACGTAATCTTGATAGGCATAAAACTTACAGGGTCGGTTGGGTAAAGTATGGCTAAATACAAAAGATGCATGTGAATTGGCCAATCAATTTTCTTCCCGAGATCAGTCCCAAACCCTCGGTACCGACTCACCATTTTGAATATCCCAATTCAGATTTGACAATCAATTGACCTTCCTTTTCTCTTGAAATCCGTTTTGATATCGTATTTCAATACATATTCGAAGCAGTCCTTTGAGATTTCAGAGCCCGATACCATTTTCAATGTTTGTCTTGGTGTGCGGATTGCGTGAGACAGATGTAAACGATCTCTTATAATTGATTTGCTTCCCCCCTCCTTCGTCTTCTTTTCGTCTGACAAGTGAAATTGATGCCGAATAAGTATATTCGAATTTGATCAAAAAAAAAATAATAATAATAATAATAATAATCATCAGATCGTTGATTTCTCCCCTTGGAAGACGAGAATCAATCTCCAACCAAACAAAAAACGCATTATAACACGTTCGAGCATTTTCGTCCACAAACATTGGTTTCTGATGCTAAAAGTGATAGCAAGAGCCTTTTCAACACGCAATGTGTATTTATGGTTAGCTTGAGTTGGATAGTATCGATCTCTCGAGCCTTACAACTCCTCTGTCCAACGCTACTATTCTTTCACTGGAGTTTCCAAAAAACTTCTTGATGAAATCATCCAGTATACCTTTCCAGAAAATTTCAAGGGCTAGCATCAATCTTTTAGAGATGTGTACCAATAATTCAATGCTATTCCAAATTCAATGCATCATTTCACAGCTTTACTTCGGTTACTCCGATGGCTGTAGCGACCGCGGATTTGGTGACCGCAAATGTGGTGGTGAGAAAGTTTGTGGTCGAAATGGTACTGCCATTAAAATAGCATAGGATTTGAGGTTCCGTATTGACGTTGAACCTGTTGTGCCACGTTACATTCGAATTGTCGATTTCACACATATAATTTTTGACCCCATTACGTGTTTCGGTTCCAATATGCGGTCTCTGAAGATAGCGACTCTTGCTGTTTGGCTGGAATAATATCGATTGGCGATTCTTCCTCGGATCGAGTCAACAGTTCTCATTTGGAAGGTATTTCGTGCCCAAATTGAGGACGATGTAGAGGGAGATTGGTATTCATAAAAGTTCCTGCTTTATTCTTCTTACGCTTCTACCGAACGTGGATAAGCTTAAGATGGTAATCTCTGTTGATGAATATGCGCCATAGCCTACAGACTTGTCCATAACGTTTTAGTCAAGACTACGCAGACTCTTAAGACGAACACTCGTTTGCGGCTTGACAAGATCAGAGAAACTCAAACAGTTATCAAGAGTGATAAGATTGTCTTAGATAATATCCTAGCGTTCCAGTCTCTGTCGCTTGTCTGCTCTTACCTATAGTTGATGCTGGCCCCAAGTTTTGGCTCGAAGACCCATGTCGCGATACTTTGGAATCCCTTGACGCGGTCCCTTTCTTTCGTTTTAATGTCGATGGTATAGCTCTTGCAAGTTTCCTCGAGCACAATCCTGTTCTCAAGATACATCAATCGCATCTAGACAGAGAGGACAGGCTTATGGCAAGATGTTAGCGCGCAGCTTTCAACGACTGCGACCGTTTGAATTGCCCCTAAAAATCGTGATGCGCGATGTCAGATTCGCTTCCACGATAGATCAAACAATGGAATGTTGGGGACCATCCATCGGTGGTCTTGTATCTAGTTGTGTTTCCCAGCTGTTGTTCCTTTTACAAGGAAATAGCAAGCGTAAAAGGGCATTCGGCATTTTTTGTCGCCTCATCGCCGCCAAGAAGGATGCAAAATCATCTGTTCTTCAAGAAGTTCATCTCTCATGCCTTTAATATCCAGATGACATATTGTATAAGAACATGCGTACAGCCTGCTCAAAAGCCGCGAGAATTGAAAATAGTGTTTCAACTGGGACACTAACCTATATCGCATAGACCTTTAGTATGTTTAGTGAAGATGTTGATACCTTTGCTCGGAGATAATGCTGAGATTAAAGGCGTGGAAGGTAGATAGGAGACATGAGATCTTAGTAGTGTTCAAGATAAACTTCAAAGAGGGTCCCCTGATTATGTTAATTGAAAATGTACTGAATCTCTACTATGGAAACCTCAACGCGAAAATTCGAGGTGTTTCTATATCATTAAGAAGTTTCGGCGAAGTTGAATATGAAAGCGAAAGACTACAGCGCCTAGTACTTGATCAGAACCATTCATCTTAATCAAAATGTCTCAAAATAAGCTAGAGAATTTGAAACAGAAGGCTGTTCGAGAATTAGGGAGGGAAAGTTAATACTACTACTTTTTCATGCAGGGTAGGAAACTCCTGTCAATCGATCCATTCCATATGGCCGAGGCAAGCTCCTGTCTATCCAACCAGGGATGATGCACATGCACACCAACGTTCGAATCTGATTCTAGATGTGCAAACGGCCATAGCGGGCGCAAAGCCTACCACATAATCAATCATGATACAAGTATTCATCTTGTGACCGTGAGTACCTTAGTATCTAACCAAGCTTCATCGACATATGTAACCTGATGCGATTTGTGTAGAAATCGATCTCTCAGGAAGGGGAAATATAATTCATCCGAACTCTTTCGTTTCTCACTACCGCTAGTCAATGTATTCGTCTTCGGCAAAATATGGGATAAAACTTGGTATGTCTGGGCATTATAAAATCGAACACGGAAAAGGTCTCAAGCTTCTAATACGATACACAGCACTTGGTTAAGAGAGTCATGCTCATATACTTAAAAGACTACATAGCAATCACCTCATACCCGAGTTTTCGGCGTGTGGCCTCACTCCTGTTTCGCGCTTACATAACTCAGTCTTCGTAAGTTCGTACCCGGCATGAAAAAAACTAGCGGCCGCAGTTACGAGACTCCAATGCATTTACGAGCAACGCCGCACTCGAAGTTTTTTCATTCGAGTTTCCATTATTCCATGAAATGCACCTGGTGATCGTACCTACCTACTTACATAATCACCTTTCCGAACACTTCTCGTTCTTACGCACATTAGAACGGAACTTTCCATTCTTAGTCTTTTCCGAGCGCTCCAGGACTTCAGACGGCATTTGTATTCGTCCGAATGTAAAACCCGTCAATTGAGGATACCAACACCATGAGGACACGACAGAGGGAAAAGAATCCTACATGTGCCTGCATATCAGATGATATCTGGGCGCATGGCGATCTCGTGGCATCGCATCGTGGCATGACAAGTTCCCCAAAATCTGAGCCACGATCCCCAGATCAAACCATCAAACCATCAAAGCGTTGCGAACAATCAAAACTCGGCGTCAAATTTCACGTTACGGTCTTTGGGGGCGGACGACGAAACGTCCTTACATTCTCCGTATAAGTGATCGTATAAGAAACAAAGTAGTTTATTCGATGGATCGTTGATGTTGACTCTTCTAGCGTCTCTAGTTTCTCTAGTTTCTCTCCGCCAACCAATGAGCATCAGAAATCCTTCCAAGTATATGCGAGAATGCTTGTTAGAAAACCGGATCTACGTATTACGGACACGGGACTCGGACTCAGCCTTATGCCGATCCGTAATCACGCACGTAAAAAAATTGACATGAACCCCGATCGAGAAATTTGCTACATTTTTTAACTTTGTTCTCGTGGTAAGTTTCTATTGAGTCTCGAGTCTTGACCCTTTAGATACTTAGGCTACAATGAATCAGATGGAATGGCGCGGATGGATTGGATTCCTGGTTCCGCCTTGGTAGAGGGAACGGTGAGTCAATTGTGTTTATATAATATATGTATCAGGGTGCCCCCATGCGAAAGGTTTGTTTACACAAAAGCTTATGAAATACACTCGAAAAATACCTACAACTTTTTCCATCAAGAGTTGAATCATCTTCGTCGCAATGGGAAATACACATTCACATCATCATCACCATGAGTCGAGACAAGATTCAAATTCTCGATGTCCATACAAACGAACCTCAAGAACAAACTCTGAGCATTCAAATAATTCAACATCCACCTCATCTACCTCATCCCCATCAGTATCACGCTCACAATCTACTCGATCTCCTTCATCGCCGCGAAAGTTCTTGGGTCGTCATTCACTCTCTTTAAACGATTCACATAAGATACGAGAACAAACCATGCAAGAGCCGGAAAAAAGACCTCCGATTAGGATTGGATACCCTTATTATGAGGAAGTTACCATGTTAGCCGAGAAGAAAGAGAAGAGGCATAAGAGGCATAGTTTGAGAGGTAGATGAGATCTTGGTTATGTCAACACTTATTCGGGGCTGGTTATCGAATTTCATCGCTGGATTGATGGAGAAAAGTAGACGAAGAAGGAAATACCCAACGAAGTCTATGAGAAGGACTATTTTGATATTTGGGAAATGGGAGCACAACGAAACGGAGATTCCCAGGGCAGAGGATTGGAAACGGCGGACGATGTACTGATACCCAACTCATTTGTGAATTTATTCGGCGTTCAATATATCAATAGGGCGTATGACAGAGAGGCATGGCATATAGCACTCTATATGTACAAACTTGAGACTTAAGAAATTTAAACAATTATCTAAACAAAACCACTCTGATCTCTGAAGAATGTATCTTCCCTTATCATTATGAGTATCTTGAGATTAAAACACCATTGCGCCCCATCCATAAAACATACATACATCACACCGACCCAACACCCTATGACCGATAATACCCAGGCCGTTTCTACTCATTCTTAAAACATATCCGAAGGGCCAACAGGGACTTGCAGTAACGCTAACAATGCAGCGGCAATCGTAGGTCCCAGTGCGGTGATAGCCCTAGGATTAAAAGTTATCGTCCAGACATTATTTATCGTGCATCCAGATGCGATAGGAACGCCATTAAACCTGTCGATTAGAAACGTAAACGCATCGCCCGCACCAGTAATCGCTTCAGTAGCATGCCCCCCAAACATATCACGAGCATATTTGATATTAGCTCCTTGAGAGCAAAGCTTGCTGACAACAGTATCTGTATCCTCGACTTTCGAAACCTCATCACCGATCGCCTTATAGAGAAATATCGGCATATTTGGGGTCCCATATATACCCATTTGTCCGGTGATGGCCAGGACATCCTTTGCAACATTGGTAAATAGGGTTGATAGTCCATTATCAAGATATACACCTATGTCTTGTCCAAGGAAGCTTGCGATGTTGACACCTAAACATTGAGTTGATGCTTTGTAAAATTTGGAAGCTGTTGATGGAACAAGGTTTTTAAGAAGATATTCTTTCAATTCTGGGTAACCATTGGTCAGACCGATAACTCCAGCGGGAATTAAACCAGTGAAGAGACCTTTGTTAGAGGAGAGCATCACAGATGTAATGTTCGGTACAAGACCACCCAAAGCAGTTCCCTTAAAGTTAAGCTCTGGTGCGTAGGAAGGTTGAAGTTCTGCTGCCCATTCAGAAGCCAGAGATCCGCCAGAGTAGCCCCACATTTGATACTCGGCTTGAGATGAAATGCTAGTCAAATCCCCAGATGACAGAGCCGCACGAACAGAATCAAGAGTCGCTTGACCAGCTTGTATACCGGAAGTGAAGGCTGATTGAAGGCCCTCGTAATCGGGAAGATTGACTATCCACCCTTGATTGAGAGCAGCAATGACCAGCAAGGTCTCAGCCGCACCAGAGCCCCCATTTTTTAAACTTGATCCCAACTGTAATATATAAGATGGTGCACAATTTGGCCACGCAGCGTCTGTCGCCATTTGGTAGGATAGTAACCTCGATGAGTTCGCATTCTTTGGCACAATGATTGTTGTGACTGCTGCTGATGCATCACCCAAGCTATCAGTCGTTCTATAGAGAAGTTGATGTGCGCCCTTGACTTGGAATGGCATGACACCTCCAATTGAAAGGTCGTCTATTGATCTGCTGCGTAAGATCGTGCCTGGTTGAGAATCTTCAAGTCCTGTTGGTGGGACATAAAAGGGATCATCTGTGGGAGGTATTGGGAGTGCATTTTGCAAAAGTTGATCACTGGTCGGGACTGCAAATGTGGTGGTAACCCAAAGGAAAATGTACCAAACAGTCGCGAAAATGAACCTCATATTTACAAGCTGTACACCAATAATTCAATTTGAGAGAATAAAAAATGAGCAGAATTGTGGCGGCAATTGAAAAGATTGGAAAGCATGGCAAATAGAATACAAAGGTACATGCTGGCAGATTTATATGAGAACTTCATATTCGAGCTCTGCCGTTGCTGATATATATTTAGACACGTGAGTACATGTTCTCGGTATCCAGCCTCTGAGCACGATTCAAGGGCACACGAGATATGAGTCTTGTGTAGAACTTGCGTTGTACAGATGGACGACCACGTTCCCCTTATACTTTAAACCGAGTTGTTTACTATTAGCAGATCGAGCTTCGATCAGGTGGAAGACCCTTAACTTTTCGGAGAAATTGATCATTATGTTAAGGATGTGAAAATATGGGACAACGAATTGTTAGAAATCTGCAAACTCATCGTTGATTAAAGTTTGCGAGAGGATTGTGATGCGGCAGGGAGAGGTAAATCCGCACTTGAACAAGTAGCTGTATCGGGAATCCAGTCACGTGGAATTAACCTTAAAGAAAGTTAAGCCTTGACGGCAGTCATTTGATTGTCACACTACGCTGAAGCGAAATGACCAAGCTAGCTTTTAGTCTTGAGAAAACAAGACGATCAACGTTGATGCCGCATGGAATATAATTAGATTGTTCGTTCTGGGTCACTTCAACGAGGCCAAGAAAAGCTTATAGGCGGCTCGCTCCCATTGTCCAAACACATTCTGAACACGATCAGATGATGCCACCTCAATACTTTAACGTAAAAATGGGAAAAAGCCACAGACTAATTCTACTCCATTGTCCAGGTTCAAATTGAACATCAGACTGCCGTTGGCCAGTTCGTGGTGCTTTGGGGTGACTGAAATGCTTCCGCCACGTCAAAGGAATCCCTTTTGAGAGGCTTGAAATGACGCCTCTGTCATCATCAATTGAAAATGTCCATATATCCATATCCCTTTTTGGTATCCGGGAACCCGAAACACAACCTCAAAGTACAATCAATACTAGCTTGATTGTGAGGATTTGGCATTCAACCAATAGGTTCCTTCAAGCTATACTACATTCAACTTGGAGCCGTATTAACCTTGATTTCATTTCCGCCGAGACAATATCTTACAAGCCTTGAAGAAAAAACCCATTCTACAACGAAACTTCGAAAGGGATGAGTGGGATGGGATGACATTGATCATGTCAATGTCTAGGTGTTTTTTGCAATGTCACCCTGCACGGTTTATCTCAGCTGGCCTTTAGAATGATGATCATCACTGTAGCTGGCCAAAGTTATTGGCATGGCTTTCCAAGCAAGCGCTGGATGTGGATTGAATGCAATTCTACTTTGTACATATAAATTGCTTTTCTCACTCACAATGGCAGGAGGGTAATTTTTTGGTCAATTGATTCCCGGTTCTCCATCATGCTGTCTATAATCATTCATCTGCTATTCACAATAGCTTCTGCTGCTGTTCTCTCGGACAGACAGACGTTAACAGGTAGTGATGTTTGTCAGCAAATAAGCGGAAACATTACCGGCGAGGTCTACTTCCCCTTGAGTTTGGAACTCAATTTTAAGAAAGATATTGAGCATTATATGTCATCCAGTGTATGTTTTGACCCACTTATTAATTCCTGCCAGAAGAACTTTCTTTTATCTTCTTCTCATTGAAGGAACTGGAGAAGAAAGGGGATTGAGGGGTTGCGAATGCTGATTATATTCTCCATATAGACACAGATACCAATGTGCGTTGTTGAAGTTGCTAGCGATGCAGATGTTTCTACCGTCATTAAGATCATAGGATCTAGAAGAATTCCCTGGGGAGTGAAATCCGGTGGACATGCGTCGAATCCTGGATTCTCTAGTACTCCTGGAGTCTTTATCTCTCTAGCGAGACTGACTCAAATTACACTTTCTGAGGACCAAAGTACAGTTGAGTTAGGTACCGGAAACGTAGGTTACTCTATCAACGCTCTGCTTGTGTTCATGAACATTGACAATTAAAACAGCATTGGACTGATGTTTACACGGTCCTCGAAGGAACGAGTGTTAACGTTGTTGGGGGACGTGTCGTTGGTCCTGGTGTCGGTGGCTTCAGTCTTGGAGGGGGTTATTCCTGGTTGACAGATCAATACGGTTTGACTTGCGACACGATCATCTCCTATAATCTTGTTCTTCCTAATGGTACCATAACCAAAGTTGATTCTTCGAATCCTGATCTCTTCTTCGCCCTCAAAGGTGGTTTAAATCGATTCGGCATCGTCACGAGTTTTGTTTTTAAAACAGTTCCACAACAGAACATGGTATATGGCGGAATTCAGATATATGGGATTGATGCAATTCCTGGTCTTATCAATGCCACGAATACTTTTCAACAAGAGAATACAGATGACAAAGCCCAGGTAATTCTCACCATTAATGGTGGTTTGGTCCCGAATGCCATCCTTATTTCATTCTACGATGGTCCAACTCGACCTGCAGCGTTCGATCCTTTCAACAATGTTGGCGCCATTCCACTGATATCTAATGTCGAACCTCAATCTTTCGCATCATTTGCTAAAGCCACTCCGTCCCCTCTCCAAGCCGGATATAGAGGAGCCTTTCATACCATGATGACCACCAGTCTTACAGTCGGTTTCATGCAAGCAGTCTATAATGAATCTAGGTTTTACGGAGCTCTCGCTATCCTTCATAGTGGAACGTTCATCTCTTACGACATTGAGCCTTTTACCGACTACGGCAAATACGCCACCGATTCTGCGTTTCCTCACGACAGCTCCCCACTGCCATTAAATCTCTATTTTGCTTGGACTCTGGTGACCGAAGATGCATTCTGGAGAGGGGTTATGCAACAGAGCATAGATCATCTAACTGAGGTTGCTAAGAGGGAGGGCATTTATTCCGAAGATCAATATGCATATCCGAACTACGCTTTGAGCACTTATGGCGGTGCTCAGCTTTATGGACCAACGAATGCAGCGAGATTAAGAGCAATTCAGACAAAGTATGATCCAAATGGAGTCATGCTTCTTGCTGGTGGGTTTAATTTCTAGGCGTATATGATGTTTGTCAATAATAGTGAAGGAAGTTTGTAAGTAATTTTTATTGGATTAATAGCATGAAGTTGGTAGCATTTAATAATTGATATTGCCTCATTTCAAGATGACAATAGAAGATTGAAAAATCGAGGTTTTGAAAAGTCTAAGTTTGTTGAACAACATCCATTTGGAATTATGTTGAACGCCATACAGTAAGTGGTACTCAGGACCATTTTGTCGTGCCATATCACCAAAAATCAATTCATATTTTGAGTGTACAAAATTAATCCTGATTATGTCGAGTGAACACTGTGGAATAGCTATGTAACGGAGTTTTAACACTTTCGAAGCCAATGATCAAAAATCTTGGGGTTTGATCTGGTATTCAACTTCTCTTTGTTGTCCTCGGTGTATGTGGTGTAAACGAATTGCAATCCGTACAGTATATTCGTTTTTTAAATCAACCGCATATAGTATCGAAGAGACAACGAGATATTTCATCTAATTAGTCTCGATCATATCTTATAATATACCCCAAATCAGAATTTCGAAGATCTTATATTTACATGAATTTTGGTTGTCTACGACTGTAGCCTCTCGTCCCACACGAAAATCAAGCTCCAAAACCATCAACCAATCAAAACAAAGCCCATCGTAATCCTTACCGAACCACCTCAAATTTCAATTCCGCTCCGAATCCACCCTAATACTCAATTGTATCCCACACCACCACCACTTTACCTCTCCTCTCCATCTCAACATACCACACAACACACGCCGACGATGGCATCATTATTCACATCCCGCGCACTCCTGCGCAGTGCCCCTCGCACATTCTCTGCCGTAACTCCCGCCATCCGCGCCCTCTCTACCACACCAGTTCGTCCCGATGCCTCCGCTTCCACCACGGATAGATTCAGCAACATTCCAGATTTCAGCAAATACAGAAGTAAGAAGAGTGGTGGAAGCAATTTGGTTTATCAATACTTTATGGTGGGAGCTATGGGTGCTTTGACAGCCGCGGGGGCAAAGGCTACTGTTCAAGGTTTGTCTTTTTTCCTTCCTTTGGATATGGGATAGAATTTCAGGTCTGCGAAACGGAAGATTGTCGAATACTGGCAAGGATATTATGACCGATTAGAGAACTGGAGAATATGATATGAAATGCAATTGAAGGAATTGCACCTACGGGACCCATGGACTGACGATGTACTCCAAACAGATTTCCTCGTCAACATGTCCGCATCCGCAGATGTTTTGGCTATGGCCAAAGTTGAGGTTGATTTGAATGCTATTCCTGAGGGCAAGAACGTACGTTCATTATTATTACACCTGCCTCTTCCGACATGATCAAAGACAAATTCCTGACATGAATACACAAAATAGGTCATCATCAAGTGGCGTGGAAAGCCCGTCTTCATCAGACACAGAACTGCCGATGAGATCAAGGAGGCCGAGAACGTCAAAGTCGAGACTTTAAGAGATCCACAATCCGACGCCGACCGTGTCAAGAAGCCAGAATGGTTGGTTATGGTTGGTATGTATTATATTTTCTCCAATCCACACGGTCTAGTCGATGCAAGATATTAATGGAGAATCAAACAGGTGTCTGCACACATCTTGGATGTGTCCCAATTGGAGAAGCTGGTGATTTCGGAGGATGGTTCTGCCCATGTCACGGTTCCCACTACGATATTTCCGGCCGTATAAGAAAGGGACCTGCTCCATTGAACTTGGAGGTTCCAGAATATGATTTCGCTGAAGAATCTTCTTTGGTCATTGGTTAAATTTGAGGATCGAGTGAGAGCGATTTTGTAGTTGTATAAACTTGGAGGACGGAAGAGTGGAAGATAGATGAAACAACGTTTTTATTTTGAACGAGAGAGAATGATAGACCTTGATCTGGAAGCGTTATGGCTTTGTAGAAGGGGTGGTGGAATGGCCTTTGTACATAAGATCGGATAAATGATATCGCTTCGAAAAGTTTCAAAATTTGGATTTAACCACTCACTGTGTTTATGGTTGTTTTGTATATGGAATAAAAGTTTCCAAGTGATCTACCCATGAATTTGATACTTTGCAATGGTTAATCGGGGAGGTCAAAAATTCACAACTAGGAAACAGACAAGTTACAGGTAAATGCTTTCTTTTGATTCACATTATCATATCCCGTAATATTACATCTCCTTCATATGTAGGTCATTTCTTCATCTAAAGCCATCAATCATCAATGTCCATGTCCATCATCCTCTCTCTGTTCCGGATCCAGCTTGATCAAGGTATCTATCCTCATGATGGAAATACAAGCTTCAACCGCCGACTTCAATTGTCGAATCTTGCTCATGCTTGGCTCCAAAACACCAGCCTTAATCTCATCCACTACTTTACCCTTCAACAAATCCAATCCGTAGTTCTTATAGTTCTTCTTCTTGGCAATGGTCTTTTCATCTTCGTTAGCATCGCCATCCTTAATACGTTGCGATAGAGCGTGTCGGGAACGGAGCTGAGCAACCAATTCAGATGAATCTTTAGCAGCGTTGACAGCGAGGGTTTTTGGGATCACGAGGAGAGCCTGAGCAAATTCACCAATGGCAAGTTGCTCTCTTGAGCCAACAGTACCGGCAAATTCTTCCAAATAGATGTGGAGTGCAGTCTCACATGCACCACCTCCTGGAACGATACTTCCGCTCTCTAAAGTTCGCTTAACAGCGCATAGAGAATCGTGAACGGATCTCTCCATCTCGTCGAGTTGATAGTCGTTGGGTCCTCTAAGGATGATGGATGCAGAGGTGTGAACTTTGGTACCCTTGACCAAAATACATTCGTCGTCGGAAATTCTCTCCTGAACAACTTCTTCGGCATGTCCTAATGAAGATGCTTCGAATTTCTCGTCACCGTTCAAATCAGACAATGAGCTGATCAAGGTAGCACCGGTTGCCTTTGCTATTCTTCTCAAGTCCTCCTTCTTACATCTTCGGACAGCCATGGCACCCTTCTCAATGAAGAGTTTCAGGCACATATCGTCAATACCCTTTGTCGTCATAACCACATTTGCTCCAGCCTTGAGGATCATATCGATTCGGTCCATAACAATTCCAGCCTCTCTCTTACGAATTTCTTCTAATTGTGTTGGATCGTCGATTGTAATGTTGACACCGAGCTTCATTCTCTCCTTCTGTAGGTTGATATCTAAAATGGCAATCTTGGCATCCGTGATTCTGGTCTTCATTGCTTGTGATGCAACTGTACAATTCAACGCATAACCCTTGACCAAAATAGACTCCAAAGCTCCTTTACCGTGTGCTTTTAAAATGTTGACAGCCTTGACAGGGTATTTAACTTCCTGTCGGGTATTTGTTGATTTGACTGCCTGCATAGCATCTACAACCATGTTTGCAAAGAAATCGGAATCTGATCCAATAATCTTACTCGACATGGAAGTTTTGGCGATGCTGATCAAAGAGTCCCGACCCAACTGGTCCACCTTCACACTGATGTTCTCGTGCATGTACTTGACAGCTTCACGGAGTGCTAAACGGTAACCAGTGATGATTGTGGTAGGATGTATACGGTTCTTCATAAGTTCGTTAGCTCTTCGGAGAAGCTCTGCTGCAATAATAACCACAGATGTTGTTCCATCTCCAACTTCTTTATCTTGTTGCTGTGCCAAGTCGACTAAGATCTTGCCGGCTGGATGTTCGACATCTAATAAACTCAGAATAGTTGCGCCATCGTTTGTGACTGTAACATCCTGTCTGAAATCAGTATTTGGTGGGGTTCTTTTGGAGTGGACAAGCATACTCCTATATCATCTACCATCATTTTGTCCAAACCACTTGGACCAAATGAACTTTTGACAACATTGGCAATAGCCTGGGTTGCAAGAACTATGAACAGGGTTAATTCACATCTTTTTCGTGAACATCTTAGCTCATACCATTTTGATCTCTAATATCTTGTCCACTGATCTTTTGGCCGCCGAGGACTACTTGTTATTAGCATTTTTACCAGCAAAATTTCTAAGAGCAAACATACACAAAGTTCCGGCATTTCTAGGTTGTTCAAAAAGGGACCCCATATTGTTGATATTCTTAAAATGGCGGAAACTTTTCTGGTAATATTTCTTCTTCGTCGTCGCGAGAGAAAAGGGACGCGAGAGCTTTCCACGCTAATATTTTTAAGCATTTGGCCTTGAAAATTAAGGCAAGAGCTCAGCCTCGTCGAAATACTTAGTGGGGCCGACCAGGCCAGGGGAAAGTCCACTAATAAATCGCAAGCCTGAATAAATCCTTGTCGCTTAAATTTTAGGGCGGGGGAACAGTTGAAGGGAGTCAATGAATCAGTCACTCGTTCAATAAACAAAAGCAACTTTCTTCTTTCACACTTTTCACCACTAACAACCAACATAATCATGGCGGACTCCAATACTCCAGAAGTTGCGCAGGAAGGGCCATCTAAAAGTGCCTTGAAAAAAGCCGCCAAGGAAGCAAAGATGGCTGCAGATAAAGCCGCGAAAGCTGCTAAGAATGCTGCGCTTCCTGTAGTGGGGGGTAAGAAAACAGATGATATTATTGGTATTACTGTCAAGAAATCCGAAGACTTCTCACAATGGTATCAAGAGGTTGTTTTGAAGGCGGAGATGATAGAGTATTACAATGAAATCTCCGGGTTCTTTATATTACGGCCTCAATCTATGTTTATCTGGAACCAAATTCGAAATTGGTTTCAAGCAAAAATCGAGACACTTGATGTAGAGGAGGCTAGTTTCCCCATGTTCTTGTCTTCAAAGTCATTGGAGAAAGAGAAGGATCACGTCGAGGGTTTTGCTCCTGAGCTTGCTTGGGTTACCAAGGCGTAAGTTTCACTATCTTATTCTCCCCTACCCCGCTATACTAACTGTGATAAAGTGGTGATAAAGATCTCGAAGTTCCTGTTGCAGTCCGTCCTACCTCAGAAGCTGTTATGTACCCATACTACTCGAAATGGATCCGAAGTCATCGAGACCTTCCTTTACGGTTGAACCAGTGGAACAGTGTCGTTCGTTGGGAAGCCAAACAAACAACTCCATTCTTGAGAGCTAGGGAATTCTTATGGCAGGAAGGACATACCGCACATCTTACGGAAGAACTCGCCGGGGAGGAAGTTCTTCAGATCCTCGAGTTTTACGCTGGTGTTTATGAGCAATTATTGGCAGTTCCAGTTGTCCGTGGTCGCAAAACCGAGAAGGAAAAGTTCGCAGGAGGATACTATACTACAACAGTTGAAGGTTATATTCCCTCCAACGGGCGCGGTATTCAAGGTGCTACTTCTCACTGCCTTGGTCAAAATTTCAGTAAGATGTTCGATATTACCGTCGAGGATCCAACTCCAAAGAACGGGGAAAAGGCTGGCCATCTTCACGTCTGGCAAAATTCTTGGGGTCTTTCCACTCGTGTTATCGGTGTCATGGTCATGATTCACGGTGATGACAAAGGACTTGTTCTCCCACCCCGTATCGCAAAGCTCCAGGCCATTATCGTCCCAGTCGGAATTACAAATAAAACCACTCCCGAAGAAAAGGCCAAGAGGTACGATGAACTACAAAATATTAAGGACACTCTCAAGAAAGCTGGTGTTCGCGCCGACTACGATATCCGTGATGGATATACTCCAGCTTGGAAATTTAACGATTGGGAATTGAAGGGTGTTCCTCTCCGTCTTGAATACGGCCCAAGAGATGCTGCCCAAGAGGTTGTCTCTTACGCGCGTCGTGATACCGGTGAGAAAGGCACAATTGCGATCGCAAACCTCTCAACTGAAGTTCCTGCTCTCCTCGAAACCATCCAAAGCTCTCTCTACACAAAGGCCGAAGCAGCATTCAAAGCTCACAGACTTGTCATTAACAACTGGAGCGAAGTTGTCCCTGCCCTTGATTCCAAGAATGTCGTTCTCATTCCATCCTGCTTGGGCGAGAAGTGCGAAGATAAGATTAAGGACTTGACCAAGGGAGGTGCTAGTGAAGAAGTTGGACCTGATGGAAAGAAGGTACCAACAATGGGAATGAAGAGTTTGTGTATTCCATTTGAGCAACCAGAAGGTCTCGTCAAGGGTGAAACCAAATGCTTGAACCCAGAGTGTGGAGTTTTGGCAGAGAAATATTGTATGTACGGAAGAAGTTATTAGATTTTTTGCGTACGAATGGGATTGAGGAGTTTGGAGGCAAAGAAAAGATCGAAGGCGTGGATGGACGGAAGAAATTTGATGGATGAATGATGATCAAGATGAATACCTCAACCTGAGTTCAATGATTAGATAGCGAAAAAGCGCTTATTACAAGTTATTTTCCTGACTAGGTTTAGAGCGTTTAGCTGCTTCTCGATATAGTGCAAAGAAAGAAAGAAACTAAAAAGAATACCCACATGATCTCTTTCTCTCTCTCTCTCTCTCTCTTTCACGGCGCGTTTTGACTTCCCTTACCCAGTCGCATCTCATTTACACAAAATACCTACTCAAAATGTAGAATAGGAGTTTATTGCATTAGTATTTATAACACGAGTTTCTTGATTGATTAATGATAGGAATAATCTTTCCATTATCCTCACTCCTCTATAGAAATCCAAATTCACAAACCACGATTTCTATTTCCCCTCCCCTCCCCTTGACTCTCAACTCTCAAGCGAACGAAACCCCCTAATCATCATCATCATCATCATCATCATCACCACCACCACCACCACCATCACCACAGTAATGTAATATAATATAAACCAAATCCCCCCCTCCCCCTACACACACACACATACTTTCTGCAGGACTCTTCCCAAAAACCGACCACTACCTCTCCCCCATAATATAATTACTACCACCTAGTTACCCGGTTTCACATTATACCTATCATATCATATCATATGCATATCTACTCTAATCCTCTATCTCAACTCCAATCAATCATTCCCATCGTACCATTCTTATCCCTCCATTCTTATCCCTCCATAATTCTCATATCCATTTCCATTTTACCTTCCATAACATTACAATAACAATAAAACTAAACCCAACAATCTCAATCCTCCAACAGATATTCATACTTACACACACGCACACTTAGGCTCCTCTCCTGCATCTACAACAGCAACAAAAAAATCAAGAAACTGACATACATACCTATTATAAGTACCTAAGTGAAGTGAGTGACCTGAATTGAAAAAAAAATTGAATCCATGATTATCTATCCATCTGTCGTATTGTATTGTAATGTAATGTAATGTTTTTTATTACCTATGTATCTTAAGTTTACCCCCCGCTTCCCCTTCCCCTTCCCCTACCCCTTCCACTTCCACTTCCACCCCCAATTTCTCTCCAGTCCTCATTTTCATTCTCATCGTCGTCGTCATCGTCATACTCATACTAATGCACTCGCCCCATCACATAATCACATACAGTTACTCTTTTCAATCGAATCAACCAATCAATCGTCATATATCATGCAATCCATCCATCAATTCATTCATTATCAATGGTTCGTTATCGATGCGTTCACTTTCTTTCGTACCATTATTCATCCACCCACCATACTTAATCCATTGATCCAAACCAATCAACTTCTACTCCCCTCTACTCCCTTAACCCCCTCACTCTTCTCCTTTTGTTCCCGCTCTCCTCCACTAAACACGTGCTAAGTCCATCCTAATAGTTTCCCTAATGTTGGTTCTATATCTGGCATGATTTGGTTTACAGAAAGCCCAGCCCCTTACCAAAAATGTGAGTTGCATAGTGTCTATGGCGACAAGAAAATCAGTGGCTAAGGTACTCGATTCGCTTAAACGAAGTCAGCAGAATAAGAGAAACCGCGGAACTCCTCTTGCATAGCTTGAGACAAAACTGTAGATATTTATTAGTAAAAAGTTTTCCATAAAGATGTAAGATAAACATACCAGACTGCACCGGTGTCAAAACAGGGGTGACACTAGTGAATTCGGAGTCGAAATTGCTAGTATCGGTAGCATTGGTGATAGAAGGTTGGAAGGGTGGTGCAATTCTCTTGTGGTAAACATCATCCCAATTAATGCTTCTGAAGAATGGTTGACTCATAATCTCTTGTGCATCAGTGGGTCCACTTCCCAGTCTTTGTTCAGGCTCACGTGTCAATAATTTTTGTAATATCGATACTGAATCACGGGGCATGTGAATTGGGTATAAAGGTTCATCCGCAAGAATGGCATCGTAGATTTCGTCTTCATCCTCTCCCCTGAAGGGTGATTGTTGAAGAAGCATTTGGTAAATGAGAACACCAAATGCCCACCAATCGACTGCTCGACCGTACTTTTTGTCTAGCAAAATCTGATCCACAGTTAGCGTTGTACGATATTAGCCACGGGAAAAGCTTACCTCTGGGGCCATGAATTCAGGGGTACCACAGAAAGTGCTCGTAGTCGAACCATACCACATCTCTTCCTTACAGAGACCATAATCGGCAATTTTGATATGGCCATCAAGTGTCAGTAGAATATTGTCCAACTTCAGATCACGGTAAATAACACCATTTTCGTGGAAGTATTTCAAAGCCAAGCAGACCTCAGCAGCATAAAATCTATGATTGTCAATGGATAGGTCCGATAGAAGGGATAACAAATGACTTACTGTGCACGCTTAGTACCGAATTGTCCTCGTTGAATGTGCAACATAAGATCACCACCACTGATGTACTCCATAACGAAATATACTCTGGTTTCTGTTTGGAAACAGGCATGGAGAGTCAACAAGAATGGATGACGTTCCTTGTTTGCGATCAAGAACACTCTCTTCTCAGACCTAGTACTTTCGACTTCGTCATTCTCAATGATGAACTCCTTTTTCAAAACTTTAATGGCATAAAGTTGCTTAGTTTGCTTGGTCTCAGCAAGCATGACCTTACCGAAATTACCCTTACCCAGAACCGCAAGAAAGTTGAAATGATCAAGACCAATACGACGTCCAGTGCCTGGTTCGTTTGCTGCAGGAACTTGCTTTCGTTGTTGCCCTTGAGGTACGACTTGTTGTGAAGCAGGTTGTGCAGGTTGTGGAATCTCTGGAGGGGGTCCTTGTGAAGGAGGCGCAAACATTGTTGCAGATGGAGGAGGAGGTGGGAGTGGCGAATGTTGTAATTGGGGCATTGGCTGAGAATAACCACTGTCAACATTTGCGTATGCGGCAGGGTTATAAGCTGGCTGTGTAGGCATTTGCGCCGAGGCATTTGCACCATATGGACTAACCTCAGAGTGCTTATCGGGTGCATTGCCAGTCGCGCCTCGTTGAGTTCCAACTTGGTAGGTATAATCGGTGGAAGCTCGGGAATATTGGTCTTTTGGAGGTATCGGTTGCCTACCCCCCATTGCAGCAGTTGCAGCAGCAGCGGCAGCTGTAGCACTTGATGATGATGTGGATGTTCGATCAGGTCCTGCTGGTCGTTGTTGTGGTGAACTTGGTGTATACATTGCCTGTGCGGCTTGAGTAGCTTCGCTAGAGCTGGGTGCCCCATAAGATTTTGCTCTAGGAGGTCGTTGTGATTCAGGTGATCCATAAGAGTTACGATCAGTCGGTGTTCCTTCCGTTTCTGGCTTTTTCTCTCTCAACGTTTTCTCGCTCATGGGAGCAGGTGTCGTCAGTCGTCGTTTTTGGTTTCTAATACCATCAAGAATGGCATTTGCGACCGCCATGGACATACCACAGAAATCTGGAACAAGATGTACACAGTGTGCATGGCATGTAAGGGAACATTCTACTCTTGTTAGTTAAACGAGACTTCGCTTTCGTGTAAAAGTACTTACCTGTGCACTTGCGACAATTCTTCTTTCCAAATGGCAAAACATATCCACAATGACAACACCAGTTGGCGCTCATATTGTTGAACTTCTCGAAACGATGTGGAATACGATGATTGATCTTTTCCTCGTCCGGATCGGTTTCCGCATTGGATTTGCTGATACATTTCGTAACGACTTGTGAGAAACACTTCGTATGACAAGTATATTTGCAGTCCTCACACTGCATACCGGCAGTATATGTAAGAAAGTCTCCACAGAGCGCACATCGCATGATGTTGTAAAATTGTTGCGAGATGAACTTGTGCCCATACATCTCGTGCACTTCTTCCTTTCTTTGACGAATGGCGCCTTTTCGACCAAGGGCAAGGTCAAATGGTCTTCGATCTTTAGTTTGTTTCGTGAACGAGATATTGAGATTTACGGCGCCGCTAGGTTCAAGGGCAAACCACGCATCGATCGGTTGTGGTGCTACCACTGTATTTCCCGGTCCTCCAAATTCGTTTGCTCCGGCTGGTTGTGCTCCAGTTCCCGCGCTACCTGGCGGTGGTCCAAATTGACTCGTGCCAGTCATTGGAAATTGTGCTGGCGGGGCGCCACCACTAGCCATGCGGTCCGCAGAAACCCACCCGGAGTTGTTGATCTCGGCCTCGATTCTCTTCCTTCTCATTTCTTCGACAATGTCAGATATTCGGACCCACAATAAACCAATAGGTAATGCTTGATCGCCAGCTTTGTCGTAAACCGTGAGTTCAATTTCGTTTGCCTTGTCCACATAAATGTTGTGAATTTCATTCTCCCATTTATCAGTTCGGGTGTTTTTCGTTCGTGCAACAACGTTATCTTCTACCTTCACGGCGATAGAAGTTTCCGGACCTCTTGTAAATCTACTGGTTGTTGCATGATCAACATCCTTAACTGCTTGAATGCGGAGAACAAGTTGACCTGTCAAAGGCTTGCGCATATTAGGGGTATTGATACTATCATCTGTTGAAACCTGTTAGCTCGCGAAGTTAGCCAAAAGACATGTTTGAGATCCTACCATCTGGAGCATCCGCTGAGCTCTCCATATCTATATGTAAATCTTCGTAACCTTTCAAAGCCTGCTTGAGGATCTGAATCTTTTGATTACTTTCAACTCGGCGAGCAGCAGCATCCGCTTTGCTCTTCCTATCGCCCTCCATTTGATATAATTGAACCATCTTCTCGATACCCTTCAAATATTGTTTCTCGACATTAAGCTTAAACTCCAATTGTGAAAGCATGAGTTGAATGCGGGGTCCTAGATAAGGGGTATCATACTTGATGAGATCTGAATTGCAAAGTAAGTATTTGTCCATCAATGATAGGATGTATAAAAGTAACCTACCAAGCTTGGTATAATTAGGACGTGATCTAGGCATGCCAGAACCTGGTGCAGGAGGCGCAAAAGGATTTCTCGGTGGCATCATATCACCGTGACCACCAATCTGACTATATTCCTGATCACCATATCCGGCTTGATCCCCCGTCTCGATGGGATTTCCTCTGGCATCCTTGGGCGGCGGGGTTGGCGGCGGAGCGGCTCTATCATCACGCAGACCGCTACTGGGCGGGCGACCAGCACTACTCCCCGCACTACCCGTTCGACCTTCTGTTCGTAGCTGTAATTCTTTCATGCGCTCCTCTAGGTATGAAATATTTCGACGACCATCGCGCATTTGGATATCTATCCTAGCTCTAACTTGCTCATTCTGAGTCTGCTGCCTCATTTGATTCGCGGCATTGAGGAGAGCACGTTCGCGCTGGATCTTTTTGTAGACGGAGCTAAGAGCCTCCTCATCGTTGCTATTCATGATTACGGCTTGGTCCTCTGCCGTCCTTCAAAAAAAACGACTTTGCGTAGATAGGAAGAATGAGTTCTGGGCGAAGAGTTTCAACGTTTGCCCGATTTTTAATATGGTAAGGTTTGTGATGGTCGAGGTGGAGATGGAGTAGGTGGGGTTTTACTATCCGGGCATGGGCTGGAATTTGTTTGTTGACGCCCGATGTTGCTGTTGGAAAAAGGTAATCTTGGCAAGGCGAAGAAGGGGTGGAAGCAAGTACCGGTATGTAAGAGATAGATAAATACAAAGCTTAGGATCTGAAAGCTCTTCTGTTTTGAATTGGCTTATTGCATGAAAAGACTTGTTTTTTCTTATGTCTCTATCTTTATCTTTATGTTTCTTTTGTGTATCAATTCCGCAAGAGTTCTTTTCGTATGGTGTTTCGAGATATGTATGGTGATTTGATTGGAGAGTTGAATGTATGTATGATGGTGGTGTGGTAGCATGTATTCGATAACACCGGTATTGATATGAAGGAAGGGTTGAAAGTTGTTGATGGAGATGAAGATGGAGATGGAGATGGAGATGGAGATGGTGATGTTTGTTGATATCAATTAACTTTGGTTGGAACTTTAAAGTTTCCCCCAATCACCCCGTTGCCTATGTCTTTGATAGCTGGAGGTACCAGATATCGTCCGACCTTGCTGTGCTTCAGGTAGTATCGGTTTTTGCTCAGCCACCATATGCTAGATTCCAAGGTTGCTTGATGACGGGTCGGAAGGAAGGATGAAGAAAAGTTACTTTATGCCGAAATGATATCGATGCTTGAATACCGATATACCTACGTTTCATCCAGATTCCGTGTCTTTTTCGGAGTTTGTTGATCTCTCACACTTGTCTGGATTTTTTGATTCGTTATGGAGAATCGTTAATAAATTCAATAAAGCACCCGGGCACCCTTCATAAATCTCCGTGGCTCTCAATTTCCAAAGAATGCGGCGTAGATTGTCAAGTCATCATCAGTCACAACAGCAGGTGAACAGATAGAGTTGACTACCGGTATCTGTATGAATATCAATCATATCAAACCACTTCCACCTACCTATCTATCATCAAGGCCAATTGCTATCTACAACTACCCACATACAACTACAACAATAACATAAATCTAAACAACATTGATGCACATCAAATAGTCCGCATAATCTTTACTCATCAATAGCTGATCAATCCTTTCAATGTATACTTACTTGCCCAGATGAATATCATGACAATCCATCCGCAAACAAGAGGGGAAAATGCAACGGGTGATGTCCGTGCCACTACTCCTATCAATTTAGGGAATTTAGGGATTCTAGGGTAATCATCGTCATTCTAGTTCAGGGGTTTAGCTTGGAAGGAACACGACCGACGGTATATACAAACGGGAGATAATTACTAAATGTTACTCAATGTGTGTATCATAGAATCATTTTTTTGCGGAATATACAACAACACAGATATATCAGACTCGGATCAAGACGAGGCGATTCACTAGAGCGAGCTTTCACTCCATACTTCTAAATTGGTATCAATTATCTCTCTATCTTCTATCTATCTCTTACGACTTATATTGTTGCTTCAATAACTTTGCTATCGTTGTCAATTGGATATTGCTTGTTCCCTCGTAAATAGAACCAATCATCGAATCTCTCCACATCTTTTCCGCAATTCCTTCACGAACAAATCCCATTCCTATTATCAAAATTTAGTATGGAGCTAGAACCAGAAACGTGAGTTTTTTAACTTACCACCCATCCATTGAACCGCCAACCCACTCACACGTTGAGCGACCT
This sequence comes from Botrytis byssoidea, assembly GCF_014898295.1. Lineage (NCBI taxonomy): Eukaryota > Fungi > Ascomycota > Leotiomycetes > Helotiales > Sclerotiniaceae > Botrytis > Botrytis byssoidea. The sequence goes on from NW_024065849.1 coordinate 1,449,570, forward strand.
GCGAAGCAAAAAGCTTGGCCATGGCTGCATCCTGAACAAAGTTCTCACCCGCTTCCTTCTTGCGTGCAGCGTTGTACACTAGAGCGCGAGCGGCGGCGATTTCTGTATAAGATTGTGCGATTTGATGTTGCATACCCTGGAAATCTCCAACTAATTGTCCAAATTGCTTTCGGTCATTCCATACGTATCTGTTCAAATCTGTTAGCCATTGAAAATCCCTCGAAAAATGCATAATCATGCATACTTAGTAGCGTTTTCGAATGCTCCCAAAGCAAGTCCAGTCATTTGTGCGGCGATTCCAATACGGCCTTCATTCAGAAGGGCAATGGCGTATTTGTATCCTTGTCCCTCTTCTCCCAATAGATTTTCTCTAGGAATTTCCACATCATCAAAATTGAGAACACAAGTGCTGCTGGCTTTGATGCCAAGCTTCTTTTCCTTCTTAGCAATAGAGAACCCCTTCATTCCCTTCTCGACAACGAAAGCGGAGATTCCCTTGTAGCCTTTACTATGATCGAGGTTTGCAAAAACAATAAAGAATTCTGCTTCCATAGAATTGGTGATCCACATCTTGCTTCCAGAAATCGTATATCCTGAATCTGTTTTGGTAGCTTTTGTGGCAAGCGCAAAAGCATCGGACCCAGATACTGGTTCGGACAAACAGAATGATCCAACAGTATTCGTAGCCAATTTTGGCAACCACTTGTTCTTCAACTCCTTACTCGCATATTTGATAACCGCAGTGTTGACCAAAGTATTATGCACATCCACCAACACACTCACACTTGGATCGACTCTTGCCAACTCCTCGATTCCCACAATCGCTGCCGTAAAGTTCATTCCTGCACCACCATACTCTTCAGGTATTTCGACTCCCATAAGTCCTTGTTCAAATAACTGTTCCACAACCGCAGGGTCCATGCTCTCGGCCTCATCCATGTCTCGTACTTTTGGCGCGATGATATCGTTCGCAAATTTAGAAACAGATTCCGACATGGCCAGTTCGATTTCAGATAGATGCGTTATAGGAGTTGGAGGAATCTCGGTTATGTCGACAGGATCTGAACGAAGGCGAGAGGTGGCGGAAAGAGGACGGGCACTGCGCTGATGTTAGACTGAAAGGAACGATGGGTAATAAAATGAGAAAACACATACTGTTGATATATTCTACTCTGTCTAGTAAGTCTGATTGCAGGTCTTGCAGCAGATGCTGATGTACCAGCTCTTCTCACCACCGGTGCTAAAGCTTTAACAATTGAGGACATTTTTCTTTCTTCCTTTATTACGTCAAATGAGTATTGAAAGGTAGCAAAATATATTGTGAGAGTTTTCGAGAGAACGGCAAGAGCTTTTATAAGTCAAAAAGCAATGGCTAAGTATTCTAAAGGAGAGGCAATTACGATTCGTGAAACTTAGTCGTTGGTGTTTACGGAGAAAGGAAACAGCTCGGCTTAAGATATCCTCGGTTGTTGGGCCGGTGGCCTTGGCAAGCGATGCATTCCCCAGATTCACAAATTTCGTATCACCGAAAGCATCACTCATCAATTTGGTGGTGTGAACACAATTGATAAATTCATGACTCGTCTCGATAATCATCGGGGTTTGTAAAACTCTAGCAATCGAAAACATACCTCCGCACGCGCCGTTCACATTAATTTTCGGGGTTTTCAGTGCCTTCACGACCAAAGCTATGACCTTTAACCAATTAACACATGCAAAATGCGGGGTGACTAGGTAACTTCAACCACCCCACTGCACCCTTTCAGCCGTCGACGACCCGACTACTATCCGATCTGTATCCGACCCGTATTCGTTTCAATATAGTTCATTCCACTGTTCAGACAAGAATCTTAAGAATAATCAGCCACCGATATTCGAATAAAGTTAATGCATTAAAGTCTTGTATAGTGTATAGGAAATGAAGTTGTATTCCTCCCTGTTGTAAGCTATGATAACTAACCGAATGTTACTGCAACTTTTCGCGGTCCTTCTGATGTTTCAATATCAAATAACAATTTCCATCAATAAATTTCAAAAATCTCAATGCAAATAAGAAAGCAAATCTTTCATATTGACGCCATGGTCCCCTCCACATATGCCTGCCAGCCATGTCCCAACGTCTTGGTATCAATTAAAACGCCATGGCACTTCCGCTCAGTACCAAAAATCCATATAGATATGTAATCAAATTCAAAGCCCATTTCATTTTCGAATTCCAAATTTTGTCGTGCAGTCGATCATCATGTCATCATTCCGTATGCTCAATCGTCTTTCTTCTCCGCATTTGGTAATAAGAACCAGCAAAGCATCATGACAGCAAAGAGACCTAAAGCAATAGGATGCAAGACGAAATTGCCAAAGGACTCAGCCAAAACTCCGGTGGTGAAAGGAGCAATGGCACCACCAGAACTACCAAGAGCACTGATGACACTCATTCCACTGACTTGGTATTTGCGAGGGATGATGCGAGTGAAAACGTAGGCAGCACATGGGTAGACGGGCCCAAGAAGGAGACCGACGATGGAAACCGCAACAGCGTCTCCAATGACGTTCGGAACACCCCAAACGATTCCTTCGAAAGCAGCTGATAAGACCACAACGATAATCACAAACATCTTTTCACCAATATTGTGCCCGACAGGAGATAGTAAGAAACGACCGAGTGTGATACCACCCCAGAAACCAGAAGTAACATATCCAGCATTGTTATTAGCACCTCTGGTTTGTTGCAAGAAGTAGACAACCCAGCCGGAGATAGAAACTTCCGCACCTTGATAGGAGAAAATGAAAATGGCACCGATCAAGACAGCTGGTAATTTAGCAGCTTTCAACATTTCCATCAAGTCCTTCTTTGCACTGGACTTTGGTCTGCTTCCTGATTGAGTCAAGTTGAGCAGTGCCGTTTCATTTGGATCCTCGTAGTCCCAGAAAGCCCATCCGGCAAATACTAAATTTACGAGCATTATTCCAAGCGGAATAAAATAGTAACGACTCCATGAAATGCCAGACGAAACGAGTGTGGTGGCTACCAATGGAGCAATGATACCCCCAACTCCGTAGGAACCATGCATGAAGCCCAACATTTTAGTACCATTATCGAGGTTAGCTGCGAAAACGTTTGACAACGACAAGTTAATTGCCATGCCAAATCCGATGAATAAGAATGCCAGGACAACCACTGGGAATGGAGGATTGGGAACGATCATCACATAGCCAATAACCATGAGGCCTTCAGCAAACATTATAGATTTGGCTCTTCCAAATCGAGATTTGATAGCATCTATGAAAAAGGCTGCCGAAATATAGCCTATTGCCTGCGTGATGAATATGAGAGATACGAGTCTTTCTTGAATGTTATATGCTCTAACGTTTAATCAGTAATAGTTATTGTTTCTTGGGAATGAGTTAACGTACATGATCATCCTTGGAATCAAGGGTCCAGCTGCAGCATCACTCAAACCGTTGCCAAAGTTCAGCAAACAGGTCGCAATCATTCTGTATCTATTCTTGGGAGGGTTAGAGAAGCTTTGAACGATGTATTCCGGCTCGTCATTTGGAGTTTGTGGTCGACTCTCTTCCAGCGCGCTTGGGGATGTTGAACCCTGCCAACCTGGAGTTGTCCATCCCGATCCAGGTTCTACTCCAGGTGTGGTGGTTCCAGATGCAGATGGTCGACTGACATTGGATCCCCATTGTAAATTATCGAGTTCAATGGCATGAGGTTGTTGGGCTGAGTGATATGTTCTGGTGACTGATTTCTGAGGGGCGGCGATGGGTTCATTGTTCGCTGCCGTACCAGCAGCAACAAGTTCATTGTTTGTCGATACGACGTCGAAGATTGAAGAGAAATGAGCAGCCATTATGACTGTGATAGAATTATATATGCCAAATAAGGTATTCAGATTACATGAAAGTGATTTGGAGTAGGTGAACGTGTATATATATTGATGGTTGAGGTGATAGATGATAGGGAAAACAAGAAGGAAAAGGGAGAGCTCAGTGATATATGCAAACAGTTTCTATTTGAACGATGAGGAAGTTAATATTTGGAGGTCATACGAAGTCCTTACTAATGACGAATAGTATCTGGTAGTCCCTATAGACTAAAAGTGATAATCACCATCCTAAGTATGAAATTTGCGGTTTGAAGTAGACTAAAATCACTAGATCAGGACCGGTGGGAAGGCTAAAGGCTTAACAATAAGGGTTTGGGGAGCTGGGGAGAATACCAGCTCCATACCAGTGCATACCAAGTAGGAACTCCGCCAAATGTGGAGAAACTCAACAGGTTTTTGAAAAATTGGATCCATGATAAGAGAATGACTGTCGTAATTGGATCTCGATATATTCTGGAATGCATCTGGATATATGGGAATACTTCGGACAATGCACTTTATACATACATGTAAGCATCTTAAAAGCATTTTGAAAAAGTTTCAACGTATAGGGCTTCGAAAATATATTAAGCGGAGTTGCCCAATACGACCTTGAGTCATAAATTAATGTCTTCTAGATCTTTTCTATATCAGGGCGTCAGGGTCTTCGGCTAAATTTCCCATGGACAATACGGTCACGGATAATAATAATTCCGAACCCCGCCAAAGAAAAATTATTCCCAAGTACGAGTACCTTTTAAAAAAGTTGATAGACATAGCAAATCAGCTTGTTAATTTCATCATCCTTGGATTTTCCACAAAATTCTATCGTGAGGCCTAGACCTACTCTTTTTTTGAACTTCAATTTTCAATCAATTCAAATCTCACCACATTTTATTTTATAATGGGTAAACCAAAGCGGAACGTCTTTGCGGCCGCCGAAGAAACTTCTACCCCGCCAGATACATTGACACCAACACAATCGATTGCTCGTGTTATCAAAGCTGAAGGAAACAGCTTATACTCTTGCACTCTCACTGACAATTCAATCATTCTTGTCGAATTGCCTTCTCGATTCCGTAATACAATTTGGATCAAACGTGGTGGTTATGTCTTGATTGACACGAAAGATGCAAATGTGAGAGAGAATAAGATTGGTGGTGAAATTATAAATGTTGTCCGGGATGAACACATTTGGCGAAAGGAAGCTTACTGGTAGGTCTTCATATCGTGCACTAGTTGGCTCGATTTCCTGACACCCCATCTCAATAGGCCCAAGGAATTTCCAAAAAGCTCCGCATATATGGAGGATTCGGATGACGAGGAATCGACCGTAGGCAAAATGCCACCATCAGACTCGGACGAAGAGTGATATGGCCAAGATCCGATATGTTACAAGATATCAAATGTTCTGGGGCGAGAAGGAATTTTGCTCACGCCTGATTAAGCAGCTTTCTTTTCGACGGCCCCTTGGCCTTTGGGCGCAACAAAATCAAGCCTGGTTCCCCACCATACACCCGCCACGGTGATAAACATAATTCCAACTACCACCAACGAGCTTATATCAGTACTTGGGTATACATTCCATGCCCATTCCTGCGCCCCCCATAAAGCATATTGAAGGATTGGGTGCATGCCACTACGCCAAAGTAAGAAAGGGGTAGCCCATGCAAGATAGGCAAAGAATTGGTAATGCAAAGATCGAGCGAAGAGCATACCAATTGTGGTAGCAGTCAGGATGGTTGTCATAATATAGTTTGGTGATATCGTATGGGAGCAGGCGTGCAGTCTTTGTCCCAGTGGTTCCTCAAATCTCAGCGCACTTCGAATTAAATCCATGATTGGCCTCTCCGCTGGCTTGAGCCATCTAGTCATTGCGAACAAAGCTAGAGTACTGATATGTCCTACCAATAGAGTTATAGAAAATTCCTTACTCAGGAACTTTTGTTCTCCCAAAAATCTCCAATTGACTGTCCATCTGAAAAAGAATACCCTTGAAAACTCAAAAGCTCTACTCAAATAACCAATTGCATTTGTCGGGAGGAAGGAAAGTGCAATTACAACTTGCAGTTGTGCCATAAGCCATGCTTGTTTAAGAGCTCCTTGTACCCCCTTTGTCAAGAATAACATCATTCCAATAGAGGGCAATGCTAGTAACAATGACATCTTAATTCCCAGACCCCAACTATATGCCATGCTCCCAATTGTCCATAATCTGCGCTGGAAGAAGTAGATCGCAACCCATAAGAAGAAAACCGCGAAGCCATCATTGAATAGTCGAAGAACAAATATGCTATGTAATCGTTTTGAAAGGACGAGCATTGGAAATATATAATGCGGTGCCTAGATTCCAAATTGAATATTAGTCCATACTCTCTGACTCCTTTGCTCCAATTCATATTCAATTAAGATAACCTACCTTAGCCCTCTTATAACAAGCCAAAACAACCCCCAAAGTCCCCAAATACAGAACTCCAAATATGCGCTGCGCAACCAGTATATCACGTCCATGATCAGTTATCCACCATAATGCATAGTATATCCATACATGTGCGGCTGGATATACCAATGGGCCGGTTCCACCTTTGATTTGAGTGTAATCGCGCTCGCCGGAGTCGTATTGGCTGATCTGTTCCATGTAGGCTTTCCAGTCTATTTCTGTGTCTGTGGGGAGTTAGCGATGGCATGATGGAAGAGGGGGGTTGGGGGCACTACGGAGAAAGAAGAAGAGAAAGAGGGAACATACAGGGTATGAAATAGATTATAGCACTGCATAGGAAAGCTTCAAAGAGCAGGATGAGCGGGGGAACATAGCGTGAGAGCCAGTGTTCGCCCATTGCTAATTGTTTGAGCTGAAGGTAGACATTCGCGGTTAGGGAGATGGTAGCATTATCCTCCTTTCTCGAAGCTGGAGGGGCGGAAGCCATCGTTGCAAAAGTATAGATGTGCACCGCGAAAAAGTTGGATTGAAGATTCACTAATGGATCAAAAGAAATGGTAAATACAAGAAGAGAAAAGGGTCGGAATTAGAAGATTGGATGAGAGGATACGAAGAGTGTGAGAAATTCGCGCGCAGTGTTACGTAGCTCTAGAAAATTAAGCTTTTAGTAGTGCTGCATGGATGCTGGGAATGTTTACAGGGGTATTTGTAGAACTAGCTTACTAGAAATGAATGAGGAGTTCCAAGGTTCTTCTTCATATCTCCAAAGGTAATATTCGCGGATTCACTCATTACAGACCGATGTGCATACCTAGTATACCTAGGTAGGTACATATCAATATTCATCATATCTGATATCAAGTGATCAGATGACTAGGTATTTTTCATTATCAGAAACGGACAAGTGATAGTTCCGATGTCTTTGATTTATCAATCTACATCCCGTTTGACTATTTAACAATCCCTCTGTTCAGATTGCACAACATACACACAGCCGTCGAAGTTTGGACTTTTTAGACTGGTTTCATATATTCCCTCGTCTTGACAATTTCTTGGAGTTTTTATCTTTCTTCCGCTTTGGTGTATCTTTCTTTCTTGAGTGATCCAGCGTCCGCGTTTGCGATTATACATGAGAAGTGATGCCAGTACTGTGAAGGTGCGAGGTCATCAACACTTTTGATCTGATATGAAGTTCTAGATGGAGACCAGACTGCAGCACATTTTCCAGAGCTCGACGTTATGTTTCAGGGCTATACAACGAAAGTAGCCTACAGTCAGAGGTTGCTTCTAGTCAATGTTATATCGGGTGATATTGTGCTCCTTTCTAGTCATGAATAATGACGGTGAAGGCCAAACTGGAAAGATGGTTGGTGCAATAATGCGGATCTTGGTGCTATCGCCCTTTTTCGGACATGAGCGATCGAAATTGAGAAAAGCGCATAGGGATCTGAACGACGAAGCTGCCATTGGGTCCTCATTCAACTACAGTCGTATATACTTCAGTCTCTACCCAGTATCAGCCCAATTCAGGTTGGAAAGCCAACCTACATTCATTCTTCTGCAAGCAAAAACGAATCACTTCATCGTGCTTCATAAATTCTACCTATGAGTTCCTTCCAGGCGGGATGAGGAGGTTCGTGTGACAGCTTATCGATACCTCTTCTTAAAATGTTTATATTCGTCTTACAGCATCAGGTCATAGTGGTTTGGCAGTACCGTATTTACCATCACTAGATATAATTCATATATTCTGGCTTCATCGTCTGTTTGCTTGCCATCTAGCACCTCGATTGCTAATTCACGATCATACATTCAGCCCCCTCCGTCCCTTCTCTTGCGATTTGACTTTCATGGCGGCCAAAGTGCAACTTCGAGTTCAGAATCATATTGTCTTTTTGTTACGATTTATGATCTTCTAAAAACTTCAGACCTTACTCTTGTATCTTTCTCAACTGATCACCCCTATTTTCAAATTCATTTACACATACATTCGGCCAAATCTCTTAGCGTTTTCGTCTTATATGACACCTTTATATTTCCCAATAGTTTGATTCATTGACACACATCCAATAATCAGAGTAAACAGATATCAGAACAAAACCCCCAAAAATTGTTGATCAACTGTAGACAATGGAATGGTGGTAATCAACATTGTCTTCACTCATATCCCCGCGTAAGTTCTGAAGGAAATGGGCAAATCCAGCTGGCTTAAATTATCAGTCTTCTTCTTCCTCACCCCAACCTTCTACACTATTTTCTCACAGAAGTCTATAAGACTTATGATAACAGGGAAATATCATGAAATTCACTTCTGTCTCTTATTCGTCCTTCCCATAATGGGCTCAGTGAAAAGAAACAGCCTAGTATAGCTTAGTCTACTTCTTCTTCACCTCATACTTCACTTCTATACTTGCGTCTTTCAGAAGCGGAAACCCTTACAAAAATCATTCTTCAGGTTCAAAAATTCACTTCAACCTCCTCTTCCCTTTCCATGTGGCTTGAAAATATTGAAACAGTTTCAATATCTAAGCTTACCTAGTCTCCTTCCTCTTCTCAAGCTTTTACAATTCCTGCTCCCTTACAAAACCATCACCACCACCCGACCCTCCACGTTTTTTTCTCCTCTCAACTTCGCCCACAACCAATAATTTACTCGTACAATATATCTACAACAACTTCATTTCTCTCGTGAGAAGGCTATCTTCTACTTACATTTTTGCAAAGTAACTTTGCGACAATTTATTTACATTTTGGATCTCGAAAGTGAGAAGGGCGGTTCTTTGCGGCTTCGTGATGGCAGTATAGGATGCGTGAGACAGCATCGCTTATCCATACCTCCACACAGTGAGCACTTTTCACTTGGATACCTATTGTCCATCTTACCTTCATGTTCCTCTTTGCCAAAGCCAGAGCTTGCAAGCTCTTTTGATCATGTTTTTCTGATTGTTCGCCCAAGTTTCTGAAAGTCTGCTTTTGGCCCTTGGCATGAGATCTCACCTTTGCTGCAACACACCATTCAATCCCTCTTCAATTCTAAATAGATGCTGATATTCTTTCCAAAGGCACAAATCATCATTCTATAACCACTCAACTCGAGTGAAACTACTGACTGAAGACGTACGACATTCATTCCTCAACTACCTTAATCCATCCAATCCGGCATCTTATCTCGCAACAGACCAGTTCTTCCCCTGAAGATTTGTATTCCTTACTTCAGTCTCCAGATTTTTGAAATCAACTCCTACTTTGGTATTCATCAGCAAACCACGCTGGTATTACGTATCCCGCTTTCATTCTAAAGTTTGATTTTTCAATCCCAGATTCACTCGATTCGCTTTCTGCTTTTGCAATTTGCAACATCAACAACCTGCCTCTTCCTTCTCAAAGCCTGACTATCTCGTAGAATACTCTTAAGGGCAAGTAGAACAACTATTTCAAAAAGCATTATATCGATGCTATGTCTTCCAGCGAGGAGGAAATATTTGAGAACTACCCAGGCGGAGGGTATGTTGATGAACTTGTTGAAGCCGACAGAGGTCAAGATTTTGATAATGAGAATCCCTTGACACCCTTTCAAGTTCAGCGACCTACAAACTATGTTACACCGCCCCGACCTCAACGCCGGATGCCTATCCAACTTTCCACAATTCACACGGGTGCTTTAGAAGTTCGTCAAGAGGCCTCACAAGGACCTGCACTTCGCGTTCCATCAACTCCCGAAGTTCCTCAACAGTCTTCAAGCCCAGAGATTAGCGGCAGCCCAGATCAAGGAAACATTCTTTCAAGCCCAGAGGTTAGCGGCAGCCCAAATGAAGAAATTGTCTCTTCAACTCCTCAAGAGCAAAGAAGCCCCTCAGCCGTTCTGCAAAGTCCTTCCATGTCAAATAATAGCGTGCAAGACGTTCCGAGTCCAACAGTTGATTCTGATATCGAAGATAGCTCACCAACAAGTACCCAAGATGCAGATAGAACAGGTGCTGACCTAATGCCAAGTATCGAGTCACCAGACGTCGAAGATGAGGAAGATTCCCAGGCTACTCTTGACCATGGCAGAAGTCAAGTGGTTACAAACGATTTGTACGATGTGAACCTTCAAAGATCTATTCGCGCACCCCTACCAAAGTCCAGCAAGAATCGCAAATCTATATTTGGTACGCCACATAATTCCAACAGTCGATCTACCGGAACTTCCAGTCATATTCAGACCCCAAAAGAACCACGTCAACAAAGACAAGCAGAAGTAGTTGTAATTGAATCCGGCTCCGACGACGATTGCGTTTTTATAATGAGTAGACCAGCACGCCCCGGAAAGCCAAAGATAAGCAATCCGCCTCCTGTTATAAAGAATGAGCCAGTCTCTGATTCGACCACGAATGTAAGCACACCAAAGATAGCAAGTGTCAGCCCTGACAAGAGTGTACCGCCTGATGATTTTTATAGAGAATCAAGCCCCACCGAAGAAGAAATGATCGCAGCTCAAGCATCAATTCTTGGTCAAACTATACGTCGAACTCAATCTGAGGAGGAAGACTCTCCCGGACCCGTGAGAGATGGTAGGAAGAGACGCAGAGAGAGTATGTCGTATCCCGAGGATCAAGCAGATGTTGATAATGCTATGCAAGTCGATGAAGATGATAGTGATTGGATGCATGATCAAGAAGATGGAGGCGACGATTCACAAGAGGAATATGAGAACCTTGTGAAGTTACGAAATGCTTTGAGCAAGGAACTAGATAAAGGAACTCTCGGTTTTGCTGAAAGAGCTGAACTCATTAGGGTCAATCACACTCTTGCAAAGTTGGATCGCCTGAAGACTGCCAACGCTAGAAGTGCTGAGGATGAGGACGAAGATGAAGACGAAGAATCGCTGTTCGTTCCCGAAGAAAGGCATCGGAGATTTCAAGATGTTGCTGATAATGGCGAAGGTCCATCTTCAAGACCTGGAGACAGATTTGAAGATATTTATGATGATGATGCAGGTCTTGCTAGTATGCTTCAGGAAGAGTTTGACGATGACCTTTCCAAAAAGAAAAAGCCCAAGAGAAAACGGCAAGCCCCAGCCAAGAATGCTCGAGAATTTCAGGCCAGGGAACAAGCCAAAATTCTTGAGAAAGAAAAAGCAAAGTCGCAAAAGCAAAAGGCCGGTGGAAGTGGTGGTAAGGGCGGGAAGACCAAAGCCGGACGAAAAGGCAAAGGCAGGGGCAAAGAAAAGGAGAAGAGATCCAAGAAGGGAGCTGTTAAGGTTGATAGAAATATGAAAGAGGCTCGGTTCATGGGACAACGCGGAGGACAAGATGATGTTGGACAATTGATTTTGGATGATCTCATGAATAGCGATGCGATCGGAGATCGTCTCCAAGATCCTATCTTCAATTGCGCTCCCGAACCAGAACTTGGCGGAACTCGAAATAAAGCCACCCAGCTTCAACAATTGTTCGCCAATATTCCTGAAGGTAGTAGTAAGACCAAGGGAAAATCTGACAAAGCAAAACTTCTGCAAGCTTCTCGAAGTTTTGGTTATGCACAAGTCAAAGCAATTAATGGAAAATGGCTTGTCAAGGGAATGAAATCGACCTTGTACCATCATCAGCTACTGGGTGCACAATGGATGGTTTCTAGAGAGTTGAGTTCTGAACCACCTCATGGTGGTCTACTTGCCGATTCCATGGGTCTTGGAAAGACTGTGCAAACTCTGGCTTGCATGGTTGGCAATCCACCCACTGAAGAAGATAGAAAGCGCGGAGTAACGGCAACGTTGATTGTTGTTCCATCTTCAGTCATCTCCCAATGGTTAGAAGAAATCCGGAACCATGTCCACGAAAAAGCATTCCCCAAGGTGATGCAGTATAAGGCATCAATGAATATCCCCGAAAATGTCCTCAAAGATTTAGACATCGTCGTTACTTCCTACACAGAAGTTATGAAGCAGTTTCCCTTCCCCGACCGTAAGGGCCGAGAAGATATTGCTAGGCATGGATACAAAAAATGGTGGAAAAACGCACATGATCAACTTGGCGACCTTCACAAGATTAATTGGCGTAGAGTCGTTCTTGACGAAGCTCACGCGATTAAAAACAACTCTGCCAGAACAAGTTTGGCTTGCCAAAATCTGAAGAGCGTTTATCGATGGTGTTTGACTGGTACTCCCCTTTTGAATAGGCTCGAAGAGTAAGTGGACTTTGCCCAAAATTCTTGCATTTGATTGTTGAAATTCTATTTGAACAATGGGAGAGCTGGTTTGACCACTGGTCGCCAGAGGCCATCCCATTGCTCAATACAATTTGAGACAATCAGAAGCTGACAATTAACCTAGGCTTTTCCCGTACCTTCGATTTCTCAAAGCTAATTATGCAATGGATTGGAGGACTTTTCAACAATATTTTTGTGATCCTGACGCTGACGATTGTAACAATCGTATTACAACTCTTTTAAGTTACGCTATGATGCGCCGTACTATGAAGACTACGATCCTCAATCGACCAATCATCACTCTCCCCAAGCCCCACCCTGTTATGCAACAGCTCAATTTCTCTCGAGAAGAAAGGATTATTTATCGAATTGTAAGTGTTTCAGGTGGTTTGGGACATTCAAAAACTGACTTTGCTACTATAGACCGAGAACCGCTTTCGGGCAAACCTTAATGTGTTTTTGGCCAACGGCACTGCTCAACGAGCCTACGGAGTCTTCTTCGTTCAATTGCTTCGTCTTAGACAATGTACCTCTCACCCTTTTATGCTTGAACCCACGATGAGAGAGTCCTGGACTACCGAAGACGTTGAGCGACTTCGCAAGGAGCTTGGCAAATTCAAGGACACAAACGTAGCGTTCTACGAGCAATGTAAGCTTTGGGTCACTGAAAGTGAAGAAGAGAGAGCGGAAGCTATAGCTAGAGGTGAAAAGGGAGCCGAAGCTATCCCTTTCGGACTTTCCAAGTTTGGTGAAAATTTCAAATTTGATAGTGCTTTGGATTCGCTCAATGAGGAAGAGCTTTATACTCGGATTACCTGTCATCTTTGCTCAGATGTTCCAAATGAGCCTGTTATTACTGATGTAGGTTGAAAGGTTCAGAAGAGTTTGTACCAATGCTAACATCTTTCAAGTGCTCTCACATTTTCTGTCAGAGCTGTTTGACCAATCATCTACACACGCAGATACACTTTTCCGATGGTGATGATACGGTAAGCACTATTCTATACAAAAATCTCAAGACTTCTAATAACAAGTACTAGTTCAACGTTTGTCCAAAATGTGACATCATCTTCACCAATGCATTACCCTATAAAGATCTCGAAATTCCTGATGATGATGGCATGGATACTGGCCACAACCAAGCTCAAGAATCCGAAAGCTCATCTAGGGCAACCAAGCGCCGTAAAACCAACAATGACAATTCTCGTCGTACACATGGAATCAAAAGCAAAGGATTGGATGCGCTTGACTTTGAACCCTTTGCTAAAGACGATACTTGGGTTACTAGATCAGATTACGATCCCAAATTTCCCCTCATTCCAAGTGCAAAGACTACGGCGTTGAAAGCTTTGCTCTTGAAAGGGTTCGAAGAGGCTCCTGATGATAAGGTAAGTTGGTCCAAATAATCCTCCATTTCCGACTTTTGAATATCCAAATCAAAACTAAACAATCAATTCACTTTCTAGGTAGTTATTTACGTCCAATTCCGCACACTAGCCCGTATCATCGGCCGCATGTGCAAAGCTGAAGGCTGGGGCTTTTTATACCTCACCGGCGACGCCTCGCTCGAGCATCGAAGCAAAGCCATCAAAGCATTTCGAAACCGCGACGACATTCAAATCCTCATCGCCGGCCTCAAATGCGGTGGTCTCGGACTCAATTTCCCCTTTGCAAATCGCTGCATCTCACTTGATCTCTGGTGGAACCACGCTGTCGAACAGCAAGCTTTCGGTCGCATCTTCCGCATTGGTCAAAATAAAGAAACGTGGATGACGCGACTCGTGGTGGCGAATTCGGTGGATATGCGATTGTTGGGGATGCAGAATTGGAAGCTGAAAGCGTGTGAGAAGGCGATTGATAATAATGGATTGAGTGGTGCGAGTGGGAGCGCGGGCGGAACGTTGAATTTGTCGCAGTTGGCGAGGTTGTTTGGATTCTTGAAGACGGATGAGGATAACAATTTGTTGAGGATTGAACCGGATTATGAGGATGGAGAGGATGCTATGGATGGGGGAGGTGGGTAGGGGAGTGGATGAGGAGAGGTGGGTGGGCTGGGTTTGGGCGGTTGACATTGAGACGGAGATGAAGATAAATTGGAACGCGAATCAATATTCTTTGAAATTTTAGGGCTTGGGAAACTGGGAAGCTGAGAATTAATTGAGAGGTTATTATTTTCCTTTTTACTGGAGGCGTTCATTGGTGCGAGCTGGAGGAAGTTATTATTATATTATCATTGAGTGGTTTTTGGGGGGCACGCGGGCGTTTTATTGATTGGCGAAAACTTAGGGGGGAGAGATTTTTCTGAGGGGTTTATCATCTTCAAAGTACATACATACATACATAGTTATATATTAGAAAATCCAATACAGGAAAGAATATTAAGTATTCCAATAAAATCTTCAAGTTACATACCTACATATCCACCTACCTATCTACCTATCTAGGTATCCATATCAAAATCTCAAATCGTCAATTCGATTTCAAATATTCGATGTTCGATACTTGATATTTGATAGTCGATATTCAATATTCAATCCTCCATTCCGGGTTTGATTTGTAGAGTCAGAGGAGAAGTTAGTGTTTGGATATAACCTTAATTCTAGGTTTAGTTTTAGTTTGGAGCTTGAAGAGTGAGAATTTGAGCATGGACATTGGAGATCGAGGGAGGGAGAGGAGGGAGATCGAGGGGATGGAGGCTACCTACACAAAGAAGATGAGAGAGAGTGAGAGTATGGGCTCGAGAGGGAAAATCATCAGAGAGGATTTCATTATTGTTGTCTCATCTTACTAATATTCTCTCATCCCTCCCTCTCTCATTGTTCCCTCTCATCATTCTCTTTTTTCTTTCACATAGTTTGTCTCGGGGCGTTCTTTTGAGATATGGAAGAGGAGGAAGAGGAGGAAGAGGAGGAGAAAAAGTCAGATATTTATTTCCTCTTCTCTATCTTCTTCTCTAGACTAGCTCGTTTGTTGAGTTTCATTTAGTTTTGTTTCTCAATTTCTGTTCTAAATCGTTTGATTTTGAAGTTGTATATAATAAGAGATACTATCTTCATCCTCATCTTCATCTTTCTATATATACATATATACCATCAAACTACACTTTCAAAAACCGAGCAGAACCTCAGCGAGAGCGAGGACAAAGAAATTAGGGGAAAGTGGAGGGGGAGTAAGGAAATTGGCGCATTTTCTCAAGAGAATGATCTCAATCTCCAGTATACATGTACATAAACAAACATCATTAATCCATAGATAATCATTGTCAAAAAGGAGAGCGGGAGAGGGGATCCTGTATATGAGATATTCGGTTCATCTATGATTTATTCAGATTTTAGATTTTAGATTTACTTATATTCTATGTGTGTAGGGGTTTCTTTTCTATAGTTCTATTTATATACATGTCTGTCTGTCTGTCTTTCTGCCTGCTTGCTTGCTTGCTATATCGTTCCCAAGATGTCGAATGTACAATAATTACATTCAATTGAAAAACGCCGGTGTGTAAATCATTCCTACCATATGGTATCATATACACAACTTCATTCTATCTTTTTAAATCGCATAATCGCATCTAATCCCACCCCCAAACAAACCTCACTCTCCTCACAACAACAACCACCCCACAACCGCCCCTAAAAACCCCACCCCGCACCCACCAATACTCACCACTCTCCCCGCCGCACTCTTCTCCGGCACATTCCCCGTCGCCTTTCCGCCCAAATACCAACTCCCAATATCCGTCAACTGCCCATTCTGATCCAGCATCGTCGCATTATACCCCACATTACTGACGCTAGATCTGAACGATCCGAAATACGAGTAGCGATCTACGTATGAGAGACGATCGAAATATTCTGCGGAAGTGTTGAAGAAATCTTGGGTGGTGGGGAGAGGTTGGTCGTTGAGTGCGTATTCGGTGAGCCAGATGGATGTGTTGGGGTAGCTTTGGGGAGGGAGGTGTTAGTATGTGTGTTTGTGTGTTGGGAATAGAGATATGATAGGGTGGAATTGAGAAAGTGAGAAGTGGAAAGGTCAAGATATAAAGTGAGTGAGACAGGAGGGGCAACCAAAAAAAAGAAAAGAAAAACTCACGTGCCACGTATCTCCCCCATAAAACTCGCTAACCCCTCAAAATTTCCATACCAATGCAGCGGGATAAAGTCCACCGTGCAATTCGTTCCTGCATCCGCACAGGCGCTAAAGAAATTACTCAGCCAAGTAATTCCCCTTGGAGAACCCGTTACGGCAGGCGCTCCGGCCTTAATACCTAATGCGCGTAGCGGCTCAACTTGGCTGATCCAATTTGCAGCAGCAACCGAGGGGGAGATTGCCGATCCGCCCGTCGAGGAAGTTCCATCGGGTTCATTGTAGGTGAGAACGTGGGAGATATTGCGGCCGGTTGCTACGAGTGCTTTCATGTCGGTAAGGAAGGTGGTCGAAGTGCCCCAGAGCATAGGGACGAATTCAAAATCTTCTTGCGTGGTGTTGGAGTAGGCCGGGGAGGCGGCAATGCCGTAATTGTAGTACCATGAGAGATCGGAACCAGGTTGTACCCAGACTTGGTTATCGTTGGGATATTTTGAATTGGGGACGAAGACGAGACCTCGTTTCGACGATGAACCAACGGTGCTATCGTCGTCGGCGGCATAGATGCTGGTTGTATAGCTTGTAGTTGCTAGGAGAAGAGTAGTGCTGAGACGCATTGTGATAATTGTATGGTTATCGGGTGATATGATTCGGTATGATCGAGTATATATATATATATTGACCGTCGTTCAATTGAGCGTCCTTCAATTGAAATATTAAATGTAAATATTAAAATAATTGAAATAACAAGAATACTGTATACTCCCCAATAATAAGAATAAAATGTATAAACCCAAAAAATCAAGATATCTTCACGATGTACCTTCTTGCTAGGGTCAAAACAAGGCACAGATAGATACCAAGTTTATCAAATGAATGTAGATATGAAGAATAGATCGATAGCAATTCTATTATGTTCGTCTTTGCAACCACACAAATGAATATGGACAGAAAGAAGAAAAGAAGAACGAGAGATAAAAAGACAGAAGATAGATAGAAAGAAAGAAATACCCACAGGACATCTATACCTTAAGGTAGTACTTTTACTATCTCCAGCTGAAAAGCGAGCTATCCACTAGATAGCTTCCCAATCTTCTCTTCATCCGAAGCTACCTTACCTTACCTTACCTTGGTATTTTTTGTCTCTTTACGTCGTACCATTCGCATATATTGATTCGAAATCATCCAGGAACATTTGAATGGTTGGATGAAAAGAAATGGAGAGTTGCTGAGTTAAGAAAATGATAAGGGCACGGTCCTGCCTCGGTTCTCTCGATTTTTGTTAGTGACAGCGCTAAGATAGTTTCGATCTATTTTCAGTTTCTTGAATTTTTGACATGCTTATTTTTATTGGATTTGGGATGGGTTATATATACATATATATAGATTTTTAGGTGGGTATTTATATTATTATTATATATATAATTTATATGGAATGGACGAGTAATTTGAATGATGATAGGAAGCTTCTAGTCTTGCAATTCTTCTGGACTTGCAATCGAACATATTTGCATGTATTTAAGATACCTCTCTCTACCTACCTACCTACCTACCTACCTACCTACCTACCTACCTACCTACCTACCTACCTACCTATCTATCTATCTATCCATTCACCTATATACCTCCCCACTGTATACATACATACACATACATCCCTATCCTTCAGCTCATATGCTGGCCTCCTCCAGACCCAACATTCCGAGACCCGGGAGATACCTTCGTTACATCCAAGTGCAGAGTGAACACCACACAGGACACAGGACACAGAACACAGGACACAGAACAGAATACAAAAGCCATCCCAAAAATAACTCACCATATCATCTCCTCAATCCCAATCCCAATCCCAAAAACCAAGAACCAAGAACCTTGACTCACAAAAGCACCACACCACATCAAAACACCAAGAGCCATTCTCGAGCCATTCAATTCTAGCACAGACTCCCAATCCAATCCAATGTCCAACCTTACTACTGCAGGAACAAAGCACTAATCTACTCCATCTCATCCCATCTCATTTCATTACATGACACTATCCTCTAGTTTCCCATTCCATTACGACTAGTAAAAGAAAATAAACTTCGTACCTGCATTCACGCCATGTTGAGAGATCAATCTAACTCTCATCTTTAAAGTTCATCCCCATCACTATCGCTAATTTTTTCCCACTCCATACACATTACACTACACGCAAACATACATAGAATTTCTATATACTCGTGATATCACTACCTAGATATTAAAAGTATGACACATGACTAGGAATGAAAAGAACACAGTTTAGAGGTTAGAAATCATCTTTAGCTACCTATATGAATCATGGCGAATACTTACGCTATCGAAGTATCGAATTCTTGTCAATTTCTTGGTTCTGGGTCTCATCGGGGTTTTCGGATTGGATTGGATTGGATTGGATGAGTCTAGTCTGATCTACAATAGTCTGATGTGATTAGAACGATAATCATGAAAGTAGATGATCTGATTACAATGATAGATACCTAGGCGGGTAACTAGAGTCGAATTGTCAAGTTAGAAAAAAAGGCCAAGTTAACGTTCTCGTGATTTGGCTTGATCGATTAAACATTCAAAACTCATAGCCGATGATGTTTAAATAAATTTATTATCAATTGATTGATATACAACTACTATACTGGTAGTATAGAGTTAAATACCTACATCCATGGGAATCCATGGGCGATGTCTACATATTATATACACACTACCTTATATAACCCTGCACCTAATATTTGAAGTATGAAAATCAAAATTGACCCTCTATATACTTATTACAACTATATACCGTATATACCCAGCTGGAGATCAGAGAAATGAAATGAAATAAACCGATTTGGAATCGAATCCATTGAAAAGGATTATTTACATTTATCTATATGGATATGAACGAAAGTGCTTATTAGTAAAACTAAATATATAGAGTCTATCGATCGTCTAATATTCATATATTGAATATCGAATTCGTTTTCTTACAATCTTACATACATACATTTCTAGTTTCCCGAATCACAATTACAGTTTTTTCTCTTTGATATATTTATTTATAATTTACTTTACTTTATTTTATTTTAATGTTCCAGATCATAGGTAAGTTAGATATTTACTATAATCTTTCTTTCAATTGCACATGTAATGTAATCTTATATGTTCATATACTTACCTATCTAGATATATAACCTACATATTAAGTAGATCTCCCTAACCCTCACTTAACTACAAAATCATAGGAACTGTAAGAAAGACTCGAGATCTAACATCTATCCCACGCGTCGCAACACCTTATCTAGAGTCACCTACCCATCACCAGCCTGGGAAGCACCTCGTATCGTTGTAGCCGAAGAGCAATCGTGTGAGATGTGATTCGTCGAAGCGGGAAGGGTATCATATGAATGCAGATGATGGCGATATTTGATAGAAAACGTATTTTCTCTGGTACCTGCCCTTCCATCGATTATTCCTCATACTAGCATCGAAGAATTCCACATGGGCTGTCCCTCTTCGCTTGTAAGATCCCTCCCTTATTCTCAATCTCATCTAAGATGAAAACCCCAAACGACCCAGCAAATGCCTAAGCGTCTCCTCTCCCCTACTTCTCAGTGCTATTCTCATATTTTTGTCTCAATTATGTTCAGGAAATTTTCATTGGTCAATCTCCACGGTGATAGGGCATTCGAGAGTTGATCAATATTCGCTAGAATCTCAATGCTGAGAATATTACTTGGCCGCTTCATATCTATCTCTTGTAGCGCTTCCTCCCATGCCTGTACAACTTCCCAATCAATGTCTGTACCTTTTTATCGAGCCACTCGATTTGGAAGAGGCGAAGGAAATATATCTGTGAGTTTGGAAGTGCGGAGCAACTCAGCCTCTGTATCCCTAAACCAACTCAAAGACTAACTGCCACTATTACTAAACAAATAGAAGAACTCATATACCAGGTGTAGGATACTAGCAAATTCGTGTTCGAGGAGTGCAGTGATACGACCCATAGCAGAATCATAATACAGGTTTTCAGAGACTTCAGTCGTTGTTAATCGCATGTTCACAGCAAGAATGGAAAAGATTCTTACCTAAATCTCCATATACAATAGACTTTTCTTACTTCATACATAAGAGTTGAGGCCCCGGCTTATCGCACACCACTCATTTTTCAATCTAATTTTTTAAAATATAATAATAAATCAATTACACAATATAATCTTATAAAACTTGAGTATTATATTAATAAATAATAGCTAATCCTTATATTTCAATTATATTTTTAATCTTACAAATCAATCTTTCAATATATAACCTGAAATCTAAGGGATTCATTTTATTCTAAAAAACTTGTAATTTATATTTCAATTCCTTTATAAAAGTAAATACAAATAATAACTTTTTTAATTCCTCTTTTATTTATTATTTTTTTTTTAATTAAATTAAAATTTGGAAAGAAAAGTAATTAATCAAAACCTTATATATTATACTTCAATTGAACTTTATAGAAATATTTAGAATATACCTTAAAATTATTCTTTATAAATATATATTCAAATTCTAGTTTATCAAATAATAGGAATATAATAGGTTTAAGAACTTATTATATATATATTTTAAAGATAATACCTTTATTGTTTTTAAATCGTTCCAAAAAAATCAATGGAGATTTATAGTTTTAGCTGATTGTATTCTATATTATTATTAATATTTTTTTTAATTGATATATTGATTTAATATAATCAATATGTCTCTTTTTATTAATCTATTTAGTAATTCATATTCTATCTGCTTTTTCTAGTTCGAAAATACTTTTGTTTGATTATATAATTAATCTCCAATCTTTTTTTTTTAATTTAATAATAATATTACTAGTTTCTTATTAATAATATTTATATACAAAATCTAATCTCTTTTTTACTTATATTCTTGAAATAAAAAGCTTAGGATATACTATACACTTTTTGTATCTATATTAACGCAATTCCTTTCGAATTATACATATTAAAGCCTTAATATTAAGTATATTTTTAATCTATTTGAAAGTCATTCTTCTTTTATTCCAATCTTTAATAATTATTTTTATAATTTAATAAATTTTTTTAATAATTATTATAGATTTTTAATAAATCTTTCTTTTTTGAATTCTTTTAGTTGAATTGGATTTAATTATATTTCTTATAGTAAATTATAGTATATTTAAATTTGAAATAATTTATTCCTAGGATTTTTTATTAATCCTAATTTGAATAATTCTAGAATATTAAGAAATATATTAATTTTAATGAAATTCATAATTATGTTTTTTATAATTATATTTAACATCCATTTTGAATTTGAATCGAAAATAATGAATTTTAGAATAATAATTGAATTTTTAAAATAAGGTGTGTGAAATTAGGTGGTTACCCTAATCTCGCTTAAATGTGTGATAAGCCGGGGCCTCAACTCTTACATTGAACATTAGTACCAACAATCCCATCTCAATAAAAACATCAACACACTTTCAAACCCCATCTCTTTTCCAACCCTAAAAATACAAATTCCCATCTACCTTCACAAGCACTACTTGCAGAATCCCTACAACACTTTCCAAAACATCCCAAGCTTCAACACCAACACTGATCAAAGGCCCACGCACAACCACACCACTACCATCAAAATCCGCATCCCAAACCCACGAATACTCCAGGAGCGGGTAGTCCTGCAGTGCATTCACGAACCGCGCTATTTGTTCCAGAATCACTTTCTCCGAGCACGAGGCATCGCTTCAAAAGCCTCGGCTAACGGCTCCCCGGGCGTCAGCTCTTGTAACATCCAGCCTACTTGAATACCTACGACTCGCGCACCACAGCCAAAAACCCGTGGGATAACAGGCCATATCGATCAAAATTTGATCTAACATCCCGTATACTGAAAAACTTACACTTCAGAAGATTTAGAATCATTGTAGACAGACAGAAAAATTTGGATCTGCACACCTTTATGAACGTTCTTGTCTGTCGGTGATCATATATGCTTAATATATCACATTAGTTGAGTATTTGCGATGTTTGCGAATGGAAGTTGAAGTGCTTATTAGTCAGACTGTATAATTTTGCTTTTTTAATTTATTAATCTTCTTACTTACCTGAGATGCTGTATAGTACTTTTTCTAAAGTATAGATAGGTAAGGAAAAGTCTTTTGAAAAGCATTCATAAGGGTTCTTGAGGGGGAGTGGGGGTGTGAGTAGATTCCCTCCACCATCCAATTGAAACTAAACGCTGGTAAATCTAGATGCCAACTACTTCATCATCAAAATATACAAGTATCAAAAGTACACACGTAGCCAGTTACAGAACTCGAGATTCGTGTATGGATTTAATAACTGAATCTTCCAGGCGGGAGAAGCCTCCATCAAGTGCTAGCTCTCCCTCAATGCTCTACCTTTTCTATACACTCGAATTCACAATGTATCTGCTATCTAGGGAAGAGAGCATATCCTAAAGATATCAAAGGCAACCAAAAATTTCAATATCGACTTATTTTCTGCCTAACTACTTCCCTATCCACCTACCTCCTCCAATAAATCTCAGCATGAATAACTAGCCATTCAATCAAGATACAATTTCATTCCCCAGCAATTTCCCAATCTCCTCCGCAATCTCCATGATTCTCTCCTCAGTCAATTTCCTCCCAACAATCTGTACAGCAACTGGTGCTCCGTGATATGCCTCCGGATCATCTATTCACACATTAGTGAACCACTTCTGTAACCACGACCAAACCCTCCCTAGAATAAAAGAAAAAAGACTTACATTCCCCCTGCACCACTCCATCTACCTCACTCAACCCCTCATAGCCCTCTTTCTTCCTATCCACCCTCTTATCCGCAAACAATACCGGCACTACCACGCTCGTAAAATCCAACAAGTTAATCACATTCGTAAACCCATAATACACAAACCGATCATGACGAATGGCCGCCGTCGCCGACACAGGTGCAACAATCGCATCGATTTCCCTGCCGAGTTTCTCCTCCATAATTCGGAATTGCTCGAGGTATTCGCATTGGTATGCCCATCTTTGAAGATTGATGTCCCAGAGTTCGTTGAGGGAGAGAGGGGTGTCGGTTGTGTTTGCGAAGTCTTCTATATTGGGTATGGGAGGCTCGCCGGATGCGGAAAGGTCAGTGCGAATGTCCTTGGTTTTGTTTAGTGAGGAGGTCGGTAGGGGACTTATTTATGATTGTTTTACCTTTCCAGCATCTGAACTATATATTTTGTTGAGGAGATCTTGAGCATGGTCATGTTTGTAGGGCTTCCATTCGAAGACTTGATGCCCATTCTGTTTCAGACTATCGACTACTTTTTTGATTCCACGGAGAATTGGAGGATGAGGTAGGACCTTAGTACTTAGTTAGCATTTCGTCGATCCTAAGTATTCGTTCTGTCCAAAAAGGGCGATTAAACACTTCCACCCAGCTGTATCTACTTGAGGTCTCATCTCTACCGCCGCCATAGTCGGAGATCAAATCCATCCCCATTAATTGTGGCAAATGAACTGTCAGAAAAGTGCTGAGGGCCTTGAAATGAATCTGACACATACTTTACCATCAAAATCATAATATCCAATCGTCAAGCTACCATCCGAAATTTTAGACTTTATAATATCGGCTTCCGATTGCCTCCATGGAATAGGAACAACTTTAGCATCAAATTTCCAAGGTTCTTCTGCAAGAACGGATTCGACAAATAATCGCATATCTATAAAAATCAGAAACTCAAACACAAAGAGTATCAAGAAAGTCCGTGGTAAGTTCAACATACCTGCAACTGAGTGTGTGATGGGACCACAAACACTATGTAGAGTCTCCTGACCCTCCATACTATTTGCCATCTTACCATAAGGAAGACGACCGTGACTTGGACGTAAACCATACAAGAAATTGAATGCCGCTGGTACACGAATAGAGCCACCGATATCAGTACCGACACCAATGATTCCACCTCGGAATGCAATATTTGCACCTTCACCACCTGATGAACCACCGCATGACCAATTTTTATTATAAGGGTTCACCGTTCTACCGATAATATTATTAATCGTTTCACAGCACATCAAACTCTGGGGCACACTGGTTTTCATGTAAAAGACGGCCCCGGCTTTGAGTAAAAGCTTCACAAGAATTGAGTCGTCACCTTCGTATTTGCCAAGCCATGAAACATATCCCATAGATGTCTCTAGACCCTGATGAACACATAATAAGCATGAACCCTGTAGTAGAATCGCAACCTACTCACCTTAATTCTGAATTGATCCTTCAAAGAGATTGGTAGACCATGAAGTGGACCAATTGTTTTTCCCGTTTTCTTATAGTGCTCATCCAATTCCTTAGCACGCGCAAGAGCCATCTCAGGAAAGAATTCGAGAGCACAGTTTAGCTTGAAATCATTAACATGGCTCATATTTATCCGTGAACTACTCACAAGTTGATGCGCTAGAGCAGCTCTTTTACAAAATGCCGTTGTTACTTCAACGGAAGTCAACTCACCCTTTGCCATTTTGGCTACAAGATCAGTAGCTGATGAGTTTGTGATGGAAACCTCGTCAGTAGACATCACATCACCAATGTTAGTATTTTCAATCACATTATCTCCAGTAGGCTGGGATTTCAAACGCCATTCCGGAGGAATACTTGCGTCGATTCGATCTTTCTTATCTTTTGCAATCTCTTGCCAAGACATGATGCTTCAATTCACAGAACTAAATTGCGGTTGATATTTGAAGTGGTCCAGATCTCTGAAGGTCCTGGGAGAGAGTGTGAAATCTGAAAGAGTGGCAAGAAAGAACAGGAGGATAGCACGACGTTATCTGATAGTGGGGTCAATGTACCCAGTATGTTGTACCCTTGTAGGGCTTGAATTAGTGACTGTTTCTTGTGTGGGGAAGCTGAGATACTAGTATCTGTAGACCAGGTTTAGGCAGTGACTAATGATGCGCAGCAAATTTTGATATGAAGAATCGCATGATACTCAGGGGCATTGGAAGCAATATTCCACGAAAACGGTAACACATACAAAGTCTCATGAGCTCGATACAGGTTTCCAAAGATGTAGGACACATAATACAATAAGACCAAATCGAGAACCATAACCTATTAAAAAAGACTGGGGTTGAATGTTTAAAAGAGGACGCAAAATAGAATACAGCAGGGGAACCGGGGTGCCACACATCTCAAGCAAATCATTTATGGATAAAAGCAGAACCAAGCTTGTCGAATGGAAAGAATCTAGTGTATGGAGCATCTTATTACCAACGACAATATACCTGGTGCCTCATCTAATTAGATGTAGAAGTTCGAGCTGAAGGACGAGGTGTTTTTCTTGAGGATCCAGACTCGGACAATAACGGTGTACTCTCAACAGTGGTTCCACCTTCGTCATCTGTATCGTGTTCTCGCGAGCCTGCAATATACCCAACGATACATCTTCCATTGGACTGCTTAAAGTTAGTGGGTGTTTTTGAACCAACGGTGAAATGATTTCACTTACAGCTCCACCCTCATTAATCTGTCTCTCCCTTCTAGCTTTGAGTTCGAAAGATATTCCCATAACCAACAAGCATCCTTGTAAACACCCTGTGATCAGGAATACACCCCATGTACTCCAACCACCAGCTCCTAATCTAGCGAAAAGGCTCATGGACCACACAAAGCTGCCAGGAGTTTGAATACACATCATTGGTATACTTAAGCTTCCAATATGACCAAGATTGTATGTCAACCAGATTTGAGGTATATATTGGATACCTGCAAGAATTGTAGCTATTATACCCAATGTGTTGGCCCATACTCCAAGTACATTAGGATGAGCGAGTGCCAATGATGTACTGACAACGATAGTAACGAATCCATGGAAGAGACAAACCAAAGCTACCGTGACAGCTGTGCGCCATGTATGTTGTTGTTTGCTATCATCGAGTGTAGGAAGGGTCGGAGTTCGCGGGAAGAATACCATAAAAAGGACTAATCTATATGAAAGTGCTATTAGCATTTGATATCTTCATTGTGGGTGATCGCGTTGCGTACATTACACTGAAGCAAAACCATTGAACCCCAACTTGGGCAATACCAAGTAATCCTGCGGCACATTCAAAAGTGCTAACAATTTTGCAACATGCCACATCCGCGCGAGATGCCGGCAGGACTATTATGTTTGCAAAAGCGCACGTTCCAGATGTTGTACCGAGAAGAATAAAGAAGGGGGATATTCCCTCTGAGGTTTTGCGACTGATAATTCGATAATGTTGAGGTAAGTAAGAAACGAGGATTCCAATAAGAATGAAGCTGGATGAGGTAGATAAGTTAGCAAGTTGCCCTTATAAATGAACTGAGAAGTCTGAAGAACCTTGGAAGCTTCTTACATAGATACTGCGAGATTGATGTAGCTCACATCTTGGAGCTTTTGGCAGCGGTCTGATAAGTTATCCGTGATAGACAACATGATGATGAATTGTAAATTATGGATGAGATAGATGAATCTGCCGATGGATTATCAGAGAATCCAAAGCTTGCTATTCTTATGGTGATTGAGTTCAGATCATTGGTAAGTAGTTGTGAATGTTGATGTTTATCTCAAGTGAAGCTTTCAGAGAAATGCCATAGCTACCGGTCCCTACCTAAATACATAATAAGGTACCAACAAACATGGATCATCAACACGCTCAGACACGGTTCTCCCATGCTATCAGCTGATAGGAAGCCGTGAAACACAGGGGTAGCTGTTCTATGCGGCCGCATCGTTCCGTGATTACTAATCAAAATCTTCAAAATACCAGGAACCACCGGTGAGCCACCACCACTACTACCGCTTCACACCTCCAACAAACGGTGAACCCTTGGTACGACGGTGGACCCTTGAGTATTCGTTAGTGAGAATGTTCACTTCATGGATCATCAGATGCTCAAGTGGCCGTTCCCATTGGTGTATATGTTCAACCTTCCTGTACTATCTTTCCCTATTGTCTAGTACTGACTATCACAAAGTTCTGTTTCTGTTGATCTCTCAACATAGCATGATACAACTTTTTCATCCCACATTGTCTTAAAAATGCAAGAGACCGATGGCTGGTGAGAAGTTAGACATCCGTAAGTATATGGAAGTTCGATCTCTATTACAGCCAACTATCGAACAGCGAATTGCGAAGGCATCATTTTCAAAGTGTTATCAGCTTATTCCACATGGATCTACCATTCGAGCCTGCATAAACACCGATTTTAGTGTCGTTGACTGCATTTACTATTCATCCCCACTGTAACCCCAGCTCCGGAACTCAACGGTCTTCGAATATAATCCATCTTTGTCATCAATTTGAGTGATTCACGAATTCAACAAGTTCCTCTTCTTATCCATCTACTTGCCTCTACATTTGAAATTCTTCATAAGCAAAAGTTTCTCGATACTTCGCAAACAGCATCTGAAGTTATGAAAAAATCAATATAAATCCTTTCACCTAGCGTCAGTAGTACACTCACAGCAAAGACGGATCTCGTTCAAGTGATTTCAATCATTTTCAGCCCTTTTCACGGCTACATACACCATGATACTCAACACGACTAAAGTCCCACAAATGCAAAGTAGATCTTCCAAACGAAGTCGCAATCGTACGCTACTCTCATGTACGGAATGCCACAGGAGGAAACAAAAATGCAATCGAAATCATCCCTGTAATGATTGTCTGGAGCGACGTGTTCCACACAAGTGTCATTTTGTGATACCTTTGTAAGTGTCCATTGACATAAAACCAAGAACTTTTGTTGATTTAAAGGAACGAAGAAGAAGGAGGGATTCAAAACTTGATTATCAAACCACAAAAGCTGCTCGTGATCGAAGGATACTGGCAGGGGAGGAAATTCTACTTAGTCTTGAATCGGTCGACGATCTAAGAAGTATTGGATCATCTTGTGCATCCACTCGTGCACCTACATATTTGACACGGACTTTGTTCTCTAATCATGCTTCTAGTCATGATATAAAACTACAGGCTCCCTTCTGGCCCAATCTAACGAGTGGGATTCTGAATGGATTCGATCCATTCTCAATATTGCCAGATACAAGTGGAGATCCACTGCCCAAATCAATTCTCATAGAATACTGTAAGCAATTTATTTCTCATATGGGATAAGTTTTACTGATAACAGAAAGTTGTTAGGCAATTAGGTCCGTGGCTTGGTACATATGATGATGCTAAAGTTGTGGGTCGCCCAGCATACTCTTGGCTACCATTTGCTTTGCAACATCCCCCGTTATTCTATGCTACATTATTGGGCGCTGCCGTTCATCTAGACCGCAAAAGACCTATAAACAAACGCAGTTTGGTCTGGTACAAGATTGAGACTATGCGTTTGGCAAATAAGACAATGAATGTACCTCACGAAGCTGCTACGGATCAAATGCTTCTAGTAGTTTTAATCTTACTATACTTCAATGCAAGTCTTCACCTTGATATTCAAGTGCCAAGCTGACAGTGATCCTAGGTTGGTGGTGGAGATGGAGAGGAATACGAAATGCATCTTTTGGGTATCAACCAAATGTTAACCATTAGAGGAGGTACAGTCACTGTGCACTTCTATTAGCCGAAACTCCACAAAACGCGTTTTTTCACACGTTACACTCCCACAATCACATTTTATTATTTTAATTATACTTTCAATTTATAATGTATAATGTATTGAAGGTACACAAAATAATCCTTATAAGCATTTTACTCTATATATATATAGCAAAATAGTTAGCAAAATAGAAAAAGATCTTAATTTCTATCGAATTATAAAAAGCTTCAAACTCTTTTATAGAATTATATGATATACTCTCTTATAAGATTTAATATACAATAATAATATATATTTATTATATATTAATTAATCTAAATTATATATTAAATAAAACAAACAAATATTATTATAATATATATAATTGTTTTTAAAAATTATATATAAATAGATTATTCAAAAGGTTGGATTTGATTATAATATTAAAACTATTAAAAGGATTTTGATTAAATATGGTATAATTAATTGAAGGTGTAAGAAAAGATTAGAGTTTATATTAATATATATTGCTAAACAATTTAAATAATACCTAGCTTATAGGGGGTTAACAAATAAAGAATAGAACCTAATTATATAATTAAATAAATACTTTGTAGAATAGGGAAAAGGAAAAAGATTAGAATAATATTTTTGTATTAACTTTTAGAAATAAAACTCAGAAATAGTCAAAATGTATAATACAAATAAAAATATAAAGATTATATACTAAAAAAGCTTTTAAAATACTGAAAAGAGTAATCTATATATAATAAATAGGGATTTTGAGAGTATAAAATATGGGTATAGTATTAAGTTTTATTTCGAGATTCTTAAAGCTAAAGTAGGTCCTATTTTCAAAAAGCTTGATTTATGTCACGGTCATGGACTAAAGGGCTCCATTAGGCACGTGATAGTAAGCCCTCGGGCCTACCGTGTGCCGAAGGGAGCCCGCACACACATATAAATTGTATAGTTTTCATAAGTTTAGAAGAATTAATGAAAAGTCTTTGTGCTACATTTCACCTAGTTGATTCATTGCTAGTATCTACTCTAACAATTTAGGATATGAATTTATATAGAATAATATTTTTATTTATTATATTTATAAAATATAAGATTGATTTTAAGAGAAGAAGATCCCTTTATTAAAGGATTAACCTTTTTATTCCCCTAATCTCAATTCTATAGAATATATATAATAAGCTCTAAAGATAAGAATATATAAAATGTTTTCTAATGTTATTATTAATAAAAGTGAATCAGAATATACTTATTAAAGGCTAGAGAATTATTTATAGATAGTTTGGGATATATTAAATAAAGAATTATTTAATAATTTGAGAGTTAATATATCTTCTAGAATTGAGACTTGTATTATAACAAATGGTTAATATACTAAATATTAATAGATTAAAAATCAATAATAGAATAATTTTTATATATATTAATAATATAAGAATACATTATTCATTTTTTCAAATTTAATAATTTTATAATTCTTAATTGATTTAATATTTAATATTGAAAAAGGGTGGTGCAATATGTAACACCATAAAATAAGCGGGGGCGGATATAAGTGGCCTAGTACTATATGGGCAATCTGGGAATGAGAGGTATGATTAAAAACTGGCTGGGAGTTTGTTACGGCCCTTGGCATTATGATTGGCACTATGGTCTTTTTGTGGATTTTTATGGCATCAAACGACAATCGAACATGTGACGAGATAGTCAAATTCCAAATTTCGGTTTGCAAGACTGTCATAAAGTTTGAACTTCCAAAACTAGTCCTTCTCGAATCACATATCATCAACCAAGCCAATAACTGTCTGCAGCCACTTTACCTTACAAACTCTTCTTCCAATCTTCCACGGTCAAAACCTCATTTGCAAACAACGGCCAGATAAGATCAGTCGCAGCATCCTTTACCACGGTATTGAAGCCTGCCGTTGCATCTTTAAGCATAGTTACATGATATCCCCTAGTACCGCCATCAGTCACTGTCCAAGACAAACAAATCCAGAGTTAACTTACAATTCATAAGCATATCTTGCTGTGGATTCCAAACAAGTATTTGCCGTCAATCCAGCAAAGATGAGATGGGTGATGTCTCTTTGCTTCAACTGGTAATCCAAATCGGTGTTTGAGAACGAACTATTTCTCTTATGTTAGTCACCTTCTCTTTCTCATCCACATCACCAGAATGTACGACATAATTCATACCTGCTGCACCAATGTTTACTAACAACCACATCTCCATTTCCCTCCACATCTGGCTCCAATCCTTCATAAATCTCAACCCCCCATGATCCCTCCTCAAAAGTCTTGTGATCTCTTTGGCCCTGCTGCGTCAC
The DNA here is from genome assembly GCF_014898295.1 of Botrytis byssoidea. Classification (NCBI taxonomy): domain Eukaryota; kingdom Fungi; phylum Ascomycota; class Leotiomycetes; order Helotiales; family Sclerotiniaceae; genus Botrytis; species Botrytis byssoidea. Next base: position 1,481,077 of record NW_024065849.1, read on the forward strand.
AGTTGGATGTTGCCAACCAGCTAGAAATCCTGCCTTTACCTGTTGATGCAAACCATAATAAATAGGTATTTTCTGAGCACGAGCAGTCGTCACGAGATTCTGGAGATGAGCAATGGTGTTTGTAGCGGCGATAGATTCGGCGAGAAGATGATAGACTTTGCCTTTGGGATGGAGGAAGTCATTATAAGGATCGATGAGAACGATTGCGATTTTGTTGGTGGATGACATTTTGGGGGGATTAGTTGGGTGTATGTAGGAAGTAAATAGGTATTGTGGTTGAAGAATGATGAGTTGAGAAAGTTATTGGAGTTGGATTGAATGAATTGAGATGGAATGGACTTATCTTGTGTCTTTATGCATCTCTTCATGAGCTGATTATACATAAGAGAGCACCCCTGATCAATAGACTAATATCGGCTTTTATGCATGCACGTTTAGTGGAATATTGCAAAGCACCATATTCTCCTTGCTTTGTCAACGGATTATTTAAACTTGATACAAATCATCGCCGCCTACATACAAATTGCCGCATCTAGTATCGGATGATACACCTTATTGTTAGATTGTTAGCTTATATGGCTGGGATTCGGAGAACACTAAAATCGGTATTAAGGCATGATTAGATGATGAAATGCGGGGTGCACACAAGGCTGAATATTGCCAATGAAATGGATTGTTTGAGGCTTGGGGATGATGACTGTGCGGTTTATGTTTTTTTGTTTGATTATTGTTTTATCAAGATCGGTTAGTTGCTGTTTGTACTACCTGTATATATTGCTATGAAGTTCAGTGTAAAGCAGAACGTTTTTTATTTTTTGTTACACCATCTGCTGATACGTTTGCATTGCATACTCTAATTTTTGGCACGTCTAAGTAGGCGAGGAATGGTTATCTTCCATCAAAGACCCTAACTTCAAAGCAATCTACTTTTTGAGCGTCATACTATTCATTCTTTATGTCATTAGAAGATGAATTTCCTATCTCTTCATGATGATTTATAATTCATAGTGGTTCATTTCCCTCAACAATTTTTTGTCAGACAGTCAGTCAACTTTGTGACAGCAGAAATCTTGAAACAAGCGAACTTTATCACTCGGAAAGACTGAGCTACCACAAACGGTTCGAAAGGTTCTACAAAGAGCGATTCGTGCTCGAAAATGTTGTGCATATTGGCTTGAGTCATCCAAGTTTAGGAACCAATCTTCGAACAGAGGTCATCAACATTTCATTGAACTTCCACAAGATATTCTTAGTACTCTCGACCAGAGCCAAAATGGCAGGAGACATCCGAATAGCACCGATGTTCCATGCAAGACCTCAAGAAAACGCCAAGACACAGAATCTTCTTGGACCGAAATATCTAATATCTTTCAAAACCTTGACGTCGAAGACTGTTTGAAGGAAGACAGTGAGGTCGAAAATAATGAAGAAAATCCCGAGCCCAATGCTGTCACCCTGGACACTTGCGAACTAGAAGGAGAATCCTTGCAGATGAAGATGAGCATGATGATCTTCTATTTCTTTGAGGATCTTCATCGAATTCAAAATTTTCTACATGGAATATGGAAAAGATACAAGGATAAAACGCTGGATCTGCTCAGCGCTACCTTGATAACAAACACTGCATTTGAGTTAGTTCGTCGCAGTGAACAGGAAATCCTAGGCAATGCACCAAAGTTATTCTCAAAGAAACGATCTTATGACACCATTGCAGCTGTCATCTTCTACGCAAACGGACTCGATACTGGGAAGGATCCTACACAGAAAATGGATCTAAAGGAATGGCCACGGCCTACACCATTTGACGACTTCATATATCTATCTACCGCTCGCATTTTGATGAAATACGATAACCTTTGGAAGATGGAAGCCGCCTATCCCATTCCCTCACTTCCGTTACGGGCTGGCTACATCTCATGTCCGGAAATCCTGGGAACTCCTTATATGAATAAAAAAGAGAAGGAGGATGTTTTACTTTCACAACTCGTCATTGATCTCGACCTGTTCGACACATATAATAGACTGACGAAAGAAGATGAAATTCGAGGTCCAACACTATATGCACCCCCAGCCGCAGATGCTTTGACTGCTGGCTTACGGAAATTAAAAAATGAAGGACGCGAGGATTGGGGGATATTAGCTTGCAAAGGCCGACGTAGTCTAGATTCCTGTCTCTGGCTTCCAAAGGATACCGCTAGTGGTCACTGGTGGGATCCTAGCGATCTACATATGATTAAGAAGATAAACGAAATTAATTCCAGGTATACCGACTACACAATGTTCAGAAGACTCAAAGAGTGCTTGGCGAAATCCAACTGCTCAGAGCCAGATTGGGGCAAAGCGAATCAAAACGGGTCGACTTCTACAACGAGATTGGTCAATCGCTTGGATCAAGGATCAAGTAGCACTTCTGTCCTCCAACCAATGGCCAGCGAGAATACATACCACACCCAACAAGGAAACCTTCCAGGAGTACATTTCTCGAATGATCTAGTGCTAACCAACACCTATACTCGATTTCCAGAGTGCGGCTTCCGTCCGAATGGCAGGTTAACCCATGGTTGAAGCAAAAAATGGTTGGTAAGCATTGGCGCGATTACGAAAGCTGGTAATACCGAGACACACAATCAGCAACTCATTGAATGTGTCGAGCAGCTCGATATTCGATTGATAAAGCCTCACAGCGATTTAACGTTTCTCTACAAACAGAATCCCGTTTACTGTGGAATGGTTGCTCTCAGATTATCGACGAGCTACGACGAGGCTGGTCTTTCCCATTCTGATTTTCACCTCGTCATGACATTCGCGGCGCATCTGTATCAGGAATGTGTAAGAAACAACTTCGTTCAGAAAAGATGGCCGGCAATGGAGACAATTATAGAGCTACACAAGAAGGAAATCTTCAATGGAACCGTGCCAATGTCCGCAGACGAGGCATACAATATATTCTCCAAAAACTTCCACCTCTCTAAGGTTTCAAATCAAGAATATATCAGAGTGAAACCTTCACCGAGTTTGAGAATGCCAAAACTATCAAGAAATGCTCTCAGTCTAGCTATCCGTCCATTTCTAGAGCACCAAGCAACTTTCAACGAAACCACCAATAATCTCCAGAACCTAGTTCAATTCCTTCCATTGGCAGTAGTGATGAATAAAAAAAATCGGATTGCCAAACGACAACTCACTTCGTTATAATTTCTTCGTGTTTTGGAAGATTTTCTGCCCGATGAGATGCCAAAAATTCAATTCGATTACATCTCATTGACAAACATTTGTTATTCCCTGTTGGAGAAAGTTCGACTGGGAATCGATCCTACTGGAAAACAGGAACCAAAGCGTACATCGCCGCGTAGAATAGAATCAGCATTCCTGTACATGACCTTGGATATACTATCTAAAGGAAGGACTGGTGGCGAAAATCCATTATTGAAGATTGCAGCGGGAGTATTCGAGAAGTTTTTGGAGGAGGAAATCTTGAAGTAAGCAGTAAAAGCGCATGGTGGTTTTATTTCAAAGTGCTTCGCATCTAGGGAAGCACCGTGATATTGGATAGTCGTGATTTAAAGAGGTGGGCAGGAATAATATTGGTTAGGTTGTGAAAGCAAATTGCCTTGTAGAGAGTAGTGAATTGAATTGATTACCAAAAACAACCATTATTTTGGTCTTCGCTTCTGAACACATCATTGCGGAGAGAAGAAGATTCCGACTTATTCTTATTTCGAATGTCTGGGTTGAGCTAGTTCCCATGGAACATAGATGCTGAGCACCAAGAATGAGTTCCTAGCCTACATAAACTTCTATCTAGACTTTCTTTGATGGCTCTCTGTTGCACATCTATGCAGGGATATAATATAAATTTAAACTCAGAATGATTCCAGGATATAGGAAAGTAAACTTCTAGCCCCGAATCTAAGGAACTCTATTTAAATACTTTCTTTGCATAAAAATGGAAAGACTTCTTACCAACCTCTACACTACCGATCGTTGCATATCTGTCTGCACAGGGATATCTCTATACTAATATTCCAATATGCTAATAGTTTACAATCAGCTCGATATTGCAGTTTTTACTTAATTTCGAGGAACCTAGACTAGAATGCTAGTTAGCTGCTAGCTCTTCCGGCTCCCAGCTAGAAGAATTTGATCACACACCACTCCTAGCCATATACCTCTCAGTTCCTCTTATTAATACCTAACGTAAAAAAAATGAAGCATATCTATACCAGATTCCCGAACGAAGTTTAAACTAAGCAATAAAAACAAGCCAATATCATTCAACTGAAAACCACAACGCAAACTTTTGCAAAGGGGTAAGTTTTCAAAATCGCATTCATAGCAGCTTGCTTTACATTCTTCACCCATACTCGTCTACAATCTTTGAATACCTAGGTACATATCCACAAGACTTTTCGGTTCATGATATTCACTATCAGAAATCCTCATCCTATATATAGAATGGTCGTGATCGGCTAATAAATCTCATCAAAAAGATGTTTTGTTGCACATCTGAATTCGGGTCTTGTTCGGCTCTCTCGAAATCGCGAATAGAGAGAGCCGAGAGACCACAGATATAAACCAGTCGTGATAGGCTGAATCCGTGAAATAAGAGTTTTGCTGCACATCTGAATTCGGGTCTTCCCCGGCTCTCTCGAAAGCGCGTCTAGTATTAAGAACGCGTCAACCGCATGGAAGAGCAGATTATTATGTCAGTTGACATCTGTCATTGATGTATCGATTGAAGTCCAACCTTTGGCCACTGGAATGCTCTCCGCACTGCCATACCTCAGCTGCCATATCTTGGCCACTGCGAATAATTACGGACGCATATCTCTCGCCAATGTTTGACCAACGACCGACAGACCCAGACTTTTCAGATATGCAACAAAACCTCTCAATCAAAATCATTCGCCACTAAAGACTCTCATCTCACATGTAAATTAACCATGATAGGCTAAGAATTACAATTAAAAGGATTTGTTGCACGTCTGATTTCGACGGTAAAAGTGAACTGCTACTATTCCTTCCTAGGTAACCATCCTATCCACCTCACCAAGCCTTAGCCATCTACCCAATCTCAAACCAACACCCAGCACAGACTCCATCTATATTCACCCCTCTCACAATACCTCCAAAGAATATATTAACATCATCCGCCAATAGAAATCACGAATTGGGTTTTTAGAAGTGCAACAAAACTCCTCGTTGAAGAAAAGAGAGGCGTATTCACTTGCGGACCGTCTAGTATCGATATTGCATGCATGAGTCTTATTTACTTCAGAAGACCTAAATTCGTACGCTATATCATCTTGATTCTGCGTGGCGGTATATGTATGAATGCTACCACTAATAACTCTTCCGACGAATTTCACTTGCATGCCACATCGCCTAAGAAATCCAAACAAGCAGACAGGGGAACAACCTTGTCAAGATCATACATTGTTGTCCAAGTCGGATAAGATATGTAAAAGTAGGTGGCCATCAAACCCATCTATCTCCCTCAATGGCGATATATGAATCTCCACTTATACACATTCCAAGAGCACTGCATATCGCAGAAAAGTGTCACAAACACAGGTGCAAACTACTGAAATAACGACTTCATAGAGTGCCATTGCTCTTAGCTCTTTGAATGGCAAAATTTCAGGACTCAAACTTACTAAAATCTGAAAACCACGATTCATCCAAGGAAATACCATGCACTAGCATGGTAAGGCAAGAGCCCAAGTGAATTTGGTGTGATATCTACTAGAAAGCCTAGAAATGGATAGTTGACGAGGCTGTAATGTGAGAACTTTCTGCTATAAAGCATAACATCCAATAAAATGAGGATGATATAACAAGTTTCAGACGAGGGGAAATGGGGGATATCAACTAGCACCTCTTGATTCTCCGGCTGGCAGGAATCATCCAATGGATGGTATCAAAAGCTAGACGACAATGAAGTGAGTCGAGTTGAATTGGTTTGAAGATGACCTTTGATGTATCTTATGTATTAGTACATAAACTGTATATTGAAGTCGACTAGCTCTATTAAGAGTTTAAGAATCAATGCCGCATATCCTCTAATCGCGCCGTCATGTATGTTTGACACGTATGCTCCATCTATATACCATAACGCCTTGCAAATGCATCGTACTAGTTCCATGATTCCATGATAGCTTGTATATCCATCCATAATGTGTCTCCAATATGGGCATAAAATGAGTCACAATCTCCGTTATGCCCAATGCCCCTCTCAAACTATATGGACAACCCAATTGCGCACAAAACCTGCAAATACGAACCGATTACTCCAAACGATTCATTAATCCTTTCCTAACTTTCATATTGACAACCCCTCCAACACCAAATGCAGGCACAATTCTACATATTCTAGCCGCAGCACTAACACCCCAATTTTTCTTGATAATACTCCACCTATCTCCCCACGTAACACCTTGACCTCTGTTATATAAATCCAAGCCCAACAAATGCATAGGCGTACTCAAAAGTTGTACGGAAGCCGGGGCCAAAAATTGGGAAATTGTTTGTCCGCTTATGGATTTTTGTAATTCCTCAGACAGGTTCTTGTTGATAATTGGACCAAGCATTGGTGGTATGTTGAATGAAGCAAAAATGGTAAGACAATCACGAGCAGTGAAGAGTACATATGACGGAAGTGGTACAGGTCTTGGTGGACCGGATGGACCAAACATACGTGCAAACGTTTGATCTTTGAAAAGGCACAATCCGATATTTGCGGTCGAACTGGCAACGAATTTAGAGGTCCCAGATGTGACTGTGGATGCAGGTTTATTGTGTATGGTGGATGTAACAGTATCGAGGGTGTTGGCTGTTAAATATGTGCCTCCATATAACATACATATTAGAGCGAACGGTTTCGAGAAGATGAGACTATGAGGTCGGAGAATAAAGCTCTTGAGAGATAATCGTAATGATTCTTTGAGTGTCGCTTGACCCGAGGCATTTTGCATGATACCTCTGTTATAATATTAGCAATTGGCGCAAGAGTCAAAGAGTTGAAACTTACTTATCAATGATAGTGATAATTGGCGCAACCATAGTCGCAGCAGTGGCACCAGACACAAAATCCACGCCCAATCTATATGGCAGATTCTTTGTATTCCATTCTTGAGGTTCTGCTATAGGTTCTGCGAGTTCAGGACTTCGAGTCACTGTCTTTGGGTTGTCAATTTTCATAGGGGATTTTGGTGACTCCATCTTGTGTGAGTCTTCTTCGGATTTCATAAAGAAAATGCCATCAACAATCAACCAACGATCAATGTCTCTCTACAAAACGAATGATTGAGGAATGTAGGATCAATTGAATTCGGTATCAAATATATAAGAAGCAAACAATTGCTTAGAAGAGGCTTGAAGAATGATACCCAGGATCCGAGTAAATAAAAATTGTATCTCCGTACAATAATAAAGTTTCTTGAGTGGAGGCCGAAGTCGCACTGTGCAATCAAAATGTGAAGAGGGAAAAAAGCAATTGATAAGTAGAATAAGCTTATCGGAGAAACCCTTTACGATAGCAACCCGAAGCTAACCGATTGTGTGCAGCATGAATCAATTTCTCGACATCAATGAAGGGGTTTCTCTTCTATTTTCTACTTTTTTCTTTCTACTCACTACAAATGAAGTGATTAATACCAACGCAATGGAAATATAACTCTATCTATATTGTCACCTCTGCCGCCAAAGTAGTAGCACCAAAGTACGTGTCCTCTACAGCAAACGATAGCTTCAGATAACCGTTCCGGGGGAAAGAAGCGGATCCGAAGAGTAGGTAATAACAGGGGCACATCCTACCTCACAATGATTCAACCAATCATGAAAACTAGATTAATACCCCCCATGTTTCTTCGCTTAATGAGAAAGATCGTCGTGACTTTGACATCAGTTCAGAAGTTGTCTCGTCAGCTCATCACGATGGGATATACAACCTGGGAGAAGTAGCAATATGGAACCGGGAAAACATGGTGATTCCTTTGAAAAAGAAGAACTGACAATGCGTGATTCTTTACTCGGCGATGAAAATGAAGACCCATGTCAACTAGAATCTCAACAAGATGAGAAGCCACGGATAACACGGTCCGGACACGGCTTGCGAAACAAATGGATAGATAGGCTAATACTTGGCTTATTGGTATTCTGGGTTTATATGTTCTTACCATATGGTAAAGAAGTATCCGATGAAGATACTGTACTTCGTGAGGACGATTGGTCTTGGGAATCGGTACGAACTTTGATTAGGAAAATTAGATGGAACTGACAGAATATGATTAGATCAAGCCAAATTCTGAATTAGTTTGGCATCCATGCTTCGATGAATTTGACTGTGCAAGATTAGAGGTATGACTACTACGTTCGTCTATTACTTTTTCGTTACAAGCTCATGGTATACTCTCAATATAGGTACCACTAGATTGGCTAGAGCCTACCAATTCATCAAAAGTTGTTTTGGCTGTCTTGAGGAAAAATGCAACATCAAAGGTGGATTATAAGGGTCCGCTGTTCGTGAATCCAGGAGGACCTGGAGGATCCGGTGTTGGCACCGTGAAAGACTTTTGGAAGGCTGTTCATGTTACTGTTGGAGCTAACCACGTGAGTCCTGTTCCCGATGACTTGAAGTCCACAACTAATAAACAGAATAGGATATTATTGGATTTGACCCTCGTGGAAGTAAGTCTGTAGCATTGAATAGAGAGTGAGATGGTGTATTAACTTTACGCAAAGTTGGCGCCACTACCCCTTCCGCTCATTGTTGGAATGGACCACGAGAGGAAAGAATTTGGGGCATTCAAAAACTCGGACTTGTCGACTCACACCCAGGAATGATTTATGATCTTTATGCACATCAAAGTGTCAAGTCTAGGAATTGTGAAGCCAATCTTGGTGATCTATCACGATTTCTGGGAACAGCTTCTGTAGCAAGAGATATGCTAGAGATACTCAACAAGCTCGGGTATGAAAAATTGAGATATTGGGGTCTAAGTTATGGTACAGTAATTGGAGGCACCTTCGCAGCCATGTACCCTGATAAGGTTGAGCGTCTCGTTAGTGATGGTTAGTATTATTTCCGACTTTGGACAATGAAGGCTCGCTAAACCTCTGTTAGGAAACGTCAATTACTCAGAATGGTACAATGGAACCGGAATCCATTATATTGAGGACACGGACAAGGTAATGCTAGCTTTCTTTGACTTATGTCACAAGGCGGGCCCTCAAAAGTGTGCGCTCTATGCCTCAACGCCTACAGCGATCCAAGAACGACTCGAAGGTATCTATACCAAGCTTCAAAAATACCCATTGCAAGTCTTCCCTACCACGAACACCACCATGGAGTTGCAGTCCTTAGGAATCACTCGACCAAAAGTCCTCACTTATTCGGATGTAAAGAATGCAGTCATCTACTCACTCTACCAACCTTTAGCATTATTTCATCACTTGGCCAAAGCTTTAGCTGCACTAGAAGCTGATGATGGTATACCTTTCTTGAAATTGGCTATAGCTCAAGGACACATTCAACCAAGTTTCACATGTAGTTGCGATTCCCCTGACTGCGAAGAGGAATCCGGATGGCCTCTAAAAGCAATTGGAAATGGCGACGCAGCAACATATGTGAAATGCGGAGAAGGTGACGCCAATGCGGATAAAGATAGCTTGGAAGTTATGATAAAATACGAAGAAGAGTTACGAAGAAAAAGCCCCTTATCCGCATCGGTCATGTTCAATATTCGCCTATCGTGCGCAGGCTGGAAGTCAAGAACAAAATGGAATTTCGTAGGTGAGTGTTCCTTCTATCAATCCCGTTTCTCCCCATCAGATATGCTGATAAGCCTCACAAAAAAGGTCCATTTGAGCAAAACACCAGTCATCCCATCCTCTTCATTGGCAATTCAGCAGACAACATCACACCACTGGGAAGTGCAATCTACAACTCACACTTCTTCCCCGGTTCTTCCGTACTGGTACAGAACTCCTATGGTGTAAGTTCCTCCCATAACAATATTCGGTAATCCACAGCTTATCAAATCATCTAGCATACATCGGCATCCTGTCCTTCAAAATGTACAGCCAAACATCGCCTTGCGTATTTTCAAACCGGTATTCTCCCGTCAAATGGTACATTGTGTGAGCCTGATTTTATACCATTTGGAATTGACACTGAAGGTATGGATTCGCAAAGCGACGGAGATGAGGAGTTGGAGTGGGCGTTGAGAGAATTGATGAAGTTGTTGTAGATATCGTGTGCTTTGTTTAGTTCTTTTTCCCTTTGGGCTCTATGTGTAAGAGAGGAAAATTATGATTGTTGGATGGGAGGGTCTGCAGGAAGATCAAAAAAGGGATTGGAGAAATAAGGCCACTAAAATCATGACTTGAAGTGTCTTGAGACCATTCCTGCTCATTAATACTCATAAATTCCGTGCTATATAACCCTTTTCAATGTCCTGGACTTCCACAAAACCCTGGGTATCTCACACACTATAATATGTTAACAGAGTAAGGCAAACATTCACATCTAGCAATTGACCATCTATATCATCACCCTAAAATCTATATGTAGCAAAACCATCCATCTATCCCATCTCAAAAAAGCCCCCCACCCCAGCCCCTACAGTAGACCCCACACTAACTCTCCCCCGCAGTCGGAAACGGCAACTTCCTATGCATCCTCATGACCACCTCCGCAAAATCCCTCTCATTCTCCTGACTCAAAATGCCATGCCTCACAAAAAAATCAATCATCACCACCGCACTATTCGTCTTGAACGTCCCCTTCCCCAACTCCTCCACCACCTTCTCCACACTCCACAAATAAAACCCCTCCACCTCATCATCCCCCGGCGTCGGGATCGTCGCTTCCCCCACCTCCAAATCATACACATATATCATATCCGCCGTCACCAACCCTCTAATCCCTCCCGACCCCGCTCCACTACTCTTCATATACGTAATCACACCCGTGGATTTGACATGCGCACGGATAAGCTCCGAAGACAACGACGCCTCTTCGTCCGCTTCGTGAACGATGGTTTCAAAAGGCGATTCATCTGCGCGTACGCCCCCTGCAACCGTGGTATCGAATTTCCCCGGGTACGTAAAAAGATGCGCGCTGCGTTTTGCGACCCAGATTTTCATTTCGCCTTCACCGCTGCGGGTGTAGATGGTGAGATGGGCACCCCGAGATATGGTGCCGAAGAGTGAAGCGGCGTAGCGTTCGAGCTGCACGGGTTGTTTGGCGCCTGGGATGGCGTAGGGCTCGCTGTGTTCGCCGTGGAGAGTGCTGAAGATATCTTTGTCGATTGCTTCGTTGATTACCTTTTCAAATGCGTTGTTGCATGTAGTGGAGTAATCGTTGGAAGCGATATCGGTGGGATGCAGTTGGACGCTTAGGGGAGGGGTTTGGGTGATGGTGAATTCGGGGGACCAGGGCATTTGGGAGACGATTTCGGGAAGCATGTAGCCATGGACCCGGCCATCGTCTGGGAGGTATAGTTTGTAGAGTTCATCGATGTTTGCATCGTATGGAAAGCTAATAGCGGGTGATTAGTGCTATGGCTTGTAGGGAATTGATTGTAAACTTACTTATCACAAGCTTTCACAAGATCAAGATAGGACTTCTTCGAATCTGAAGACATGGTGATTGATCATACGATGGGCTTGAAAAGTGGGATAAGTTAAATCCGACAATGTAATATCCTCAATATCCTGAAGTTCCAAATTCCAACCTAAAGAAAAGAACAGAGAATCCCAACATATAAAACCAACAAACTGATCACGAAATTTCGCGTAACGTGATATCTTGAAGATGTTTCCAAAGTCATTTCCAACAAGGTCACACTTTCTTAGCTTAGATAACCCATCTGGCCTGTGTGTCCTGTATCAAAATAAGCGATACGCTTACCTGCCCTGCCCGTCCAACCCCTTGCACGCTCTACCCCGCATTACCCCAGAATAGATACGAAATACCACCTCCTCCTCACTTCATGCAACCATGGGCTGTTATTTGAGACAAGAGAGGATGTGTATTCTTCTTGTACTCTTACGGTACTACGCAGCAATCTATAAGATACGATAAGAATTGATCCCTTGAGAAGAATATACGTAAGTTATCACACGATCAACTCAATACATTTCACGAGCTTTTGGTCGGGATATGTTGTATATATAGGTCGGTACGAACAAGTACTAGGTAAAGACCTTTCCAACTCCCACCCCTTCATATCACACCACATCAAGAAATTCCAAACAAACAAACAAACAAACAAACACCATCCAAATCCCACAAACCCACCATTCCAACCCCGGGCTCTGAAACCCATCGGGCTTTGAACCGGGATCTAGTTCCAATCACCATCATCCCATACCATCTCAAATCAAAAATTAAAATACCGGGATTTGTATCCCCTCCCTCTCTTCCTCACTCACACACACTCGCACATAATTCTCCTTTCCATCCCATGCCATCCTATCCTATCATAACCATTCAGGCTATACCCCCTACACCCCTCTTACCATATCCATCCATCCATACCTACCTATGTATGTACCTCCCAACCTGATCACGAGAACGTACCAAAGATACATAAACATGCTCTTTCCTCCGAAATACAGATTGGTCGTTTACTATTCTCTCCTTCCCTTTCAACTATCTATTTAAATCTGAAGTATCGATTTCTCCAACCTTTTTCCCTCTCACCTCTATAACTATCCAAAATCATCGCAATTTTCCTCTTTCCTCATTACTCGTTACCCATTACCCATTTCACCACCACAAATCTTCCCTCACTCCACCCAGCTCATCAGCTCATTCCACCAAATCTCGTCCATCCAACCCTCACACCTAACCCTCACACCCCCCCAAAATCCAAATCCCCAAAAATGCCCCGCCCAACCCTCCTCACCACCCTCCTCACCCGCACAATCCGTCAATCCTCGACCTCCACCACCGCCTCGATCAAATCGCTCACCCCCCGCCAACCCATCTACTTCGGTCCCAACGTCTACTGGGGAAAAGCATGGAAGAATGTGTACGGAACGGGGTTACTGTATGTTGAATTTGCATCTCTTCAATTATTCATCTATTCATTCCTTTCACCTCTTTTAAATTATCCCCTCTCCTCTCCCTTCCCCCCCAAAAAGGAAAAAAAAAAAGAAAAAGGAAAAGGGAAAGACTCCATACTATGCCATGTTATGCAATACCCTACCCATTCCGTGCTAACACCCAATCCGAATAGTTACGTCCCCGTCGTTGCCGCAGTCATGTTTTGGCCCGTTCCGATTGCGCCCATGATGAATTTTTCTAAGGGGGTTAAGAAGGAGGGCGTGCTTGCTTGAGATAGGAATGGACTGATATGATGTGGGATGTGCGATGGAATTTGCTGGCTGAGGTTTGATTCAGACGAACGTGCTGGAGATCGCTGCACATGTACGACAAAGGACGATAAATGAATAATACAAGAGAAACATATGATACTATCCCATCGTGATTCTTTCATTACTATTTCGTGTGCTTGCCCATCATAATAGCTAACCGATTGACCTAAAAACAATTTGGGTATATCCTCTTTTATACACAATAAACACAATCTCCTGTCATAATATCATTCAATACATGTACTTCAAATAATACAGACCAAAAATTTCAAACGCAAAACACCGCCATCGAGATTCTATCCACTCAAACTCCCGCTAATTTGCAAATATTACAAGGAACTCCCCTTTGTCAGATACTGTGCTATGATACCAGCCTCTGGCGTTTCATATGGTGTCCTATACTCACTCGTTCCTCGACTAGTAACCCCTCCAATATCAAGCCCATTGGTCGACGTAAGACCACCATGATCGTTATCAAAGTATCCCTTTTCTTTTCCCTTTGAGCTTGTCATCCTGAATTTTTCCAGATTGACTTCACTTTTAGTTTGTGAAAGATTGGCGCTGCCAGGTCGTTTCTTCTTTTTATCCCCTTTTGCTTCTTTCCGCTTTCCGACCAAAGTTTCATTCTCGACCGAAGAATTTCCAGCTGTACGCATTCCTCTAAACTCTCTGACAACTTCAGCAAACCCTTCCTCTAAAGTCTTCATCCTTGCCAGCATCAATCTTCCCATCATACCATCTGCAGTCTCCTCTTTTTTATCACGTTTCATCGCCATCTTTGTAGCGATAGCCATTTGAGTTTGAAATGAACTTGGCACTGCGCCAAGTTGTGCATGCTCAAGACCCATTTCCGATAAACTGAGATTCAAACTAGATTCTTTATGACGCAGAACGCGATTACGTGCAGGATCTGGTTTAGTAATAATTGGAACAGATTGAAAATTTGTACGGTTGGGTAAAATAGGACGTGGTCGAACAGTTGTATTGGTGAAGTTGGCGGTTTTGGGAGTACGAGATCCTGATTGGCCTGCTGGGGTGTTGGTCCCGGTATTCACTTGTGAATACATTTTTGCTGTTAATGGTCGTGAACGAGGGGGAGAATTGGACGAAAATGAAGAATTCTGAATAAGAGGATTGAAAAGAATCGTCGTCGTCGATAAATTCCTATCATGAGCCTTCTTCTTTGGTGTAGACTTGGATTGCTTTGAGGGAGAATTGTTTTGTTGAGTGATATCTTGTTGTGGATTGAAAGCCGCAATGGGAGAAATAAATCTCGTTGCAGTTGGTGTTTGAAAATACTCTTCTTCCGATTCAACACCACTTTGGCTGAAATTTGTCGCTGTATGTTTATCCTCCTCGTCATGTTCGTCTTCATCATTAGACAACAATTCATCATCTCCATCTGCATCTGTATGACCTCCACCAAACTCATTTGGATGTAATTCATCATCTGAAAGTCGAGTCATGTCATGAAATCCTGTAGACATAAATTCTGCTGGATCGCTAGCCACAGATCTATTTCCGGAAAGCTGACGACTGAGTGCACGATGTCTCATGGCATTTGCTTGCCTAGATTGTCTTCGCATCTCTAACCTTTCCAATATAGAACGATCTTGTTCTTGTGGTGGACTAGCAACGTCTCCTTGACGTTCCATCCAGTTATTGATGACAGTCTGAGTTTGTCGACGATCAAAACTAGGACGATTTCTACCAAGATTATCCCTCGGCGTTAGCCTGAAAACTTCATCAAGAGCTCTGTCTTTTTGAAAACCAGCAACGGAAGATTCATGTCTCCGCAAATTAGGACTGAAGAGTCCATGCCTACGATCTTGGAATGATATTGTTCGCTTCGATCGTTGTCCAGCTTTCTCAACCAAATCCGTAGGTTCAAAGACAGATCTTGCCAAGAAAAGCTTTTCGTAGACACATATACTGAACAATAAGGGAAAATGCGTCATTTTTATGACAGTACGATTCATCTTGATGAATGTCCTGAAAGGAAAAAAGAATCTGAATGGTGTAAGAACCCAAGCAAGAATGTTCGTAGGTGCTACATAGGAGAAGAGAGCATCATTCTTAACCATGGAAATTGTGTTGACAGCAAAAACAAATTGATGTTCTTCGTTTGCGTTTGAGACGATTGACATAAAGGAGTTTGTTAAAACCGTAATGAGAATGGTAATAACGAGGAAGTGACAAATGAAGAGGAAAAGCACAAGTAGTGCCTTTCCCAAGAAATTGTAAGTTTCCCATGCTTCCCATGCCGCAGGTGTAAATCCCATCAATATCTGAAAGATCTTGTAAGCAACTCCTGCTGCATCATATTCGCTTTTGCCAAACGATAGAGTGAATGCAACAAAAAACCCACTGCAAGCTATCAAGATTAGTACGAATACCGCCACAAGATCAATTGCCATCAATCTAAATGCGATTAATAGTTGTGAGAAATATCGGTAATGGTCCAGAACACTGAATAATCGAGGGAAGAGTAGGATTGCATTAGTTGCAAGAACATCATATGCCATACTGTTCCACTCTTCTCTTCCATAGTCCACCAAGAAAATACCATATAATCGCATGCAATAGTAAATAGTAAGTAGAACTAGAATACCCAGGTCGAAAGCATTCCAGAAACTCATAATATATAACGAGAACCCTTGTTCATTGAACCCGACTACCTCATCAAGCATGAAACCTGCACTCCAAAACCAGAATATGACTTCGAGACCGGTGATGTCTGTTGATCTTTGACTGAGAACAGCTAGAAAAAGAACAAGAAGGATAGCAAGTGAGCAAGTGGAGAAGAATTGACGATATCTTGGTACCCTCAATCTCGAAAGCTTAAATAGAGATGCATCCCTTGGGTCATATAATGTGACCGTTCTCCTAGTCAAGGTTTGAATCGCTTGTTCCGATTCTGGTTCTTTATTTTGAAGTTTTGGGCGACTGTTTGTTGCCCCATACTGAATTTGATCACGGGTAAGTAATGGCACCGCAGCTCCATTGCTTGGACTTGGTTTATTAAATCCCGTCCGGTTTATCGATGTACGATGAAGATTATCCGCCGCAGAATGAAATACAATTGTTCCAGCCCAAATAGCCTCTAGTTGTTGCACTACAAGTGGGTGTGCCAAAAATCGTTTCGCAGACGCCCTAATAGCTACCTCCAAAGTTGAGATCCTGGCAGCAACTGGTTTTGCACGATTTCTTTGATTCCAGTTCGTTATGGGTGGACTTGGTTCTGCTACTCCTTGTAATGGAAAGAAGTCGTAGGAAAGAGCATCAATTAACTCTCTAGTATTGTATTCCTTCAATAACTTGATAGCGAGAAGCTCACAAACTAAAGCTCTAGTTAAGCTATTCCCTGCATTACCTGGGTTTGCTTGACTCTCCTTTTTGAATTGTAAACAATTTGCCATCAACGCATATAGAGTAGCTCGATTAAAGTGCGAAATTCGAATCTGTTGTTGCATGGGCTTCACCAAGAACTGTGAGACTTGTGGTGACCGTAATTGATCCCATGTCAATGTGGTTTCCGTCCGCGGGAGTATGATGAGTCGAATGGCATGTGTGAGATTATATACTGGAAGCGCATCTAATCAAATTTTAGTATTGGGGTTTGGAAAAAGATACAGAAATGCTAGATACCAAGATGTGCCGCAGAGAATATAGGCAAGAGAGGTTGGTCTTCATCACCATCTTCTTCTTCTACTTCATCTTCGTTGCTTCCTTCATCTTCATCCTCCCCATCATTTTGCTGCGCATTTTCTTCCTCTGTATCTTCTTCTATTTCCGTTTCCGTAAAATCTGCGGATGCATGTCGAAATAAACGTTCTCTCCTAGTCGCAGCTGGTGAAGATCGGTCAACATTCAGTGTCGAGAAAGGGGAATGTATTTCTTGAGCGCGTCGTCGAGCTTTCGCTGGTCGCAGTAACGAAGATAACATTTTTGTTTGGAATGTTTTCAGCTCAAAATCCGCGGTTGAGCGATTTAATCCTCAAACCTGTATGGTCGGTAATGGGAGGTAGGAAGGAACGCTGGTTGCTGAGAAGACTGCCTTTCTTGATTTATTCCATCTTGTAGCGACAGAGGTTGGCGAAATGAAGCAACGCAATCCGAAAATTGATCGAGCGAAGGAATAGTTTCAAAGGTTTGTCAAATATTAGGACATTAGTAGTAATTGTAAATAAAGGAAGAAATAAGTAAATAAATCTTTAATTTCCAGGTTATCGCGTTTCCCGAGCGCTTTTTGATTATTTCTCGTCCCAGCTCCCAGAACCAAGGCTCGGTCGTTCGAAGAGTGGATGGATATTCCTTGATGAAGATCAAGCAACCAATTTATAGAATTAATTAAATTACATATCAAAACAACATGAAGGAAGGGAATATGAAGATATAAAATCTCTTCCCGACGAGAGGCAAAGGCAAAGTAGAAGATGGCGAACCCAAATCCTGTTTCATTTGCTTATCTCACAAGCCTCCCAAAATCACATAGAATATAAAATCGATATTCAACCCATACTGGTCGAGACTTGGGGAAACCTAGAATCATGTCATTGCACACCGAGACACCCTTGATGCTATGCACACTTCTCGTTTATATGCATGCTGCCGATCAATCCTGGCCATACAATTCCTATGATCCTATCTCATCCAATCACAGAAGCAAGCACGAGAACATGAATTGAGGCTTTATCTAGAGATAAAGACGGAGGTCGGTACGTAGGCTCGTAGGTACTCACGGAGTCTCACTTTGGAAATGTAAAACAACGCTTCCGTTCGTATGAGATGTCCTCGTGATGGAATGAAGAAAGATGGATAGATGTATAATCTGAATTTCTTTAGGGAGAACCCTTTCTCTCATTTCTACTCTCACCTCTCATCCCTCATAACAATACAAAATACAGCGACATATCATTATCATGCATTAGAATTCATTTCGAGAAGTTGGTGGCTTGAGAACTTTTAATATGGGGGAAGGTCAGCTTACCTTACTTGCATGATGACAAGAAGAAGCGGCCAAAACGAGAGTCTCATTGGATTATTAGATACTACCTAGCTACCTAGTATGTAGGCAAGGTAGTCCATCCTTTCGCCATTTACCAAATGTTCTGGCCCATATGTCGATTTCCCAGAACAAGGACGGTATTGTTCCATTTTCTCGAATGATTTTCTTCCCCTCTTGTGCTGTGTGAACTAAGCGTCGATTGTGTCTCAAATCTCAAACCAATTAATTTCCTCTACATAGGAAGGAGGTGAATCGTTAGGAGCTATGAGCAAGCTCATCAATCCATATTCGCATGAGAGATCATGAGGGATCTGAAAAATTGGTACACCATCAGAGACATACATACCTAGTATCTATAATATATTTTGCAACTTCCTCTATTGGACAGTGAGCAGGTGGTCAATGTCAATTGGTGTGGGTGGTGATATACCTAGTAGGTACTTAGGTAGGTAATCGTATAATAGATTCTTGTACTACATCGGTTATGAGTGGGGGTGAGAGAGAGTGGTGAAAGAAAAACAAAAAACCTCCGGGGACTTGCTTGAACTCATAAGGCTCACATCCATCTAATCGATGAACAGACCGCTATTCTACCCCATGGTATGTATGGACTGCAAGACTCGCATGCATTTCATGGCTTGGTTCGAGATCTTCTTATTTTCGTATGGTATGCGAGATGTACGGTATTGAAGATTGATTCCGAAAATCAACATCAATATGCTCACCGCACAAACATTGATGGAATGGACATAATGCTTGAAGTTATTGCGAGGTAACCAATATTTCAAGCCACCAAGATAATTGTCCAATTTGTAACAACGGCGGGCGATCTTTGCAATGGAAACTTCCACATCAGAACAGAGAGTCTACTAGGTGGGTCGATAGGTACTGATATTCATACGGCTGTTGTGTATCAGTCCATGTTTCTGTACCAGTACCAGTATCAGAATACAGAAACAGCAACCTTCCATGCAAACTTTCGACGTAGGAGAGGTGGAAAAGATGTTGAGCGTCAAACAGCTGCCGTATACTGATTTATATCCCGATGACACAGCACAGAACATTTTACCTACTCTACACACTGCTGTAGTAACCTCATTCCAAACCAACGCTGTGAAATCTATCTATATCTATGATGCATTTTCAACATTACTTTGACAGTTAATTATTACAAAAGTACTTGATATTCGATACCCACGTGCCATCCACGTGCTGCCCAGGTGAGTCTTCAATCCACCTTTATGACATAACAACATCGGTATTATTCTGGTAATATACCGGTGAAAAGTTCTTGAGGGGCCACGAGGGGTAGATGCAAGGCTGATGATAATTGGTGATAGCCTTGACTTCATATCCCTGCTAGTGTCAGGAGCTAAGCCCAATATCGAATCGGCTCTCCTCGGTTGTTCAGCACCAGAAAAAAAAAAGAGTAGTCCTATTTTCTGGAGAGAAATTCCTAAATTCTCAAAAACTTATCCAACGCTCTCAATCTTTTACATCCAAAAAGTCGTACGGTCAGGAATTACTCTTTGATACTGGACCTACAAACTGGCGAACTTGGATCACTAAAGCACTCCTCAATCTGCTTTGCAGCTTGTTGAAGGGCATTTCTTGAAGTCCTTGCGCGCAGATCTTAAAAAACCTCTTTTCAATATCTTACATCATAATGGCAGAATTAGTTTTCCCTCCCGTTGCCGCCCCAATCCTCAATGGCACAGATGAAGGACTCATCAGTCTGGAATTGAAGGATGGCACAATTTATCAAGGATATAGTTTTGGTGCGCAGAAGAGTGTCGCAGGAGAATTGGTCTTCCAGACAGGTATGGTGGGGTACCCAGAATCCATCACTGACCCTTCATACCGAGGACAAATTTTGGTCATTACGTTCCCTTTGGTGGGTAATTATGGTGTACCATCTCGAGAAACCATGGATGAACTCCTCAAGGATCTGCCAGCACATTTCGAAGCATCTCAAATCCACATTGCAGGTTTGATTTGCGCTTCGTACGCAGGCGAAGAGTTTTCTCATTTCCTCGCAACCTCCTCCTTGGGAACATGGTTGAAAGAGCAAGGTGTTCCAGCAATCTATGGTGTTGATACCAGAGCTTTAACCAAGAGAATACGAGAAGAAGGTAGTATGCTTGGACGAATGTTGTTGCAAAAGAATATCCCTGCCAAGGGAAACGACAACATCTCTGCTTTATCCACAAAGGATTGGAGATCATCATTCGAAGCAATTGACTGGGTGGATCCCAATGCCAAGAACCTTGTCGCAGATGGTAAGTTCCTACTTTGCTATAGCCCGAATGAAGGGCTAACATAATGCCTTAGTATCAATTCGCGAGCCAAAATTATACAAACCTGATCCTTCGAATGCTTTGAAACATCCCTCTGGTAGACCTATACGTGTGTTGTGTTTGGATGTTGGTTTGAAATATAACCAATTGCGTTGTCTTGTAAAGCGTGGTGTGGAAGTTCTCGTCTGCCCATGGGATTACGATTTCCCTGCTCTCGCCGGCAAGGATTATGATGGTCTATTCATCTCCAACGGTCCTGGTGATCCAGCCATGATGGACAAAACTGTCAAGCACATTCAATCTGCCTTGAAGGAGAACCGAACCCCAATTTTCGGTATCTGTCTTGGACATCAACTTCTCGCCAGAGCTGCTGGAGCTCAGACCGAAAAGATGAAGTTCGGTAACCGTGGACATAACATTCCATGTACAAACATGTTGACTGGAAAATGTCACATCACATCCCAAAATCACGGTTTCGCTGTCCAAACTAGTTCCTTGCCTTCAGAATGGGAGGAACTTTTCGTCAATGCCAACGATGGAAGTAACGAGGGTATTAGACATGTCAACAGACCATACTTCAGTGTTCAATTCCATCCAGAAAGTACTCCTGGACCAAGGGATACTGAATTCCTCTTTGATGTCTTTATCAACACTATCCAAAAGACTCTCGACGATGAGAAACTCCTCTCCGCACCAGTTGTCTTCCCCGGTGGTGAGAAGGTTGAGAATGAGAAGCTTACACCTAAGGTCAACGTCAAGAAAGTCCTTGTCTTGGGTAGTGGTGGTCTCAGTATTGGTCAAGCAGGTGAATTCGATTACTCTGGAAGTCAGGCTATTAAGGCTCTCAAGGAGGAAGGAATCTATACGATCTTGATCAATCCTAACATCGCTACAATTCAAACTTCTAAGGGATTGGCTGATAAGGTGTATTTCCTTCCTGTCACTGCTGATTTTGTTCGCAAAGTCATCAAACACGAGAAGCCTGATGCAATTTACGTCACATTTGGTGGTCAAACTGCTTTGTCTGTCGGTATTCAACTCAAGGATGAATTTGAAGAACTTGGAGTTCGCGTGCTCGGTACTCCAATCTCCACTGTCATCACTACTGAAGATCGTGAGTTGTTCGCGCGTAGCATGGAGTCGATCGGTGAGAAATGCGCCAAGTCCGCTTCAGCGAACAACGTCGACGAAGCTATGCACGTCGTGAAAGATATTGGCTTCCCAGTTATCGTTCG
Source organism: Botrytis byssoidea (assembly GCF_014898295.1). Taxonomy (NCBI): domain Eukaryota; kingdom Fungi; phylum Ascomycota; class Leotiomycetes; order Helotiales; family Sclerotiniaceae; genus Botrytis; species Botrytis byssoidea. The sequence continues at coordinate 1,503,003 of NW_024065849.1, forward strand.
TGCCGCATATGCTTTAGGAGGTCTTGGAAGTGGTTTTGCAGACAATGAGCAAGAATTACTTGAACTTTGCAACAAAGCATTCGCCGCTAGTCCTCAAGTTTTGATCGAGCGAAGTATGAAGGGATGGAAGGAAATTGAATACGAGGTTGTCCGTGATTGTCGTGACAACTGTATCACAGTTTGTAACATGGAGAACTTCGATCCTTTGGGTATTCACACTGGAGACTCAATTGTCGTTGCTCCTTCCCAAACATTATCCGATGAGGATTACAACATGTTGAGAACCACAGCTGTTAACGTTATTCGCCATCTCGGAGTTGTTGGAGAATGTAATATTCAATACGCACTCAACCCTGACTCTAAGGAATACTGCATTATCGAGGTTAACGCTAGATTGTCCAGATCTTCAGCCCTCGCATCCAAGGCTACTGGATATCCATTGGCTTTCATCGCCGCAAAACTCGGTCTCAACATTCCCCTCAACGAGATCAAGAACTCAGTCACTCAACAGACCTGTGCTTGTTTCGAGCCTTCTTTGGATTACGTCGTTGTTAAGATGCCACGTTGGGATTTGAAGAAATTCACTCGTGTTTCCACACAACTTGGTTCATCGATGAAGAGTGTCGGTGAAGTTATGAGTATCGGAAGAACTTTTGAAGAGGCTATTCAAAAAGCAATTCGTGCAATCGACTTCCATAACCTGGGTTTCAGTGCAACAAAGGCTTTAATGTCAATTGATGATGAACTTCAAACACCTTCCGATCAACGTCTCTTTGCCATTGCTAACGCTATGCAATCTGGTTACTCTGTTAACAAGATTTGGGAAATGACAAAGATTGACAAATGGTTCTTGAACAAGCTCAAGGGATTGAATGACTTCAGCAAGCACATGTCAACCTTCAACACTAGCACCATCTCATATGATCAAATCAGACAAGCCAAGCAACTTGGATTCTGTGATAGGCAATTGGCCAAATTCTGGGATTCTACCGAGCTCGCTGTTAGATTGTTGAGGACTGAAGCTGGCATTGTTCCAGTCGTAAAGCAAATCGATACCGTTGCTGCTGAGTTCGAGGCTCACACCAATTATCTCTACATGACTTACAATGGATCTGAGAGCGATATCTCTTTCAATGATCACGGTGTCATGGTTCTCGGTTCAGGAGTTTACAGAATTGGTTCTTCTGTCGAATTCGATTGGTGTTCCGTTCGTGCCATTAGAACTCTTCGTGAATCTGGTTTCAAGACTGTCATGGTCAACTACAACCCTGAGACCGTCAGTACTGATTATGATGAAGCCGATAGATTGTACTTTGAGAACATCAACCTCGAAACCATTCTCGATATTTATGAGTTGGAGTCTTCAAGTGGTGTCCTCATTGCTATGGGAGGTCAAACCCCAAACAACATTGCTCTTCCACTTCATCGACAAAACGTTAAGATTCTTGGAACATCACCAGAAATGATTGATACTGCCGAGAATCGTTTCAAGTTCTCTCGTATGCTTGATGGTATTCATGTTGATCAACCAACATGGAAAGAGTTGACTAGTTTCGAAGATGCTAAGACATTCTGTAACAAGGTCTCTTATCCAGTGCTTGTTAGACCTTCATATGTACTTTCAGGTGCAGCTATGAACACTGTCTACTCCGAACCAGATCTTGAGGCTTATCTTGCACAAGCTGTCGAGGTTTCGAGAGATCATCCAGTCGTTATCACCAAGTATATCGAAAATGCAAAAGAAATTGAGATGGACGCTGTTGCAAAGGATGGTGTCATGGTTGGTCACTTTATCTCTGAGCATGTTGAAAATGCCGGTGTACATTCCGGTGATGCTACTTTAATCTTGCCACCTCAGGATCTCGACCCAACAACTATCAAGAGAATTGAAGAAGCTACCCGCTTGATCGGTAAAGCTCTTAACATCACTGGTCCTTACAACATTCAATTTATCGCCAAGGACAATGATATCAAGGTCATCGAATGTAACGTTCGTGCATCTAGATCAACTCCATTCGTTTCAAAGGTCATGGGCGTTGATCTTATTGAAATGGCTACTAAAGCTATCATGGGTGTACCATTCATGCCATACCCACCTACCGAATTACCTGCAGGCTGTGTTGGTGTTAAAGTACCTCAATTCAGTTTCTCTCGACTTTCTGGTGCTGATCCAGTTCTTGGTGTTGAGATGGCTTCTACTGGAGAAGTCGCTTGTTTCGGTCGTGATAAGTATGAGGCTTACATCAAAGCATTGATCTCTACTGGATTCAAGCTACCAAAGCAAAACATTCTTCTTTCTATTGGTTCATACAAGGATAAGAAGGAAATGCTTCCATCTGTTGTCAAGCTTCAAAAGATGGGTTACAAACTCTTCGCTACAGCTGGTACCGCAGATTTCTTGCAAGAACATGATGTTCCAGTTCAATATCTCGAAATTCTCGGAAAGGGTGAGGATGACCAAAAATCCGAATACTCTTTGACTCAACATCTTGCCAATAACATGATTGATCTTTACATCAATCTTCCTTCCAGCAACAGATATAGAAGACCTGCCAATTATATGAGTAAGGGTTACCAAACTAGACGTATGGCTGTCGATTATCAAACACCTTTGGTTACCAATGTCAAGAACGCCAAGATCCTTATCGAAGCCATCGCAAGACATTACGATATGGAAGTTAGCGGATTTGATGCTCAAACCAGTCACAGAACTGTTGTTCTTCCTGGTCTTATCAACATTGCATCTTTCGTTCCTGGCATCACCACTCCTGGCAGCCATGATTTCCAAACTGTTACCAAAGCATCAATTGCATCTGGTTTCAGTATGGTTCGTGTTATGCCTCTTGGTCTTGATGGAGCAGTCACTGATGCTAGAGCATTGAAGGTAGCTCAAATCAACAGCAAACTTGGTTCATCTTGCGATTACAACTTCTCTGTTGCCGCAACTTCTTCTAACGCCGATCAAATTAGTCAAGTCACCGGTGAAGTCGGTTCTCTCTTCATTCCATTCAATCACTTGTCCGATAATATCAGCAAGGTAGCCGCTGTTACTGCTCATTTTGAATCTTGGCCATCTTTCAAGCCAATTATCACTGACGCAAAGATGACGGATCTTGCATCAATCCTTCTTCTTGCAAGTCTCCATAGCAGAAAGATTCACATCACCAATGTCACCACCAAGGATGATATTGGATTGATTGATTTGGCTAAGCAAAAGGGCCTTCAAGTTACTTGTGATGTTTCAGTCTACGCTCTTTTCTTCAGCCAAGATGATTACCCTGAAGCTTCCTTCCTCCCAACTGCAAAGGACCAAGCAGCATTATGGGAACATATGAACATCATTGATGTCTTTTCCATTGGTAGCTTGCCATATCAGCTTGCAACTCTTGCAAAGGCAGAGGCAGATGCTGCTGTTGGTATTGCTGACACTTTGCCTCTATTGTTCTCAGCCGTTGCAGATGGTAGACTCACAGTTGATGATATCAAGGCTCGTCTCCATGATAATCCAAAGGAGATTTTCGAAATTCACGATCAAGTCGGAGCTTCTGTAGAGATTGAGATTGATAGACCACATACTGTTAAGCCAGGAGCGGTTTGGTCACCACTTGTTGGAAAGGTCACAAGAGGTGCTGTTCAAAGAGTCATCTTCCAAGATAAGACTGCTTGTCTAGATGGTTTACCAACTCAAGATGCTATTGATGGTAAAGATATGTCATCTCACCTTATTGATTTGCACACCACAGTACCACAATCACCGCTTGTCAAGGCTAATCTTGGATCCCCAACTATGGGACCAAGACCTGATAGCTCTCATGGACTGAGAAAGTTCTCTTCATTCGCCGGTGCATCATCTTCAGCTATGAGACCTGCAACTCGTTCAAGGTTCTTGGATGGTGCTGCCAATCAAGCACCACAATTTGGTTCCATCGCTGAAGATTTGGGTGCTCCACTTTACCCTCAACCAACTATCTCGCCATCGCTACAAACCCTCCTTGGTCAATCACCATTCAAAAATCAACACGTTCTTTCAGTTAATCAATTCTCCCGTCAAGATCTTCATTTACTTTTCTCTGTTGCTCAAGAAATGAGATTGGGTGTTCAACGTGAAGGTGTTCTTTCCATCCTCAAGGGACGTCTTCTTTGCACAATGTTCTATGAACCATCTACTCGTACATCTGCATCATTTGATGCTGCTATGCAAAGATTGGGAGGACGAACAGTTGCAATTGCTACTTCTCATTCTTCTACTGTCAAGGGTGAATCTCTTGCAGATACCATCCGTACTCTTGGTTGTTATGGAGATGCTATTGTCCTTCGTCACCCTGAAGAGAGCAGTGCTGCAACTGCTGCCAAGTTCTCACCAGTTCCGATCATCAATGGAGGCAATGGAAGCAAAGAACACCCAACTCAAGCATTCTTGGATTTATTCACAATCAGAGAAGAATTGGGTACTGTTGGTGGTCTCACCATTACCTTCACTGGTGATCTTAGATACGGTCGTACCGTTCACTCTCTCGTCAAGCTTCTTCAACATTATGATGTTCACATCCAGCTTGTCTCCCCACAAGCTTTATCCCTTCCACAAGAAATCTTGGCACTTATCAAATCCAAGCCTGGTCAATTACTTTCAGTTTCAACTGAGTTGACCCCCGAGATTCTTGCTAGATCCGATGTTCTTTATTGTACTCGTGTACAAAAGGAACGATTTGCCGATTTGGAAGAGTATGAAAGATTGAAGGATAGTTTCATCATTGACAATAAGACATTGAGAAATGCAAAGAGTTCAATGATTGTTATGCATCCATTACCAAGAAATGCTGAGATTGAAGAGGAAGTGGATTTCGATCAAAGAGCTGCATACTTTAGACAGGTACGTCGTCAATTTTCCCCAATTATATCATCCTTACTAATTATTTCACAGATGAGATATGGCCTTTACTGTCGCATGGCATTGTTGGCTTTGGTATTAGCCCCATAGATTTGGTTTTGTATAATCATTTCTTTTGATCAAGATCATGGGCATGGCGTTGTATTTATGGAAGGAGGAAAAGTCGATTTTTTATTATTGTTATATGATTATGAGTAAATGCATTAGATATGAGTAGACACTCTTTTATGATTGTAGAAATGGTTTCGATTGATAAATTTGATATATATTTAATTGGAGTGATGGGTATATGTATGTATGTGTATATTCATACATATGTATATATGGTTATGTATTATTTGGGTTGGGTTATGTATGTGTATGTATGTATGGGTTGGCGTATAGTGTATATGTATATGTATATGTAGGTATATAGTTTTAGGTAGATTAATGTTATAATTATTTGTACATCTATCTCACTTTGACTCTTCTTGTTTCCTTCGTTCTGTGCTTTATTTCGGTATGCCTAGGTAGGTAGATGCATCAATTCTCAAGGAGTGACAATGATGATTGACGGTATTCATACTAAACTCTCTCTGTTCCATCAGGGAATCAACATCAAAATCATCGAAGGGCTTAAAAGCGAATCAGATAATGGCATATTGGTTATCAATGATCATGACAATGATAGTGTACACAAGTGAAAAGGTACTATTGAAAATAGTATTAGGGCTACACATAGGTAGCTGGGTGTAAGGATTTTCGGTACCGACGAGGACGTTCTAGATACCTGCGAGATTCACGAAAAGACTTTCATGACGTTTCTCTTGAGACACTCTTCGATGTCTCAATGCGAGTATGGCAATCCGATGGCCTCTCATACTCGAACTTGTTGAAATATGGATAGCAATGTGGGTATACAATTTATTTCGTACATGGCGAGGTAGCATTGCAGGTAAAAACCTTTGCGATATCTTCGCAATGCATTCGCTCAATCACCAATCACCAATCAAAATTGCAAAGTTCTCCTTCACTTCGCTATAGGATATACAACAACGCGAATCAATCTCCACAGCTTCTTTTCCACCTTGATTGACCTACCTGATTTGCACAGAGATCATATAGGATGGTGGACTGACGTCGTATTGCACGCCAAGGTTAGCACATATGTCGGTAGATAGGAAGGTTACAGCGTGTGGGAACGCCCAAAGTCTTCTTTGAGATACCAAGATAGGTAGGCTGGGTGGCATTGCTAATTCACACTGTTTTAGGTGCGAAATATGCCCAGACGGGACGGTCCGAATACTTTACTATGCCATGAGATTATGAGTTTTGTGAGTCTAACATCATTATCTTCTTGATAGTTTGTGATTTCTTCACCTGCTTATGGAAGATGCTCCAGACTGCTTGGAATAGCACACCATGATGAACACAAATGACTAACGCACATACATACCATACATATAAACGGTGGGACATTAGAGATTTATGGGCGATTTGTAAGGATTACAAAGAACTAGAAATAATGAAATGAACTAGAGCGACTGAGCGGAGAAGATATACCATGTTTGGAAGTCCGCCTACTCTTAACTTACTCCAATGGACTGAATGTTCTAGGAAATTAATTGATTAGATTTCATCTGCGAGTAGTAACTACCGTATTGGAGATTTCTGTCTATCAATCAACAGCAGTGTCATAGTGGTTTCCCGTCCACTACTGTATCCACTTCAATACCTCGGAAAAAGTATTTTGCACCCTACCTCAACACCACACCATGCACCTCCAAACACCCATACCAACATCTATATCCACGACATGACCGCAATCAATATGATATCCTCAATTAGATCACCGACACCACGATATTTATAAGAGAATATATAAAGTAGCCATACAAGTCAAACCAGAACCCCAGAACTATTCCCCCATACCCCAACATTTGTTTCTCTCCACAAACCCCAACTTTCGGTCAGAATCTCTACAATGAAAACCTAAAAGGTTAAAATATCGTGGAGCATCTGGAGAAAATTGACAAACAGACCCGCGCGGATTGCAAATAAACAAGGGGCCGCGCAACCGTCCACTCGTTCCAACGCCTTCCACTTATTCGTAGCCAACTACATTCTACGTGTTGGTCAAGTGTGGAGAGTCCAAGTCCCCACAATGCTCTCATCCGGAGTCAAGACCGTGAATAGACCACGAATCCCTCGTGTTACCTATCTCATTTCATCTTAGTATGCAAGGCATACACGGGGCATTGGTTACTAACTTTGTTACATTATTTCATTACCTAGGTATCATATGGTGCTGCTTTGACAAATCTCGGGGATTTGCTTATCTTTGTGATTCTGGTGACAAGTTCCATGATGTTGAATGGTTTTGGTAATGGAATGGATATTCGGCACCATGATTGGGATGACCAACAGGGGGAAGGTACCTTGGAAGCGGCATGAGATTTTAGAGCAAGGTCCCTAACGCCCTTCACTAGAGAAGATGTGGAGAATGGGGTGGATTCGCTGAATATGGGGAAGATTTTCTCCTATATTTTAAACATGTATCCTCGATTCGAGTTGAAGTATTTGTGCTCATACACTCATTCTTTTCTTTCTTCCGTTACGAGTTCCTTTATTTAAGCATCTTGAAGTCTTGGATGGGTGGTTTTGCAGTATCAAATCTCTTTTGATCTCTCAAAATACTAAAGTTGATTTAACGTTGGTTTGTGTACCATTTGATATCAAACTTTCAGATCAACTTGTCTTGAACGAAACGATACAATGGCAATCACAGCAGGCGCTATTGAGCGTAAAGATTCAAACCCCAGTGGTGAATTCTCTGAAACCATCGACCATGCAGCAACTCACGCAACTTATATTGAAGCAAATGAGTTATCTGAAGAGCATAGACAATATCTTCTTGCACGACATGGAACTCTTGATTTAGATCCTTTACCTGGACCTAGTGAGGCTGATCCCTATAATTGGACCAACTCAAAGGTATCTATCCAACCCATCTAATCAATTCCCCTAGACTTAGCTAACAAGAAGTATAGAAAGTTACAAATCTTGTACTTGTTGCACTCCATGCATGTATGTCAACATTTACAGCAGCAGCCATTATTCCAGCCTACGAAAGTATCGCAGAAGAACTAGGTGTATCACTTCAACAAGCTTCATATCTTACCTCACTTCAAATTGCCATCTTAGGAGGAGCTCCCCTACTATGGAAACCTCTATCCAATACTTTCGGACGAAGACCCCTATTTCTCATATCACTTCTTATTAGTTTGGTTGGAAACATAGGATGTGCTAAATCTCCCACCTATGCCACTATGGCACTTTGTCGTGCCATTGTTGCATTCTTCATTTGTCCCGCTGGAGCAATTGGCAGTGCCGTGGTCACAGAATCATTCTTCAAGAAAGATCGAGCTCGTTATATGGGAATCTGGACACTTATGGTTACGATCGGAGTTCCATTTTCTCCCTTCGTCATGGGCTTTGTCGCCAATCACGTAGGATGGAGATGGATTTATTGGATCTTGGCAATCATGAACGGAGTCCAATTTATCGCATATGTTTTCTTGGGTCCAGAAACTAGATATCTTCGTCATGGAGTCCAACATCCTAAATCTTCTTTCAAAGAAGAGTACCTCACTTTTCATCGAATCGACCCTTCACCACTTCGTGTCTACGATTTCGTTCATCCTCTCACTCTCTTCGCGAAGCCATGTATTGTCATCCCAGCAGTTGCATACGCCATGACCTTCCTCTTCGGATCAGTCCTCATTACCGTCGAACTCCCCCAACTTTTTGCCCAAAAATTCGGTTTCAACGCCCAACAACTCGGCTACCAATTTCTCGCTCTCATCATCGGATCCGTCATTGGTGAGCAACTAGGAGGCAATCTCTCGGATTCCTGGATGAATCGCAAGGCTCGCAAGACGGGTATCCAGCCCGCTCCCGAACATCGTTTATGGTTAAGTTACGCTGGATTCGTCCTCACCATTGTCGGAGCCGTGGTCTTCCTCGTCCGCACAGAACAGGCAAAGGAAATGCATTGGAATATCACACCCGTGATCGGCATCGCCATTGCAGGCGTGGGAAATCAAATCGTCACGACGGTTTTGATTACTTATGCGGTGGATTCGCATCTTGAGGAATCGGCGAGTATCGGAGTGTTCATCACGTTTGTGAGACAGATTTGGGGATTTATTGGTCCTTTTTGGTATGTTTGCTCTTCCCTTTTCCTCTTGATTTTCTTTGGGGGAATATCGCATCTAATAGAATATTAGGTTCCCATCCATGTTCACCAATCTTGGGCTCTCGAAAAGCGCAGCGGTGGCAGCGGCTCTGCTTATCGGAGTCAGTATCATACCCACGTTCATCGTGCAATTGATGGGGAAGCGATGGAGACCATCGCGTCCTGCGGATTTGGCAGGAAGAGTGGCGGATCGGGAACGAGGCGTCATGGTTGCGGATGCGAATGAGAGTGTGGGTGGGAGTGGCAATGGAGAGATGAAATAAATGATTAATGATTTGTATATTTATGGTGTTTTTTTATGAGTCGAATAAATGAATCCATAAATGGAATGGTTTATTCGAGATGGGGAGCTTTGCTGAAATTGCATGGGTGGATATTCTGGTACAAATCTGCTGAAATGCATATGTGTAGGTGTGTATATGTATAGAGAACTGTCGGTGATGAGGTATAAGGATATAGTGAAGTGTAATGTAATGTAATGAAATGAGTATAAATATTCTAGATATGAATATCAACGTCAACATCAATACCAGCATTGATATTTACCCCGCTCCCCCAACGTTCCCAACGTTCCCAAAGATCTCAGCCTAGACCTCCCTACCTCCTCTCTTTACCTCGTTAGTTCTTCACTTCTTTACTCCGATCCTTAATACTCTATTCCTTGATACTTCAATTCTAGAAATCTCTCATCTATCCTTATAAACACCACACAAGTAATCTTACAATAATCAAATCATCCATGGATAAGTGAATATCAGATTAGTCTCTATAATCTCTTTAGTCTTTATAATTCATATAACATAGTTTAACACCGAGTGGCCTATATCATTAAGTGGCCCACTTTTATTTCAATTTACATCTTTCTCTTTTAATATGCATTTTATCAATAACTCATAATGAATTCAAATAATCAAAAAGCTTGTATACTCCTTATTATTAAAGCTATTTATAAAGATAAAAAACTAAGTATTCAAAAAGCTGCTATATTCTATAATATCTCTTATATAACTTTTTAATATAAAATAAAAGATTTATCTTTTTATACAAAAACTTGAGCTAATAATTATAAGATTATAGAATTAGAAAAAGAAATGATTATTCAATATATATTTGATATAGATTTAAAAGGATTTTTATTTAAATTAAAGAATATAGAAAATATAGCGAATTATATTCTTGAATTAAGGGATACAAAATATATTGGAAAGCTTTAAGTATATTGACTTATAAAATATTAAATTAAATTAAAAATATATTTTAATTATATTTATAATTTTCAAAGAATTCTTTATAAAGATTTTAAACTTATTGAAAAATGATTTTGATTGATTATAAATATATGAGTGAAATATAGTATTTTGAATAATAATTTCTATAATTTCAATAAAACCGGCTTGTATAATAAGAATTATATAGATAGCAATAATTATTATTACTATTGAGAGATATGATCGAAATAAATTAATATATTAGATAATCGAGAATGGATTATCGATAATATATGAAAATATGGAGGATAAAAACTATTTCTTTATTTCTAATAATTCAAAAACAAATTTATATTTTTTCATTAATATATTGAAATTAATCTTTTTTTAGAAATAAAATTATTAATTTATATTTTAATACATAAATAATAATAAAATAGATTTAGAATAATTAAAACAGTTTTATAAATATACTAAAAATCAAAGAGAAAGTAAATATTGAATATTAATACTAATGGATATAAAAATCAACAATCAATAGTTTTTTCAAGTATATTATAAAGAGAATATTATATATTTAAATTTATTATTATATTCAAATTATTTAAGTCAGCCATTAATATTAGTTGTTTTGATAATCTAAAATAGTTTATATAATATTCAAATTAATGAATTTATTAAAATACATATTAATTATATTTTAAAAATTAAATTCTTTATAATTTTTAAAATTATATATTAAGAATTAATTATCTTTCAAAATATAAAAATAGAATTTCGAAAAACAAATTTAATTCTATTTAATTCTAAAATTATATTCTCAAAATTAGATATTTGAATTCATATATTTATTTCTTCTTTTTTTAATTTAAATTAATAAATCTCTTAAACCCCTTATAATCTAATTAAAGCTTTTTTTCAATTAATATTAATTAAATTTCAAATAATTTATTATTAATCAAACTCTTTTATATTTATATTCAAAATTATATTAGTTTTAATTAAAAATATAAAAAGATTAGCTTATAAAAATATACTTTTAAATATAAAGAATTATATATTTCAAATAATAAATAAAATATTAAATAAATATTGATATACAAAAAAAACTTAATTATATTAAAAAGGAATATTTACTAAATAAAAGACTTTTAATATATTATTTTAATAAAAGATTGATATTTAGATTTAATATAATAAATATCAAAAAAAAAAGGAATTCTAATAGGAAAGTATTTTTTAATTAATATTATAGTAAATATAAAAAAATAAAATATAATATAAAAATCTATCAAAATAATATAATAGATTCTAGATTATTAGATTCTTAATAGTTTTAATTAATTGATTTAATTATTATTAAATAATATGAGTTTGAAAGTGTAAATTGAGGTGAAAGTGGGCCACTCGGTGATATGGGCCACTCGGTGTTAAACTACGTTAGTGATTTCCTATTCATCTTCATTCATCCATTTTATTCAATTCATCCATCCATATTTCTTTCATTCATTCCTCTATTCCCATATTCGTCCGTTCTATTCCATTCCTCTCGATCTTCTTTCTCATCTTCTTTTCCAAACTCTCCTCTTCACTCATCTTCCTCCACCTCCCCCCAAAACTCCGCAAACCTCTTCCTCGCAATCCCCACACAATCAACCCCATAAACCATCTTCCGCACCTCCCTATCCGCCCACTTATCCGGAACCCTCTTTCCCCTCCCCTCCCTCAAATCCCTAAACAACCCATCCCTCTCCTCCTTCAACTTTCCCTCCCCAAGATGCCGACTCCTTGCGCTCGGCGCGGCTTTCTCCGCTCTCTCCTTTCTAATCCTCTCATACACTCTCAACGCTCTATTCACACCCTCCCTCGATCCATCCTCCAACAATCCCAAACACAACGCCACCACCGCTCATCCTCCACCGTCTGCGCAGCCCTGCGCTAATTGCGGAAGCGTAGAATGACACGCATCACCCACGTCGGTAAGGGAGCATGCAGACGCAATTTCCATTCGCAGAATTCAGCATCCGGGACGAGTTTCAACAAGCGACGGACTCTGGGGTTGAAATCTTCAAGCCTTTGAGCATGGTGTTTCGGATTCTTTGGTGGTATAGGTTTTCGAGGGGGAAATGGCGGGATTGATATCCGGTTGGGTGGTGGAGATGTTGTAGATGCGTTTGCAGGAGATGGGGTAGGCAATTATGTGGCGATGATCGCCGATCTAGCGGGAGACGCCGGAGGTGTCGATTAATCTGGGGATGGTGAGTGGATGATGGGAAAAGAAGGATGGCTTTGGGGATCAGATTGATGTGAAGGTTACAGGAAATGAGATGAGAAAAAGATGACAGAAGGGGAAGACGACAATCATACTTCGTATGACATCCAGACATCCCAGCCAACCAACTCTCCCAATTCAACAGATAGAATGAAAATGATCAGAATAGTCCAAAGAGAAGATAAAGTACACGAAGCAAAAAATAAACTTACTCCAAAAAATCGAGATCATCCTCCATCTGTTCCCTCGTAAGTAAAATTCTATAAGCCGCCTGTTCCGAATCCACCACCTCCGCATCTACCCCCCAATCCCTCAACATCATCTCCCTCATCCTCGATTTAATCCCACCACAGGCCAAAAAAACATCACAATCCACTCTTTCCATCTCTGCTCCTCTCGACGAAATCGTAAACGAAGGTTTCGAGGATAAATCACGTACTTCGTCAACACTAGTTCCACAGTGAAATTTCAAATCCGGATATTTCTTACATTTATTATACAGACCCTGAGTAGGAGAAGACCGATGGCCAACCATATGCGGATCCCCATATTCTTCTCGAATACAACCTGATTCCATCGAACCGAACCTAATTCTTCATCCGAGGACCCCCCTACAATTTCCTCTCATTAGTAAGTAAACTCCCAATCCATCCCAGACTAAAACAAACAAACAAACATCCCAAGATCACTTCACTTCTAATACTCGTCCTCTCCGATTCCCCCGCTTCTCTTTCAATATCTTTCTCAACCCTCAATCTATCCAAGATCCTCGACATATTAGCAGCGAGTTAAATTCCCGCCCCAAAAACCCCAGATCAGAAACTGTTTTAAAGACCTCTACTCTACATGTTTAAATCCTTCTTTCTTCAAAGCCAAGGCTGATGTCAAGCCTGCCATTCCTGTAATCCATAAGCGAACGAGAATTGATCGAGAGATAGATAATATACATACCTGCACCTATAACACAAATCTTTAGATTTTGCTTCGGGTCATCCATCTTTACATTATTTGTAGAGTTACCCAGTGAAATCATCCCCAAATTCCGCTTTTGAATATCCAAGTCTTCGACTCTCAGCAGGTAGACAATCAAAGACCCTTCAAGATTTCATCAAACGAGTAAACGAGTCACAAAGCCCTCAAAAATGATACCTATCACTCCGTACCAAAATCTACAAAACAATCCTCAAAAAGAGAAACTTCAATATCTCAATATCTCAACATCTCACTACACCAATCAACAAACAACGCACAACATCCGCAAACCCATCCAGACAAACACGCTGATATCATCTTCATCCAAGCAATTCATCTCCCACTCCCCCATCCCGAAAGGTTTCCAACACCCAAGATCGTCTGATCTGATAATACCTACCTACCTACCTAGTACGCAGTACGTACACCCCATCCAACTTCCCCGCCGAATAATCAAGATGCATTTATCTATCCAGAATGTAAGATTACAATATATAAGGCTGATACCATTCACCTTCCCCTTCCCCTTCCCCTTCCCTTCTTCTCCCTCTCCCTCTCCCTCAAACAACAAACAGCAACCAACACCAGTACAGTAAACATACATTTCCAAGTCGCCGTGTCATTGTCAAAAGAGGGGAACTCCGAATCTGGCAACGCATAAAGTAAGTAACCAACCTTAAGAGATACTCTCGATACTCATACAAATAAATTCAAAGCAAAGAGTCTGAGCGCTCAATCAATGATGACAGGTCAGACAAAAATGGGAATGAATGATGTAGATTCCTCATGGAGTAGAATGAAGGAAGGTGTTATGATTTGTGGAGAAGGAGGGGTAATGATATCACGGGATCAGAACTTTTTTGCTAATATATCATCATTATTTCTGTTGTCAAGTCAGATAATATTCCTTCAATGAGGGGCACTAAATAAGCGAGTGGAGCACTAATACACTTTGGGCTTAGAAAACTGCCGTGTGGTTACCCTTGCCGCGTCATGACAATTCTTCATTATTCAAGTGTGGGGATTCAATTGAATGTGTTTAATCTTCCAACTTTTGTAGAAGGTAGATAGGTAGATGTTGAACAGCAAATGGTGTTCATGATGGCTGTGACGAGGTTTATGATCGATGTAAAGCAACAGTATGCTTTGCTTTTTTGAGATCGACAATGATAAATGCTACTCTGCATATATAACTCATTACGCTGACTGAAACTCGAAGTGGCAATTTACACCAACGTTTGGTTGAAAACTAACCTCCCATTTAAAACCCATTTTGCATTAATCGCAGGTCCGATTGATACCATTAGGCCCTGCTCCACATATCCATAAATCATAAATCATAAATACCCATACTCATATCCTAAACTCAATGACAAAGTGTATTCCATTGATCCAAAATATCCTCCATATCGAATGCAATGCCCCATTGTGAACATAAGCATTTAAATAACTTCTGCATAGAATTGAGTTCATAAAGAAGATTCTTCGTTGTCCCCATTGCTCTGAAAAATGAGTTTTCCCCTCGAAGATATAACTCTGTCTCTGATTGACTTGTGTATCCTGGTTGGATTGAAGAATTTACAGCTTCATTGGTCGCTAAAACAGCTTGCCAGTCCACAATATTTGGTACATTGACTGCACCCTGACCAGCTAGTGAGAATACACAATAGACTGTTGCTGAAGCAAATAAAGAACTTGGGATATGTATGACATGTGCTCTACCTCTTGGTAGTTGTTCTACAATCTCTTGGATTGCAATCGCGTGTAAGAGAGCTTTTCGTGCTTCTTCCGTACTGGCCCAACTTATCAAATCTTGTTCTGGTTTCATGATATTCTTTCCACCACAAACATGTTGAACGATACCATAACGAGAACAGATAGATCTGCAAAGTAGTGATGAATCTTTACAGGCGTCTAGGCAAATGGTATGCCACCTTAGTAGAAGTTCAAGTCGTTCAGAATGTGAAAGATTTGGGCTGATTGATATAGCTTCAAAAGAGTGACTCAAAGCTTTTCGTAATTCGAGTTTTGTAGGTACACCAACTGTAGAAAGATCATCGGAATCGCAATCTGAGACCAAGGATTGAAGGCCTTCTAGAATGACTCGAAGAGAAAATGCCGAGAATGCATGAAAACTAGTAAGAGGTTGACTAGTTGGGGAAAATAATGATCGAATAATACTTCGGAAAGAATATTGCAAAGGTTCTTGAGATCTCATGTGGTTTAGCCATTCATTGGCAGTTGTAGCCTCGAATGCTGTTTCGCTACTTGGTAAACCCAATTGATTAGCAGCATGTCGAACTGATGGTGTTTCCCCAGACATTCGTGATATTAAACCATCCAGTACATAATGGCCCAACAACGCACGTTGTTGAATTTCTTTGGCGGCCCACACTTTCCAAGCTCTATTCTTTTCTTCGTCAGTAGAATTTTGATTTGGTAGGTTACTCCTTGAGTATGGTTCACTATCAGATATTGCGCATTGTCTTGCCCAAAAGAATCCAAGAGCATGAAATGCTTGACTTGTGGTACGAATAACTCGATTTCTCGAAAGAGCGCCGTAAATCTGAGCAAGTAGAGCAGTCACAACTAATTGTACTCCTTGGCAACTATCGTAAGGACCTTGGTGAGTGATTAATGTTTCCCAAGATGTCGCAACTGCCACATGAGCAAGCCTCCATAAAGCTTCACCTTTCGCAACTGAATCTTTGGGTCCAAGATATAACGAACCGATAGCCATAGCATTGAGAAGTAACGGTTGAGTACATTCTCGAAAGACGAATGTTGATCGATGTAATACTAGAAATGTGGGTATGAATCTTACAAAGAACATATGTAAACATTCATCCAGGAAAACTGATGTAAGAGATGTAGCTTCAACAGCAGCCGTAACAGTTGATGACTATATGTTATAATGAGTAAGGAATTTACTCAAGAAGTCATGAGAACTTACCAAACTAGTGACCATCTCACTAACATTATGTACCGCTTGATGACTTTCTCCCACCGGAATTGAACCAATTGAACCCTTCTCCTGGAATGGACCCGGTATACCAAAACTTCCATTATTTATACGTGACCGAGTTGTGATAGGTACTGGTAGCATTCCAATTGGCATTTGCCAAGAATTCGTTGGATCGGAAGACATCAAAGTTTCGAATAAATCTTCCGAATCTGGCCATATTAATTCAAAATCGAGATCTGCGGTAGAAGATGGTGTATTTCCAATGATGGAATGACCAGTACCTCTATCCTCCATATTTCCTTGTTGTGTTCTTGGCGTTTCAACCTGTAAGTTTGTATCTATCGCAGGTAACATATTCGTCGGTATGCTCGATTGCGCAACTAAACTCGAAGGTGGTGAAGGATAATTGGAATAATTGCTCTCTCTTCGAGTATGTAACCTTTCATGACGAGCAAGGGAATCTTGTCTTGCAAATGGTCTTCTGCATTCTTTGCATACGAAAGGTCGAGATCCAGTATCTTTTCACATCATTTATATTAGCTTGCGATTTCTGTTGCGGAGGAGTGAATTTAATTCCACAGGGATTTCTTCTTACGACTTCTTTCGTGTCTCTGTAATTAATGATTAGTGAGTATGAGATACACATCTGGATGATATTGTATTGCTAACCCTTAAATGTTCGCCTTTGGAAAAACTCTTTTGACAAAATCTACAATCCATGCCAGTGTATTTTCTCTGCGTGGGTGCGGAAGTAGGAGTGGTGGTGGTAGTGGCTGTTGTCGTTGATTGCCTTGGAGATTCCATGATGATTGATTGACTGCACGATTGAGGTATCGCGGTATTGGCTTTGACTTGCCTCACTTGAATCGTGAGATTATCTACCGCATACTTTTCTATCGCGATAAGATGATTGATATGTAAAGAAGGTAGGTAGTATTCAATTGTTCTCCCAAGGACGGTAGGTGATACAGCATCAATTAAAAAAAACAGGTACCAACGACGTAAGCCTTCTGGGGTATATGGGGTATATCTACCACCTTGTATACTCAAAGAATTCGAAAATGCACATTGCCTGTAGAGAATCCCCGCATCAATTCTCGGCACCGACGAGAAAAATACAGGGCAGGGGGCAGTAGTATCAATGATCGCTTCGCATTGACCCTGGTGACCATTTTGAGCTACTAGATACATATAGACAAGACTTGCCCATTCGTCCGTAAGGGCTCCAGATTGATTGTGTTGTATATCAGTATTTCTTGATTCATAATGATCCCAATTCACATTTGAATATATGCTCCTATTGAAAATAGACTACAGAATCTCAAGGAATATGGAACACTCGAAATCCAAACACGATTATATCCAGTTTATGAACGACTCGCATTTTGTCATTCCGTCTACCAGTAAATAATTCACAGACTAAAGAAACGCCTCAAGAATCCCATGCTGCCACACTGAGTAAGAGTTCATTCTATCCGTCCCCGAGTAAACCCTTCTCTCTCCTTCCCGACATTTACCGAATACAGCTACTCAATTCAATGTCGTCCTTGTTGATCAACCCACTCTTGGACATCTGCTTCAAAGTCTGCATTGTACAACCAGCTCAACTCAAATGGTTCTCTCTTCTGATCTGCCGAGTTTCCTGGTAACCGTCTCAAATCAATTTGTTGATTCAATTCCAAAACCTTTCCAACCCTCTTTTGTCGATATTCTTGCCAGAAAGAAAGTGCTTTTTGGGTATCTCCCTTGTCCGACTTTGCAAGTAGCAATGCAAAGATATAAACATCTTCAAATGCTTGGTTGATACCTTGCCCTGCAGAAGGAGGAATTGCATGAGCTGCATCACCAAGAATAACCACACGTCGATTCTCAGATACCCAGTTATCGAGTTTAGGAACGATGTAGAAGGGCCAAACATTAATCTTGTCATGAGAAATCTTGGAAACAGCGTTGTGAACGATCTCTGGAAATAGATCGTTGTTGCTTTGCAAGAATTTAACACTTTCTTCCTTATTGTTTGAGAGATCATTCCATCCGGCTCTATCTTTCTCCTCAATGCGTAATTGTTTTCCAATCAATACTTCAGATCCATCTTCTTGCTGAGGAGCAATCACAAATGCCCCCTTTGGAGACATTATAGTGACAGGGATATGATATCCTTCCGGAAGTTGTAATTGAGATGTTGGTACAGCTGCTGTGATTCCAACCATTCCAGTGAACTTGGTCTCCAAATCAGGATAGAGATAACGACGAACAGTAGAGTGAATACCATCAGCTCCAATGAGAAGAGGTGCAGTACCAGTTGTACCATCAGCAAATTCCCATTCAACTTGTTTGTCGGTTTCCGACGTGATGTGTGAGAATTTCTTGCCAAAAGTAATGGGGATATCTTGTTCCTTGAACATTTCAAGTAACTCAGTGATAAGGATGTTTCTGTAGATCCGAAGAGCTGGGAAGCCATATTTCTCTTCCGAACCAAATTCCTGAATCTCTACCAATTTTCCATCTCCAGCGGTACGATACTCAAGGTTGTCAAAATTGTAACCCTTATGACGAAGTCTATCATAGACATTGAGAGCTTTCAAGATTTTGAGAGCGTTGGGAGAAAGCATGACAGCACCTCCAATATTCAAAGGCGCGGGACGACTTTCGTAAACTCGACATTTTATATTGTTTTGAT
Source organism: Botrytis byssoidea (assembly GCF_014898295.1). Classification (NCBI taxonomy): domain Eukaryota; kingdom Fungi; phylum Ascomycota; class Leotiomycetes; order Helotiales; family Sclerotiniaceae; genus Botrytis; species Botrytis byssoidea. Next base: position 1,522,225 of record NW_024065849.1, read on the forward strand.
GAAGGGCAAGAGCGAGAGTTAGACCAGATAATCCTGATCCGATGATGGCGACCTCTCTAGAGGATGGTGTAGACATTTTGCTTGACGGGATGCAAAGGATATTGATAAAGTTATTTAAATTCGATACGTAGTGCTTGAAGTGTTTGATGTTTTTGATTTTTGAATGGAAGCTGTGTGGACAATATTTTATCTCTGGAATGAAGGATATCCACTTGATATATATCATCTCCCAATCTGTTGGTGATCCATCGGCTCATATTGTGACCATTCAATGGTATGATGTTCGCTCCGAATTATGCACCAACAGATTAAACCCTCGTGTAAGAATTACATCCTGCATTTCCGCTGGTTCCTGCATCATCGTGTGAGATTTTGGACTTTCGGATCCGAACCGGACTAGTTGTGCGACAGTGAGCATCTCGGCTTGTTGGTTGGTCAATTTCGTAAATCTAATCCCCGGTGTCTTATATCCGCCCGGCATTTTTGTTGCGCACAAATCCACCGGTCTATTTGCTTTCCGCATTTAAGAGTATATTCTTAACGCCGGTTTGTTTGCTTATAATTTTTTCTCTGTAATGTACCTGAATAGGACATTTGAATCTACTGGGTTATTTCATATAACTTCCCAAGGTTGTTTTCTTGTAAATGAGAGATTCTTGATTATCTTTGGTACACTGGATACTTAGAATTCTTCACAAACACCAAGCCATCTATGATTTCCAAGCTTTATATCCAACGGGGCAAAAACCATGTCACCACTACTAGATCTCAGACGAAAACTATTTCGATGCAATTAGTTATCATGCAAAGATAGCTACTCAGATATAAGGGTAAAAGAAAAGACTTTACGACTCTTGCGCTTTTACGAAACAGAGAGTTGGAGGACAAAATCAACTACCCTCACCTCTCCAGATGAGTATCAGAAACGAGACAGACCATCGAAGAGCGTCCCATCTGATATTGACTCGTGAAACTGTGCTTACGATCGGAATGATATTGAAAGTCTTCTCAAGTCTGGCAAACACAACTAAATTCTCCCTATGAGATTTTTCAACATACCAGTATCAAATTGCGTATACCGGAAGATCAAGATACTATCTCCAAGTTGAGCGGAGTGAAGAACAAGCACAAGCTATGGGAAATATAAGGATATCTTCAAGAGTGTGTGAGATGAAGTTACCTTTTCATTTTAGTTGATCTTTATAATGCCAAATCGTCCGTCCGGGGATGAGGTGAGATTATCTCACCCCTTGATCGAGCAGACCAAAGCACGAGCAAAGCAAGATAGAGATCCACGGGTTAGTTAGGATAAACTACAATTTCGTAAAACAGAGGAGAATCAAGGGACTACACGATATATGACAGTTCGGGTTGCAGTTCAACAACTGATCGCTTTTTAATTTATCTTTAGCACTCCGGAAACGCAAATGATTGGAAGACTCGATTGGATAAGATGATTCAACTTCTTCAGGAACCATTTGTTCTAAACATTGTTGTACTCCATTTCGAAGACGTCGCTTCCTAGTTGCACCGCACTTCACCCGGTATCTCACGAGGAATGCGAAAAGGTCCCGGGAGAAAGTGACACCGCTGATTACTCAACATGAGATGTTGTAAGATGGCGTGTAGAAATTTCGAAAATCGACTTCACTAATTTATTTTAAATAGAGACTATTTCTTGATAATTGGGCACTCATCTCGATATCTTCCTTCGTTCACTTCTAGTAACGTCTGCCTGTACACAATTACCCCTTACCTTCTTAACCCACAACCAATCAGAATGTCCCACAAACCAACACTCGTCTTCGTTCCCGGAGCATGGCACCGTGCCGAAATCTGGGAGAAAGTAACTGCACTCCTAAAAGACCAACACTACAGATGTATCCCCATAGAACTCCCCTCCACAGCCGGCGATGCCACGATAGGTTTTGATGATGACATCACAGCAGTACGAAATACTATATTGTCAGAAACCAAACAAGGTCGCGATGTGATACTAGTTGTGCATTCGTACGGCGGCGCAGTCGGTCAAAGTGCAGTCAAAGGACTCACCCGTCGCCATCCCGATGATCTCGTATCTACGGATGAGAAACCAACTGGTCATGTTGTAGGTCTCGTGATGATGGCTTGTGGGTTTGCGCAGACGGGGTTAAGTTTCATCGATGCGATTGGGGGAACACCTCCGCCATTTTGGAGATTCAATGATAGTGGGTTTGCGCTGTTGGAACTTCCTGCGAGAGAATCGTTTTATCATGATCTTCCTGAAGAGGAAGGTGAATATTGGGTGAGCAGGTTGAAGAAACAATCGCAGAAGGTTTTGAAAGAGGGTGGGGAATGGGCGTATGCGGGTTGGATGGATGTGCCGGTTTGGTATTTGACTACGATGGATGATAAGACGTTTCCGGTTGAGGTGCAAGGAATGTTTGTTAAGATGGCGAAGGATGCAGGAGCCGATCTTACGGTTAAAGAGGTTGTGAGTAGTCATTCGCCGATGTTGAGTAGACCGAAAGAGACGGTAAAATTTATCGTGGAAGCGGCTGTTTCACTGGCTCATTGATTTGGCTCGGTAGGCTATTGCTCTGATTGGAAATCATGAGAAAAAATGTAATAATCTAGTAAAAGAATCTCAACTTTGCCCACGACCAATGCTTCAACTCTTGCATGGTTCTTAATCGCCTCAATGCGCCATAAATAGTGCCATGATTCTAGTGCACGTCACTACTAAATAGCCTCGCACATTCAAAATATACCAAAACCTTTAGTAATGAACGGTCAAGTTGTGCAACAAAACCGAAACCGCTTGCGGGAAATCTGTCTGTAGGAGAATCACGTGCGGCATGTATTTTAGGGTATCACTTTGTCAGTAGTCCCAGCACTAAGAAGGATCTAAACTTACACAACAACGAGAAATATTATAAAAAAGCAATGACATAAAAATTTGGAAGAAGCCATACTTCATACGTTGAAACCGAACTACCACAAGAAAAATTCCCGATCATACACGAAACTTCATATCACAATTTATCCCATTCAAACTTCTTGATCATACCTCACAAACCAACCTCGAATAAACTACCTACTATTCATCATGTCTAGAACTCCTACACGAGTAATGGTGATTTCCAACACTCACGAACATTGCCTCAATGGAGCGAACATGCCCGAGGTAGATATTCTCCTTCATACGGGCGATTTGACCAATTTCGGTGAATTGGAGGCCTTGAAAGAGTCCGTCAAGATGATGGGTACTATCGAGGCCGAGTTAAAATTGGTTATTGCCGGGAATCATGAAATATCACTTGGTGCGCAAAACCGAGTAGAGAACATGTCTGACGAAGAGTATTCCGAATATCATCATTCCGCCATCGAAATCATGACAGGTCAATTGGCGAAAGATGCTGGTGTTGTCTATCTTAAGGAAGGTACTCATACATTCTCACTTAAGAATGGTGCTAAATTCACAGTATACGCCTCACCCTACACTTGCGGATCTATGGGCTTCCAATACCAGATAAATGAAGACCGTTTTAATGACGCAACCCAAGTCGCTCCAGGCCAAATTTCAATTGCCACCAATCCTATTCCTGAAGGTGTTGATATCGTCATGACTCACGGTCCTCCGCATACGATTCTGGACCAGGTTTATGGCTCTTATAAAGGCTGTCGTAATCTTCTCCGGGCTGTAAGCCGTGTTCGACCACTTATGCATTGCCTCGGACACATCCACGAAGGAAACGGTGCGAATCTTGTAACCTGAAAGCCAGATGGTAGCGTAAAGGATCCATCATCAGCTACACCGATGGAGACAGAACAAGTTAATGAGTATCCATATACAAATGAGTGGCCAATCCAATCTGGAAAACAAACACTTATGGTAAATGCGGCGATCATGATGAACACTGCAAAGGGAATGCGTCCAAATTACAAGCCCTTCGTGGTATCACTCAATCTTCCTTGCGATCGTTGATGTTATATCCAGTCTCTTCTTTGTTTCTTTATTTTGATGACTTTCGATAGGATTGGAAAATTGCTAGTCCGGCGTTCGTGGAAATGTGTTATGGAATTTCGAAGTTGTTGATGGCGTATATAGCAAATCTTACCTACCTTTATATTTATTCAATCGCATTTTCAACTCTAACCCTCTTGATGTTTGCACGTAATGTTTTCGTTTACAAAACCGCATAATTGTATGGGCTGCCCGCACCGGTAGCAAGTGATAGACACAAGTAGCTTCGACATACAATGCCATAATCCTCCAAGTCGTTCCCATTGTCTCCTTGCGCCTCTGTTTGATCCGGAGCCCTCTTTAGGGGAAACGCATGCGACCTTCAATCTCAATCGGCGTTTTGCGCACGTATAGTGTTTGAATCGAAATGTGTTGTTGACTCTGCGAGCTTGTTTGAAGCGCAGAAGCTATGGAGCCAGTACCAAATTCGAACCTCTTGGATTGTAGTAGGCATTGTAGTCTTAGATATGCAGCATGTTGTATTCTGGGTGTAATGAAACCTGTCGGGATTCGAGGCCTGGTGTTGGATTCGAAATTCGATCAAAAAATATAGCTTCCTTCGAACGCATGTCTCTTCACCATTTTTCAGAGCAGGATATGTATGGGTCGAATGCGCGTGTCTGTTTTCTCTTGAAGGAAAACACGAATTCCTACAATCCGATCTTCACCAATGTAAAACATGTTCCTTCTCAGTTCCATGATCACTTCAAGAATGCTCGTTGGTTGAGGTTTCGGTTTGCCAATAGTATACTAAACAACAAGATTAGAATCGGATGGACAGCAAGATTGTGCTTTATAACGTAAACAAAATTTATACCAAACCTTGCCTAAAAGGCGCGATCATCCTGCTAAGGCTCATTTGCCTATTTCCGAGTAATTATTGAGGATAACAATTGTGAGACTCAAAAGTGTCTGCAACAAAAACAGTAGCGAAGAACTTGCGAAGAATTGTCGCCGCACTCTACGCTCCAGAAATAATGCATCTTAACTTTGATCTCGCAATCTGCCTAAACAGGTTGCGCAGTGGTATTGACCATGATACGTGTATTTTTCCTTGTAGCGAAGCCAAAAATATTCCTTCCTAGCCCAAAAATTGTCTATTATATTCACTTCTCTTCAACCATTCCTCGCTCATGTATTGTAGATGGAAGTGCGAGTAGCCATTTTGGCGGCGCATACAAAATAAAAGATTATAATCTTCGTCGCAGGACTTCTCTCATACTGGACAAGTTTGTTGTGGTGATCAATCCTTGTGGTTCGTATGTGCGAGCAAAAAATAAGTAGCTTGCAGGAAGAATGATTGTTTTGAGTATGCGGATGGCGAACTGATGCTACAATCTCGGCCGCGAGGCTCTCTTTTTTCATCGCGCAACAACAACTCTCAATATTGTTGATCGCAGTTGAGATATTCGTAATCTAGTTCATATCCTCGTTCCCTCTTGCGCCCACCGGTAACTTTGGGGGTCGTTTGCGGATAGGATCCAAATCACCAGAATCGACGCCAACATCACTGCAAACCAAATTTCTTGTAAAAGTTATCTTTAAAGACCTGGCGCATATATCTGTAGTTGAACTGGATCTATCCCCCAATTTTCAGAGTCTTGAGACCATCATTGGTGTTGTAATCGTAGATTCCATTTTCGCTGATGTTGAAAGTCGTCAAATTGTTTGTCGCACAGTAGCCCAACGAAACGGCGATCTTAATAACTCCAAAACCTGATCTCAGAATCTGATCAAACTTTGCCACAATACCAAGAAATATCTCCTCAAGGTATTATTAAAGTTTCAAAAATATCTACCGCGCATAACTCTCACAATCCCCAAATGAATGATTTTGGAGCCTTTTTGAGCCAATGGCAGGCCTTCAACGTGATGATTTTTGACCGACAAAACGTTTTGTTGCACGTCTATGGCACTTTCTGAAAATGGGGCTTTTTTGAAATTTTGCAATTTTTTTGCAGATTTACACGGCTCTCAATTGCGCCATTTCAGGAAAACTATCGACGTTCAATTCTGACAAGAATTGGGGATGGTGTTGTTGCTTTTCGTTATTGACGGTTTTGACCTTGGGTCGTTAACTTCCTCACAAATTCTTCGTCTGATATCACTTCAAATTCACTTTCTGGGCCCGATTCGGTCATCCTCGGTATGATTTATCCCGTGAGGTCTTCAAGTTCGGGAATGGATTAACGACCGTCGACGTCACTCATATCAAGACTCGTCGCCCATTATACCGCCCAATTTCCATCAGTTCAGACTTCACTTATTAGTAATTCACTCAGTAAATTACTCCTAGTACTTCCAAGATTGTGAATAATCTTCTGCTAACAACAACCTTTCTAATCTAATAAGGGTACACTCCCAGAAATCTCAAGTCATCTCCCCCATCCTGCTTAACACTCTTCCATTATACATTCAAGATCAATGTTCTCGAATCCAACCAACTCCTTCACCACCGCAGCTGAATCTACTCTTTTCCTCAACCTATGCAGCTGACCCTTATTCATCATATGTGTATGACCGAAATCCCAACGATGCACTGCGATTATCTCATCAGCATGGAAACAATTTGCTTACTGCTACGATGTTACGCACATAGTGGCCGGCAAATCGACCTGCATGGGAAATACTTATTAATCACTTCTCAACCATAAGCAGCTTTCTAGAGCGACTCGATCTGCAGAGCACTTGATGACAATACGGCGATTACTTTCAAAGGATGCTTCGTCCTATTGATGATCGGGGACAATAGGTTGGCCTAGTGAATGCTTTGTTACGGTCGAATAGCTGTTATATTGTTACAATGACTTGCACAATGATTATAATCAAAGTTGTCACATAGAATTACATAGAATTGGCTCTCGTACTCCTCTTGAGGTTTGGACAGAGCGGACTGAGAGAGCAGTGGACGAAGTGTTTCCTCGAAGAAACCCGGCCCAAACAGGACATCAGTCAAAGGTCTGGAAAGAGGCTTTGCAAGACAGAAGTACATAACAAACTGGTAGTCGTCATTGAGTTTAATCATTTGTTGGACAGGGCAATCTCCGTACCAGTGCGCTAGATGAAATCGTGGATACTCTAGCATGTAACCCTTTGAATCCGGTGGCTCTTTTCACTGATGAATTGTATGCCCCATTTTCCTTCTGTGTATAAATTCAAGTCGTGGAGGTGGAATTTGTCGTCTGCTACCTGAAAAGTGTTGTTGGAACCCTCGCTGTTGAGGACTACCATTGTTCGAGTAGAGGTGGTGACATTGGATCTTGGTTGTCTTCCATACTGTTGACCTCGAAGCATCGCATTGTAAGAATCAGATCGATGCTGATTGTTATGACCCTGGATCTGAGTCCGAATTTGAAGCCATGGCTGTGGCAGATGTAATGGATGCGATTGAGAGGTGGTTTCTGAAGTTTGGATGTTCGATATCTTTAATCTGTTTGAAGAAACCATGCTTGACTGCTTAATTGGGATGAAAGTGAATTTTTAGAGTGTCGCCAATAGAGTGCTTCTACTATTTCACTTCACGATAATGACAGCAATATTCTAGTGAAGTATGAAATATTTAAATTCCTAAACCATATGCACCTAAACTCCCAAGACCCTCAAACCTTTTAAGAATATCTAAGAAATCTATCCAAACCAATTTTGCCGTATAACATTTATCAGCTTCTGAATCCCTATAAACCACTGAGACTGTCTACCCTCTTCCCAAAATAATTGGTAGGTGCTACTACCATTCCAATGTTCTCCTTTTCGATCTCCCTCTTCTTAATCCCCAAACTCTTCTTCACATCTCCCAAGCTCATTTCTCCAATCAATCCTCTCACGGCCTCAAAGACCACCGCCTCAAATGCCACAATCTCTGTTTTCGACACACAATTCGTATCATACTCTAACCTCAACGCAATCGCATCATCAGAAAGCACTGAAAACTCCACCAAGAGCGCAAATTTACTTCCTTCGGTATAGGTAATCAGAGGATCCACACCTTCGATCATAGTCTTGGGAGTGCGATTGTCATGAAAAGTGACCATAACATCGAGCAGTGGATGATTTGGAAAGCGCGCTTTGGTGGAAGTGGCGCTGAGAATCTGATCCCAAGGCATAGCATGTGCGATTGCTTCTTGGCTGGAGGTTTGTACTGCGCGGAGGAAAGATGTGGATGTCGTCTGGGAGGTTGAAGGTTGGCGGATGCGAATGGGGAGAGGCTCGAGGAATAATCCAACGGTTTCGAGATCCTTGGCTCCGCGGTTGAAATAAGGACCTCCCAATACGATGTCGATATCGTTTTGATCGTGTTGTAGGGAAAGCGCTACAGCACCAAGAGCCATTTGATGGAGTGTGACTTTTTGCTCATCCGTGAATTTGAGAATTTGGCGGGTGAGATCTTGGGGGAGCTTGGTAAGACGAGTACGGCCGGTGTATGTGGTACGTTCTACGATATTGGGGAGGGTGTAAGTTTGTGATTTACCGTGAAGATATTCTTTCCACCACTTTTGCTCAGTTGGTGTGGCTGTGGTGCTCCATTGTGTAGTGTCCATGTATGTATGCTCGACAGGTGGTAGTGAATTACCGCTGTAAAGCGTGGTAACCTCCTTGAGGAGAACTTCAAGGGAAGTCAAGTCTGCAATTATGTGGCTCATGGATGCAAGCATTGTGTTTCTTGAGAGAAACACTCGGATGGGATGCTGACGTTCCAAATCAAAAGGTCGATTACATTCTCTCCAAAGGCCAAGTTTGTTGACTGTCTTGATCTGAGGAGGGAATCGATCGTAACCTCTTTGTACACCACCTTTGTGCCCACTCCTTATATATCTGCAACGAAGAATACGATGGCGTGATAGCACTGTATTCCATGCTGAGATTAACTTATCGGTGTCAACAATATTGGTGTCGATTGCACAGGCGTAGGTAACATTGAATGAAGATGTTCCGACATTTAGTCTATACTTCTCCCACCATTCACGCTCAATGGGTGATATTCTGTATTTTCCTAGCGGAACCAATGCATCATTGACATCAGTAGATTGACATTGAGCACGAAGATTCTCGACGATCTTTGCCATTTCGAGTAGATTAGCTGATTGCATGATGTGAGAAACCGTCATCCTCACACGGAAGATTTCAGAAAGTTTACTCGCAAGACGAAGTTGCATAACGGAATGACCTCCAAGTGAAACAAACTCAGAATCTCTAGTTATCTCCACATTGGATTCCAGTCCCAACAATTCCTTCCATGCTTCAGCAATCCTGACTTCGGTCGAGCTTTCGATCTTCTTTGGGGTGGACTCCTTTTCTGCCAAAGTCATATTGGTAATAGCCTTATAGTCCAACTTTCCAGCAGGTGTCATTGGGAATTTCTCCACGGCTAGAAATACTCTAGGAACAGCATGAACAGGTAGCACTTGAGTAACCTTTGCCCTAACTTTTCCGATGTCAAGTGTCTCAGGCTGAATCATAGCAACGAGGTAATCGCCCTTTTGACAAATAGCAATACCAGAACATTCCGGGATAGCTTCCGCCACACGAATTTCCAAATCATTAAGATCAAGACGGAAACCACGCAGCTTGATTTGTCGATCATTGCGGCCCAAACATTCGACTTCACCAGCTCGGTTGAAATATCCTCGATCGCCTGTTCGGTACATCATTTCCCCTTGACGGTTGCAGATGGAATCGGGAAGAAATCGTTCGGCAGACATTTGTGGCATACCGATATATCCTCGTGCAACTTGTACACCGGCAAGATAGATTTCTCCGATCACACCCGGTGGAAGGAGTTGTTGGTTTCGGTCGAGAATGTAGACGCGAGTAGTGGGGTTTGGTGCTCCAATATTAACCGGCTTTCCGGGAAGTAGTTGTTTGATGGTAGCTCCACAGGTGGCTTCAGTAGGACCATACATGTTGTACAGATTCTTAACACTAGACCATACATCATTGACATGTTGCGGAACTGGCTCGCCGACTAGATATACATTTCGCAGCATGGGGAAATCTTCTGGGTCCAAAATATTGGCAATGGATGGTGTTAAGATGGCAGCTGTGGACCTCTCCAAGTGGGAAAATGGATGTATGCCATCGGCTAGAACAATGGTAGCACCATAGCTTAAAGCGGAGAAGATCTCGTGAATACTTCCATCAAATGCTGGCGACATCAATTGAGAAATTCTTTGGCCTGGAAGTGCGAAAAGTCGAACAGCGAGGTCCTTTTGAAATGCTACCAGGCCTTCGTGGCTACACATCACACCCTTGGGTTTACCAGTAGACCCAGATGTAAAGCAAAGATATGCATTATCCACAGGTCTAGGTGTTTGTCTTGGGGCGACAGCCAACGAGCTTGGCAGAGGTAATTGGACCAAATCTTCAACCGAAAGACACAATTTGCATGATTCTGGCGCAATAGTTCGTTGAGAAGATGCCGGTGTTAAGAAGAGCTTTCCTCCAGCAGTTTGGAAATTGGCTTCCCGAATGTGACCCGGTAAGGCAGCATCTTGTGCAGAATACACCGCGCCGGTCTTGAGGATACCGTAAATGGCAACGAGCCAGTTGATACTTCGATCTGCATGGACGCAGACAATATCACCTGGTTGAACATATCTAGAGAGTTGGGCTGATAGTTTTGTGGCCATCTTATCAAATTCCTGATAGGTCAAACTGTCTCCGGCTTTTTCGACAGCTAAAATGGATGGATTCTCTGCAGCGGCGCGCTCGAACAAAGTGACCAAGTCATCTTTAATCGATGCTGGTGATGTTTCATCTGTTAAGCAATTTCCCATCTTCATCAATGTTTCATGAGATTTGGAAGAGAGTAAATTGGATAAGCATTCGCCGATGAATTTCTTTGGCGACAGAAGAGACAAGATAGCACTTTGAAAATTCTCGGATAGTAGTTCGATATCGGTGTCAGTGTATTTCTGTGTTTGATAAGACATTCTGATGGTTCCAGTCGTAGACATAAAGATACTAAGTGGAATATCGGGCACGACTTTGAACCATGATTGACCAATAGGACGAATCAAATGATCATCGGTAGGCTTCATATCAAACTCCATAGCCAATGCTGATGCAAATTGCCTACTGTACCCATCTTCTGGAAGAGAATGTTGAAATGAGCTCAAGTCAACCGAGTGTCTGAAGACAGATTGAACATATTCCAAAGTCGTTTGCTTGCGGTCTAGCGAGACATGAAATGGTAGTGTGTTTATCAGTGGTCCAATTGTGTCATCCATCCCAGCTATCGACAAATTGCGACCAGAAAGAACAGTACCAAAGACTACAGTATCGGAATCGGCATACATGGATAGTACCAGACCCCAAGCTGCTTGAAACCACGACGCCAATGAAATGCCAGCCGATCTCGCAGCTTCGGCAATTTCTTCAGAGGGTATCGTAAATGAAACATCGGCATTTCGAGATAGTTTGGAGGGTGACGATGGGACCGGAAGAGCTAAATCACCAACTGGTGATGGATGCAATTCCATTTGTTTTCTCCAGAAAGCCCTGCTTACATCTCGGTTCATTTGTTGATGTTTTTGTACTTCGTGGATAACATTTGAGAATGGTGTGCCTGGAACAATATTCTGACCCATCACAATCTTTCGAACTTTTTCGTACAATAGATTTGCAGAGTATCCATCAATAAATGCATGGTGAACTCTCCATATTATTGTGCTCACGCCACCATCTCCTGATCTTTGAGTCCTTGGAGTAAGAACTGTAAAAGTAACCTCCATCTTCTCGGGTACAATCTCCCTTTCTAACTCTGATATGTGGATATCGGTATCTTCCACAAACACTTCATCCCAGATAAATGGTAATGGTTGTTTCGAATAAGTCGCTGTAACTCTATCGTGATCGAAAATTGTCCGGAACACTGGCTCCGAATCTATAACTGTCTTCCAAGCCATTTTCATAGCTGGAATGTTGGCGGAACTGTAAGTTTCATAGAAACTAATGATGTTGCTACCAGGTTGTCTTTGATAGCTGTGCATAAATGAGTGTTGCATCTCTGTTAATGAGATATTGGAGGCGGATGTTGTATGTCCATTCGATTGGACTGGCTTAGAAAGTGACATGCGGCGTTCATGACTCAATCGTGTAGGGCTGACAATTGTATTCAGATCACATGTATTCTTCAGGATATTTGTTGAAGGAGTAGATCTTATTTCGGTAGCCGAATCGATGAGTTGTGTAAGAGTGGTACTCAAAAGAATGGAAGGTATTGATAGGACGAGACCATCTCGTTTGCAAGCTTTGGAGAACTTAATAGCCATCAATGAATGGCCACCAAGACCAACAAAGTTGGATTCCAGATCAACTTCTGATGTGGGAAGCTCAAGTATCGAACATAAATGACTGAGAATAAGGGCTTCTTTCTTCGATGGTGTCATACTGGAAGTCTTTTCGACCATATTTCGTTTCGAGTAACCATTGTTACCAATGATATCAATGAATGGAGACATTGTAGATGTTGATCTATGCTATCGATGCTGATCTGTGAAGTGAAAGTACAAACAAAAGAGGAGAAACCGGTCATACATAAAGAAACAATAATAGTAGATTATCTAAAGAAAATGTATGAAACATAGAGTTCCTCATCCGGCTCCGAGAGGTCGACAATACCTCGACTAAGACTTCTCCTCTGCTATTCTCACCACCTGCAGCCTATACTACAAGCATCAATCTCACATAACAGGACTAGTGAAATCCGAATGATAGCTTGTCAGGATATTCTTAATCCATGTCCTACACTAGCAGGACTCATGTTGAGCTCGTTTTCTATAGCAATAAAGTTCTAGCCCTCATAACGAATCAAATCCAGTAGAAGCCATTATTGACATACTGATTTTCCCTCAAAAACAAAAAAAAGAATCAAAAACTTTTTCGACGCTTGATATGCATTCCATAGATAACTACAAACTCAAAAATCAGATTGCTTTTTCTAGATAAAACAATACTCTAAACTCTCTAGTGTTCAGTTGCTCAAACCTTGATCTCCCATCATACCTGTCTCCTTCGTATTCAAACTCAATATACTTGATTATATATAAATCTAATTCTGGATCTATTGATCAATGATGTCGATTATTAAACCTAAAAATCATACAGAATTGGTCTTAGATTCCTTTTTTTTCCTTCGATCTCTAAAAAATAAATTCTGTACTCATGACTTTCAAGACGTCAAATCACTTCCCTTGATATCGAGAAGTTTTTCCTCAACTTTATAAATTTGATAACACATAAACAGTGCATCGAATTTTTAAATCAATTGATTCAATTATCGTGAAATGATTAAAGATTGAAATAGATGGTTTGCTTATGGTGGTGAGCATTCTCAATGTGGCCCAAAAGAGGGGTGGCCAGTCAACTTACATGAAATTGCGTGATATGCATCCAAATCGCTCTTACTTTTGTAGAACAGATGGTGGTGCACTTCCAGATTTGAATCTAGTGTTTGGAATTACAATCAAGCACGTTCAATATTTCTGTAGAACTATAGGTCAAAGGAAAGATTTTGGACGACAATGTCAGCTTCCTAGGGCTATGGAGCTACTAAATTTCAGATGTTGAATTTGTACGATACTTAGCTTGCATTCTCTGATCCATTCTCTGATCCATTTGCAAGTTTAGGAATGATTAAGGTAATGCCAAGCGATGGAAATCTAAGGAAAGGGGACATGTTGTCAAAATTCGCTTGATCCCAAGCATCTCCGATGGATACACGGATATCCGAGTGTAACGGTTTCGTTGATGTCTCCACATTCTTACTCGCAGGCTGATAAAATAATTTTGCTTGAGACTTAGTCATGTTTATTTTTCAGCTTCCAGTAATCTTCTAGCGTAAGTGGGATTCAGTCTGTGCATCAATCCTTTCGCTTTCGTATTTGGTGAGAAATAAGGAACGTTGTATTCTCGGCAAATATGCATGTGGGTTTCACGGGTCCGCCATCTTCAACATTACAGTAGTACCGGATCCGAAAAAAATCCTGTCAGCACGTTATGAGCACGTTTTCACAGTTTGAAGTGGCTTCATATTGTGCGCTGAATTATGTATTAATCCAGCTCATTTACCGTCACTTGTAGCATTTCAAATCATCATCTTCTCGAAGCTTGAAACTTCTGACACCATTCTCTGTCAATACACAAATTTTCTAGCTTTAAAATTGTCATTTGTTGATCGACATGTCTTTGCCAAAAATTGCTGTCATAGGTGGTAAGTCACTATCATGAACTACCATTTTCAAAAGAAGTTCTCGACTAACAAATCATAGCTGGCCCTGCCGGGTTGACCTTTGCTCGTCTCATTCAATATAACGGTATCCCATGTACCATATTTGAACTAGACAGTGATCGGAATGCCCGAAGCCGAGGAGGCTCACTCGATATTCACGAAGGTTCAGCTCAAGTTGCACTCCGGGAAGCTGGATTGTATGAAAAATTCTTGGCAGTTGCACGACCCGAGGGGGAAGTTCTCAAAATTTACGACCCTTCTGGAAATCTCATCCTTGATGAGAGCAAAGATGTCGGTGAAAGCAGACCAGATTCTTTCAAAGGTCGTCCTGAAGTGGATAGAGTCCAGCTTCGTAATATGCTTTTAGATTCTCTTGAGCCTGGGAGCATCAAGTGGGGACATAAGCTACAACGTGTCGAAACATCCGCTGATCCAACATCTCTTACTTATGATCTACACTTTCAAGATTCCGTCGAGAGAGGCTTTGATTTGGTTGTTGGAGCAGATGGGGCGTGGAGTAAAGTACGACATATAATTTCCAACACGCGACCACAATTTGCCGGAATCACTGGAGTGGAAGCCAAAGTTCTGAACATCGATCAAAAAGACCCAGCTCTCGCAAAAAGAGTAGGCTTGGGTATGTGCCTCACCCTCGGCAACCACCAAACTGTACTATCGCAGCGTAATGGTGATGGATCAGTTCAAACGTATGGATTCTTTCGAAGACCTGAGGACTGGCAAGAAACATGCGGTATTGATTGGTCTGCGCCTGGCGTGGGACAGAAATTCGTAGATAAATACTACGAAGATTGGGACCAAGACGCGAAAGATTTGATTATCAAGAGTGATGAGGAAGCAATTCCAAGGCCAATGTATATGCTTCCGATAGGGCATAAGTGGCTTCACAGAGCAGGGTAAGATACCTTTTGAAAAATTCGTCTCTTGCATTCAGCATTCAACAGCCTTCCTCATTTTCCCGCTATTAAAAGTTAAGAACAATTAGCTAACTGTCTATTTAGTGCAACCCTACTAGGTGATGCAGCTCACCTCATGACTCCATTTGCAGGCGTAGGAGTAAATGTTGCAATGGAGGATGGAATGGAACTTGCAAGAGCTGTGATTGCTCGTAAATCAAATTGGGCAGGAAAAGACAAGTTCGAGGATGCTGCCGGTCTGTCCGAAGCTGTAAGAAAGTATGAGTTGGCTATGTTTGATCGTGCAGAGGGATATGCAAAGGAAACTTGGATGTATCTAAACCTCTTCTTCAATGAAAGAGGAGGACATGCCATGGTTGAAAGTTTCGCGGAGCAGAAGAAGCAGCAGAGAAAGGAAGCCGAGTCAAAGTTTTTGGAAAAGGAGACTGTCAATATTGAGGTTGTAAGCGTTTAAACATTTTTCTTGTTTTTCGGAGTTCTGATTGGAGTTTATGAGAATAGATAAAAGTCTAGGTCTCATTATATTGATTGATCCCGATCGATGTTAATATCAATATCAAACATTGGCAAATCTCAGTCGCAAAGGCAGTAAGATTCTTCAATCAAACAATCTAAAGATGACTTAGGTTCATCTGTGCTCCGGTCCAAATATTCGTGTTTATGACGACTTCATAGTATTATAGGGGTTCCAATAGGCCATACTGCAGTCTGGCATTCAGAAGCTTTCAATTCCTAAATCTAATCATAACATTAAGTTGAGTTGAGATGAAGAGTTAGTCTCAAATTTTGAGTCGTTCCCAAACGTTGAGAGCAACAAGGACTATTGGAACCCGGTAATGTGACCGCTTGGTGATGAAGATGTCAACCACTCTACTACTATTCGACACCTACGTAGCACAGTCATCTTGTAGCCAATTTCCGCGTCTGGAGTCTGGGGTAAACGTTTCTAGACGAAAGAGGATTAATGTAAGACAAAAATAGATGTAAGACAGCGCTGTTAATTGGATAATTCGTGAGAAAAAGCCGGGTCCGACCGGCTCCGGATTTCATAAGCATTACCTTCAGGAACAGAGAAAAATATATAGCTGAAAGCTTAGTTTGAAGGAGATCAAAAATAACCATGATTTCATATAAGGAAACAGAAGTATCGTCTGTTGTTTGCATTGCCAGCTCTCCCCCTCCCTCCTCATTACCACTCACCACATATTGCACAACATTTATATCCTTAATCGAACTTTGATAACAAATCAAGAAGACAAAAGTCAGCTGAAGGTTAACGTTCCATAAGTATGCAGCTTTTTGTGATTGGTGGTAGTGGAAGAACGGGTAAGATGGTAATCGAAGAAGCATTACTTCGAGGTACGTACATGCGTATATAGTAAGAATGCAGTAGCATACCGAGAGATCAGCGATGTCGCCATTTCTTATACTTCCGACATTCGATAGCTGACATGGCGATATCTAGGTCATGATGTGATAGCTTTAGTTCGAGACCCCTCCTCAATGGAAGCCAAGGATGGTTTGAAGATTTTCAAAGGTAAGAAATAAAATCTTATCCTCAGATGCCGAAACTAGTCACTGCATCCAAGCTAGATATCAAGAAGTACCTTGACTAATTCTCACCAATACAGGTACCCCTCTCAATAAGGCTGATATCAAAGCTGCATTCGAAGCAAGTACCAATATCCCATCCGTTGTTATTGTTACTTTGAGCGCTCCTCGTACATCCGATAGCCCTTTCGCTGCATCTATCTCTCCACCAAGGCTTATGGCAGACTCAAATGCCAATATAATTGCTGTTATGAAGGAATTTGATGTGCGCAAGATTGTTGTGATGCAGGCTTTCGGAGTAGGAGATAGCTGGCCCCATATGCACTTCTTACTTCGAATGTTAATGAAGAAGTCAAACATGTATCTGCAATACGATGACCACAACTTGGTGGACAAAGAGATCAGGGCTAGTGATATTAACTATGTTCTCGCTCGACCGGCCAGACTGGAAGAGGGCGAAGCAAAGCCCGTTAAAGTGTATGGTAATAAAGGTATGGGGATTGCCATGATGGCTAGTATCACACGAGAAAGCGTAGCCAACTGGCTTGTCAATGCAGCGGAGCAAAAAACGTGGGATTCGCAGACTCCTGTATTGGCGAATTAGAGTCATCGAGTGGACAGAAGTTGCGTTATTTGCTTGAAGGGTGCAACGGCGTAATTGGCATTTTTGCCAGATGCCACTTATTTTTTCTTCAAGCCTATGGATCAAAGATGGTGGGATCAGTAGGCTGACAGTAGTACAGATGGGATGACTCTTGGCACTGGCCGCTGTACAATGTATTATTCATCGCGCACTCATCATCTCTCATCATCTCTCATCATGCGTTTTGATTTGTGATTGTTCTTCAAACCTTGTGGATTGATTGATTATGCGGACATGCAGATATGTCAGCTCCACGTCCCCGTTTAGCCCACATTAATTAACCATCGATATTTACCCATATTTACCCGCAAAATATGTTAGAGGTATATAAATATATCTCTATTTATTGGTTGGCCATGTATTCTTTAGTGGATACTGACATGATTCGCGAACGTATTCCGTATAACAATGAATTTAATAGGTAGTCTGAGGTAGTCTCGCTTTTCAGCCCCTTCATTTCCTCCACACCCGAGCTTAGTTCTTCACACAACAACACGGACGGAGACAACGAAATATCACCATTGTTCAAAGTCAGCTAGAGGAACTGGGTAACTCGGGTCGTAAGAGGCGAAGGAAGCTGCATTTACGTGAGTAGGCTCACCATCCTAGTTAAAACTGCTCTTTCCAGGCTGCTGCAAAGTTTCTAGCCTTCTAGCCTTCTAGCCACTGCAACCACCACTCTCGTGCTCGTCGCTAGTAAGCAATATATCACATAACTATGGAGTGCTAAACTCAAACAACCTTTCACCTTCTTCCAAAACAAGAGTGAGCACAATTCCCCGGCCGATCATACGACGGACCCCTACGCAAAGCTTACTGTACTATACATATCTTATATTTTATTCCATACACCATTTGCAAATACCAGTCGTGGGTTTTTTGGGCCGTCACGAGAATCTGACTAGTAACTACCCTTTTTTTTTCTCTCTGCATCAAGGGTTCGTGCCCACCAATCTTATCCCATGCAAACGCAGTGAATACAGACAATTTAATCCTCCGGTTTCCCCTCTTTTGTAAGATCTTTTCCAAATTAAGGTATCACGACTTCCACAGGTATTGGCAGCATTGCATTGTGTTGTACTCCGTACCTCCATCTGTCTTTTTATATTCGCAAGCACCGAGCACAAAGCTTTAGAAAAATGGAGGATACTCGATTTGATTCTTCTCGCAAACGGCCGCGGCCAGTTGTTTCTTGTTTACGATGTCGTGAAAAGAAATTGAAATGCGACCGACTTTTACCGTGTCAAAATTGTACCAAGATACCCAATGGATCAGCTGAATGTACTTACAATCACGACCCTACAAAATCCATTTCAAAATCAAGACCTTCAACACATTCACCAGGAGATCGTACTCCTGATCTTAAATTTACACCAAATATAGGAACAACTAATTCGAACATCATTCAGGTGAGTTATTTCATATGGTTTAATTCCTGTAAAAAACTTTAACAATAAAAAATACTGACTTTTTTCCCCAGGGCAATGGCGGGGTCGGCGTTGTTGAAGAGCTTCAATCCCGTGTCGCAAGGCTTGAAGAGTTACTTCAAGTCACTGGAAAGTTATCGAACATTCAAAAATTATCATCGCAGCCATCGCCAACTCACAGAGTTTCGAAACGTACAAATACTCCTTCAAGGTTGATACCGGGACTCTGCACCTTGATCGTGAAAGGGTCAAGGAGTAGATATCATGGTCAAAATGATCGGATCACCTTATTGAATCAGGCATGTATTTCATTTGGATCTATTCCTCCTTGTTCCTTCGATTGTATTGCTATACTAATATCATTCGTAGTTTCCCGAGGCAAAAGACTTCATAAACAACAGTGCAACAAGCAATGCTTCCATCATCAACCTTGCTAAAGATGTTCAATACCTACAGCAAAAATCTCAAAGTCATTTTAGGATGCGAAAAGAGACATTGAGCCAAGAAAGCGCTGCAGTCCTTTCAAAACTTCGAGAATTTCTTCCAGGAAAACCTGTTTGTGATAGGTTATTGAAGATCTATACTGATAATTTCGAAAAGAGTTCAAGAATCCTTCATGTGCCCTCCTTCCTTCGTCTCTACTCACACTTTTGGACTTCCCCCGACGATAAAATATTTCAATCGTCACCATTTCTACCTCAATTGACAGCTATACTAGCGATCTGTTACAAGTTCCTTGATAGCGATTCGGGATTTGACGATGACCAGAAAACATATTTGGAAATGGCATCACTCGAGCTTGTGGCGGCTTGGACTGATACTCTAAGTAGAAAGCAGGCAATTGATATATCGACTTTGCAAACCGAAACGCTGCTCTTGCTTGCTCGACAACTACAACTTATCTCTTCAGATAAGCTCTGGTGTGCCACGGGGGCTTTGGTTCGTTCTGCCATGGTAATGGGACTTCACTTAAGACCAGCGGACTTTAAGAAGATTTCACCGTTTCATGCCGAGTTAAGACGAAGACTTTGGGCTACAATTGTTCAAATGGATCTACAAGCATCCATGGCTGCGAGCATGCCCAGTATTGTTCCCGACATAGACTTTACTCAGTTGGCTCCAGCAAATCTGAATGACGCGGACTTTGACGAATCTACAAGTGAACTTCCTCCTTCAAGGCCTTTATATGAATGGACCGACTCTCTTGCCCAGGTCACGTTGGCGATGTCTTTGGCTCAACAACTCAAGGTGGTTTCACTTATCCGGGATATTAGTCCTAATATGGACCTCACAGAAGTTGTTCGGGAAGGAAGGAAATTGGAAGAGCTTTTACGACGTGTTCCAGCACCGCTCAAATTAGATGGAACACTTCAACGCTCCCCTTCTCATCTATTAGATTGTGTCTTGTTAGATATATACCTGAGGAGACCTTTTCTCAATCTTTACCGATTGCTTCTATGGGAAGAGCGACAAGATGATCCATTATTCCGAGAGATGCAACAAATTTGTTTGGAATCATCAGTTGCCATTGTGTCTTATCAAGATTATTTTGATCCCTCAGTGGCAGATTTGGATTTGTTGAGTACAAACTTACATTGGACAATGTTCCAAATTTGTTGCAAGAACGACGTTTTAGCCGCTGTCTTAAGTATCTGTCAATATATCAAAGCTTCCGCATCTGGGTCTCAAAGCAATGAGCCTAGTCCAGGGTTTACACCCAATCAATTCCCAGCAACCTTACCTAGCCCTCCAGCAACAAATAACCATTTTTCAAAAGCCCGGCTTACTAGGATAGTAGAAGGTACACTAGAAGGCTTCACCAAGAGAGTAGGGGAATTTGGTAGTGATCTCAAAGACGTCCTCATTCTTTCTGTGGCAATGCAATCCGTACGAGCGAGTGGTACATCAAATCTAAAAGAGAATTTGATGCACGAAGGTGCCAAGAAAGCATTGTTAGCATGCAGACAGACGCTACTACAATCCTTTCCTGATGAAGAATTGAAACTTCCATCCAACAATTCAGAACTGAACGAGGTAAGCATTTTCCATTTGATTGTGCAACCGGGGAAATCAGACTAATTCTTTTACAGGATAGTAAGAATAACATTAGAGCAACACCTGCAGTGGATATTTCAATGTCTACTGTAGACCAAGCCATATATACCTCACAGCCAGGATATGTAGATCAGTTAGCCACTTTTGCGACTGACGTGAATCAGGTAAATTATTTTCTAGTTAAATTTTTTGTTGGATTTTCGTGTGATCTATTAACATCAAAGCTAATTCATTTATTATCAAATTAGTTTCAAAGTGATATATTTGATTTTTCAGATGCCGGCATATTTAATGTGGATAATGATTGGAGTAACAACGAATTTTGGCAATAAAAGTATTCAAGTCACTTTAGAATAGGAATGGGAAACTTTCTTCCTAGATTACCATATCCGCTTCCTGGTCATGTTAATATTTTCATCACTCAGTTCGATACACGCATTATTCCCTATTACTTGTACAGATGATATTTCAAGCACAGATCAAATACTATGGGATCAAAAGAATTCTGATTGAAAGATGGTTTCTACATTCAATGTTGCCTGAAAGACACCTGACAAGCCGTATTGTTCGATGTCATGTCAAACTCTATACATTCGAAGTGGCTATCGGACTCTATACAGTCAAGGTGGCTATCGGGATACAATATATGCCACCAAAATATGCAGCTTAGCTGCCCAATCATCGAAGCACCGATGCCATAAAGCTCATCCTACTCTCTTTACACACCTTAGCTTCATATCCGGATGATTGATCCAAATCTCAGGATTTCTCTGCCACTCCTCGGTTTTCAACAATGATAGATCATACTCTCTTACCAGATGTACCAATATATTTCGTATCAATATGTCTGCCACAAATTTTCCCATGCATTGCCTTGGTCCAAATCCAAATCTCCAAAAGTTATATCGTGCTTGAGTTGCGGTTCTTTCCATAAAACGACTGGGGCGGTACATGGCTTTATCTTCCCCCCAGAATGAGTTACGGATATTTAAAGCATATGAATCAATTACAAAATTTGTTCCAGCCGGAAAATCATAGCCTCCGACAACTCTTTGTGTGGGAATACTTTGAGGTACAGAAAATGCGGCGAGAGGGCGTAGACGAGAAGCTTCAGACACACAAGCAGCGAGGAATGTTGTACTACTCGACAGGTATTTCTCTAGTGTCAAACCGTTTTCGTCGGCTTCTTTTTGGGCAGCTTGATATTCCGCTCGTAACTGATCCTGAACGGAGATGTCAGATGCAAGGAACACGAGGTTCCAGCTCACACCGCCAATTGTGACATCAAGATTTGCATATAGCATCTCGTCAAGAGTATGCAGCATTTCATTCTCGGTTAGTTCTCCCATTTCTTTTGCAGCGAATAAGTCTAAAATGGGGGCGTTGAGACCTTGTTCCTTCGCTCTTCGGTAAGCAAATTCGTTGAATGCAATCCATCGTTCTTTAAATGCTGCAAGGTCTTTATTGGCTTGTGTGGGAAGGTAAGCTGACCAGTCAAAGCGAGTTAGCCCACCCGAGATAACGTGCTTGAAGAAGGATTCTCGGATCGGAGCGAGTGCACGGAGCTCGGATTCGACATCTGGAGCTAGCTTCCCGTAAACGACTTCAGCAACAATCAAGAATGGGAGAAGTTTCAAATCATCTGCAGGGTCGAGAAGTCCACGTGATAAATCTTTAGAGTCCCAAAGTTCTTGAAAAAATGAAGTTGTTCGTTGTTCAATCATTGGAACATATCTTGGAGTGACGCTGCGATGGAATGGTTTCTCAACAATAGAGCGAACACGCTTCCACTGCTGGCCACTGATCAAACCAACACATTGACCAAGTATTTGACCCAACAAATATCCGGAATTGTTGTTCACAGCTTTGAAATGTTTATCTGAGTCACTGAATACGGCTTGAATATCGGCAGCTTGAGTGAGCACGCTTTAATTCACATTAGAACTTGGCTCTCTTTTGATTTTGGGCCCGGATGAAAATCCAGATGGTGCACTCACATTTCTGGTTTATGGCCTGACCAGATATGGTAGATAGAACCATATTTTGATCCCCATAATTCGCTGTTCTCTTTTCCATAAAGAAATTTTGCACCGTCACCCTGACCATTGGGGAACTCATAATCGCAACCTGGAAGTTTATGTCCAAATTCGACATGCTTGACAGGATATCGATATGACAAATATATCTATTTTTTAAATCAGTCTCATGTAAATGACAAATAGAGAGCATCTGATGTTATGGGGGCGCAGCAACTTACGTTAAGAACCCTTGAAAGGATACTATTACATGTCGCCGTCAAAGGCTTCCTGAAAATAAAACAGCCGCATAAGACAACTGCGATGACAAATTGCCCTGCAATAAGAGTATTTGGAAACATTTTATCTGCTGAATGATCAATAGTGATGCTGAGAACACCAGGAAGGAGCAAACTTATATGCCATCTGTCATGATATTCTCAGTACCAAGAGAATATGGATATATCTAATCCGACGACGCCGGAGCACGCAGACCGAAATCCGCTGCTTATCACTTTGAAATGGAGCCATTCTGATTATAATAAGCTACATAGTAAGATATGAATCCACATATCCGGTCGGTCGATAGATGTCCGGTCACCGGATCCGATAAAATCGTCTCGCCCCTTCGCTTACTTGTCAGATGAAGAAGCACTAGCGATGTCAGCCCCTGGCAAGACTCACAATTAGACGAAAGTCACTCGTAATATTGGAGCCATTAGCTTTGAGGCTCAATCCTTCCAATCTTCCAAGCGCCTGCGTCTCGGATAGATTTCCGAGTCATGCTGCATGCAGCATCCGATCATTCTCACTATGCATCTCAACCACGTTTTCAGCCTTGCTACCATGCCTACTAGAGTAGAATACGACGTACAAGTCCATCTAGCACATGGCTTTCAGGGTTTCTGAGCTCTTGGCTCTTAGATTTCAGATTCAGCACCGAATGAAAGGGTTGATATCTGTAAGGTACGATCAGAAATGCAGTCATCCACGTGAAAACCGAGATCTCAGCCCCTGTTAAGCTGCTATCAGAGTGGCTTTGCTATCAGCAAGAACCTAAAGTGGGATACTGAACCAAGGATTTGGAATTGTAGGATCTATTTTGATGCACTCCACAACTCACATCGCTGTCATCCACGTGGGGCACAGTCTTCGATGTTCTAATTGTAGGATTCTCTGCCGTTTGAGCTTTGAGCTTTGAGCTTGAGACAAGACTTTTCGGAGCCGTCAGTGAATGCTATGAAATCGTGAGGTTTGGGAAGACTGGTATAGCTTGTGGCTATGGGATTCTTGTGCTCGAAAATGTATAAGAAGATCTTGATTTCCAGATGTCAAATTCCTTTTCATCATCATCAACAAGACCATCATCATCATCATCATCTCAAGTATCAACAACACAAAAACACAACAACAAAGCAATACTAGCAATTTCATCAACCAGAACAATCTTCAGATCACCTGCAGAATTCACTACAATCAATCAGCACTTCAAAAGTCTTCTACAAACCTTTCCATACAATCTTCACTAGAGTATCAATCAAAAAAAGCAATCAAAATGCGTTTCTCTATCCTCGCAATCGCTCCACTCATCGCTTCCGTCCTAGCTTTACCAGCTGCGACCACCGTAGACTCTTTATCCAAGTCTCGTCCCACCCCTTCCCCACCCAAGCTCCCTGTCTGTGGACCAACTCCTCGACCTTGCTCCTGCCCAGCAGGGACCTACTATCAAGTCTCAACTTCTGTTGCCATCATTCCCGCCTCTGTTTCTGATCTCAAATCCATCATCGGCGATTTCCTCGTAACCTCCTGGTTCGGAACTGCTCCCGAGTCCATCATCGGTACCGGGTTCGTCACCGGCGCAAAGCGCAACCTCTTAGGCGGTATTCCCGGCGCAGGCGTCTATCCCATCACCGAAGAACTCACACAATGGAAACCCTATCCTAACAATGCTGGCTTTTTCCAGAAATTCCAAATGGCCGACGCGCCTTTCTACTTCAACTTGACAACTGGCGCGCCGGGGATTCTTGGAGGAACTTGGGATATCATGGATGTGCATGCTATTGGATCGAGCTCTAGCAGTTGGTTGTGGAATATCTATGCTTGTTTCAGTGTGGACTTTGATTTCCAGGAGTTTCATGAGAGTGCGATGAAGAATGTTAGTGCGATTTTGACGAGCCAGGGAAAGTCGCATGGGAATCTTATTGGTCCTTTCTCTTACTAAGTGGGAGTATACATATCGATATGAGGTTTAATGGACATGGTGGAGGATTCATTCTTACTGTGCAATATTCATGGGGCGGATTTTCGTTGATTCTTTGAGGGGTGTTTGTTTTTTTTTTCATTTTCGGTTTTTTGGGGAGAGGGGTTTTTGCAGTTGTTTTATTATACCTTCTTGCTTTGCTTTCTTTCTAGACGGCTTAGATCTTCCTGCTCGCGCAGATTGTTGTTTTTGGGTGGGGGGAGTTTAGAGATGAGGTTGTAGAGATTCTCTTTTCAGATTTGTGGATTTTGTGTACTATTAGCTTATTTGAGATTTATACCTATCTACTTTAAAACCTATTTTTCTATCTTAAAAGTGCCATTTGAATAAGTTGATATCTAGGTTGTGATTTTGATGATCTATAGTGGCTACATATATTCTAAGTACTTTGGTTTCAAGAAGATTAGCTGACCATTTGAGTTGGAGAGGTGACTTTCATGTTGTAGTTGTGCGAGGAAAACAAAGCAAGCGTTGGGTTAACTTGACTTTCGGTACAGCATAGATTGATACTTCATAGTACCTCAAAAGAATGTCATTATAGTTCTATACAACCTTTGATCTGTACCACTAGTATATTGATGGTTGACTATTAAGTTTCTTGACGTGTATGTCATTCGTTATTTCCTGTGTTACACAAACTCGATTCGCCTCCGAGAAGTGCCCGTATATTCTCTGTAGTAATTAGGCTATGTATCTAAAACCGTCGAGGAAGAGAATAAGACTCCTCCTTTTGTTGCCTTGAATGCTTAGCATCAGTATGTTTCGCCTTTGCTGATGAGCTGGCTGTCTCACATTGCTTCCACAGTGGTGTTGAAGGATTTTTTGAGTAGCATTAGTTCCATCCTATAAAATTATCCCACACCCTATCGTAAATGCAAGTCTTAATATAGTAGCATTAGCGTCGAAGGGAATCTTGCATAGATCTAGAAGCTTATTTATCGCTTACGAGTTCAAGGGATATTTTCTCAAGTGCCGAGGGAAGGCGGGGTAGGACAAAAAGATCTTGGCATTCGTTGTAACGTTGTAGCTAGGATTTATCCAAAGTAAGGGTATCATTCTTTTTGCCTCGTTAAAGCTTGGGTGACATGACTCCCGAAGATTTATATGTCAGTAAGCTGACTTTTCGTTGATGAACAATCGGATGACTATTTGTGCAATAATCTGCCAAGTGCCAAGTGCTCACCGCAGAACAAATCTATTCACCAACCCAATGCAACACTAATCTATGCACTTTATGGATGTTGCTATGGGCCAACATCATTCATCAAGTGTATACCAGCCAAATTTCATCGGTGAACGGTGAAAGATTCTCTTAGTTGATTAACTTCTCCTCGGCTAATTGCAAGACGGATTTTCAACCACGCCATAGGATCGTGGCTACCATCCATAATCACTCGTAAACTATTGCCTCATAATCAAAGCTATTCTTACCATCTGATGATTTTCAAGCTTACCGGGAAATATCCACTTGCAAGGGCATTGAGTAGGCTTCTGAACATGTTCCAAGCCGTCGCACAGCGGCAGCACCGATTGGTTTATGCAGGTGACATACCATATGTATGTTGATGACCTTCTAGAAGCTTTGGTGGTGGCTTCCCTGGTGATGTGGCTTCATTGTACATATACAACACAGCAGCTGGTATCGGCCCAGGAGAATTTGTGCAATGCAAGTGTGGTTGCGCAACCTATGTTATGATCTCACTTTCAAGCAATGTTAGTAAACATATACCCATCCGGCTATATCAGAATGGGAATTAGTCGAGAAAACATTCGGATACATGAATCGGGTAGCTTTGTGGTATCCGTTAGTATCCGGTGAGACATGTATCTTCTCTAAACCGGGATAGTATCCATGTCTCTTTCTTGGCTGTCAAGTATTATAATGAGTAGTCACAGAGAAGCTCAATCTAAATTGAGAGCATATAGAGTGACTAACATGGTCCAAGATATCAAATCCAATACTCGCCATTATCTGGCTCTAGATATAGGCAGCCAGGTTCTGAGTCTCTATAGCCTCATGATACTTTTAATTGCTTGAATATGAATTCGACAATGCAAAGTATTGTCAGGCTCAATAGCATTAAAGTACTTCCTACTGTTTTTCTCTACTTTAGAGTCTAAATTTTGGCAATAAACAGTGTAGCAGATTTGAGAGCTGTATGTATGAGACTCTTCGTTATTGGATCTAGACTTGATCATTGAATAGCCAGCTAAGCCTGAATACTTATGATAACCTCTGTTGTTTGAGTCTCTTTCAGACAATCGAATAACATATCGTGTTCAAACATCTCGTAATACTTATGGGCATATGCCATCTTGATATGATGATTGATGAAAATTGAATAGTTGATCTGCGCGTGGTTGTGGTTTTCATTAATTTGATATGTTAAACTTATATTAATGAGTACCTAGGTAGAATGTGAATAGATTCAATGGAAGCGAATAATTTTCATTTTTGGTTATAGAATTACATCAGACTTGACTCTTTCTCATCATTCATATTACTTTTCTACCAAGAACTCACTAAAAACATGATGGCGTTTGCTTGTTATGAAGCGCACCTAAATAGGTCATTGCTAGCTAACAAACCTGAGTCTCTCGTGGCCTATATGTCGAACAGGTCAACATGTTTCGCTCTCACAAAACACCTTATACCATATGTTCATTTCACACTTCTCCCAATGTCATCATCATGGACACTGAGGAAATGAAACTTCACCATAAATGAATTCTATCATCCCTGAGTTTCCGTTGTAGGTAATTCCAACAATCCAACTACTGTCCAAAATGATTTCTCAATGTTCAACAATCAACTCTCGAACACTGACTGTCGCCCGATATACACATCCGGTTCTAACAATATGAAATTCAAATCTAACTCTATGGCGTGAAGGAAAGTCTTCGAAAGAAAACGAATCATGTCCCAGTCTCCTATGATTCAATACATAATCTTCGACCCTCATGACCGATAACATATAGAAGTTTTCAAAGAATATTAGACAATCTCAGGTAGGATACAAGGACTGAGGACTGTAGGAATATATGATTCATTGGTTTTTATAACTTCAAGCTTCTCTATTGCTCGGTTTTTTGTGAAGTGAAATATAGAAAGCACCATGTTGGCTCGGTACTTGAAATTCATTAATTCCTAATTTGGTAATTATCATGAAATACCCTAACATAGTTAGATTTGAAAATTTGCGCACTTCGCTAAGGTTTTTGAGATATTCAATGTTGATTGTTGATATTGATTCTTTTCATTTACACAACAAAAAACATCATCATCATCAACTGCTACACCACCACAACAGCAGCAACAACAGACACTTTTCTGCCAACAAACGTTCAATTACTTGCGCCTTTATAGGCATTACCTTCTGCCACATGGCAACACCCAAGTGGTCCACATGGGCCAATACGGCTGGGTCAACGAAGTTCTTGGAACTTCATGATCTTGTTGTGAATCGGAGCCTGTCGCCCGTCTTTGGTCCCATGACCAGTAGTGATCTTAATTATATTATTAAGACCATCCACAAGAGCATCTTGCGCAAAAATCCTAACAACGCACAAGATGTGTACAATTATCTTCTCGAGCGCAATGTTTGGCGCTATTGTTGTGAGTAAAATCGATCAATGTTCATGCATTTCGTTGTGTAAGCTAATAAATTTGCTACAGTCGTCAAGAACAAGGATTTCAATGTGGAACATCCACGATACCCGTTCCAAAGGGTATGCTCCAACCCAGGAACTTCGCGACGAGCTTCTTGCTGCCAGGGAAGCTGCAGCTCAAGCAGTAGAAGCAACAATAGCTCCAACAAATGTTGCACCCCTCCTTCTGCTCCTCCTCCTCGTGCTAATGATGGTGCTAATTCTTCTGGCCCATCAAAGCCAAGAGGCAAACATCCCGTTTCCAACCCCAATGTTATGACGGCGGAGGATAGGGCCAAGATGACTGCTTGTGAGAATTTGGCTGCGGCTACTCAGGCTATAAAGAAGTAGGGGAATCCCTATAGGGACATTTGATATGCTTTTAAGCGTTCAAATTTTATCTTGCTTATAAGCATCGTCTATAGACGTAAATGTTCTTTGTCTTTAGCGTTTCGTCCATAGACGTTTTTTTCATTTGCCAATAGGCATTCTGGCTTATAAGCCTTATTTTAATTTAGTGATAGCGAAATACCAAGCACTTTTTAATCATTCTTCGTTTTGTGATCTCGTTAATACACGTACTTGACCTTCGATGACGATTGAACGACCGTTATGACCACATTAACTGTGGATGAGATTGTGAACTGTGGAAGCTTTCTACCAATGATGAAGCTGGAGCAGAAAGAAAGCTTGTGGAAATAAGCCAAGTAAAACCGATAGTGGTATACATAACTGTAAGTGTTCATTGGAAGATTCGACCATTCGGATCTTTCAACTCATCAAGATCATTCAGCCCATGTCAAACATTCAATATGTTCCAGAGATTCAATTTGTCTCAATCTATTAATCCAATTCAATCATTCAATACATTTCAGATATTTAATCCGCCTTCTTCATCCAGATTATTTCAATAATTGAATCCATTCCAATTACTCAACCGACCACAAAGACTCAACTTATCTCAAATTGAGTATTCATTTCAGTTCTTTGATCCATTTCAAGCATTCAATCCATCTTAAATATTGAATTCATCTCAAGTATTCAATCCATTTCAAGCATTCAGTCCATCTCAATGTATCACTGCATCCCAGCAATTCACACAATCTCAAGTAACCAGACCATTCCCAAAACTAAATCAAGATACAAAATTCTCCCAGACATTCACCCAAGCCCTCCTGATAGACATTCATCCCGTCTTTAGACAATCCAAACCTCTTCCCCATCTTGAATTAGCAGAGATATACGAACTTACTCATACGAAAGCATCTATATGCATTCTTCCCGAACGACCTGATACTCTCTTCTCCCCCTTTCTCCTCCAATCACATCCCCTAAAGTAAATATACACATATACAGCATACACATCTCCCCATCCTATCTCTCTTAGAAGAGCACACAGAGCTTACACATGATAAAAGCCATTAGGAAATCCCATATTCTTCCCAGCTCATCAACCAATATGTTCCTATATCCCTCGACAACTTTCCATCAAGCAATTGTGTGGATTGATCACTTTTTGATTACAAGGTATATACCTGCCTATTTACTCCACGGCAACTCAATCTAACTCGGCCATACAGCCATACAGCTCATATCTCACAGCTCACAGCTCACAGCTCACATCTCGCATCTCGCATCTCGCATCTTGGCTATGATACGATGATTCTTTTACTCCTGCTTAGTATATATACCACTATACCATCATCCCCATCCAGACTCATACCATCATCATCGTGTTAAGAAAAACACAACCTCCTCTATCACTAATCTCCATTTCCATAATCCACACACATATACACGCTCACATCCTTCCCTTCTCCTTCCTTCCTCTTCCTTCTCTCACTTCTTGTCTCTCCCTGAATCTCATACCTTGCCAATAATATGTGTAGACATATACATATCTACCTTCCCTCCACCACACTTCCCCCTTTCCACTCTACTTCCACTCCACTTCCACCTCACCACCACATCCTCCACTACAAACCCAAGCTCTGCACCTCCTCCCTCCACCCTGCACCTCCAACCTCAACCCATTGAAACCATGAACGTTCTTCACCTACATAGATAGTTGTAATACTCTATTTTCTCCATCCCAATCCAATCTCAAATCCAATCTCATTCCAATCTATCCTATTACCTTTTAATCCATCTTAGTTCAATATAATTTCATTTTAATACAATTTCATCTCAATTCAATTCTAACCCATTCTTTCTCCCTAACCCTTTCTCCTATCCTCTCCTATCCTCTCCCATTATCTCCCATTATCTCCCATCCTACCCATTCTATCCCATCCTAGTCTTCACTCTATTCGATCCCCTCCTATAAAATCCAACCGGTTCATCCCAATCTTATCTCAATCTCAATCTGCTCAATCCCACTCTCTCTTTCCTATCCATTCTAATCCAACCTACCATATTTTGCCCATCCCAATCCAATCTCACTCCAATCCTATCGGCTCTCCCACCCTCTCTCATCCTCTCCCACCCAATCCCCCTTCCCCCCTCCACTCTAAATCTCATCATCCCTTCTCCACAAACCCTTTAACTACCCCCGTTCTTCTTATCACCTCTCAAACATCCGCCTTCCCTTGAGCCCCTAAGCCTATATTCGCATTCCCTTTCCCATTCACCTTTGCCTTTGCCTTTGCGTTTTTTTACTTTCTTTCTTTTCTCTTCTCTTCCACTCTTCTCTTCCCCTCTTCTCTTCCCCCTTTCCCCTTTCACACCCCCCGGATTATATATCATCCATCCATCCATCCATCCACCCATTCATCCACACAAACAATAAATCAAGCAATCAATCTACATAACCCCAGAACTTAAAATCAAAATCAAAATCAAACCCCAGAAATCAGCGTACAAAAAATGTCCCCAAAATCCTATATAAGCATAGACATCCACACACAATAACACTCCAAATATATTGATTCGTTCATTCATTCATTCATTCATATGTATGTATGTATATAGTGCATGGTCTATGAATCCATCCATCCACACTATCCACACCACTATACCATCCACGCCCATGCATCCACGCCCATGCATCCACACCTATGCATCCATTCATCTATGCATACACACATAAATCTGATTTTAACCACCGATCCTCTTTGCCAGAATCTAATGCCAAGATCAAGAAAGGTAATGAGTCCCAATCTCTAATAAACCATGCATCGTATCATCTATCAAACCACCTCCCCAAATGTTTAACAACTCCAAATCCCCACTATACCACTCCTCCTTCCCTCAACCATATAGCCATCCTTCACCCTACATTTCTCCACGATATTTTTCTCATCAGCTTCCGTCATATCTCCCTCCCTTTCAGCACCGGTACCACAATCCCAATGTCTACCATCCGTTTTATCATACACCTTAACCACATCTTCTCCAGCAGCCGCTACAATACGTCTTGTATCAAACATCATACTTGTGATAGGTGAGTCATAAGCATAAGCATCATAGATTGCCCCTGTTCGGAGATCCCAGATCTGTTGGATTGTTAGTCAGTGATACCAATAACACCCCTCAACATATCATAAAGTAATAAAACAGAAAAACAGAAACTCGGATAACATACCCTAATACTCCTATCCAAACTACCTGTAACCAAATGAACATCATCAAATTGTAAACAAGTAACAGGACCTGTATGTCCCACCAAACTCCTGTGCACCTGACCACTTCTCAAATCCCATAAACGAACCATTCCATCAGCAGTACCACAAGCAAGTGCCGCATCAAAAACTTGTACCGCACCTACGAAATCCGCTGTTGCATCTGGTAAACGTCCAGTTTGTCGCCATGTACCTTCAGTAGAACCCATGGTTGCCGAAGCTTGTGCTGCTGCCCACATAACATCCAATGTTTGTACACACCTTCCTTTTTCTAAATCCCATTGTCTTAATGTTTTATCAGCCGAACCAGATATAAGAGTATCGCCACGGAAATGAAGAGCTGTGACTTCATCCACATGAGCTTCTAATGTGAATAATGGACAATCCGCCATCATTCCCTGTGGAATATGAATTGGTTGTTTTTCCTGTTCCAAAGCTTCACCAAATGCAAGATGATCTTCTTCCTCCTCCTCCTCCTCTGCTTCTTCCTTAATTTTATCTTGAACTTCATAACGAGCTTTACTTAAATCCCACAATCGAATTGTAGCATCCATAGAACCAGTCGCAACGATATTATCCTCTACTTGAAGAGTTCGTACAGATGCAGTGTGTCCTTCAAGAAGTCCTATACATCTACCAGCATTCATATCCCATACTCGAACCGAATCATCCAAAGCCGAAGAAACCATGGTACCAAATGGTACATCGAAATCGAGAGCAGTAATTATATCATCGTGAGCTTGAATTTCTCGAATTGAAGACCCCGGTTCGAAATGTTCATGTAAAATTGGCATGGATTTTCTTCGAATCGTCTTGTGTCTTCTTGATCCTTTCGATGAAGGTGTACTTGCCCTCGAGGGAAGTTTTTCGTAAATCGATTCAGACATAAATGATGAATCCATTCCTGCATTCTCAGCATCTTCGCCTTCATCGGTTCCAGTGATAGATTTTCCTAAAGCTTCCGCATCATCAATTTGTTCTTGAGCATCCTCCAATCGATTCTCCACATCTAGAACTATTCCCAAAAGTTAGTTATACCCCGCACTTTCAACATTCGCAAAATATACTCACTCTCATGTTCCAACATCGACTCTTCCTGTTCCAATCCCGCCAATCTATCCAAAACAATTCTCCTCATAGAATTAAGATTTGCGATTTTATTATCAATCCCATGAATCTCACTACTCGCCATATTCTTCCTAATCCCCATCATCTCCAATCGATGATTCAGGGCCGCTTTTTCTTTTTTCAACCTCGCAAGACTGGGTGGACCATCCCCCTCCGACCCCCCCTCACTAGCATTATCAAGAAGTTTCCTACCCCTCGAAATTCGCCTCTTGTGCTTTTTTCCCTTCTCCTCACTCGTTTCCGGCAGCGTTGCTTGAAATCCCTGGAATAAGGAATAGCTATTATCATTGTCGGGGATATTCCTCAAAAGTTCATCGGGCAAGAAAGTCAAGGCCCTATATTGAATTTCCGACGTCGACAACTTGGAGCGCACCAAATCGGTCGGGGTAGTTTTGGCAAAGGAGAAGACGCTGCGTTGAAGATTGGGTCTGCGAAGTTGTTTATGTAAATCGCTCATGGCATTTTGATAATGGGTGCTGGAAGTGGGATCGATGGGACCTATGAGATGGCCAGCGGTCGTGGTGACCTTTCGACCAAAAGCTTCTAACCCTCGGGTCTGATCGAGATAGATACCCATTAGCAAGCACAATTTAATGGGAACATGAATAAAAATAAAAGCAATGGATAGAATATGCAGATAAGGAACAGCAGTAGTCGAGCTAAGAGAACATCCAGCATAAACATACCGATATCAAAGCTCCATCTTCATCCTCTTCTGCCCCGTATGAAGAGGCATTGCGGCTACTGGAGCCAGCCATACAATTGACTTTTTGCACAGGACCGATGTCAAGTTTTCCTGCTCAAGATTTGATAATTCAATGCGGGACAATTGAAGAGCGGTATTTGGTTGGTTCCCGTGGAAAGTGTGTGTTGGCACGATTAAGTTTTTGATATTGATTTTTGATATTGGGAAAGAATTTTAGAAGTTTTTTAATTTGTTCATTCTGTCCAGATCTTTTTTGGAAGATACGATACGATTACGGGACGGTACGATAGGATACGATAGGATACGATACCGGCTTGAGACGGGTATGATGAATGGATTTTGAGGTAGTTTTGGTAATTGACTAGGTAGGTATGTAGGTAGGTAGGTAGGTAGGTCGGTAGGTAATAGGTATTAAGTAGTGAGACTGATGGAATGGAATTGATAGGTGGGAAAGAGATGCATAAAAGGAAAATGGAATTCATAAAATTCTGGATTGGGCAAGATGAAAGGTAGTTTATGCATAGTTTTATGCATAATATGTGTACAACGTAGGTAGGTTGTATGGCATGTACCTTTCTTTATATTCAAGCTCTAGAGCTATGTGATAATAAGTCTTACAGTACACCAGAATCGTGCTAGTAGACAGACATATCAATACAACGATACATCTACATCGTCGTACCAGGACGAGTAACAGAGTACGACGGAAGATCCCTTACTTACTTGCTCGGTATTTTCTCCGGAATATTCTTTACCCCCACTATCGTTCTTATGTATGTGATGGACTGATTAGGTATTACTATGGTGCGTGGATGTTGAGTGGTGGATTATGACTGTATTTCTGTACGAGTACCATATAAGAACAGAATATCTACGAGTACCTAGATACCTAGCAGATATAGAGAATACATACATAAGAATCTATAATCTCACTCTCACCCTCACCCTCACCCATCCAATCCAATTACCTATTCAATCCTCACTCACTCACTCACCTCACTCACTCCTCCTCATCCCCTCCCTACATCACATCACATCACATCACATCACATCACATCTCCGGATCCGAGGAGAAATCGCAAAAATCCAAGCAAACACGACACCAAGCAAACTCTATTTCCATCTTTCTTATTTCATACCTTTCCTCTCCACCTCTCCCTTCTTTTTTATACAGAAAATTGAAGAGTACATAAACATCAGCTGAACTCAACTAAACTCAGCTGCACTGCACTATTCGAATCTTTTCTTCCAAATTCTTTGATTTCCACATACATACATACCTTTCTACAAACTTCAAAAATTAAACTTTACTTTACGTTACTTTCTCATCCCCAATTCATATACATCCAAATTCTTCAATTGGTATAGGATAGTTACAAATTTCATCATGGATGCAGCAATTGATCTTTCAGATGCTTCTAAAGCTCTCGATTTGGCTAATATTCGTTTTCAACTTATGTGTGTACTTCCTCTCTCCCCCCTTCCCCTCCACCCCCTCCACCCATCCCCCAAACCCCCAAACCCCCAAACTAACCTCCCCCCAGCCGTCTCGAAGACACCATAACCTTCCACCTAATCGAACGGGTCCAATTCCCCCTCAACCCCACCATCTACATCCCCTCCGCGCTACCCCTCCCCAACACCACGCTCTCCTTCCTCGACTGGCTCTTACACTCCCGCGAAACCCTCGACTCCCTAATCCGCCGCTTCCAATCCCCCGACGAATATCCCTTCTTCCCGGACGCCCTCAAACCACCCATCCTCCAACCGCTGCACTACCCCACCATCCTGCACCCCAACACCGTCAACGTCAACGCCCAGATCAAAGACCACTACATCAACACCTTCCTGCCCAAAGCCTGTCTGCAAACCGGACGCTCCGACCGCGGCGAGCGCGAGGAAAACTACGGCTCCGCCGCAACCTGCGATATCAACTGTCTGCAAGCCCTCTCCCGACGCATCCACTTTGGCAAGTTCGTCGCAGAGTCCAAGTTCCGCGCAGAGGAAGAAGCATTCACGAAGATGATCCTTGCGGGCGATCGCGAGGGGCTGGGCCGCGCTATCACGAATGAGAAAGTGGAGTTGCAGGTGCTCGAGAGGTTGAGATTAAAGGCGCGCACGTACGGTACCGACCCGAGCTTGAATAAAGGGAATGCGAAGGGAGAGGAGCCGCAGGGGAAGATTAATGTAGAGGCCGTAGAGGGCTTGTATAGAGATTTTGTCATCCCGTTGACCAAGGTCGTAGAGGTGGAGTATTTGATGCAGAGATTGGAGAAGAAGGAATAGATGTTTGGAGGGACGTTGTACTACTATGTAGAAGATATAAGTATGGGAAGGATGTATAGATACTCATCGTTTCGATCATGTTCTTGTTTGCAGACAGAGCATCGAGGAGGTTCTTGATTTTTCGTCTATGGCACGCTTCAATCTATAGAAGTATGGGAGAGAAGGTCAGGGCTGTATGAGAGAATACCAATTGTAGCAGAGAACATTGTTAAAAAAAATGATACCCAAGCGAATATCAAAA
The DNA here is from genome assembly GCF_014898295.1 of Botrytis byssoidea. Classification (NCBI taxonomy): domain Eukaryota; kingdom Fungi; phylum Ascomycota; class Leotiomycetes; order Helotiales; family Sclerotiniaceae; genus Botrytis; species Botrytis byssoidea. The sequence continues at coordinate 1,558,974 of NW_024065849.1, forward strand.
AAAGGAGAAAGCAAACAGAAAACAGAAAAAAGAAAAAGATTCTCAAGTCATAACACATGATATTAATATTGAGTTTTATTGATTTCTTTCATTTCTATCATTTCTTTAAACACCTCTTAATTAGGCGCACCCAAATATTCCCCCAAAGCTTTAACACATTCTTCCCACTTCGCCTTCTCAATCAAGATCAATTCTCCCACCGCTCTAATCCCCATTTCCTGGAACGCCCTCTTACTATCCGCCATGCCCTCCCCCTCATCCTTCTTATACTCAAATTCCTCATACGCACAGCTAAATCTCTTCAACACCTCATCCTCTGGATGAAAATAAAACACCTCCGCACTCGCCTTTCCCTTCCCCTTACTCTTCTTACTCTTCGGACCCTGCTCCTCCCGATCCAACCTCGATTCCACCTCTCGATACCCCCTCGACACCACCAAATAATACTCAAAAGCATACGGTTCCTTATCCTCCACCGCCGCCTCGATCTCATCCACCAGCATGCCATACATCGGCGGCGCCACCTCCGACGGCACATTAATCAACCTCTCCGCCAACACCACACCCACATCCTCACTTCCCTTCAACACCTGTTGAATCTTCCCCCCCTCCTTCACCTGACTCTCCAAATACCCCTTCAAGCCCCTCACCGCCTCACTCAACACCCCCCCCTCCCGATTCCCCCTCTGCACATTCAAAACCGTCATAAACGCATACGCATCCGTGCCCTCCCCATCCACCTTCACCGTACTACCAATCGTATCCTGCGCGACCACCTCATCCGCCAATCCGCTCAGATCCAACAACTGACTATCCACATCGAACAATTGTCGAATCAGACTCTTGACCCCGTGGAAATCTATCTCCCGGAAATTAAACCATTCGAAATCGACGTTCAGGATATCTTCGCCCTGTAGATGGTTTATCGGCGTCAGTATACCGATCTATGTAATGTTGATGATACCGAGGAGAAAAAGTACAGATAGAAGATAGGAAGAATCCGCATAATGCAATTGAAATGGCCAATCCCAAATTCATATCCCCATCTGTCCATCCCCCCAAACCATCCCCTCAAAAGAAATCCCCAGAGAAATCCAAAACTTACATCACTTCCACTATCATTCTCATTGTCCTCTCCTGCGCTGTGAACAGGCGCATCAGGAAGTTCTTCCGGATCGCGAACTCTCTTCTTAACCATCTTGATATCGTGTATATGTGCAAATGTTTTTGTGACGTCTTCTCAATGTAAAATTTGACTTGTGAAAGTCTTTAAAATCGAAGTCGAAGTCTAATAGTCGACCGCTTTGGCAGAATTATAAAATTTGGGGAAATAAAGACACTAGTAGCGGGGCATCATTCGGTTGATTCTCTTGTTTTTCAGGAGATAAAACTGTTTATGTATGGGCGATTCACAACATTCAATTCATTGGGAACTTCATCCATGTGTATTACTTGAACTTTCCTTTCTTTCAAACTTCGTTCATTTTGACTACCTATAAAACGAACCTAACAGCCCATATAGATAATCATCTCATCTTACTCCTTCTAGTCTCCTATTGAAAAGCCTGCTTCATCCCCAATAATGAATCTTCTTCAATAGTCACTATTATGCAAATCAAAAATGCCTCCATCCTCCCAATTTTGTCTCCATCCGAATAGCAGTTTAAACGAATTTGGGTATATGTAATAAGAAAGAAAATGGTAGTAGTATCAATAATCTAACAACGTTCTTCCATAATCAAGCAGCAAAGATTGATGCTATCATTAAAAAATTAATGCCAATCCATGAGCACATAAGCTCAAGACCGGTAATGTGTGATGTGATACCGTCAGTAAAATCTAAGACGTAACGGGGCGTGAAATTTAATTCGAATGTAAATGAGGTATTGGGATGCGTGTGAATATAGGATTGGTTGATGTGCGTGTGTGAAGAGAATCTTATAGTCCTTAACGCCTGTACTGAATGAAATACGATGATCGTGAAGCCGTGAAATTATTGATTAAGAAATAAAATATGAAAAATGCCGTCATTATAGGCCTGGTGGACCACCAGAGTCCGTCGAACCATCACCATCGATTGTCCTCCTCCAATGATCTGGAAGACAAACACAAACTAATGGGAAAGCTTTAATCTCGCCACTAACATTTGGAGAATCATTTCTTCGCCCAGATGTGTTCGAGACCCCACTATCGCGTTGTGCTTTATGCTTTTCGTCCCACTCATCGGCGCGCTCATTTATCATGACTCCGGTAGCCCATCCATCATCCCAAATACCAACAACCTTGAGCATATCACCACGTTCCAATGAAAATTCATCTCCGGCACGTGGTTGATACGCCCATAAAGTTGCAACTTTGTCGCCAGGGTGAATTTCATCTTGGGAATAGTAATCCTTGAAAAATGGTAGTTGCTCGGATTGATTACTGGCCACGCCGTGGGGTGATGACATACTACCAGTACCAGGAGTTTGAGGATCGTCAAGTCCAAGAACTGAACCACTAGAAAGAGAACCAGTTCGTCTATTTGGAGGTGGTCGTAAAATCCCACCTGGCATACCTGATCTAGGACTATCCCCAAAATCACTCGAAGAAGTGTCATGGTCATGTCTTCTTCCGGTAGCATAGCCAGCCGCACCTCCTAGTACAGCGTCACCAAGTGCTCCATCTCTGTCGCGTGGGGAAGAAGAATGTCCAGAATGAGAATGTCCTTCAAGTGCCGACATTCGCGCGATCCGTCCTCCAGGAAGCACTTCGTATCCTTCAGGGGTAGTATTAGAATTTACGGGATTATATGCCTTTCCATTATTTCTGGCAGGTGTCGGTTGGTTCAAGATACTTCCATGCTGACTTCCACGTCGTTTACGCAGGCACATGAAAAAGATTAAGCCAACAAGTGCGGCCAACCCAAGTAATGATCCAATAACAATACCCGCGATAGCACCACGGGATAGTCTCTTATGCGATGTCGATGAGGTGGCGGCGGCACCGGTGGAAGATGATGTTGGAGTCGATGTTCCTGAACTTGAGGAGGCAGTACTTGTCGAGAAGATGATGAATCCTGTAATCGTAGGTAATACTACACCAGCACAACGTGATTCTGCTCCTGAATTATAACAGCAAGTATCTGTACTGTTTTGTCCACCAGTACCACAGTACTGACATAATCCGAATGTGCTATTGCCATATCCACAATTATCTGGTTCATTAGTGGAACCTTCTACACAAGATCCAGTCAATGAATCTGATGGTAATGCGCAATTTGTAAAGTCGGCACGAATTTGAGGAATAGCATTGCTTCCGGGACTTGAACAGAGTTGACTATCAGCAATTATTATCGATTCGCTCTCCGCGAATTGGGCCTATTTCCTATCTGTCAACTTCTAATCATACAAAAATCGGACATGATGAAAACTCACGCAAGAATTTGCACAAACTGGTGGTGCTTGGGTATCCGACAAACTACATGATGATTTGGAATTCTGTATTATAGAATTACATATGACTGTGGTTGTATATCGAGCGTAAAGGTTTGATGTATTGGTAAGATTTATATTTCCGCATCCGAGAAGTTGCTGGTACCTGCATGATCGTGTTAGACAAGCACCGGCATATGTAAACAATGATAGGGATGCATACTTTGACTGCACATAGCTTGTTTGAACGTATGCACTTAATTGAGTATCGAAAGTAGCGCGATCGGAAACATATGATAAAAATGGGCTAAATAGTATATAGTCAGTGTTGATCGATAAACGCTTGTTGGTAGGGCGAGGTCAAAACATACAAAAGTCCGGTCAAGTTTGTATCAATTGAAGCGGAAGTAAATGCAGGACATTGAGTAGAATCTGAAAGAGAAATACAATCTGCAATTGCAAGAGGTACACTTGCGAGAATTGATATTATGGCTGCCTTGGTAAAAGATCCAGTCCACCTTTGTTTTCGTTTGCTCCTGTTGTTGAGTCCTTTCCTATCTTTCGATATGAGTTTCGCCATTGTTTGAGATGGGGATAGTTTCAATGGATCGTATGATATGCTATTGTCGCAATGATGAATCTCATTGTTTGATATCGAAAAGTAAGTAGTGGTGAAGGTGTGATTGGAATCGTTTCCCAAATTTTGCTGGTTCATAATCTCTTGATGTAGTCGTCCTTGCTCAGGTACAAGCATTCGAACCCTTTTGCGATTATATCCTTTTCTGTCTTTCTCGAATCGACTCTTCAATATCCTCAGCTCAATAAAAACAAAAGTACCACCCAATATCCAAAGAGGCGATTGTTGAATTAACAGATTTTGTAGAAAAGAAAAGGAAAAAGAAGTTCTTCCAAAAACGAATTGAAAATTCAAGAGAATGATTCTGTTAATTTTGTAACGATCAAAGTTGAGTGAGGTATATGAGCAGAATAAGTTGAACGAATGAACAAGATTCACTGCAATAGAGGAAGGAGAAGAGGAAGAGGAAGAGGAAGAGGAAGAGGAAGAGGAAGAAGCAAGAAGCAAGACCCAAGGACCAAAAGATGGTTGAACTTTGATCAACCTCTTCTTTCCTTTAGTGACCGCCTCTTGTTTTGAGAGAGAGAGAGAGAGAGGGAGAGGCCTTTGGATAGGAAGGAATATTTAGGTTTAGGATATTCTCTACCTGAGGAAAGAAAAGGACCAGAGGGAAAAGAGCGGAAAGCACCTGAAACTCAAGCACATACTAGGTAGGTGATTGAATGAAAGGAAAGTTTTGGCAGTTTGGCGTGTTGGCCGGAAAAATGTCTAAAAAAGGTTCGAAAGGTCTGCGCTCAAAAGGCCAAAGTGGGAAAAATAGATAAGATTCACTGCTCTGTACCTACCAACCACTATGCGCACAGTTACCCCTTGTAGTCGACAGGGAGTGTTCGCGGTAGACCGAAATTTAAAATGAGGTGAAGCAAAAAAGTATCTTGTGAGTAAAATGGCCAAATCGACCTTTTGAGTTAACAGAGGGAAGATTGATTGGATGAAAGATTCCGAAGAATTGGGGTTTGAGTATTTTATAAATATAGATATAAAATATAAATTTCGGAGGATGGTCTGGATTTGTATCATACAATATTATACAATACAATACAATACCAATATCTACCTAGGTAATATGGTAATGTGGTAATATGATAATGATAGAAAGATGCGATGCCATGCGATGGATGCCATGCCATACCATGCACCTGCAAGTCTGTTTGTCACTTTGGGGAAAAGCTTGCGTATCTTTTACCTCTGACCAGTATGTGAAGGCTGGAACTTTCTGAGTTGTCATAATGAAGAAATATACGACCTTCATCGTAAATCTACCTAGTCGGTAATTGTGTTGATATTGACTGGCCGATAAAGGTTTAGTCTGTAAGAAAAAGAAAGCATATATCGGTGAAGTTCATCGGATAAACAACCACACGCACGCGTAGAAGGAAAGCCTTCTTTTCATACGCTTGTTCCCTTTCGCCCCGTGGTTCCCCCGCTAAATTTCATCGCCAACACAATACCGGTACCCGTTCTACCTCCTCACCCTCCACCCGAGCTACCCTCAGCCACTTATGAAGTATCTAGCTATAGGGAGATTGGTGGTGATTGATGGTTGATGGTTGATGGTTGATGGTTGATGGTTGATCATTAATCCTCCCAACTCCGTTTGATAGCCACGTTCTAATGTTACACTATATCATCTCTAGCTACCTCCCTATTACCTTGTACATCTCTCTCACACTGGCTCGACTGGCTGACTACCACGCATGGCGAACAGACATCGAGAATAGAAATTATCCGAATGTTCTTGCCATGTTCATCTTGTCCTAGTTCGTTTCAATAGTGAAAGAAATGCTTGTTCTATAGACTCCTCAAAGTCGAAATGTATGGCTAAGAAGACTCCATTGGATGCAGGTGAAGAGGCTGGGAAATGAGAAAGATGCAACTTTCCATAATAAAATGGCGGTTACGCTGAAGAGTACGAGGTCTGATTATTCATTACCTAGTAGTTATTGAGGTGGTCAATGTTTTCTTGTTGTCCAATCATTTCATTGTATAATCAAATGTTGAAGCATTTATAATGTCGTCGTTCCTTTCTCTCTCATAGTACAGTAGTACTTGAAGGTAATTATATATATGCTATTGAGTGCCAGAGAAACCTTTCTTTTGGGTGATTCATTTCGCTGCTTCAAGTCCGCATGGAGATGAAAACCTGGCATGCAGGTTGGAATCGAGGGTCATGTAAAACAAGATAACCCCTATCAAATGTTTCTTACCATCTCATCGATGGACACAGATCTTGGACTGAACGATTTATTGACTTGTCGTTCATCAAATTTATAGTTGCTATGTCAGTCATGTCATGTCAGAGACTTTTGACATTGTGATGTGGCACTCATGCAAGACATCGTCTCTAATCCAAAAGTCTGAGTGAATGCATACATCATTAGTTAATGCATTGATCTACATTGCTTCGAACATAGTAGTCGTCGCCCTTGCTTGTATCTTCGCCGATGTTTTCAAAAATGATTGTTGTAAAATCTGTCGGTCTCATAATCCTTGATGGCTGTGTTGCTTTGCTCTAGATTTTCGGAAATGAGATCCGATAGTTTAGATACTTGTTGGTTTGATCGCCCGGAAAATAAATTCGTAAGCGTAAACTTGAGCTGGCTCGGCTGGACTTCTTGGAAAGTTGGGATTGACTTTGATGCAGGTCGCAGCCGGTCTGTATGCGAGATTATTCTCTCTTATCCCTTCCTAGAAGTTCCAGCTTCCTACATCTTCACATCTCTGAAACTTTGTAGACGACAAAGCACGATGCAGTTGGTAGATGTGGTCGATGTGGCTGGCGATGCAAGGGACGCCATCTGAGGTTCATTCAACGTTGGAAGGAAAAGAAAGGAACGATATCAACAAACTCCTGTCCTTCGTCATTATGATACAATTTCGAAAAGGAACTTTCTCGGTGAACCTTCAAAAGAATATACACAATGCGTTCTCGAAGCTTCCTGCCCTACGATGGATCGTCAATAGAGGGGTAGACAAAAAGCCAATCAATCATATATCTCAATAAAGTAAGTGGAGAGGAATTCCAATACATTTTCAAAGTTTTGCGATTCCTTAGAGTTGGTACGATCTCTTTCCTGATTCCTTCTGTGAAAAAATAGCGGGTACCTTACATACTAGGTAGATATATTGATGTTAAGTGACGTCTGTTCTATGGTATGATGGTATGGTGGTGTTTTGATAGCAAGGCAAGGCAAGGAAGGCAATCTAGTTGGTGTGTGGGAAAAGCTTTCATTATGACGTATGGCTCGAGTCTCCAACACCTACCTACCTATTTTATAGTCGACTTGATACCCCTCATCGACTTTTAATTCTTCATACTTTTCAACGTTCAAATCAATCATTCATATAATAAAAACCTCACTCACACTATCTACTTTCTCTCCATTCACATCAAACACATATAAATCAATCAACATGAGCTCCAACGTCGATCAAAAACTCCACGAGAACCACGAGAGATTCCACGAGGGAAAGGAGAACAGCCATCAAGCACTTGACTCCAGTAAGATTCATTGAACTCTTGACGTTTGAAGAAGTACAAGCTAATCAATCAAACAGAGGATGAGAGATCCATTGCAAACAAGTTGGCTCGTGAGGAGCAACGTGAGAACGAACCTGAGGAGATGAGCAAGGAGGACAGAGCCGCAAAGGAAGATGCTACGCTCCCAGTAAGCTTTTTCCCTATTCGTCCATTCACACTGTTGCACAACAACACTTCACTCGATACTTCATTCTTCATCAGATTTTGGTTACATATCTAGACGGCCATTCTTTAAAAACTGTACTGACATTTGTCCTACCAGGCCAAGATGCACGGCAATGAGCCAAGCAGAGGTGCTACAATCGATCAACAATTGAGAAAGGAAGAGGAGGCTGAGTTGAAGAGAAAGGGAAAGGCTTAAATGTGATGCATACCAATTGAATGTGTTACAAGCAAGTAAATGAATTTATACCCACCAGTATATTCATGGGATGATAGGTTGTCTGAGGAATCTATCGTTGGAGTTATGAAATGAGCTGGAAAACTCACTGTACTTATAAATGCCATCATTGGCGACGAGACATGATACTATAATCAATAACCTTTTATCACTTCATCTGATGATTTTGTCTTATGCAAGAGAGCGTAACAGTAGGATGTGATAGGAAACTCTCAGACCATATTGAAGCCATTCTTTGATCTATTGTGATGAATTGTTCAAAAAGGATGGAAAAATGCTCTCTTGAAATATCGAACAAAACACTTGCTATTAATCAATTCATGGTGATGATTTCATGAAATGTTCAATTGTATCAGGTATCCACTTAGGCAGCCGGCTAGCTTAAGATAGATACATATCAGATAATGACCGCCCTATCGCTTAGTAACCACCTCCATTCGTAAATCATCATCTTCGAACCGACGACTCCAAATGCTTTGCGCCAACTACAACGATTCTACAATTACTTGGTGGATATGATTCACTGTCATATCTAAAATAGTTGTCGTACTACAGCTTCCGGAAGCTTTACTTCATTGTTTCAACAAACAAGAACAGCAATATACATCCATGATTTCAGGCGGATGAACTTCTGCTCGTCACAATCATGGGTCAAGGTTTCTCTCTCACGACGCTCTCGGCGGGCTCTGCAGGTATTGATGTACCAGAACTCTCGGATTTGGTTTACGAAAAGTCTATGGGAACTGCCCGATTTATGAAAAGTATTCGTGCTCGTAGCCAAGATGGAGTTGTACTTGTCAAGGTTGTCGTTAAGCCTTACGCCATGGATCTCAAGAAGTATAGGAAGAAGATAGTCCGTGAGTTGTGTATATGGATTTTCTTTGATGGGATCTAATTCATTTGTATAGGAGAACGAAAAGCCCTGGCTGATGTCCCAAATGCGCTCCCCTATCAACGTATCGCGGAAACAGAAACGAATGGTTATCTTGTTCGACAATATTTATACAGCTCCCTATACGATCGCATGAGTACTAGACCTTTTCTGGAGGATATTGAGAAGAAATGGCTTGCGTTTCAGCTTTTATGCGCCGTCCGTGATTGCCATGCTAGAGATGTGTTCCATGGAGATATAAAGACGGAGAATACATTAGTAACGTCATGGAATTGGTTATATTTGTCTGATTTCTCTTCCTCGTTCAAGCCAACAAACTTACCGGAAGATAACCCTGCGGATTTCTCCTATTATTTCGATACTGCTGGACGCAGAACATGCTATTTAGCTCCGGAACGGTTTTTGGCGACAGGAGAAACACCAGATCCCAAAGCACCAATAACTTGGGCTATGGATGTCTTTAGTGTTGGGTGCGTGATAGCGGAACTTTTTACAGAAGCTCCAATTTTCACATTGAGTCAATTGTATCAATATCGCAGAGGGGAGTACGATCCAGTCACTTCGTTGCTCAATCGAATCACGGATAAAGACGTGCGAGAAATGGTGTCACATATGATCCAATTGAGTCCTGAATCTAGATACTCAGCAGAAGAATATTTGCAGTTTTGGAGGAAGAAGGTCTTTCCAGATTACTTTTACAGTTTTTTACATCAATACATGGGTTTAATTACAGATCCATCATCTGGAAGAGCGCCAATATCTGGGTCATCAGCAAATCTTGGTGAGGCCGATGAACGTATTGATCGCATCTATTACGACTTTGATAAGATTTCTTACTTCTTAGGTTATGAGAATGAAAAACCAACACCAGCTTTCAAGAGCATATCTACAGGAACAGGCTTACAACCAATACCTGTACATCTCAATATACCAAATAATGAGCATTTCGCTTCTGCTCTTGGTAGACGACCTATAGATGATGGAACTTTGATTTTTCTAACATTAGTTGTATCATCAATGCGAAATGCTGCGAGAGCCACTGCAAAGATTCGAGCTTGCGATATATTACTAGCTTTTGCCGAAAGGTTGACTGATGAAGCGAAACTCGACCGGGTTCTACCATATATCATGACTTTACTCACGGATAAATCAGAGCTTGTGAAAGTAACAGCTATTCGAACAATAACTCAACTTTTGGCTCTTGTTACAGTAGTCTCGCCTATAAATGCACATGTATTTCCAGAATACATATTGCCACGAATGCAGATTTTCCTCCCCGGATCACCTACAGAACCAGGACCTTTAGTAAGGGCGACCTATGCAGCATGTATAGGAAGCCTTGCCAGTTCAGCCTCCAAGTTTCTCGATATGGTTGCAACTTTGAGGTCAGATGGGTCACTTCCTTCTACGGATCCCGATGCCGACGATGCTAATAGCAAGGATGCACCATTTCAAGGGCTGTTTGACACAGCTCGAGATGAGCTTATTGAAGTCTTTGAAGGACATACTAAGGCTTTGATTACAGATAGTGATTCTGCTGTCAAAAGAGCTTTCCTAGGATCTGTGCCGGAGTTGTGTATGTTTTTCGGCACAGCAGACTCGAATGACATTATTTTGAGTCATCTAAATACTTACTTGAATGACCGAAATTGGATGTTGAAGTGTGCTTTTTTCGAGACTATTGTTGGGGTTGCAACTTTCTTAGGCGGTATCAGCCTTGAAGAATTCATACTACCGTTGATGGTTCAGGCTCTGACGGATCCTGAAGATTTTGTAGTAAGAAGCGTTCTTCACTCATTTGCTGATATGGCACAGTTGGGTTTGTTCCAACGGTCGAAGATTTGGGAGATGGTAGATGTGGTCAGTCGCTTCACAATGCATCCTAACATTTGGATCAGAGAGGCAGCAGTGAATTTTATTTCATCGGCAACTATTTTTTTGTCCAGTGCAGATATTTTATGCATCATCTTACCACTTGTCCGTCCATATTTCAAGACAGGTGTCAACGATTACTCGGAGGTCACTTTACTTGATGCTATGAAAAAACCACTATCGAGGGCAGTCCTTGATATGTCTATCAATTGGGCTAATAAAGCTGATAGAGGAATATTCTGGAAACCTGTGAATCAGTTACGAACATTCTCTTTCAATTCAAGCAGTTTTGTACCTACTGTCTCATCTAAAGAGTCTGGTCATCATGCTTTATCCAGAATACCAAAGAATGAAGAAGATGAACAATGGCTGGCAAAATTACGAAACATAGGAATGAGTCACGAAGACGAAGCAAAGCTGATCGCTTTGAGAGAGTATATATGGCGCCTTGCACCTTCCAAAGCCAGAGAAGGTCCAACACATCCAAACTATCTCAATAATGTCATCAATCTCAGAAGTTTCAACATTACACCACAAACAGTGATGTTTGATGAACAGATTACAGAAGAACCACCTCGCAAAATCAACAACGGCTCAGAGGTCAATGGAGAGCAACACTCTATAGCTGACGCTTTACTTGATGCCTCCATGACCATTGATGATTCAATCGCTAAAAGGAAACGCTCTGCGCTGAATAGTCATAGATCGAAAGCTGGCTTGCCTATTACTACTAATGGATTAGAGCCACACTCTCCAACTTTATCACCGGCATTCTTGTCCCCTACGGATACCTTGACTCCAAGGTCATCTATGACGCCACGCAAGGGATCTCTAGTCCGTCCTGGAAGTTCAGACACAACAGGTCAGATGAGCGATGATGGGACAGCATCACTACTGGGCGCTATGTCTATTGAATCAGGGGATACTATTCGTGGCATCCGTCATAAATCTTCTGCTATGACTCTGATGAATCGCAAGGAGCCAGGGAAAAGTGTTCCCGAGACAAGTACCACCTCAACAAATGCTTTCGGCAAGGTTGAGGGACCTTTCTCACAACCTCCTCAACCTTTGTCAACTAATTTGACAAAAGATCAAGACGCCTCTGCCAACAATGAAATACGATTCAGAGCGGCTCATACTTATTCAGGCAATGATCCAAACATACTTAGAATGCTGGATGCCATGTATGTGGATAATTACCCCAATGATATCGCCGAATTCGGACCTATGATTGCTCCTTCGAGTCGACGCCGAGCTATTAATAGGAATAGTAATCAAGCTGGGGATAAACCTTGGAGACCCGAAGGTAGTCTTGTAGCTACTTTTGCTGAGCATGTTGGACCAATACATCACATAGCTGTTGCTCCAGATCATGTATTCTTCCTCACAGGTGGAGATGATGGTTGCGTAAAAGTGTGGGATACCGGTAGACTTGAACGAAATATCGCTCATCGATCCAGACAGACGCACAAACATGCGGATGATGCCAAGGTTACTGCGTTATGCTTCGTGGAACATACACATTCATTTGTGAGCTGTGGAAGTGATGGAAGCATCAACGTAGTCAAAGTTGATTTTATCCAAAGCGCTGGTGTGGGAAGATATAGTAAACTTCGCCTCTTACGTGAATACAAGCTACCAAAAGACGAATTTGCTATATGGGCAGAGCACTTTAAACTAGAAACGAATTCGATTTTACTTATCGCTACGAATCGTTCAAGAGTATTGGCTATTGACCTAAGAGCCATGACGATCCTTTACATTCTAGAGAATCCTGTTCATCATGGCACTCCAACATGTTTCTGTGTCGACAAGAAACGTAATTGGCTATTACTAGGAACTTCACATGGTATCTTGGATCTGTGGGATTTACGTTTCAAGGTCCGTTTAAAGGCTTGGGGCGTTCCAGGATCCACATCTATTTACAGAATTCGAATCCATCCTACTAGAGGTCGAGGTAGATGGGTATGTGTCGCTGGTGGTAGTGGACAAGGAGAAATTACTGTCTGGGATGTTGAAAAGACACAATGTCGAGAAGTGTATCGATCTGGATCAAGTCGAGAGGCACCAAAGAATTATGAACCTTGGCCTGTTGATGAAGATCGTCCAGAAGGTATGCTTGGTCGCTTTGCAGGGGCCCTCGAACCAACAGCCAGTGTCTCAAATTATGGAATTCGTGCTATGATTGCTGGTACTGATGCTAATGATGATAATCGTGATGGCAAATATGGGTTTGTTATTACGGGTGGCTCAGACCGTAAGATTCGATTCTGGGATTTATCACGCGTAGAAAGTTCAATGGTTGTGAGTGGTTTAGAGACTGATGAGCTTAAACCATCATATACTTCCTCTCATCCGACACCGATACTTACATTGAACCACGAGCGAGTACCTAGACAAACCCCAACAGCTCCTAATGCTGGAACAAGAGATAGAGGCAATGATGGAGGTAGATCTGAAGCAAGCAGTAGAGGAAATGGAAAGGCGCCAAGGAGTACGATTATTTCATTACAAGGGCATCAATTATTGAGGGCGCATTTGGATTCAATTTTGGATGTGGCGTTGTTAGAGAGTCCCTATGGAATGGTGGTTAGTGTCGATAGAGGAGGAGTTATCTTTGTCTTCCAGTGAGTCAGGATGATTTATGAAAATACATGAAGGATCGGAGTTATTTGAATGGAAACGGTAGTGAACACAACCATGGGAATGAGGAGGGGAATCGGGTTATTGTATTTTTGAGATGTATAATATACAGAGATTGAGCAATAGGCTTTTGCATCTAATAGACCATAACTAGTAGTAAGTGATTGTAATATAATTTACCTGAATTAATTAATAGTAATCGTATAACTATATACACCGGTAGATATACTTCGGATGGAAATGAATCCTTGTGTGTACCTACCTAATAGGATGACTGTCCAAAAGGCTGACAATTGAAAACCGGTTAGCGCGAAATTAAAGCTTCACCAAAATAATTTCTGGATTGCGAGCATCATGATATCAGCCTTGCGACCCATTCAAGCACCTCACGACCCTACGACCTTCACATATATCCTCACATCTCTTAGTATCCCGCCACCAGAACAATTTATTAACTAAATTCGGAAACATCAATCAATCATGCGTCTCACGGCCGACTTAATCCAATCCTCCCTTTCCTATCTCAATCCGCTCAAGGAACGCGAATTAGATCTTCGAGGTGCGTTTCAAATCTTTGATTTTCCTGTTAAGAACGGAGGGGAAGCTCCCTATACTACACTTTTGAAAAGAGCTGAGTTGATACTGGTTTGTTTGGTGGTTTGCAGGTCATAAGATTCCGGCGGTGGAAAATTTGGGAGTTGCGGGGGTGAGTTTTATTGTTTTTTCTTGTTCTTGTTGTTGTTGTTGTTGTTTTTGTTGTTGTTGTTTTCTTGGGGTTTGATTGTTTGTTGCCTGTTGGTTTGGGGCTGGGAGAGGAGAGTGGTAGGGCAAGAGCAAGGTCAAGGAGAATTGGAAGGGTGGTGGGAGGAAGACAAGTTCTTTTCCTTTGCCTCTGCTTTAGCTTTAATTTACAAGCTTCACATACCTGCAAGATAGTATACTAACAGGAACTTAGCCACACGACGCAATCGATTTCACAGACAATGATATTCAACTCCTCAGCAACTTCCCACTTAGTCCACGTTTACGAACGCTTCTCCTAGCTCGCAATCGCGTCTCGAGTATCTCGCCTACGTTGGCAAATTCGTTACCGAACTTGACCACGTTGGTTTTGACGAGTAATAATGTAGCTGAGTTGGCGGATCTGGATGGATTGGCGGGGTGTGCGAGGTTGACGAGTCTGGTTTTGATGGAGAACCCGGTGACTAGGAAGGAGGTGCGTTATTTTCTATTTTGTTTTGGGATGGGGAGAATGAGGGAACTGGTTTGATGTTGTTGGAAAATGAATAAAGTTAGTTTGAGCTAATTGATGGATGCGGATAATAGCATTACAGAGAATGGATTCTCTTCCGATGTCCCAATGTCCGATTTCTGGATTACAAGAAGGTTAAAGCTGTAGAGCGGGAAAGAGCTCGAGAGTTATTTGGTACATTTGCAGAACCATCTGCTCTTGCATCAAAGGTAAGATTGCATTCTTTTCAGTCCTCTTCTAAGACGGCCATATTAACTTATCCATTCTCACAGATCATGGGCATTAAATCTCACACATTCGACACATCAAGCATTAGCAATGGCGCATCCACATCCTCAAGTTCCAAATCCTACCGCGTCAAGCTTACCGATTCCGAACGAAAGAAGGTCGAGGAACTAATCAAGAATGCAAAGAGTTTGCAGGAGATTATTAAATTGGAGAAGGAGTTGAATGAAGGAAGAGTTCCGGCGGCTGCGCAAGGCGACGATCCAATGGAAGAATAAAGAGAGAAGAGCTGAGGAGAGGAGAGGAATAAATTGCATATAGGTGCTATAAAGGAGGGGTTATAATGAATGCGTAACTACCTACCTAGTTAAGGCGCTTTAGGTCCAGTCCCGTCGGGATGAAAGGATATGAGAGGATATGAATAGGATGATATTAAATCATGATATATCAAAAGGAAAGAGAGAAAAAGTACTTCGTATTGGTTGCATATTGCTGGGCGTTTTGGGTGAGATGACGTTGTTGATGTGTGCATGTGATGGGATGCAATGAATGGATAGCATAGCATAGCATAGCATAGTATAGCATTCTACTCTCCACAGAAGAAATTTCACGGTTATGCATATAAGTTTATATTTACATTATTTATATGGCTCTCGTGATTTTGTTTTTATCTTTGCTTTTGTACTTTGATGTGATGTGATATCTATAATACAGACTCCCTTACCCGCGCACTCAACTAACTATAGCTTCCTCTCCTATCCCCTATTATCTTGACTCAACCACATCCCCGGTGCAAGAAACCCAAAAACAAAAAAAGGGGAATGCACGTGAAGATCCAAAAAGAAACCCCTGAAAAACACAACCCATGACATGTCATGTCATGTCATGTCATACTGACTAACTCATCTCGACATCATCATCTTCCTCATCATGATCGTCGCTGTTCGCCTGACTCTCCATGCGCAATTGCGCATTGGGGTCTTCGTCTTCGGTGGCGGTGCTGACTCTTCGCTGTTCTTGCTGTTTTTGGGGTTTGTTGGCGGGGGTGAAGCCATTGGTGGGGGTAAAGCCATTGGGAATGGTGATGGGGTGGGCGGGGGTCGTGGCAGCAGCGGTGGTGGTTTGGGTGGGGGAGTTATTTTGAGTTTGGGGTTGAGATGTGGGTTGAGATGTGGGTTGGGGTTGGGGTTGGATTTGGGGTTGGATTTGGTTGAGAGCTGGTGTGGAAGTAGATGCGGACGCGGATGCGGAGTCTTCTAACAGACCGGAGACGGTAACGCGGGGAGGAGCTGTGTCGAGGAGGGGGGATTGAGGGAAGGAGTTGGGGTTTGCGGTTGCGGCTGAGGGACCGGGTTGTGAGGTGGAGGGTTGGGGAAAGGGAGGGTTGGTGGGAGAGGCGGTGGATTTGGCTTTTGCGAGGTTGTTGGCCAGGTGGGCGTTGGCTTTGACAAGTTTGAGGGGGACGGTCTTGGGGATGATGTCGCTGAGAAATTCGAGGTTGTCGATGTGGGAGACGGCGGAGGCTGGGGGGTGTTAGTGGGTGCGGTTTGAGAGAGAACGGAGAGTGTTTATTGAATCCGGTGATGGAGGGAAAATCTTGATGACGCAATTTAAGAGAGGAGAGACCTACAAAGATCACGATATTGAATGTTACGACGAGGTTTACGTTCAGACTTGACAACGTTGTGGCCTGATTCGGCCATGTATTGAATGAACATTTCCTGAAATGTATACTTAGCTTTTGTATGAAGAGTATTAGATAGAGATGAATAACATACGGTGGCTAAAGTAATAACAAATGCGGCATTGTTGGAACACATGTTTATGTCTTGATCAGTCCCGATGATCTTCTTGATACGTGATACTGGTGAATGTTAGTTGGCGGAAAGGGAGCTTTGGGGGTGGTTGGAAACTTACAAGGCAATTGAGTTGTTCCTGTTACCTCTTGAGGAGGAACTGAAGAATGATTGGAATGCATTGTAAAAGCTGGAATTGAATAACGGTTTGGCTGAAAATGATTACTGAGAAGATCTACCTGTAGGACACTTATTAGTTATTTGGTTATTGAAGTAGTAAACCGGACCTAATATGCAGAATATGGAAGGACATGTGGAGTATCTTTGTATAATGGATTGTACAATGGATCTTGGTACTATGTCACTGCAGTAGATGCAAACTGACACTTGTAGGTTATGATACTCTCAGTGCGAATAATATATCAAGATGAGATCACGTGTCCACTGAAAAAGGGGAGAGTTCAACAAACACAACTGTGATGATGGTCCTCTTTAAAGTAAAGTTGATTCAACTCGAATCAAATGGAGAGCGTTTTCAAACAGTGGTGATATATACACAAAACCTCTGCAATATCCAGACTTTATAGATCTCCCAGACTTTCTCAGGAAAGATATCAAGTGAGGTAAACTCTACATGAGAAGTTCCAACCATTTATCAATGAAGAGCAATATGTCGCGTACCTTTTTAGAAATATATTATTGCACTTGGATTATTTAAAGGTGTCAAGAAGTATGTCCCCAAGATAAATTCATACAGGACCGAGGGAGCCAGATAAAAAGAAATAGCTCCCTCGCGTTCGAGGAGTGAATTCGTAAATGTTCTTATGGTTAACCGTAGAAACCAATTAGTCACGTGATTGTTGAGCTCTACTCGATTCATCGTCACTGGATGAATTCTTCTCTGATAAATTTCGAGGTTCTAAGTTATACATTTGTATCGACTATGAACAATTATCTATTAATGGGTGTATAGTCACCCTATTTTCATCAAGAAAGATGGCAAATCTAGGTCTTCAATGTTCCCCTCACTAAGCACATAAGTACCTGTTGTTCATTGTTATGAAGCTGCCACTAGTAAATAGTCATGACGCTGGCATTTGGGACTAAGTAAACAAAGGCAATTTTAGCAGATCTACTCGACCTATCACTAGATTCCGCATCTAGTTAATTTCAACCCCTGGGAAATATGACAAGTAAAGAGCTTACAAGTCAAAGATCATATCTCGAAGTTGCCAATCAAGACTTGGCTCAGAGCAGCTATCTTTTTAGCCTTTTCTAAAATGCAGTTTCCCCTCCAGGTGCTCCAGTCAGTGCCGTGGTTTCCTTCTTCTAATGTATTGTTTATGAGTGGTGCTTCTTAGAGTGATTCCTCTTCGAATCTTTCTGAATCGTTACATCAACTCTTTTCTTTTTTTGCTTCATCAACATTTTTGGGTATCCCACCTCTACTTACAATGGCTTCCATCGCTCCAGGTGATCTTAATTATTTCACTTGTACATTGGGTGAGGCCAGTAGTAGAAAATTAACTCCAGTCGATGAATATGACACCATCAATGAGCTCCTCGATCATCATGCTGAGAAGTATGGAGACCAATTAGCCATAGCGATCCCCGAAGAAATCGTCAATAGGAAGGATTCTGGGGAGAACTCAAACGCTGGATCATCTTATGGTACCAAACGAGTATTGAATGCTCATGGAGCATCTTCATTTTCTAGTTCCTTGTCTTCTAGCAATGGAAAAAGAGGAACAAGACGTACCTCACCAGAAAAGAATCCAATACAAGTTTCGAATAGCAATGGAGTTGATGGCGCTGGTACTGAAGTGGCTCGTACAGAATGGAAGGTCCATATTTATAATTTCCAAGATCTTCGAGATTGTTCATTGAGATTGTCCCACAAATTAGCATCTTCCGAGGAGCTTTTTCCCTTTGATAATACGACTGCAAGAGATTCAACACGCCCCAAGTGTGTTGGTCTCATGGGTAGAAGTGATTTGGCTTTTCTTTTCAGGTGGCTAGCACTAATGCGATTGGGAGTATCCGTTATGGTCATGGTGTAAGTTGCAAATGTCTCCAGTCTTGAGCACTTCTTTTTGGCGGGGTGTTTTGTAGCAGACTGGATGGAAGTTTCAAATTTCAAAATTTCGTTGAAGAGTTAAACCATCAAACGATGAATTGGATTCTGGAATCGATATCATCCGTTTATACTGACACAATATAGGCCATCACTGAGCGCGGAAGCTGTCCAACATCTTTGCAAACAATGCGATATTGATGTTGTATTTTACGACTTTGACCTCGTACAACAATATGTGGAAATCCAGAAACTCGAGAAGATCTCATGCAACACTCCACTTCAGATGCGGGGGTATTCAAGGAAATCTACTATGGAATTAAGTTCATATGTCGAGAGAATTCCATCACTCATTCCAGCGTATAAGGTCACGGGTAAAAGTCCAGCTTACAATCATCATACCTCTGGCACCTCTGGCCTTCCAAAGCCCGTTCCCTACACTCACCATGTTGCATGCGGAGTTCTCCCAATTTTGGATGGTCGCGGAACATTGTCCTTTACCACAACACCTCTATACACCGGCGGTATTGCAGATTGTTTGCGTGCTTGGACAAGTTTATCAACTATATGTCTTGCCCCTGATGGCCAACACCCACTTACCTCGGAGACAATTATTAATTGTTTCTCGCAAATAAAAGAGAAGTATGAATCATCTATACATAGAGCGCACGAGTTCGGAACACGACCCAGATCAAAATCGCTTACGCTTAGATTGTCCAATCGAATTCCAAAATCAATATACTTCTCATGTGTTCCGACGATAGCACAAATGCTTTCCACGACATCTAGAGGACTTGAATTTCTTCGTACCATGGATCTTGTGGGTGTAGGCGGCGCTAGTTTGCCAGAAGAAGACGGAAAACTGCTTATCTCCGAAGGAATCAATCTTGTTTCCCGTTATGGTAGTGCAGAGTGCTCATTTCTTCTCTCGACCCACCGAAATTACAAAACCGACAAAGAGTGGCAATATTTCAGAGCTCCGGAAGGTGTTAATTCCATCAAGTTTGAACCGCTAAATGATGGTTCTAATAGATTTGAACTGGTGGTCATGAGTGACTGGCCACAATTTCCCAAGGCAAATCGAGAGGATGGATGCTTCGCAACAAGTGATTTATTTGAGCCACATCCTTCTATAAAAAATGCATGGAAACATGTTGGTAGAGGTGATGCCCAAATCACTCTTTCGACTGGCAAAAAATTCGATCCTATTTACACTGAAGAATCATTGAAGAGGTTTCCAGATATAAAAGATGCGTTTGTCTTCGGAAATGGACAAATGTACCCTGGAGTGATAATTATCAAATCTCAGAATGCTACAAGTAATTTCAGCGATGATGAATTCAGGGACATGATTTGGCCGTATGTCGAGGACGTGAACAAAATGGTTCCACCCCATGCAAAAATCTACAAAGACATGTTAGTCTTAAAACCACACACCGAATCTTTGGAGAAGACCGCCAAGGGAACTACAAAGAGGCAAAGTGCCAACATGCACTATGATTGCGATATCAAAAGTGCTTATGATGGCGATGCGTCAGCGCTCAACAGTGAAGTCTCATTAGAAAGTGTAATGGAAGTTGTCAAAACAGCCATTGGCGCTCCAATAGACCTGAAATACGACTCTGACTTTCGAGCTCATCACATCGACTCTATTCAGGCTACGCGAATTCGATCATATCTCAATTTGGTAACTAAATTTCATTTTTGAGCTTAATATTTTCACGCTGATGAATTTGCAGGCATTCCTTCGCGGGTCTAAACCCTTTCCTTGGAATTTAGTCTACCAATGTGGTAGCGTCACAGCGTAAGTACTCGATCATCAATGATACCAGACATTGATTTTGTCAAATGTTTTCTCATATCCCAAGACTCCGAGATGGTAGAATTTTTCTACTGCAGTGAAAGACTGACAACGTGAACTAGGCTTACCGAATATATCAAAGCCTCTCAGAATGGATCCATTACCGAGAATGAGAAGGACGAAGCGCATCAGATGAACAGTATGGTTGAACACTTTAATAAATCGTTCAAGGACAAAACAGAATCATGTAACAAACCTGACAAAGAAACTATAGTAAGTATTTAATCAATCGGTGTATATAGCATACCCAACGCCTCTAAGAAGAATGTTTTAACAAATAACATAGATTGTAACTGGAGTCACTGGTACTCTTGGTATGAACATAGTCGAATTGTTGCAATATATGACTACAAGTCATGAGGCACTTCGGATTGTTTGCTTCGTTCGAGCCAAAAATGACGAACAAGCTCGTGAGAGAGTAGAATGGGCGTTGCAGTCTCATTATCCCGAAAACTTGGAATCCACTGCCCAAAATATAGAGTGCAGAGCTGTGAAATTAGATCAAATTGAGTTAGGCCTTTCAAGACACGTATTGGAAGATCTTCGTCAAAATGCTACCACAATCATTCATGTAATTTTCCCCGGTTAACAATCATGATTGACACATACTGATACTAGATTACAGGCAGCCTGGGAGGTTAATTTCTCCATTCCCTTGAAAGATTTCACCGAGCAGTTTCAAGGACTTCGCAACTTGATAAATTTCTCCCTATCTGGGGAAGCACCGAAACACCTTGTCTTCTGTTCATCTACTGCAAGCGTCGCTAACACTAAAATATTTGAGGAGGAGGACTTCAAAATTATAGAAAATATAAATCACAATCCTTTGGATGCTGGTCCATTGGGTTACTCGAAGAGTAAGTGGGTTGCTGAAGCGATCTGCTCTTCAGCATGTAAAATGACAAGAGCAAATATTAGTATTGTGAGAATTGGTCAACTATCAGGAAACACTTTCAATGGAAGCTGGAACGAAAAGGAAGCATGGCCACTGATGCTAAGCACTGGGGGCCCTGATTGTCTAAATTCTCTCCCAGAACTCGACATTCCACTTTCCTGGCTTCCGGTCAATATTGCAGCTGCAGCTGTGATTGAAATCGCTTGTCAAAAGACTTACTGGGAGCCTCTACAACCACTCCCATCCCCACATGAAGCAAGTGTCTTTCATCTGGTAAATAACTCAACGAATATAACATGGAAGCACTTGCTAAAGTGGATTGGGCACGAGGGCAAGACTGAGGAATTCGGAAAATGGCTGCAACGTGCTGAATCGCCAAGTCCTGAGGGCTTGAAAGAAAATCACCCGGCAAGATCATTACTTGGCTTTTGGAAAGACATGGAAAAGCAGAATAAGGAGGACTCTAAGAAAAAGGCAACATTTGGCCTTCTAAGAACAAGACAGATTTCTACGACCATGAGTGACTTCACTGACATTGATGAAGTGTATGTGAAAACTATCTGGGGATGGGTTCAAGCTATTGCACAAAAGTGGGAGGATGAGAATAATGGTGAATCGAAGAAGAAAGCTTCCGCTTTGAAATCAAAAGCTTCTTTGAGAGTGGAATCGCCCGTGGGGTCAGAAGCGTCTCTGGCAAAAGATTCGGTAGCATCTATGAAATCGGACGATGATGAAGGTGTTAGTGGTCTCAATGGTGTTCCAAAGAAAGATGTACGTCGCATTTCGATGGACTCGTCTTTGTGATCGGATTAGAATGTTCCTCGGAAAAAGTAGTCTAATCACTGGCCATGACGGATTCCAGCCCTTACAATAAGTATGTTATGGATATGGCTTAATTCGAGGGTGTTTCGTAGTATAGATTGATTGTAAGGTAATCACTACACCCATGTATTAATATCAGGGTATTACGTTACCATTAAAAGCTATGCTAAAATTCTCTATTCAATTGCTCCTCGTCATGAAAATAAAGTTGCTGCCGATGACAATATTCATGTGTACTCTTGTTGTCTTTCATGGATCAGGAGACATGATGGTGAATACCCAAATGCTCGGGTTAAACACCGGGCTGATCTTTCTCTGAGAAATCTGTGTTGACTATGTCTATTCGTATACCAATTGATATTTCTAAAATCAGAATTTTAGAGACTAGTAATTTCCTAAATATTTTCCCAATAGTCACAATTGTGATCGAAGGCTTGAAGCCCACTAGAAATATATGCCTTAGGCATAAACACATATCGCAAGGCACCAAGTAATAATCTAGCTAAGCTCCAATATGAAGCCTCTCAATCTCACCATCCTAATCGCAAACAACTCAAGAACTCACCACCATGTCTACCACCAACGCACCCAGTGGCTCACCCCTACCAAACGCTACGTACGTGTCATTGCACCCCGACACGTCCTAGCCTACCTTCCCCAATCCACAAACTAACAAATCTAGACTCTACGTGAACAATCTCGAAGAATCGATCAAGCCGGCCGCGCTCATCGAAGCCCTCACGGAACTCTTCTCCGAGTACGGCACCATTTTGGAAATCGTCGCAAAGACAAATTTGAAGGCCAAGGGACAGGCATTCATCGTCTTTGAAGATGTAGAGAGTGCGACTAAGGCGATTGAGGATATTCAGGGCTTTGAGCTTTTCGGAAAGGAAATGCGAATTGCGTATGCGAAGACCAGGAGTGATGCTAGTGTGAAGAGAGAGGGGGGGAATGAGGAATTGGAGGTTCATAAGAGGAGGAGATTGGCGGAGAAGGGTGAGTTCTTTTATTTTATTTTTGGTCATCTCGTTTCCCTGCGACAGTGCGGGATTGAATCTACATGTGGATATGAATGATATATGAAATAATGGCATAGCTAACGAAATCTACTCTTACCCCATATAGAAAGAAAAAAGGCCGCCGAACTTACCCTTCGTCCCACGACCGGTCCTCCTCTTGCCAACCCAGCAGATCTCGCTGCACGACCCATCAAAGCTACTCGTGGCGCTGGACTCAAATCTTCCAATCCTGCTGCGGCGGCCGTCGTACCGGATGAATACTTACCTCCTAACAAGATTCTCTTTGTGCAGAATCTTCCCGAAGAATATGATGTTGATATGTTGACCAGCATCTTTGGACGATTTGAGGGCTTCAGAGAAGTAAGATTGGTGCCGGGAAGAAAGGGTATTGCATTTGTGGAGTATGAGACTGAGACGGGAAGTATTGGTGCCAAGGAAAATACGGCGGGTATGGCTTTGGGAGATGAGCAGAAGGTTATCAAGGTTACTTATCAAAGACAGTAAGTTTTGAAGGAGTGTTTCTACATGAAAATATCACAAGGAGCGTTCAGATTGCGTGCCCATTTTTATGGAAAGCTATTGCAATGATGGACGAAATGCTTCAGAGATTCCTTTTCACAAATGAGTATAGCTAAATAGAGAAAGCAATGCTCAATTTTAATTACAGTATTCGCTAATGCTACATGATATTTATTCGAGTTGATGACCCGATTGGTGAAACTTAAAACAAGTAAAATGGCATTCGTGAGGCATCAGAAAATGACATCCGCATCTTCTTCATCACCTAGAATATCTCCAGTATGGGTAGAGTTCTCCTTATCACTGCTACCTTCGGCCTTCTCCTTCTCTGCTGCCGCTTCTTTCTTCGCCTTCATCTCTGCATCTTGAGCAGCTGTATCCCTCTGCTTCTTGTTTTGAACCTTTTTCAAGCGGAAGAATTCTTCTCTATCCAATTCATCGAGCTCTGAGTTGATGTATTTGATGGTGTTTTCTGTACGTGGAATAATCACATGTTCACTGTTATTTGGTTAGTATGAATTAATGGGGGGTTGTGATGTAATGGTAGAAAGACTAACATTGCGTTTACTATATCAAATTAGTACATGTAATGTGCTTTACATCTAGAATTGAACTTACCTCTCCTGTTCACAACCTTGATAACCTCATCCAAAATAACGAAAGCAGTCTAATCACGACATATCAGCCCTATTCGACACATCTCCCCTCCCCTGGTTCGGGTTGATGCTATTCTAAACATACCTGCAAACTGGCTAATTCCACCAATGTCTCCACAGCTCTCGCATAAGTCTCCCTACATCTTTGTACCTGTTGACCACCCTTTCCCAAACCCGTCAAGCCAAAATCATTATTGCCTTCCGTTGTATAGCTTTCAAAAGCTGGTAAGAATACACCAGATACATTCTCTTGCTTCGTCCGTACACGGAATCGTGCTGATTTCGCGGATTCTTGTACTTGGTAACCAATATCTCCTCCTACCGCATAGGTTACTTCTGCCAGAGAAAAGGCGGCTATTTGCATTACTCGACCCATCTTTCGTTTGGCTTCATCGATTCTGCGGGTAATTTCTGGAGTAGAGTTAGGAATCTTTGGGAGAATACTGGTATGAGTGCAGTGGAAATACCTCGGAAACGTCTGCGCAATGAAAGTCAGTAAGGTAAAGAGCTTGTTTGGTTGGGGGTAAACATACTTAGTTAAAGCTTCACTTTTTCTCTTCAATAAATCATGACCAGTTTGCGCTCCCTTCAACTTCGACTTCATCAATCCCAAGGACTGTCGTGTTGGAAAAACAGCTTCTCGATTCTATATTATGTTAGTTATGAAGTTGTATGATCCATTGGAATTGGTTGCTTTGTCTTACCCCGGCTCCAGACATTTCGGTAGCTTTTCGATTTGACTAGATGATTGGCAATGTAATATTCCTGTGAGTTCAACTCCTTTCTGTCAATTCAAGCGTAAAAGGGAACTCTCAAACTATAAAGAGAGGGCTGTTGTAGAGTGGAAAGAGAAGGCTGATAAGAAGTTGTTGATTAAGCTCTCGCTCCCACTTCATGGTTGTAACTGCCCAAGTCCAAGCTCTTGGGGGTGTGAGCTTAGCGCTTCTCAAACAAAATACGCTGGCTCGGCTGGTTACTATTGTATCTCAATTCTTTTCACGTGATTCAAGTAGATCTCAATCTTCGGATATTGTATCTTTGGTTAGGAAAAGGAAGAGAGATTGGTTATCATTATTCACTCCTCGAGTGGATATCAGACATTTTTAGTAGTTTTCCTAGACACCAGACCCTTTCCATCTTTTGTCTCTTCCTTTACTGATTCTTATTCTCCTCGGGTAGAAGAGGATTACATTTCCCCCAATACTGTCGCTTAGTCTCCCGTAGTGCTAATGACCCTGGAGTAGCATTAAGTAGCAAAGTCGGTTGATTGTTGGTACGGAAAAAAAAGAGGTCGAACGACCAGACCAGACCAACCCAACATCCTCGACGTCTTTTAAGACGGTCTTCCAAATATTTCTTCCTCTTGGGACTGATCGCATTCTCTGTTTTCCAGGCAGAGAATGCCTGGAGAGTTGCTCCCTATAATGGCTGCTCCCAGCGTCCCCGAAATAAAATCCGCCTTAACCTTATCGATTCGAGGAAAGCCAGATTTATATCTTATTGTACGTCTATTCCCTCAGATACCTACAATCTCCTTAAACGATCACGTTGACTGATTAAATCGATAGTCTGAAGAAGATACCATCTATGAGCAGGATATCCTTCGCGATCCAGGCAGTACGAAGCCTTGGTTGGCATACATCGAGTTCAAATTTCAGCATGGCACAAAACTCGAGCAAGCTTTCGTTTTGGAACGAGCTTGTTTACAATTACCCAGATCTTACAAGTTATGGAAAATGGTATACATCTATGCGCGCAAACCCCGCTTTAATATCCGCTGACGAAAAATAGTACCTTACATTACGAATGAAGCATTTGGGGAAGTTGAATCCTGCAGCTTTTGCCCCCGAATATGCCAAAGTCAACGCGCTTTACGAAAGAGCCTTGATTCTTTTGAATAAGATGCCAAAAATCTGGGAGATGTACCTTCAATTTTTGCTACTCCAACCCCTCGTTACCCTCACGCGCCGAACTTTCGATCGAGCACTTCGAGCTTTACCCATTACACAACATAACAGAATATGGGCCCTTTACCGTCCTTTCGCGAATTCCGCGTCAGGTTCTACAGCTGTCAAGATATGGCGACGTTACATGCAGATCCATCCGGAGGATGCCGAAGATTTTATTGAACTCTTAATTGAGATGAAACTTTATACAGAGGCCGTCAAGAAATATATGGATATACTTAACAACCCAAAATTTCGGAGTAAACATGGAAAGGGCCATTATCAATTATGGAGTGAGATGGTAGATCTTCTTGTGGAGCACGCCAAGGAAGTTGAAACCGGAGATGAAATCGGAATTGATGTCGAAAGAATTATTCGAAGTGGCATTGATAGATTTGCGGATCAGAGAGGAAAATTGTGGTCTGGTTTAGCAACATACTGGATCAATCGGGGTAGTTTTGAACGTGCACGAGATGTATTTGAAGAGGGAATCACTACAGTTATGACCGTTCGGGATTTCACACTGATATTCGATTCTTATGCCGAATTCGAGGAATCGATTACTGGGGTTCTAATGGAAGCGGCTGCAGTTAGATCAGAGAAGGGTATTGTGGACGAAAATGCAGACTTTGATTTGGATATTCGAATGATGAGATTCGAGCAACTTATGGATGGTCGGCCATTCTTACTGAACGACGTATTATTGCGGCAAAATCCAAGCAATGTACCCGAATGGATGAAACGTATTTCTCTGTGGGGGGACAACAAAGTTGAAGTGGTTAAAGCATACACAGATGCGATTGCTGCTATTCAGCCGAAGAAAGCTGTTGGACAGTTCCACGAGTTATGGTCAAATTACGCCAAGTTCTACGAGGAGGGTGGGGATTTACGTAATGCTCGTGTTATTTTCGAAAAGGCAGTGAAAGTACCTTTCAAATCTGTGGCGGAACTTGCTGATACTTGGATTGAATGGGCGGAGATGGAATTAAGAAACGAAAACTTCGATGAAGCTGTAAAGATTATGGCAAAGGCAGTTCAGGCACCGAAGCGATCCAATGTTGATTATTTCGACGAGACTCTCTCACCTCAACAAAGAGTTCACAAGAGCTGGAAGTTGTGGAGTTTCTATGTAGACTTGGTGGAGAGTGTTAGCACATTGGAAGAAACCAAGAAGATATACGAACGAATATTCGAACTTCGAATTGCAACGCCACAAACCGTTGTCAATTACGCCAATTTACTGGAGGAGAACAAATATTTCGAAGAGTCATTCAAAATTTACGAGAGAGGACTGGATCTATTCAGCTACCCGGTAGCATTCGAACTCTGGAATTTATACTTGACCAAGGCAGTTGATAGAAAAATTGGTATCGAACGCCTTCGAGATTTATTCGAGCAGGCAGTGGAAGGATGTCCTCCTAGATTTGCCAAAGTATTGTATCTTATGTATGGAAATCTTGAGGAGGAGCGGGGTCTTGCAAGACATGCCATGAGGATTTACGAAAGAGCAACCAGGGCCGTCTCTGATGAGGATCGCGCAGATATGTTCAACTTTTACATCACCAAGTCTGCCTCCAATTTCGGTTTACCTTCGACACGACCAATTTATGAAAGAGCTATTGCGGCACTACCCGACAAAGATGCCAGAGATATGTGTTTGAAATTCGCCGATATGGAGAAACGATTGGGCGAGATCGATCGTGCAAGAGCGATTTACGGACACGCATCACAATTTTGCGACCCTCGAACAAGTCCAACCTTTTGGTCAAAATGGGAATCTTTCGAGGTCCAACATGGAAACGAAGATACGTTCAAAGAGATGCTTCGTATCAAGAGAAGTGTTCAAGCACAATATAATACTGATGTCAATTTTATTGCTTCTCAAGCTCTTGCTCGCAGTCAAGCGAAACCTGATGAAGATGGAGAAGAAGCTGCGGATGCAATGGCAGCATTAGAACGCGAGGCAAGGGCTCCTGTTGGATTCGTACCAGCAAGCACAGGTCCTCAAGGAGGAAATATCAAGCAACCAGAAATAGTTGTTACTGAAAATCCTGATGCTATCGAATTAGATGGTATGGATGATGATTGAGGGAGTGGTTTGACTGGGGTTTCATCGGTGGGGGAGGTTTAAATACGGGAACGTCAATCAAAGGGAGTTTGGACATAGTGGGAATTTGAGATCTCAAGGATTCTTCTCAATGCATAGGACGGCGTTTTCAATCGGGTTTACAAACGATCAAGACACTGTTGTCTGCAAATGTATATGTATGTTATTGGTATCATAGGTACAGGCGGTGGAAATATTAAAGATTGCTTCGCTAAATGATGGAAATTGTATTTTCCAAACTTTTCTTCATATCTCTCCTTATACAAACTTCCCTCTGGAATCATTTTTACATAATTCGTCAACACTACCTAGGTATTTATATGTCAAATTTCTTTTCTTCTTGGATGAAATTTCTTTGTCCTCTTTCCAACTTCACAGTCTCGCCCTCTCCTATCCAAATCACTCGCTTTTGCTAGCTCTCCTTCCACCCTGATTTCCTCCCTCCTTGTTGCGACTCCCACCAAGACCGAAAATTCCCATGTATCCTTTCTCCGCATGTGTTGCATGAAAAACGGCATCACGATCGATATGCTTATCAACATGACCATCGCGAGAACTTGGTGTTGCGTAGATTGAACCTTTCCGTTTTTGGAAACGAGAAGGGGGTGTTTTTGAAGCGTCTGGATGATTGGGTGACTTGTGTTAGTGTTGTTTATCGATTTTGGCGGGAGGATACAGGAGAAAGAGAATTGGAATTATAGGGGGAGGAAACAAGAGATGAAGAGAGTGCAGCTTGGTATGTTGGGGGATGTGATGAATGGGGCAGAGTAAAAGGAGATGGTGATGAGGAGGGAAGGGATGGTAATAACAATGGTGACGAGGAGGGATGAGATGAACGACGACTGAGAGGGAAAACCAACGAACCCCATTCATCAGAACTCAATCTTCGATCTTGATTTGGTGATCCGGAATGTGGGTCTGTTGCGTTTGGGAAACTGGGCGTAGGAATGTTCATGGGACTTGTGCCCTGGGTTTTGGAAGCGAATGGGTTGTTGTTTGCGGGGTCTTTGCGTTGGGCGGCGAAGGGATCATCGTGAGAGAGACCCATAGGAGAGGTTGGAGAAGTGGGTGAGGTGGGAGATGGGCTGTGGTGAGCTGAAGAAATGGGAGAACGGTATTAGTTGAATCATTTGGAACTTGAAGTTTGGATGAGAACGAACTTTGTGTTTGTGGTGAGGCCATCTTTATTCTGATGGATATTTCGCCTGTGTGATGATAATCTGTCTTGCCGATGTCTTGGGTTATCGTTTCTGCAGCTTCATGTAATTTGATACAGAACTTTTGTTTCTCAAAATAAAAATGCAGATATATTATTGCGACAAGTTTGGTTTGTTCAAAATTGAAGAGTTCCAATTGATATTAATTAATTGCATGAACACAAAGACCAAGATCAAGCCAAGAGGAAGGACGGCTGCTCCTCTGTTATTTAAAGCTTCCAGGTATGACGGACCACGACGCACATCTCCGTTGAGACGGCAAGAATAAGAGGTAAACTCTATCATAATCACAAAATTTGTCATGCCACGATTCTCTGTTTTCTTTGTAGCTTGCCAGACGAGAGTGCAAGATGGAGGATTCCCCGCATGTTCATTTCTGCATTGTGGAAAGAGTGAGCTAATAATGTGAGAGATGGATCGAGAGGAATAAAATTGAAGAAACTTACTCCATCTCACTGGATGATGTGTGCTTGTCTTACACAAATGGTAAAGGCAATGCACTTGGCGAGACAAGAGTGGCTTTGTGTAACGTGAGGGATGAGAATTAATTGGAGGGGACGACAAAGGACTCGGAGAAACCAAGCTCGCTTAGACGAATCGGAGAAGGGATATGAAGGCGGGGATTTGATGACGTATAAATTATCTGGATTGATCAAAAAGATTGTGGTGTGTAAAGAAATAAGTCTTGCGATTGTGGACGGAAATTTTGGATAGACTTGGTAGTTTATTATGCTCAGATATTACAAGGAAGTTAAACAACGTATTGCTGTTTAGCTCATGATCACTTGGTCTTTTGACATATATTGTTTTGCGCTCAGCCCGTGGGGAAATGGGGTTTAGGGGCTCATGAAGGAATGAAAGTTCGCCACCTAGTATCGTGGGAAATGCTGTGTTAAGGACAGAGTGGCTGTGATATGGTTGGCAGCAGTCATTGAAATACCAATAAAGTAGGAAGAAGGTGAAGGATCGACAAATCTTGTGACTTATTTTGGTGAAATGTGGTGAGTGGGTTGTGTAAGTGACGGGTTTGATGGTTGGAGGTCACAACATGATAGGTATGGATGTGGAGATGAAAATGAAGTCGCTTGTACTCAGAATGCGATGAATATTGAGGGGGGTTGTGGAACTCGAAGTTTTATTTTGTCTTTGTTTAGGCTTTAAATCTGGGGATTTATCGTGGAAGTACTTCGATAGTGTCGTTTACATGCAAAGTTTCTGGATCATACAATCAAGCTGATTTATTGCCGCGCTCATCAAAGGACTGTTCTCTTGACTAAGTCAACTACCCCACTTTCCGACCACCCCCTATTTCCGACCACCTAAAAAAATCATATTATTTACACTTAAAACTTTAATAATTCAATAACTATTGAACTTCAATAAAATCACCTGTAAAATCATTTTCTATAGTATTAAAGCTATTATCTCCCTTAATTTTATAATCTTTCATTTCAATTTGTGTATATCTTATAACTCTAATCTTTATAAACTTTGAATTTGAAAATATTATAATCTTTTATTTTTTTTTAAATAATATTTTATTTAATTAATATTTTAGCTTTCTAATCTTATTCTTTATTTCTAAAAGTTTATAATTCTTAATATCGAATCCTTTTATAATTTTATGAAATAGTAATCTTTATATTGATAAATCAATCTTTTTTTCTTAAATTATTATATTTCTATATTTTCTGATATTAATTTCTTTTTAAGAGATTTTCTATTAAATAAATAATGAATATATATTCTATTAAAAAATAGAATTATTATTAGATTTAGAATTAAATAATAAAATCTTTTTATTATTATTATTTTCAAGCAAAAATCAACTTATAAGAAATTTAGCTATATTTTTGAGCCAAAGATTACTAGCTTGCTACCCAGACTTGATATTTTGAATAATTAAATTTTCTATTCTAATTTTCTAATAATAAAAAAGAAAATTGCACTTTTCAATTAATAAGGAATTAGATAATAGACTTAATTTATTAAGTTTAATTCAATATATACTTTTTAGGAATAAAAATATAAATAAATCGAATAGTTATAGTATGTGTAATATATATAGTGAGAGAAATAAGAAATATATATTATTATTAAAGTATTCTAACATAAATACTATAGTTTTATAGCTTCTATATTCATTCAAAATAAGGAGTTTTGAATTTTCCAGTTAAATAAAAGTAATTTGAGGAATATAGATCTTTTTCAATTATTTTAAAACTATAATATCTATAATTTATCTATTTTCTATAGTAATAAAGTTCCAATTTTTAAATAAAATCAAATCAATTAAAAACCATTATTATTAAACTGATTTTCCCTTATATATTATAAAGAGAATAATACTTTTTCTATTAATTGAAATATATTTTATAAAAAAGGTTCAAATTTGAGATTCAGGTTGCTTTTTTTGAATAAATCTTTAATTAATGCTTTTTATTATTAGTTTATTAAAACCCTAATTCTCTATTATACCTACTTTATCTATATTCTATTTATTAATTGACTTAATAGTCTTAATTTCAGGAATTATAAGGTTTCGGAATTACTTTTTAATAATATTAGATATAGCATCTGAAATTCGTGTAGAATCGATTTGATATTGCTTTTTAATTCTAATATTAGAATATTTTTAAAAAAAGCTATATATTTATTTCTTTCCAAATGAGGGATCCTTTTTTTATATAATAAGGAGGTATTTTGTTATCTTTTTAATTTGATAATATATAGAACTAATATTAAGAGCTTTTTATATTAATATTTATTCTATTAATTAATTCTCCTGAATTAGAGATAACTTTTAAAGTATTTAAACACCTTTTTGATATAAAACTTTATTATATATTCGATTGTAAAGTATAATATATAGAATATTATAATTCAAATTAGTTTTTTGTATACTTACTTTATTTGTAATTACTCTAAAAATCTCTATAATATCTTTTTTGATATATTTATTCTTTATATTACAATTATAATAATATCAAAATTTCAAATCAATTGATTAAAGTATTATTAAACTATTTAAAATGTAAATTTTATAATTATTTAAAGTAATGTGGTTTTCGAGATGGTCGAAAAGAGGGGGTGGTCGGAAAGTGGGGTAGTTGACTTACTACATTAAAAACCCTGGCTAATGTAGTTTGTCTAGCTTGATTACAGTTTATTCTGGTAATTACTTGAGGAAATCCACGCAGAGCTCTCTATTCATCAAGAATCAAATCCCAATCCAGCACATTTATTTGTCTGAATCATCAGACCTTTCTTTCCATTCTAAGTTCAAGACACTCCTTCACTCTTTATGTTGAAAACAAACTTGCATGGGTATTGTATTCATATACTGACCTGTATGGTACCTCCTGTTATAGTTATAGAGTACGGACACTCAGAATGAAGTACAATTGGTATCAGCGAAGAAGCATTAGATATTATATTGCTCAAAGTTGCAAAAGCGGAGGTAGATGATGCTCCACCAGATTCGTCAAACGACTTTGGACTAAAGCTTCCGTCAAATCCACGTGAGAGTAGCTTATCCTTACTTCCAACTACTCTTACCGATATCTAGAAGTTGAAGGCAGCCAGCTTGTTAAGACAATGGCCTGATACTATTATTTAATTTGTACCTTCGTCTTTACTTCACAAAATGCCCACATCACCAGAGATGATTCTCTTCAGTCACCCATTGGCGTTTGTAAAGAAAATCATGTTCGGGTGTTAACCTACACATCTATATCATCCAAGAATCAGTGAAGACAGAATCTAGTTCTGGGTTCGAAACTTATCATTTCAAGATGAAGGGTCTCTAAATGTATGAATTTCAGGTGTTCGTGGTCTCTTTTTCCTCCACCTCTATCCTTGTGGCCATCTCATGAAAATCTCTCGACACAAACAAGAGGGATTATCATAATGATTCATCTAAGAGAAGTTGGGCATGAAGTTCTACTCAAGTAACCATTTTAAATACACCTGGGGCCAAATCTATGACGGTCCATCTATCTTGTTCTCAATAGTTAATACATGGCCATTTTTGGCCCTCATAACACCTTGAAAGGTCTCCGAATGCAAATTTGAGGAATTTTTGCAGTACGCAACTAGTTAAATGCCAGCTCAAAGTTCTTGTCGGGACATCGATCATGTGATCAAAGAGGGCACTGTATTAGCTAGCGTCGCGCTAGCGCTACCTTATATTAAATACTAGCTTCCTATAGATAATAATGATCAAAAACGAATACAACCATATAGATCTAAATACTTACATTTATCAATTAAGTTGATACCAACAGTTCTATACTGAGCTTGCAAGTAAATAAATCGGTTTCTTCTGAATACTTTGGTATTCAAACTTCGTTTATATACAAAAGATCCACCACATGTTCTAAAATTCCAAATGAAATAGTAGAAATGATAGAAGTAGCATATTAAAGAAGATAAGCGGGTAAATTATAAATAAACATCAACGATATTCAAGCAGCATCTTTATCATCTCCATTCTCGAAAGAGAATTGACGCAAAGCAGTTACTCGTGCAACTCCTGGGGCACCTCCTTGATCTGATACACTGGCAATAGCACCTTCATCTTGAATTGTGTGAGGTATATCACGAGCTTCATTTTCTTCGCGTTGAGCGATATTTCTAAAAGGTGCTTGAACACTCCCTACGTCCTCATTGCGATACTTAAACATATCGGTTCCCAGCCGTTCCATTCTCTCAAGTTCCTGTCTATGGGCCAGTCGAAGTGCCTGAAATTGATTCTCGCGGATCTCTTCTTCGTGAGCTAATGCTTGACGATGTAATTCTTCCTCGTGTGCTTGTCTTTCCACATCGCGGCGATGCCACTCATTTATTTGTGCGTCTTGGCTCATAGTAGTTGGGGAGAATGGATTTGGAGGTTGAACACCTGAAGGCATCGCTCCGGCAAAAACAAAATTACTAGGCCCTGGGGATCTACTGCTAGTAGAAGAAGCGGATTGATTTAGTGGCTGGTCGCCAGAAAGTAAACCTCCAGCAAAATCGTAGTTGTTAGGTTTTGCAAGAGCGTATGTAGGAGGAGGACTCATGCGGTGCTGAATTTCGGCTATAGGCGAAAATCCATCGGGCCGCAATCGTGTCTCGGAGGAAATAGGCAATACTCGATCTACCAAAATAGAAGAGCGAGTAGGCGCTACGAGAATGGATCCTTTCTCGAAAGATGGCTCTGCAGAACTAGTGGCGATAGCATTCATTGATGGCCGTGAGCCTGAATGTGAAGCAGAAATAGGACTGATGGTAGGACTGGCAATAGGAGTATTATCGACGGTAATCCTCCCATGAACAAATTCTGCTGGAGCTTCTGTTGGTAGCTCAACTGCGGTTTCTGCGGAGAGTTCTTTTGGAATCACAGCCGCAAGTTCTAAACGTCGGTGCGGGACTTCGGAGCTAACTTCCGTTGGCTGTGCAGTGTCTGAACTTATCTCAACCGGGTGACTGATATCACCAGGAGCTTCTGAAGGATAAGTCCCCAATGCCGGAGGACTATCAAATTGTTGAAGATTAATACCGGCTTCAGACTCAGATGTAGAGTTCTTGAGAGCAAGCGCAAGTTTCTTTGGCTTATAATATTTAATATAGGAAAAGTATAGGGTAGCCAGTAAAGTGGCTATTGTCCCGAGTACACCAATGACTATGCCAGAAATTTGCCCCTTGGTTAAACGAGTATTCTGATCGGATGACGCTGTACCAGTTTCTTGTTCAGTAGTACTATCTCCACTTGGAATAGAAATGATGCTCTTGTTGTTTAGCGTATCCGATACATGAACGGCTTGGTAAAGAGCAAATTGATTGGTCTCGTACGAGGTGATGATGTATGCCTCCTGTAAAAATGCTCGACCGATAGTGTACTGACTACTATTTGCTGATCTGGCCAATGGAAAGTAAAATTTTGATGCTTCATCTGTTCCATATTCGGTGTTGGGAATGTATGGGTAAGATAATAATAAATCAAAAGCTGCATATGGTAAATCGATCTCGACAAAATCCGAGGCTGAGGGTTTGTCTTTGAATCTAAACGTAAAAGTTGTCGTTGTAGATGAGTCCGATAGATTATTATGCTGATTCGGGTTTTCGTCAAAGGTGTAAAGGTTCAAGGACTCGTTATAATTTAGTCCTAGAGCATCCGCGAAACGATCACACACTGTTTCCGGAAGCCATAGGTAAGGAGTTGAGCTATCAACCAAGGCATTGATGTTCTCCTCGGATGACGCAAGCTGTATGGACGTATTCGATCCATTTGAGGATATTACAGAAATACTCTCAATGAAGACTTGAGGTACAGGGGGATCTTGCGTAAGAGTGAACGAGACGTTGTGAGGTATGAATCGATTTTCGTCATATCCTCCCAATGTCAAAGACATTGGTTCTCCCTTTTGCTCTAAGCTGGGTTAGTTGACCGTACTAAAAAAAACTCAAAATTGTCTAATACTTACGATATATAGCCCCAGCAGTGTATCCATACCCTGCACCTAATATCTCACCCAGCGCTTCTAGCTGTGCATATGTGACATTTGAGGTAACATAACTGAAGTTTCCAGTACTAGCACCCAAACCAAAGCTTCCAACCCAGTACTCTGTAGCATTGATCATCGCGATTGTCGCGTTGGGAACGGTTGGCCCGTCTGGCCCAAATGCGAGATTATCGAGTCCATACTCTCCATAAGGTGGCCATTGCAGCGAGTTTCCCATACCAAGACGCCAATAGGGAGAAGACTCTAGTGTCATCAAAGGCTCCCATGTGGAAGATTGGGTTGCGTTAAAAATTGAACCTCGGCTGTCCAAGCATGTTGAATCTTTAAAGGTGTCATTAGTATGTGAGGGTTACAGAATATTTCAGCTTGAACTTTAAACGAGACAAGAATGTATATATGCGCGATATGAAACCATTGATCTACAATCAAGGAACCCATATTCTCAGATCCCAACCCTGACTACTGGAAATATTGATACACGATGATGAGTTGCTGAGGATGATCACTTGATGTACGGTTCTAATGGCTAACTGTAACTTGATTTTTAGTTTAAAAGGGTTGGTTTATGAGAGAAAAAAGCTTAAATAACGTAATCAACAACCTTGAACCAAATACTATGATCTAACCTCGAAAAGATGTCTAATCAAATAAAGACAAAAATACGAACAGTAATTCCCCGATTGCGATATGTCATTCATGACAACTCTTCAATTGTTGAGGCACTCGATGGAAGGGATATGATGTTAAGAATTGTTGTCATGGTATAAACGATAAACTAAAACATTTGATATGGAAGTATGATCCATCAATTAGCACTTGATGTTGAATAGATAAAGTTTGCTTCATTATGCGATTCAAAAATCGCATTCCATCAACTATGGTTCGGTATGAAATATGTAGAATTTGAATTATTCTGATCAAAGGCAGTGATTCAAACACTTTCATCTGGCCACATAAAAGAAGAATGTTTCCAGTTTCCGAGAAACAATGAAGTAGAAAGTACCGGTTGACATCGATTCAAGACTTTAAGTCTCTAGAACAAGTATAATACAAAGAAAAATGACATACCACCATCTTGACAGCCATATGGCCCTATCGCCCAGGTTTCAGCGCTGAGTGTATTTGGAAAGAGATTGACCCATTGTTTGGGAGTTCCCAATCTGATCGACACAGCAGACCAAGATCCATCGTCTCCATACCTTTGACTATATCAGCACCTGGTCAAACAAACGGGATATTGTTCACTATACCATTCAGTAGAAGGCGTTAGACTCAAGGCTGTAGCAGCCTCCACACCAGTAACATATCTTCCCAGGATCAAGAGAAGAAGTGGTTGTGTAAGAGCACACATTCCTATAACAGAGATCATAGTCTTGATTTTTGTATCGAAGACACAAAATCTAATCAATTAACTATGCTAATTAATTGAGGAATTGGATATATGTATGATGAAGATAAGTCGACAGTTGCAACAAAGGTCCAATGGGACATACGCGCAAGGTTATCAGGCTGAGCCTCAGGCTGAAGGGCAGGTTTGAAAGGTAATCAGCCAATTAGATGTTTAGAAACAAAAGAAATAAAGGAAAAATTATCAATGAGTGAAGCAGTCAACGATTATTGGATTGGTGCTGTAATTAATATTGCCTCTTATTGTTTTGTTGTAGGGAAAAGAGAGAACTTAGAGTTGGTGTGGGGGAACCGAACTAGGAGAATGAAAAAATAACTATATTGGGCAAAGGAAAGGGGCCACTTAGCATCAACTAAGCGAAAGCATACGATTGAAAAAAAGAAAGCTTTTAACATTATAAAAAGCTCACAATCATACATTTCCATATTAATTATTTCTATCTGTCGATAATATGAGATAAATCAACTTATGAATTTGAAAGGTTCGGGTCTTGCCGAAAGCCATCACGGCGCTCTCGAGCTGCCAAGAAGAACTCTCAATCTGGGAACAGTAGAACGGTTGCTGATTTTTAGAATGCCAATTGAGTTGAGGGCAAGGGAAAGAGGGAAATCGGACCGTGGTTCATAATTTAACAGAAAGGTTAGACATAGTGGAGTCTCTTCCCAATTTTAGAAGTCAGTGGATGGTGGAAACAATTTAGATCAGATCAGCACGGTCAGTTGACCAGGAACATGGCCTTGAAGCAGAACTATCGGCTAATTTACTTCATATGGAAAGGACATGATATATATCTATATTTTTCTATTTCTGGAAGGACTTATCAACTTTCCTTACCAGAATTATTATACCATATCAGTACTTCTCTGAGGCAATGGTTCCAAATAGAGAATTTAGTCACATATTTACCGACAGTGAATGAAGATACTGGCTAGACTTTTCACTGCCATCCGCTAAATTCTACATGGAGAGATGGAAGAAATCCATAGCGTTGAACTTGATCACAATAGGCTTTCACTTTTGGTTAGCATTTTGCCACAATGATATTGTGGCTTCGCCAAGTTGTCAGGCTATCTTGGAGCCATTAACAAATTTTTCATACGTGCTACCAACTTTTGAATAAAGCACGGAAACTATCTTTGTGGTAGTTCAAAAGCACAAGTATAATCCACATTGAAGATACCCACTACAGCCTTGAATGTAGCAAGTGTTTGATCTAGGTATCTTCCAGGAATCCTTTTGGGTGTGAGAGTACCCAATCAACTGTCTGTTCTCAATATTTTGTTAATTCAGGATTCAAGGCTCCATTTCTCTTTTCCGAAATTTCAGTTCGGAGCGTAAAAGTTTATTTTGCGGAACGTTTGTCGCTTAGCCATATCTGGATTGGACTTGCACTAAAAGGTACCTACATTTACGACATGAGTCTACTTTAGCGTTCTGACGATCTCCCCGTAACCGACATCCGACAACCCTATTTATTACAGTGAGCAAAAAAGCATTTGAAGGAGGCGATCATACGAATTTACATTGTAAAGAGCCGTGATGTTACCAACAATCTCTGGTAACATGCTGCGTTCCATAAACGAAATATGCTATATGCTTAGCATGCTATATCCTGATTGATTCAAGCATAGTTTGTTCAAAGATAGTAGCAGGTTTGATGAAAGCATTGTAAGCCACTAGCTGTACCCTGAAGATATCATAGCCGGCACGTCTCCTTTTTCACACTTCAAATACCGTGGACGAGTCACTTGCTATCCGTTAGTACAAGCAGCCCTAGAGTCAAGATCAAAGCACTACCTTTTCTATCTTTACATCTTTATTATTATGTTGGCAAAATAATGAAGCCGTTCAGATAAGAATGATTTTTCATACCAGTTGCTCGACATTCAGCAATTTGACATTGTTTCCTGTACATTGGTTTTTTGAAATGTTTTACTTTGATTTTCTTCTACCTATTACTTACGTGGGTTGGTTCTGAAAACACTCTCATTCCTATATTATAATCTCATGAACAGTCAGGCAAGCTTTGACTGTTGTATAGTGCATTAGGCATCACAAGACCAACTATTTTCTGAGTTTCTCTGGGACAATGCTTTATCATGGATCAATTTTCATATGGGTTTTCATTCTTACTAAATGCTCTGAAGTTTTTGCTCAAGGTACGCTTGAATCCATCTGCCCAAGGACCATATCACTAATATAAGCAAGCAAAATTCCAACAATTTTCGAATTCTAGCATAACTTCTACGTCTTATACTACACAATCTAACCAATCTTCGATCTTCAATTCGAAGAGTGTACTAGTTGAATCATCAGCAGTATCTTCATCGATTTATAATGATGTCGAGACAACTAATTGTCCATCGCCGACGTTGAGCCTTCATACTACTTCTTGGACCAGTATAGGTACCTCAAGAAATGAAAGCTCTGCCAATCCTCCTGCCATCACTACCAAGCCTCAATGGCCTGGGAGATTTAGCGGCGCTACATATGACACAGTCCCGGTCAGCAATCCTACATCTCAATGGCCAAGCAATAACATAAGCGTGACTTCTATCCTTACATCCACCCTTAATTCTACCTTACGGTCTCAAAGCTACATTACTTCAATAACTTTCGAACTCAACACAAACTTCGGTTATCCAATTGCGCCCACCAACTCGAGACAATTGATCGATAATCCAAACACGACTACATTGTCTTTTCATCATCAAACGGTTACTAGTGTTGGGCACAGTGAGACGGGAACTTTCAACAATACAGTATTCAACGCATCCGTCACATCTCCTGAATTAGATCCCGAGACAGATCCGTGCATTGCTCTTGATTCGCCTGACGACGACTATTATGAATTCATTCTAGTACCCAACACGAAAACAATTTCACTTGCTAGCAATGCAACATACACCCCAATACCAGAGTTTACACCTCCAACTTATTGTCCGCCGGGGACATCGCCAGCATATGAGCTACCATTATTTCCATTTGGCAATGACACCGATCCGAATCTGATAGAGTCAAATTAAACAAGTACAAGAGAATATCTAACATTGTCGCCATCAGCGTCTCCCAGTTATTCACAAATAAGGACGACAACCGTTGTTGTTACAAGCAAGAACCCACAGGTTGTTTTTGTCTCTTATACTCCACCACGTTTCCCGGGAATTCCAGTAACGAGAATTGGCAAGCCATCTACACCAAGTTTTCCGTCAACTTCTACACCAGGCTCTTCAACTAAAGCAGTTAGCCCTGAAACAAACAGTGTAGAGAATCCTGATGCAGCATCTAACGATGATGTTGGATCACCTTCACTTTCTAAAATTACAGTGGTTGTCCTTGGAGTACCGATTATTTTGACACCGAGCAATGTTATTATAAATGGACATACGATTCAAAGGCAGAATTCGTCTTTAACCATTAAGCAGAAGGGGCATATATTCACGGTTAATCCATATCAAGTGATAGGCCCAGGAACAACATTGACATTACCAAGTTCATATAGAGCTATCAAATCCACCAATTCAGGGGCAACGAGTATGCAGTCGCAACCAAACCCAACTTCAGCTTCCAGGGCAGGTAGCCAGGAGAAATCACCAACTTTGAATACCAATTCAGGAGATCCAGGGGCAACGGGTGTGCAACCACAACCAAATCCAACTCATAGTTCAGGTGGAGGGAATGTCGAAATGTCAGCAATTTCAACTCTGGTGGATAACATTTCGGTAAGAATAGGAGAATCTGTTGCCGTCGTGGATGGCAAGAGCTATGCAATAGGTTCGGGAGCTCCTCAAGTCGTAACTGTTATAAACACCCAGACAATCACGATTGGTGTTGCCGGAATCCAATTTGGACACACGACTCTGGCGCCTCTACTTGTTGAACCTACGAACCATGTGATTATCGGTGGTGAGCCCATCAGTGCTGGAAACTCCTTGGCATATATTGAGTCTTCAACGTTTACCTACGGATCAGGTTTGGCCGTTCAAACTGATGTATTCAATGGACAAACAATACTCATTTACCCCAGTGGAGTGGTCTTTGCGCAAACAACTTTAGGAGGCAACTCAAGATCAGGAAATCAAATTGGAGTAGTTGGCGGTCTCTCGGTTACGGAAATAGGTTCATCAATCGCAATTATATCTAGCATTACGTTCAATGTTGGGCCTGGTGCTACTCCTACCAAGACAGTGATCAGTGGAGAAAGTATATCTGCAGATCAAAGCGGCCTGGTACTTGCTGGTACAACTTTAACATACCCTCTCATTCTTGCGACACATCCTGTTACAATTTTAAATGTCATATTCACGCAAATTGGATCAAGTCTAGCAGTTATAGACGGAACAACCTTTACTTTTGGACCAGGAGCAACACATACTAGCCATACATTCAATCAACAAACTATAAAAATTGGAAGTAATGGCGTTGAGTTCTCAAAGACCACATTTAAAAGTGTCTCGGAACCTTCCTCGATGCAAGCTATGTCTACAATTAAAAGTAAAGGATCGAGGCTCGAAACTACTGGCGAAGACTCAGCATACACGTCTTCATCTGCAGCGGCGACGTCTGCAGTGATGGCATCTACAGACCAAGAGAGCGACGCTGAAAGGATCAACGGTCGATTTGAAATATACAGATGCATCACTCTTGGTCTCATTATGTTGATGACTTAGTTGATAGATGAGATAATGTTTCAACATGGAGTTCTAGGAGTTATGCAAAAGTCAGGTAGAAAATTGGGTGGGATGGGTACATTATTACGTTTCTTGGAAATGTACTTATGTGATATATAAAGACTTCTTAGAGTTATTAAAATAATAATGAATGATTCACCAATTCATGTTGTCTAGATTTAATGTGGTTGTAAAATTGAGGGGCTGTCGATGAGGTGGGGTGTATTTATCAAAACCTCAGGCATACATAGTAAGGACGTCACCTTGCACATGGAAATTGCATGACTCCGATTTTATGTGATAGATACCGAAACGAGAAACATACATACCCCCCCCCCATCATTCAGTAAGATTCAATTCCAAAACGAAAGAAAACTACAAAATCCACACAAACGTTCGAAACATCACGACGCCCTCGACTACTCAACTCTACAATAGACTGACCGGATATACTGGCTCAGTCAAACCCTCATACCTCACCCCTTCACGTTCAATTTTATGCAGCCATCGCCTCCCGATAATTTTAACAACATTCTTACCTTCGAAAGCCCGTCAGATTTATCCAATACCTCTAATCATGGCATTCACTCTTCGCAAATCCAGTCCAGCGAGCTGGTCAGTCCTCGAAATGGACTTGATGGCTCAACGGCAAGCTCAACCCCTTCAACAACTTCGTCAAGAGCAGGATCAGGATGGCGATCGCCACTCAATGGTGTGGATGAGGCACTGCGTGGGTTGAACTTGGACACCAACCTCGAGAATCGCCCAAGACCATCTTATCAACGAATTGCCGAGTATGAAAACGCACTTGCTCCTAGTCCACCCAAGAAACAACCAGAGGGACCTGGATTCAAGGTGGTGAAGAAGAAAGGCAGTACGGGCGAGGAAGGTCCGCAACTAGAGAATTTTCCAAATGGTACTTTCAATTCTGACCCTGATATAAATTGACTCTCTAACACAATTTCTATTACAGAGGTTCTAACTCATATTTTATCGCATTTGCCTGCGTCGTCTCTATCTTCAGTCTCACTTGTATCGCGTCGATTTTACAATTTGGTTACTACACCTCATGCATGGCGCGTTGCATTTTCGAGATTCTTCCCAGGCCAAGATGTTACGGAGACGTCGCCGAATGGATCAGATCATATTGGAGATGATGAAGAAAGAGAACAATTTCGCGAACAACGATTTTTTACGCGGTTGACAGGTTTGGCAAGTTGGAGGAGCGAATATGTGCTTCGAACACGGCTCTTGCGAAGTCTTGGAAGGGGAAAGCC
The DNA here is from genome assembly GCF_014898295.1 of Botrytis byssoidea. Lineage (NCBI taxonomy): Eukaryota > Fungi > Ascomycota > Leotiomycetes > Helotiales > Sclerotiniaceae > Botrytis > Botrytis byssoidea. Next base: position 1,602,619 of record NW_024065849.1, read on the forward strand.
TGCCCAAGGAGTTGAACAAAGTAACTCAAGTCGAACAAATGGTACGGGAAATACAAGTGCTGTGACTACGTATACCTCGGAATTATTCACATCCATCAATCACATTCATGGTACATTCGGACAAGGAAAGAAATATCCACGCTTTATCCATGGTACTGATGAAACTGGGTCTGCTGGTAGTAGTGATCCTAAACTTGGAAGAATCGATCCTTGGGGCTTGACTGATCCACAACCAATGCCTCAATTCGCAGATCTGTTTCCAGGCGATGCTCCATTTGGTTTTGGAAATGGGCCTGCTGGTCTTCCAAATGTTATGGATGTCAGTCAACCTTTCGGAATGGTGTACGGAGAAGGGTTTCCAGGAGGTTCGGCTTACTACAGAGCGCCAAATGAAATGCGTGGTCGCTTTTTAGAACATTCGCCACCAAGTTTGGCCGATGCAGAATCTGGTATCCCAAACATACCTCCCCTCACCGAGGCAATATCATCTATTTGGATCGCCAAGTCTTCATCTGTACCCAAAGTTACCAATGGTGTTATTGGAATCATGACTGGCTCGACACTTGGCGTGATCACTGCTTATGGTCTCGGTACTGAACACCCTAAAGCTAAGGCTGGTCAGGTGATGGCACGATGGATTCCTTCCCCTGGTGTACCTATAGTTGCAATAAGCGTGGATGATTCTTATAGTACCTCACGCAAAACATCACGTCGAACTTGGGCTGTTGCACTCAACGCTTTAGGCGAAGTATTTTACTTAACAGAAGTACCTACACATCCTCCATCTGATGCATCTTCAAATGAAGACGTTTTGGGTAGGGAAGCATGGATTGCTGGCCGTACAGTATATTGGCAGGTTGTGGAAGCTTCCCGCCGTGTAGCACGCGATGATCCATGGCAACAAGCCGAAATCCACGGCAGCTACTCTCCTAAATCCTCTTGCACTTCTATGAATCTCTCTAAACAACAGCTCAAGGCAGAAACTCGTGAAATCGAAAAGTTTCTAAGGTATCGTCCATCACATTTTCGAACTGTTTGTGATGGTTGGGATATGCGTCGAAGACTTGAGGTTGACTTCAGTGGTGATGATGGTAATGGAGCAGGTGAGAGTGTTTTTGTCATTGGTTGTGGAATCAGTCCAGGGGAACAAGCCGAAATAAAGCGATACACAAGATGTAAAGTCGAACAATCGTCACTTGACGGATTCACATTACCAAGAACTGCTCCTGCAACACCACCAGTATCATCCGAGCCAACTCAAATACCTTCGATCTTTGGAAATGTATCAAAAATCAAATCAGAGGAGCTCACTTCTCCAAATTCACCAATATCACCCATGACAAATGTTTCTCAACCATCTGAGAATGCGGAGGCTCCCATGGACGAAGAATGGCGGAGTTCCTTGCTATCTTTGAAGTCATATCCTGGCATTGAGATTACCACTTCTGCTATAGATCTATCAACATATGCCCTGCTCACCATTGCCGAAGATCCATTACATACTGTAAATGGGAAAACAACTTTTACTACCTTTCCAGATACACCATCTGATGAAACTTCCTCGACTAGCATCCCCGGTTATCGCGCAAGATATCTGGCAATTGGTACCAAGATAGGCCAAATCATTTTGTGGAACATGCGAGGTCCTCAATCTGCAAATCCTCGGGTGGTCAATGAGCTACATCCAATCCGTACTATTGTTACAGAATCGCCTCAAACATCATGTTTGGCAATTTCCGCATTGTTTGTTGTTCATGGTGGTAATGATGGCCTCGTGCAGGCGTGGGATCCTCTTGCATCATCTAATCAACCTGTCCGCACGCTCCACTCTCGCTTTTCTTCGCGTGCTCGACGTCGGTTGATCCAAGCAGAGGCAAGAATTCATGGAGTTGGCATCAATCTTTACGCAGCTGGCGCTGTCATTCTTGATCCTGATCCAACCATCCTGCGTGGTATGGTTTCACTTGGTACTCATCTTCGATATTGGCACTACAGTTCCTCTGCTGCAGATCAGTTTCAAACTAAAAAGCGAAGGCTTCGCCGTGGCGAACGTGGTAGTAATGGAGCAACCGATCGATTTAGTAATACTGGTAGAGGAGCTTTGTTGAGTCAAATTGCATTAGAACAACAAGAACTCGACCAAGAAAAGAAAGAAAGAGCTAAAGAGGCAGCAAGATTCGCTGGTCGATTTGGTGTTGGGTTTGGTGGTCTTAGTGAAGAAGAAGCTTTACAATATGCGGAAATGGTGTCTGCTCAGGCTCTTATAGATGATGAAGAACGCCGTATAAGTGAGGCTGGATATTTTGCAGATACTGGCGAGAATTCTCCTACTAAAGGTGAGAATAGTTTCGGAACTATCACACCTGAAGCTAGCACAAGAAGTCATTCCACGGTACCAACTTCAGCCATAGAGCCTCAACCTAACTATGACCATGATCTCGAGGAAGCTATACGTCTTTCTTTGATGGAAGGTCAAGCAATTGGAGATAATGGCTATTCGCCAAGTGTTGGTGATTATGATGTCAATTTCACTTACAAACAGAAAAAGACAAGACGGTCAGAGTCCACTTCGCCATCAACCAGTCAAGTATCCAAGAATAGATTTAGTTATGAAGGGTTACATTCTATGGATAAGAATGCTCAATTGTCAGACGATCTTGAGTTTGCTTTGCAACTCAGTCTAGCGGAGGAACGTAGTAAACAAGAGGCTGAGGCTGAGTCCTTCCCAGGCTTGGGGTTTGCAGGAAAGGGGAAGGGGAAGGGTCGTGCGATTTAGGTAGAGGAGGTGCTTTGGGAGCAGTTTCCTTTTCTAGTGGTTGATGATTATCTTTTGCTTCTTTGCTGGCGTGTGTTTTTCTGAATGAGCTTAAGCTGTTTGAACCGACTTTTATACTTCTCGAAGACGCTTTTAATGATAGATAGACATTTAGTGCCTGGTTTAGATGTCTCAATGGCTTCTCAACGTCAAATATTGCCGTCTTTTGTGATACCCTGATTGGTATCAAATCATTCTTGTTGATGCTTTATTGTAGAAACTATTCCCTCGGAAGCGCTCCCGAACGTCTATGTATTACGGTATATATACATATATATCGGCAACTTAAAGTTGAAATTATGTAGGCAATGGTGCTCGCTTCAAAAGGTCTATATAATCCGACCTACCCTTGTCTAAACAGGATAAAAGAACAATGAACCTGCAATATCACTCGCTTTATATCAAAGCATCGATTGCCTCAATAGAGGAGCGACCTGCTTTCTACTATGCTCAATCCTTTCTTGCCACCAACAATGTCTTATTTCTTTTTCCCCTTCAATATTCAATATGCCTTCACCCCAAATCTTTAACCCAAATCTTTTCTCTCCTTCCCCCTTAAATTTCCTCAAACATTCTACCCCTCTATTTCCCAAACCCCATACCAAAAGCTCCCTCCTGAATACTCCATCCTTATTACTCGTCGTCATCACCGCGCAGATATCCAAAGTTCTTTCCTTTGCCCACTCACCAAGTACCTCGAGCAGCTTATCACTGCTCCCCGCTTTCGCGAGAAGAAAGTCGAAATCCTGAACTACGGCACTTATACCCAGGTTCAGACCTCCTTCATGCCATTCTTTGTAATCTTTTCGTAATATATCTCGTAATTCCATATTTCCTATATCTTCTTTTGCGGCAGTGATTGTGGAGAAATATTCGTCGCGGTTCCAGGGTGATTGTGATGTATTGGGATCCTTTGCGATTAGGTCTTCGAGGAATCGGACCGCCACTCGGTCGCTTTCGCAGGTCTTCTCGGCGGATTGGAGATTGTTGGTGTCTATTAGGATTGGGCCTAGCGCTAGGTATGCTAGTTCTCCGTTCCATTGACTGTAAACCCGAGTGTTAGTGTGATGAGGTAAGATTCTGGATAAGAGCGAGAACGGTATGAGATATGTCAATTATCCAGATAGAACTGGATATTGTGGACCGCAAACTTACCTAGCATCTCCATCCACTCCATCTCCTCTCCTCATATCTGCCCAACCATCTCTCGCCCATGCGACGACCAAACTCGCACAGCTTCCACTCTTCTCCACAATCCTCATCTCCCCCTCCTTCTCACAGATTTCCTTTGCGGGAACCTTTCCCTCTTCATCATGATGGTCTATACAACCCCCTACTCTCCCCCCATAAACTCTGCCCAGTTCCCCTTGTAGCGCATTGTGATCTACCAATATCCATCTCGTATCATCTGGTTTCAATTTCGTCAACTGCGATGATTTTGTGCCGTGTCCTCTCAAATCATCCAGACTGATTAATTCTCCCACCTTGACTCTAGCTTTCTTTAAAATAGGATTTAATTCCGGCCTCAATCCTAAATCCGCACGAGGGAGATTCGACAAAGGGATGTAGAGAGATTTGCTATGGTTGAGAGGGGAATATGTGCGTAGATAGGCTAGGAGTATGGCGCTACAGAGGGAATCGAGATCTAATTACTGTGGGTGTTAGTTATGTGGACGATCATACGCTAGTCACAAATTGTATCAAGCTGCTCCCGCTAATATGTTTCCCCGGAGTATTACAAGAAGGGGTAAAATGGTACATACCAGCCGATTCATTACCCACGACAAAATTAACTTGTCCCCCGCTTTTCAATGCGCCGTTTAGAGCAGTTTTGGCGGAGGATAGAAATGAGGAGAGGGATACGCGTGGGAGAGACATTTTTGTTTTATCCCGCCAAACTAGAATATGCGGCTGAGAACGCGTATTGATGTTGTTTCTTGAGCGGAATTAGGAGGAGGTGAGGGGGACGCGATTAGAAACCCCACTTACGCGAGCTACGTCATTGGGTGGGAGCTTCTGTATCAATATACGTATTCTCTAAGAAACATATGTCTCTTTCTTTTCAATGATCACGATGGAGACAGTATCATTCTATCACAGCAAGTGCTTTGTGCCTCTATAACTCGTATGCGCACTTGAGAGATTCCTCCATCGCTCTTCTAATCCCATTTGCTGGATACGATATGACGGCTACAGTTTCCTCAAATTGTATTGATATCCAAGTCTTCTGCTTCGCGCGAGACATACAAATTTTGGAAGTTTAATAAGCTTTTGAGGTAGCTTCTGGGAAGACAATTGTTGTTGAAGGGCTAGTCTTGAAAGGAATTTTGATAATTGAGCATGCAGCCCGACAATCAGAAGCTTTCAATAGTTTGATGTGCAACCTGATGATTGAAGGCTCTCGATATTTTGGAATACAATCCAACAATCAAAAGCTTTCGATAGTTTAGAATGCAGTCCGGCAATGAAATGCTTTCAAATAGTTGGAGATACAATACGGCAATTAGAAGCCTTCAATAGTTTGAAACATCGGTAAACAATCAAAAGCTTCCAATATTTTGAACTGCAGTCTGACAATCAGAAGCTCTCGATTTCCGAGTTGAACCAAAATTCTTCAAATACTTTGGAATTCTGAATTCAGTATGTGTATTGTAATTCCTCCAAACTTTGAGAGTTGAATCCCATCGAGTCTGTCAGTACCACTTTAGACATCTTTACCTAGGATACCTAGGTAGTATATATTCCTGAAGAAGTCGGAAGTTTTCGACAAAGAAATTATGACCAGAATTCATTGGATAACGATGCTTCGTTTCTTCAGGGGTTTTCGGGTATACTTTACCATAGTTGGGTTTATCGGCCATTTAATATTAATTTGACTAGCGCCTCATGATTCACAACATTTCCTTCATGGTAGTGTCAAGGTCGAATATTCCATCACTATTGAAGTTCCCATTCCACTCCAGCAATGACCCCTATCCCTGTTTTGTTCTTAGTCGCGGATACCAAACATTTAGTTTGCGCCCCTCGAAGAAGGTCCTTTCCCACCTCCACCCCACCCCACTCCGCAGAAAATCTCTTCAATGCGTCGCCCACCACAAGAATATATAGATAGACAGCTCATGGTATTACATCAAACAAGCAATCCTCCCATGGTGTAATGGTTAGCACACTAGATTTTGATTCTGGAGATATTGGTTCGATTCCTATTGGGAGGTATTTTCTGTCTTAATAGGTCCATTATTAGGATCTATGTGGATGAATAGATATTTTTTTTTTCGCAGGGTTTGCTGATTGAATCTATTGGGGGCAAGCCCCCAAACCCCCAAATCCTTTGACGTCGACCCCATCATGTTCTTGCTACCAATGCGGATGATTAATATATCCTCAGAAAGTCAGAATATCTCTTTACAAAGACTGATTATCTCGACTCAAACTATGTTACTCATGTGAACAACTGAGAATTCAATATCGATGTACGGCAGCAATGCGTTGACGGCACAGTTGGTGGAAGATAGCGAAGCTTTCATGAAGTTTTTACCTTCAGGTCGAGAAACTTTTAAAGGAGAGTGTTGTTTAGTATCTATAATGATAATGACAGGGTATTCGTCAGTCCGGACTGCAGTCCAACAACATAAAGTTTTGAGTATCTGAAACAGTTAGAAATTCGAAAACAGTCCAACATCTCAGATAATTTGAATGTTCTGATTGGTTTGGGGATTGGATAATCTTCATTGTTGGACTGGAGTCCTGACTATTGAACACTCTGATTGACACATGTATTTTCTTTATGAATTTTCTTCCTGGCCTTCATCATCGCTCAGTTTCCTACCATCCACATCAATCTTTATGAAGATCGTAGATAAACCAGCCAGGAAATAACATATCTGTTGTTGCTGGTCAGCACATTTATTTTACATCTTGTTCTTATTTGCAAAGGTAAGAAGTAAAAGAGTACCTACAGCAGCCACGAAAAAGGGCAACGCGTGCCAGAAAGATGGTAAGCGTAAGGTTACCGCGAATATATGTTGCATGGAAGGATCATTGATAGCATGGCCGAGATTCTCTAGCACAGCTATTGAGGCGTAGAGAGTAGCGAGGGAGGAGGGGGGGATAAAATGGGATATTAGTGAGAGAGTTGAGACTCGGGATCCGACTAAGGATGGTTATCAGTTGTGGTTTGAAGAATGGTGTGGATGGCAGAAACGAGGGAATCTGGAAGAGAATAGTACGCACAGCCTGCGGCAAAGATAGAAACACCTATTTCAAGTTAGACATTTAATTTCTTCTCATGGAGGGAGACATCATACCAATTGGAATCCACCCACTCGTCGGTGCCAATCCAATAGCAAGAGAGCCAACCAACAGAAAACATAGACTAATCCTCATCAGTTCTAAATCAATCTTCTCGGATTTCACATGGTATCTCGATTTTATCCAAATGCTTATCCTAGGGATAAGAAATAAGAATAGAAAGATATTGATAATAGCTGTTTCGGTGTAGAACATTGCTCCCTTGGATATCTTGGTGCCGAAACGAACCGAGGTATATTGGATTAGGATGCTGAGAGTCGTATATCTAAGGGTACCGACCAGGAAAACTGGAACACAGAGGAGAACATTGGGTTGTAACAAGGCGTGGCGGATGGTAGCGAGGATGGTAGTCTTGGGAATGAGTGTAAGATGCCTTGATTGTAGTCCTGTTGAGGATGTTGAAGGAGGTGATGGTTCTGGTCGCGGCGATGATTGAGTTAATGGTACCAGCCACAACAAAAGCAATCCTAGGATCACTGATCCCATGGCCATACTACAGGCAATCCAAGGAGAAATATCTATAGTGATAGAAGCTACATATGATCCGATAAGTTCTGCAATATAGAATGCCGAGAAGATATAGTAAAAAGCATAGCTTCTATTACCAACCAACCGTTAGTCTAGAACATTTACCCAATTATGCACACTCTTTACCTTTTATCTTCCGGTATCAGCGAGGAAGCCATGGCCCACATAAACGCCGCACTTGAGTATAAACCTCCTCCACATAGAAGGAACAGTGACGACAACCAGACCCAACGCAAGTCGAAGATCTTTGGATATGCGCCTTGTCAGACCTCTAATTAGCGATACATCTTGGCGAAGATATCATGGATAGCAAGTCAACGAAGTACATACAAACAACAAAAATTTCTACCAGAGACAATCCAACTCCTATCAAGGATAACGCCATGATCTTTCTCCTTCCATATCGATCCCCCAGATTGCCAATCGGAATCGCTACTAGTAGAACTATATATCCTCAGCATTATCCCCCTTTTAAAAAAACGAAAGTTATACCAGGCACCGTATCCCCAAAACTTTTCCACCCCCTAATCGTCGCCAACGGTCCCTGGATCTCAGGTATCTTACACATTTCTGAAATGACGTCCCGATTATCTAATCTTAAGCTTGGCTCTGGAAAATTGTAATAAGAGTGACAGAGGGAAGATTCGAAGAGGGAAATGAGGGGGGCTACAAGAACCATTTCGCAGAAGGCGATGAGGAAGTGGAGAGTCATGAAGCAGAGGATGAGGGTTTGGAGGGAGGGAGTGGTGGGCGGAGGAGTGGGGTCATGGGGATGATGGTGGGCGGAGATAAGGGGAGAGGTTTCGTGGGGCAGAATGATGGATGGGGAGTTTTGCTTTGGAGGGGGAGAGGAAGAGTGAGGCATGGCTTGTATGATATCTTGTAGGGTGTGACGTGTGATACGTGAGAAGGTGATTATCTTCGTTTGCGCCACAATGTGGCTCTGGTTGTGGCGCTGAGTGCACAGGTTACCTACCTACCTAGGTACTGCTATATTGTAGATCGTCCGGAACTGATTTCAGATATTCACAACTCGTGAGTGATCGCGTTGATTCTGCCGAATTACGGGATAATCGTTTAGTGGAGATGGATTTTCAAAAGCACTTGAGTCCGCGAGGGAGGTAAAGTATTATCCAGGTACCTATTCAAGGGTAACCGAGAGCTCACCGGGAAGTGGGCACAATACTGACCAACATTAGCCAACAACACCAACAATAGCTTGAAAAACAATCATTACAATTGCTCTTCATAAGAACAGAAATACAACAAGTAACGCGATGTAAATTTCACATATTGTTATATTATGTTCGCTTCGATCACCACGATTTTGAGAATGTCGAAAAGTTTGAAATCATGCCGTAGATATATGTGCATACTATTTTGGTCGTCACTACACACAGGCTTAAGATTGTGCAATTCTTCTAACATGATCAGTACATATCATCTCCAACTGTTTGATTACTACGTCCCACTATCCTGCATCAAAGTGTAAACAAAACCTACTTATATACTCCCTTGTAACTCTCCACGTATCTTTCCTCCAAGTTCTTTCTCTCCAGAAGCCCTGACTACCTATTTTTATTTCCTTTCTCACGCAACATCCATCTAAGCATCAAAAAAGAAAATGAATACCTCAAAGATTTACGACTTCAGTGTCGTAGGAGGTGGTACATCAGGTCTCGTAGTCGCCAATCGACTATCCGAGAATCCTGAAATCCAAGTTCTCGTTCTCGAGGCTGGTGGAAATTATTTAGATAATCCACAGATAAATATCCCAGCACTTTGGCCCTCTTTGCTTGGTACAGAGCTTGATTGGGCATTTAAAACTGTTCCCCAGGTATTTCTCATCACATCTTCCCTGGATCTGATGGTCCTATTCAAACGTCGTATCCTCCAAAAATGGATGCTGTCGGAAAGGCATGGATTGACACCTTCAATTCCTTGAAGTATGAAATGTCTGGGAATGCATTTTCAGGATCTTCAGTTGGCGGTTTTGTAAACAATTCGACATTCAATGGCATTACAAAGGAGTGGAGCTATTCAGCAAATGCTTACTTTTAAGCCTGTGCAAAATAGATACAATTTCCATCTTGTTACTGATGCTCTAGTTGAGAAAATCATTCTTGAAAAAGCATCTGGGGAGGCCGTTGCCAAAGGTGTGAAAGTCACTATCAAGGGTGTCGAACATACCTTTCAAGCCGGGAAGGAGGTTATCGTTGCAGCCGGTGCTTTGAATTCTACAAAGATTCTAGAACTTTCGGGAATCGGGGATGCTAAAGTTCTCAGCTCCCTTGGAATCGATGTATATGTCGAGAACTCTAACGTAGGAGAAAATTTCCAAGATCATACATCAAGCGGAATGAGCTTCGAGGTGATTGATGAAATTCAGACACTGGATCCTCTCAATCGTCAAGAATCAAAAGCTATCGTAGCCGCTGTGTCTGCATATCAAACCGAGAGAACTGGGCCATTTGCTGGTGCAGCGATTTCGTCGTTTGCTTACATGCCAGTTCCAGACTTCCAAACACCCAAAGGCAAAGCCGAATTAGAGCATTTGCTGCTTACTCACAACCCTGTGAAAGAGAGTGTAACGACTGAATTCGCACGATCTGTCCTCTCTAGCGCGGATAAGAGTTCTGCTTTCTATTTCGTCTATGCAGCCCATGGAAACTTTGGATCCAACGCAAGCTCTGCAAAGAACATCACCATCAGTCACGAGTCTGGCAATTTTCTTACAATTGCTTGTGAACTTGGATATACACTCTCTCGTGGCAGTGTTCATATTCAATCTTCTTCGGCATTAGATAGTCCTATCATTGATCCCAAATACTTCAGCAATCCTATTGATCTTGATATCCACGCCCGATTCATACGATACATACACAACATTGCTGCGACTGGGCCAATGGCTTCAATTCTAAAACCTGGTGGACATATCAGTCCAAGCTTTGCTGTATTTGGTACAGAATTAGAAGCTGCCAAATACTATGTTCGAAGAACTATGATTTTCCGCGTGGCATCCGCGTGGCACTTGTGCAATGTTACCTTTGGCAGATGGTGGCGTTTTGAACTAAAAGCTGATCGTTTATGGCACCAAAAACATCAGGGTTGTCGATGCAAGTATGATACCTTTGACTCCGAGAAGAAATCTTCAGTCTACTGTCTATGCTGTAGCTGAAAGAGCGGCCGATTTGATCAAACTGGATCATAACATCTAGAGATGCTTTAGCAATCTTGACTGCTCACATTTAGTTGTACCATGCAGATGGATGATAGTATACTTTTCGACGAATGAATAGCCGGTTGCCTTTTGAATTTGAGAAAATCTTCGCATCCTAAACACACTATTTTGCTCTGAGACCTTCGTACAGTGACGATGCGGCTCTGTTCAAGCAAGCTACCTTAAGTAGACCTTAGAAGCAGCTTGTAGCCCTTGACATAGTCATCTCAGCAACAGCACAGCGTTGCCAAGTGAAATAACAAGATTCAACAGTAGATTTCAGTTCATACGTTTATTAAATCGATTCTTTACATCTTTTGGAAATGTTGTATAAAGTTTGGTCCATCTAGTACGGCTTCTGGAAATTTGACAACTTGCCCTGCGACTAACAGCGTGTAGTTGAGAGTTCCTGAATCACATTTGACATCGATCGAAGGGGCTTCAATCATTGTGTCAAGTGTTCAACTATTCGAGAATCGAGTCTTAATTTTGATTAGAAGCAATACCGCAATGAATTGATATTGAATTTGGATAATGTTGACGGACGGAATAAGGTTGCCGATACGATGTAGGGACAAACCGAGGAAATGACACAATTCCGCCCTATCACCGAGATGTGGGGTAAGCTTATAGCTATCAAACCCCCACCCCTCCATTCATACTATTAATCATCCATCTCCCCCTCTCTTTTGCCTTATCTCTGACTCTTTTCTAACTGTCCTTTTCTCAATTGGTCCATAAATATATTTACTGCTATTCTGCTACGTATGCCAATCCTACAAAGATCATACTTAGTCCTACCAACTCTTAAATCCTTCTTCAAACATCCATCTCGTTATCAGTCCCCTCTTCCACAACTCTACAAACGAACCATGTCCTCCGCAATGTCCAAACGTCTCGAGGGCAAAACCATTGTTATAACTGGTGCCTCGTCTGGGATTGGCAGAAGTACCGCTTTAGAATTTGCGAGAACTTCTCCTAAAGATTTGAGATTGATCTTGACAGCTAGAAGAATTGATGTTCTGGAAGAAGTAAAGAAAGATATTGAGAAGGAATGTGGTGAGGGAGTTAAAGTTTTGGCTGTGAAATTGGATGTTAGTAAACCTGAGGAGGTGAAAGGTTTTGTTGGTGGATTACCGGAAGAATGGAGGGAGATTGATGTTTTGGTCAATAATGCGTGAGTGTTTCTAAACTTTGAGGGAAGGGAAACTAACTCTTTAATTCAGTGGTCTAGTCAAAGGTGTAGCACAAGCTCCATCTATCGCTGAAGAAGATATCAATATCATGTTCGCAACAAACGTAACTGGTCTCATCTACATGACCCAAGCTGTCCTCCCAATTTTCAAAGCGAGACCCGATGGCGGAAAGGGTGATATTATAAACATTGGCAGTATTGCAGGAAGAGAACCATATCAAGGAGGAAGTATCTATTGTGCCACTAAAGCAGCCATTAGAAGTTTTGGAGATTCGTTAAGGAGGGAGTTGATTGCTACAAGAATAAGAGTCATTGAAATCGATCCTGGACAAGTCGAGACCGAATTCAGTGTCGTTCGATTCTATGGCGATAAAAAGAAGGCAGATGCTGTCTATGCCGGATGCGAACCATTGACTCCGGACGACATCGCCGAGGTTATTGTTTTTGCAGCTGGAAGAAGAGAGAACGTCGTTCTTGCCGATACTCTAATTTTCCCCAATCATCAGGTATGTTTGTAATTCTTCTGGTGCGAAAACAGGAATTAATAGAGGTATTGGCAGGCTGCTGCCACAGTAATGCATAAAAAGTCATAAACTGACCATAGATAGGCTGGCGCTGGAGGTGCCATGTATAAGAAGAGCTGAGATCTCCTTTGTACATTTCATATTTATGCCCATCAAATAGACAGACAGAACAAGCGATGAAAAACACAATTTATCGCAGAGATGCAATAGATACTCCTATGTTGTGCATCAGAATTCAGAAGCTTTAGCGTACATTTTTAGAAAACTCGTTTGCAATCATTACCGTTCAGCGTTTCCTCTACTTTCGTTGTTTCCCATACTCTTCGTCTTAGTAAGGGTTTTGGCTTGCTATATAGAATTATTGAAGAATTTCTTTCTGTATCCTACTAGGTAGTGAACATGAATGTTTCAGGAGAAGTCAATGCTTTCCGAAGTATCGCACATGTATTTTTGTCGGATAACAAGCAGTTTTGGTCCCATTCATTATCAATACGAACGCGAAATAAAAGTTGGACCTGTAATTTCAGAGGCTGTCACGAAGATTGACGGCGTAAACTTTCCAATGTTGACCACAAGTTTGTCTGAGCTAAACTTTCTCTTCGAAGCTTTCTTTGAATTATTGGGAGCGGAGAGAGACATCCGTCGCTGGTCCAGCTCGTCAACGATATATGTAATCTTCAACGCAGAGATCGCCAAAAATTGTTAGCCATATCATGAACTCATTGGAGAGTTTCGCCTGAAAGCCTCGCTGACTGGGCTGAACTACACTCCACGATGTAGATTATGCAGGCACACGAGGCTTTTGAATATTACTTACACTTGATGCGAACCAAGTTAGAAACTCCCCCTTGTTTGTGTTTTCAATGTGCCCTGGAAAGGCCTCACTCATGATAGTGACAATGCCGGGCGAGCCTGGGTCTGTCAAGCTGGGAGCAATGTGTTGTTTTATCATAGAATTGAAGAGTTTCAAATTTATACCAATCAAAGAAATTTTTTATCGCTTGTATAAATACTTGGATGCCACATCTTTTGGGACAATTAAAAGGCCGACATTCATGACGGTGCTTTGCTTCTGGAAGTACGGGCTCATTGCACTGAACTCATTCTCACGCCTGACTCTCCGCACGCCTGAACGAAGCCAGGTAGCTGGTAACCTCAAAAGGCTTCATGATCTGAGCTAGCAGAAAGCGGTGGCACCAAGGCTGTGAGAACTAATTGCATTTTTCGGTCGAACGGATGTTTATCGTTGATCTCTACAAGGTAAAGCATCCAGACATGCAAGTAGTCCAACCTAAGTTAGTTTTTGCAGAACAATTCCATCTTCCCGCAATTTCACCTCATCTCGAGCGTAAAGCGGACTGACAAAAAGTATTTGAGAAGTATGTGTCAATCGAAAACAATTCTTATCCCCAAAGCCCCTGCACACAAATATGCAAAAATTTACAACCATGTTATCCCAGCTTCAAACTGAGTATGGATGGTAAGAGTGCTCTTTTACAAGAACCTTCTAATAGGAATCGAACCAATATCTCCAGAATCAAAATCTAGTGTGCTAACCATTACACCATAGAAGGGTTACTGAATTGATGTCAAAGAGACCGATTTTTTGATATATAATACAAGTAGTAAAGTGGGACGAAAAGAGTTTTCAAATGCTTTTGCTCTTGGTGGGGCATTAGCGAGTCATGGACACTACTTAGGAGAAAAAATAAGCCAAAATTGATCACCTTAATAATTTCTATGATCAGTCGACCTATAATAAAACTACAAAAGTTAATGACATTCAATAAATCCTTGGATAATCTTCAATTACAAAAATCATTTGAACGATTAATTCTCTGAATTGGAATGGAACAATTGGATTGTTGAAGGGCTTTGCCAGTGGCCAATTCCGGCCTGTTTTTGCTCCTACGAAGAGACACCCGAGCCCACTCTGAACGAAAAAAAAAACAGCACACCAAAAAACGGCATTGCTTTCAAAATTCTCTTTCTCAATCAAAAATGAATATTTCGATTGAGAAATAAAACCTTATATTTATAAGCTTAGAACTTATAATATCCCTAGAACTTATTTAATCTATCATACCTTTTTAAATTGTTGTTCAATGTTGAAATAATAGTGTTTTGAAGAAAGTCTTGATTGCAGCGGCTTTGGTATGCTGTTTTTTTCGTCCAGAATGAGTTAAATTAGTATTGAAATCCCGGGTAATTGCTTCGGAGCATGCTTTTCATGGATTCAGTGATATCACATCTACATCGCTCGCTCAGTGCTTGGTAACCACCTGCCTGTAGAAGTCCTTCTATATTCTGGTGCTCGGCGACGAATCCCACGTCCTGGATGGGGGCAAGATTCAAGAGAGAATTGAGAGGAGTTTGGTTTGGTTCGGTGGGTATCTAAGATGGATTTGAAGGTGTTAAGGAATCTTTTGATTTGGGGAATGGGATTCTTATGGGTAGGTAGTGTGGAAGTGGGAAGGAGAGAAAAGAGAAAGCGGTTGGCTTGAGAAATTCGAGTAGGAGTAACAAATTCTGGTAATTTATACGATTGATATACTCGTGCGCAATGCATGTCGAATTGGTGGAATGGTGATTTCACCTCGGGAAAGAGTTTTCAAGTTTTTTGGGGGATTGGGAGTGTGTTTTCCGAGAGCTATAATTGTTCTTAAATAGTGGAGGTTGTGAGATGGGCAGTCAAATTTCATGAAATACTAGGTAGATGACAAGCTGGAGGGGTTCTTTGATTATAGATTCTGATTCTGATCCTGATTCGAGTTCGAGTTCAGGTTCATGATCGTTCATAATAGTCTTTGTTTTTGGAGTGGGATGATACTACTGGTGCTGTGATTCTTTATAGAGATTAGCAAGTCTTAGGTCTTCCCCCATGCATAAGGATTTTTAGTTTCAGTGGTGGACTCTGCAAACTTCAAAGCAAGACATTAAAAAAAATATTCTTATTACAGCATACATTTACCGAGCGGTTTTTGTTTCCTGCCTATGATAGGTTATTATCCTGAGAACCGTAGGCAGAATCATAGGGTTCGTAATGTAAAGGATATGTCTGGAGACAACGCGTCGAAAAAGGCAGACGAGGCTTTATTGTAGATAGCAGTGTGTAGGAAAGAGCAGTACAATAGAGATACTAACACCAATGTTTCCCGACATCATCTCTGCTGGATCATCTTACAATATGATACGTGTAAGATTCAGTCCGAATCACATATCCAAGTCTGCAGCAACTTTTCCCTTCCGCCAAGAAGACTAGAACGCCTGGTCGATTATTGGATCCAACCCTGCACCCATTTCTCCACCCACGCCCCCTCAATGCCCTGTAGCCCACGCAACTTGTCACTTGCCTGCACCGTCCTCTTATTCTCTAGAATGCTTGTGCCTCTTCCCTTCGCCAATCCTTCGTAGAAAGACAGCAGTTTGATTGCCGGATTTTTCTCCAACATTTCTTCGAAATTGGTCTTGGAATGGAGGTCCTCTGCATCCTTTCGAACGCGCTCAATCCATTTTGCAAAAGGCACAGTGGTCATTTTGTTCCTTTTTCCGAACGTTGCAGTCTCAATTATCGTGGGTAGAAGTGATTTCCACGAAACGAGAACAGGGTTGACGGGATGATAGACTTTGGCTCCATCAATCTGATCCGATCTAGCGTGGAACGTAAGCTCCACGAGTATATCAGCAACAAGATCAATTGGGACCCAGTCTATCTCACTATGGTCCGTTGAATCAAGCGATTCGGGGATGATTCCCAAGTGAATGGAGCTAAGCACAAGACTTGGGAACCACTCATGTTTATTCCATATCCCTTTGGTAGAGACAGGACCTGCGATTTGCCCAACCCGAGCGATAATGATCGGTACATGGGGCAATTTATCCGCAGCATAGGCAAGAAGGTTTTCCGCGATGAATTTGGATTCAGAGTACCCCATTGGAAGAGATACGGTGACATCATTGATGACAATTTCAGGGACATCTCCTTCGAAGTTACCGACGGAACTTAGGGATGACAAAAACATGAGTGAAGGTTTGTGAGATGCAGTCGCTGCGAGCTCAATCAAGTTGATAATCCCTCTGATATTGGGGTAGAAAGTGGATAATGGAATGTTGAAGTTCACAGGCCAAGCATTGTGGATAATATCTGTGGCGGAGGATTTGATCTTGGCGAATAGGACGGGATCAAGACCGAAAGATTCTTGGGAGAGATCAGCATGGAGAAAGGTAACTCGATCTTCGGAAAATTCGGTAGGAAGACCATGAGCCTGACTCCGTTCCATCTGCAGTTCTTTCCCGACAACTCTATTGAGGCAGAAAATGTGCGCAACAGAGCTCGTTTGCAAGAGAGTTTCCAAGATGTATGAGCCAAGAGCGCCAGTAGAGCCCGTGAGAATAACCGATTTTTTGTTTTCATCATGCACGCCGTTCACACCATTTGATTGTGCTCCATTAGCATTTGCACAATTGAGTGTGGTCTTGTATTCGGCCAAACTGTCATTGATGACTTGCTGTCTAGAACCAATACTTGATGCCTTTGATGACTCGTGTAATGAAGAGAGACGAATTATTGCGGCAGTGAGAGATGCGACTGAGGGATTAGTGTATAGAGTGGTGATTTCCAACTCTGGGATTGCAAAGGTATGTTTCAAAGTTCTCGTCAATCTAAGTGCCTGCAAAGAGTCCAGCATTCCTCGAACGAAAAGGTCATCCTCATCTTGAAATGCAACTGGACCTACAAGCTGAGACACAGCACCATGAACAAATTGACTTATAGAGCTGCTGTCCTTCAAATCAATCTTGGCATCAGGAACAGAAATGTCTAGTGGAGTTGATGTGGACATTTTCTCTGCGTCTGCGTACAGATTGTCGATTTCTTTTGCATAGAGATCGAATGTTGGCTGTCTTTGAATCGTTCCTTTACCAGCTCTTGCCATAGGTTTATCAGGACTGGTGAAGAATACATGTGATTTGGCAACCTTAGCGTGGCGTGGACATTCCTGATTTGCCTCCTGAATGATCGGCCATATACGTTCAATCGCTTCAGCCCGTTCTGATGTTGAAAGGGTTTGAGGAGAAATCAATTCAATCAACAACGCAGTTTGAAAGCGGTGAGTACCGACAACAAGAGCGCCTCGTACTTCAGGATGATGTGAAATTTGTTGCTCCATACTTACAGGATTCGTTTTTTCACCGGTCAAAAGAACAATGATATCATCACTTCGTCCAGTGTATAGCCACATATCTGGAATAGAAGGATGTGGAGCATAAAGATCATGAGTTCCCCATTCGTTCAGTGACGGAAAGACTGAGAAGATCGGTTCTACTTTCTCCGGGTCAAGATTGCGTGTCAAAACCGCTTCATAGCGACCTTCAGAGTGAGGCCTCAGTTCAATGCCAGCGTTTGGATTGAAATGAAAGTATTTCCAGTCATCAGATGGCCATTTATGGCTGGGGAAGAGGGTAGGGTAAACACCGCTTTCTGTAGATCCTATGAGCATGGATAGCTTGAGCCGCTTGGAAATCTTGTTGCCTGTAGCCTGTGACACATCTCCGCCGCCATATATAAGTACATCGATATTCTCAACTAAGAAGTCTAGCATTTCTGGGTTCTTACCAACCTCCTCGACGAAAGATGGTGGGAAAAAAGCGCTGTCTGCTTTGACATATTTCAACGCCTCTAGTGCAACCTGGGTCGAGAGAGGTACACCGGCCAAAGGATATATAAGTGGTGTCTGATTGAACACTGCATTCAATAGTGTCATAAAGATTCCACCAGCCTTTATAAGATTGTCAGTCCAAGCAGAATGTATTGAGATAGGGAAGATTGATATAAATGCAGAAAGTTCTGTTGAATAGGGGGTCAAGAGAAGCTTAGGCTACTCACATGAAAGGGAGGTAAAGTATTCAAAAGTCTCGTCCTATCAAAATAAACATTAGATAACTCTTTCGATTATATGATCCAGGTATGCATACGAAGTCCACAACGCAGTCTGTCTTGTATATCCGTCAGGAGGAGCGATGGCAAGCCAATCACTCCAACTAGCAACCCAATCATGATTCCAAACTATCGGCTTTGGGAAACCAGTTGTACCAGAAGTGTGTAACACAACCAGTGGTTCCTTTCTTGCTTGCTCGAACGTCTTGTTGAATGGATAATGTGGGTAAACGTTGTCAAGCAGTTCGTCAACGTCTGGACATTCGATGGAACTTACGCCGGTGGCTTCGATGATGGCGGGCACCATGGGTAGCGTTGGGCTGGCTGTGATTAGGACCTTGCAGTCAAGAATCTTGAAGAGATTGGCATGAGCTGGTATACTGTTCCGAGGGGAACTAAAGAACATCTAATTTCAATTTCGTTAGAGTATTTCATCCATATGAGCCGTTAGCTTATGACCAACCTTATACCCCGCTTTTACAGCTGCCAACATTAAAGCATTATAGCGGAAGTCATTTGGGCCAATATAAGCTACAGTTGGGAAGTTTTCCACGTGACCAAGAGTGTCGTGTAGCCAATGTGCGAGACCATTAATGGCATTGGCAAAGTTGGCATAGCTGATCTTGCGATATCCTTCCTCGTAGCTGGTTGCGGATCGTGGAATCTCCGCGTAGACGGTCCCGGGGCGAACTTTCGCCAAACCATCAACTATGTTATTGAGAAGTTGCTTTCGGCGTATAGGAGCCAAGCTAACTTCTTCAAACAGAATAGATGCCATTTTCTCAAGTGTGTATAGGATACAGGGAAGAGGGGAGATTATGGCAAACTATTTTGAGTGGAGGATCAACGATAGAAAATTTAAGAATGGATATGTAGTCAGAAGGAATATGGGGACGGGAGTACTAACAAAGAGAAGTGAGAGATAAAGTATTCATCAAAAAGTGTAGAGGTGGGCTCACTAGACTGTAGTAATACCATGATAAAAGCTTGGAGGGGTGGAATGTGAGGCTCACTCTGTGCCGTGAACATGAGGACTAACTTTATCCTGTCCTACCACCCACCAATGTGCGGTACTTATCTGGGGGCGACGATGCATCATTGTCCGTACAAGGAATCGTGTTTCTCGCATAATAGATAAAAATGTGCGTTTGCCTTCAATACCAGTGTGCACCTGAGTACTTTTGATCACACCAACTTTGTGGTGTAGCAAATAGCGTAGCACCTTTGACAATAGTGGTGAACAATCATCGCTATAGGATTGAGCTACTTTGTCTTGAACCAACAGTTACACTCCGTGTGTGTAGATCGTTAATATGGATACAACAATTCTAGATCTATGGTGGTGCACTAAATCGAATGCGGCACAGATGGGATCCACCCACTGCAACCCTACCCGCAACGGATCGGCCTACCCATTCCCCATACCCCTCCATCCCACATCTATATGCGATTTCACATCGTCTTACCAAGGATTTCTGTCTGTGTCCGAAAGACATGTACATTCGATACAGGTTTACTCCGAGAACTTGTCTATCGAGTCCCCTATGCTTCTTTCCATTTTCTTCAACCGGACGGTGTCGCACGAAAGTGCTGCGCTGCCGCTATTACAAGGCAACCTTAAGGCTGTGCTGGATTTATCAGGGCAAAACGCCGCAATCGCACATGTTGTAAAGTATAGCCTTGATTTGTTGCGGCTAATTTGAACAGTGGTTAAATTGACCCTTGAAGGGATATTGGTTCTGATCGCAATAGTTCAGGCCAAGCAGAGTACTCTCTTCAGATGCACACAGCTCCGAGATTCCAACTTCTTGATACGTTGCATTAAGCCTTTCCACCAAGACAAGAGGTGCGAGGAACAGCCGACGAGCAGGTGCAAGATTCATGAACTTTGTATTATCATTTTCCAGCATTGAGTGATTTATATTTCCCGATCAAAAAAGAAAGACCTACAAATAATACCAAATTTGGAGATAGCATCAGTTACAGAAATTCTAAAATTGCATCATGACTGAAGTAGAAAGACTAAGATGTATGTGTAAGATAGTTGTAGTAATGATAAACCCCGCGAGTCAGCCATTTCATGCCACATTGATGTTCTCTCTCCACTGTGAAGCCTCCCTCGGAATATTAACTTCTTTCCCGATTTCCCAATAAAAAGCTTGTATCGCACATATGAACGATGCTGTCAAACCCTCCGAGACTATGGACTATGCTTTCGGGGCTTCAACGACAGTTGCGTTCTATAGCTTGGTAAATATTGCACGTCTTCGTAAAAGAGAATCGATCTTGATTCACGCTGGTGCTGGTGGATATGGACAAGCAGTAATTCAACTTTCTAAACTTTTCCGGGCAGAGATTTACGTCACCGTCAGCCCAGAAGCCAGAAAGAAAGTGCCCATAGACTTATATGATATGCGAGAAGATCATTTCATTTCGAGTCGATCCTTGACTTTCAAAGATGGAATTCTTTGTCAGGTGAAGCATTGCGTTGCTCTTGGGAAGGGCATCCAACAATTCGGGCGGCAGTCCAACAATATAAGATTTTGAATCTCTAAAAGAAATCGAACGCCTGAACCTGGTTTAATGTTCCAATCAAAGTCAACATGTCAAATAATTTAAATGTTCTAATTGATTTCGGGAGATCTACTAATCTTCATCGATGGACTGCCGTCCGAACTATGGAGTACCCTGCTCTTGAGAATGCGTTGCAATTCTTGGTCTTTTCGTTAAAGTTGAAAACCGAGACATACTTTCGAACTCGATATCAGCACTTGATGGATTGCCTATGCAAAGATTTGCCCGAAATACAAGCTTCTCTTGCGTGGACTTGACAAGTATGCTCAAAACAAGTCCTGCTTTAGCTGAAGAGTTGTTAGGGGCCTTGATGGTTCTTGCAGGGGCAGGTGAAATCTCGCCGCCTAGACGCTTACAATTATTTGATAGGCCACATATCGAAGCTGGATCTCGGTCTACGTAGAGTGGAAAGCATACTGGGAGATTCGTCATCAGCTTCGGTCAAGATACTCTAGTCCCCATAACGCCACAAGCTAAGTTCACTGCAATCTTGGACACTCAGGCGACGTACAAAATTGCGGAAAGGCTAGGAAGAGTCGGTAGGAGTATTGCTAAGTAGATGGTTCATTAGCATGCAAGATATTTGATTCTCTTATCTCGCGAGACTATTCATTCCGAAGAACCTACAACGTTCCTAGAAGATCTGAGAGCAAAAGGGGCAAAGGTTCTCGCTCCATTATACGATGTCACAGATGAGAAGGTCCTTGAAATATCATCGGAGAGTGTAGAGACACCATGCCGCCAGTGCGAGGGTCTATGCAAACGTCGATGGTTCTGAAGGTAAACAAATCATGCGATTTTCCCCATAGTTACTATCAATCAACTGAAAGAATTCAAAGCGCAATATTTGCGAATGTGTCCCGAGAAGACCTTGAAGCATCGGTACAGCCTAAAGTCAAAGGATCTTGGAACCTGCATCGAATACTTCCTAGCGGGTTGGACTTTTCATAATGCTCTCTTCTTACGCTGCTGGCAAAACTCATCAAGACGGGTTAGCGCTAGATCGAATTTCGATTGGCGAGAAGGTTGTCTCGGTAGATCTTGGCATAAGCCAAGGAAAAATTCAAATCAATTTTCCATTTATTCAACATCCACATTCGACATCAAACATCAAACACCCTCTCCCCCCTTTCAATATCGATATAAGAAATTCTCTCTCCTCTCCTCCTCTCCTCCTCTATCAATCTATCAAACCAATAAATAATCTCGTCTCATTCCCTCATTTCATTTCGTCATTCCCAAGAACTAAAAAACCACAAATCACAAACTACAAACCACAAAGCATCATGTAATCAATCAATCACTCACTCATCTTCTCAATTAAGATCATCTCTCTATATATACCTACCTACCTACTTTTCTACATACGTACCTTTCTACCTATAACAAATGCCTTTGATACACATCAAATCCTTCTCATTCATCTCAAATTCCTCTCACACAGCCCAAATTCTCCAGAAATTCTCTATTCAAGAGATTCTCCAGAGATTCTCCCTCCAAGCAATTGATTTAATACGATTTGATCCCAACACAGAATGGAATGTAAGAGAAATGGAGGGAAGAAAGGAATTTTGTTTTTCCTTCCCTCTTTCTCTTTCTTATCCTAGGGCGTGAACATATTTAAATAGCCTTTTTTTTGGAGGGGTGGGGGGCAGAAGGGATAGAAGGAGGAGATGGGTGAGTGTAAGTATAAGAATAAGAACAAGATACTAGAGATAGTATGGATATAGATATGTATCAACTATCCATACACCTAACGTAACAAATCCAACAAATCTAACATAAATTACCAATAAATACCCAGAAAAGCAGCATTACCTTCACCACAAACCCACCAGAAAACTCCCTACAAAACTCACTACTCACCACAATATCCACAACCCAGCTTATCAACCACCCCTACTTCCCCCTCACTCAAAGGCTCAGAAATCATTTATATTCATATTCACATTCATACCCATACCCATGTTCCCAGGATCAATCCAAAATTCCTAAAATCCAACATACAGAATGACTCTCTCTTCATACCTACCTAAATATCTATTTAAAGAAGATGTTTTCATAAATATTAATATTAATTACACTGCATTCCCATCCCCATTCTCCCACCGATATCAGTACCGAGACCGATACGTAGAATCCTCTAAACAAAACCTCCTCCTTATCTTCCCTGCATATCTACAAATCTACAAATCTTCAGATCTTCAAATCTTCAACTCTTCCCTTCTCTTCTCTTCTCTTCTCTTCTCGTCTCTTCTATTATAGAATAGATAACCCTCCCAGTAATCTATATTCCTCTACAATACGAGTAGATGTGCTAACAAAATCCTCAGATCCTAGTATCCTAACCATTTCAGCAATATCTAATACAAAAGAATCGGGGGATCTTTTGCTTATACCCTTCATACCCGTGGGTCTGTCTATGTGACATTTTGAATACATATGATATATCAGCTAGATAAATTCTTAATTTCTAACAAACAATTCAAATATAACTCTCTATAATGTATAGCAAGAAGCATAGGCTAGAACATGAGGATATACAGAGATTGATGTTATTCATTGTACTAATCAAATATAAGGACGAGAGTTCTGATATACATCACAGCTCCTGCGAGATCGGGTTGGGAAGCTTCCCCTGCTCTAGTACCACATGAATCATATCTCTTGATAATGGATTTGGAAAACTCTTATCTTAACTCGTCCATTGAGTTCTAAATAGACATATGAGAAGAGCTGGATTGGGTGAGGAGAGGTGAACAACCACTATAATTGCACTTGATAGTCTTCGTTGACCTTACTGGGAAAAAAAAAGATTTTAGATTTTGAGGAAAGGGATGATAAAATCGTACAAGTTTCAAGCTTTGAAATAGGAAATCCATGATTTCAATAAAAAAATCTTTAGTTCTCCTTCCAAAGTAAGACAAACACTTGTTCGTTGGTTCTCGAATACGTGAAGACTATCTCGGAAAACTAGCATACTTGTTTGAGATCTTCAGCAGGATACAAATATTCAAATTTCGAGGCAATTAGTGGTGAAGCTTAAATAGCCAACTAAAACAGATTTTGGCATTATTTTGCGACCCGGCAGTAAGCTAGATATCAAAAACCTGACACCACAAGCTTCGACATCATCTCGGTCTCACAGCAACATTTAATACACACGCGGTTACAAAAAGATGATGCAGGAGATAGGTGATGCACTGAGTACACTTAGTCCATACCGATGATAACTCAATCTATTGTTGAGATGAGATATAAGATATAGTGTTCATAGATGAATGAGATCTTGTGGTATTGAGATAATGGAGATGAAGTCATGGGGCAATGCAGTGCCAGGAATGAATATGTTGACAATTAAGGAGATGGGTAGATTGATGTGTAGGTGGAAGATCTCTGTGGAATACAGGGAGAACTGTAACTCTTAGATTTCCAATTTCATAGCTGTAGACCAATAATTGCGCGTTGAAACTATACAACTTGACAAAAAATGAAGTTGTAAAACAACAGAAACTGGTTTCAACTCATCCAATTCAAGCAAATGATCGGAATTGACGTGGAGCAGATTTGCTACGATATTGAGATTGATGGAACTTACTACGATATCAAGATTGATGATTGAGATGAGATAATGCAGGTCAGAGTGACGTAATAGCGAATGTGATGAGATCTTGATTGCAGTCGTGGCTCCATAAACTGTATTCGAATGTGATGTGTATCCAAGATTGATGAACGATGAAATGTTGTGTTGGATTGAGACGATATTATCAAGATTTCTTGAGATATCATAGGAGAAATATCAAACAAATCATCGGAGTGTGATCAGATAGATGAAAGATTTAGATCATGCATCATGAATATTTGATCTGACGATACTAAATCGAAGAGATTGATGATCTACTCGGATGTTGTGATATTGTCAAAGAGATCAAAATGTTTGTTCTGATGTTGTGATATCGAGAATTGTCAATATAATTATCTTATGATGACCTTGAAGAGATCTCTGTCTGCACAATCAATATAATGTACAACGTTCTATTACTCAACAGAAGATTATTATATGCAGGAAGATACATGGAAGAATGCGGAATGATAATGTATATGTGCCATGATGAAAAATCAAAACAATCGAGAGGCAAATAAAAGTACTGTACGTCGCAAACAAAACACAACTCAATCCTAGTACAGCTGGGGCATGACGTAGTGCGACTCGGTAATTTCTCAGACACCATACGAAAGTCCCAAGTGTCATATGATAGGGGAAAAGAGATGACTTGGCGGGGTAATTGACGGAGATAGAATTCCTTGAGAAAATCATGAATGTCCGAGATGTTGAGAAACATTCAATCAATGGTTCTCGATGCAAATAAAATCGTACGAGATGTAATGTCGAAAGGATTGTCGGAGAAGTTCACAATGTGATAGATTATGCGATCATGTTAGGCGAGGGGAAAGATTCAGAGGCCATACAGTAGCAGATCCCCTCAATCTATGGAATGCATCCATGATGTCTTGCAGCTCTTGGAATTTTTGGAATCCGGGTTAACGGGGATTCCACTTTCTGCTGGTAGTGGTGGGGAAAATGAACTATCATGGCCCAAAGGAGCTGGATGAAGCATATGAGATGTTGTGTTGTGTGGTTTGGGTAAAAGAAAAGAAAGTTTGGAATGAATTGTCGAATATTGATGGATGGTGAGAAAAGTGCCATGGTGGGAAGTATCGTACGTGGTGCTGCATTTGCATGAGGATGGGTAACCACTCATTGATTCTTTCTGCATATGAAGATATATGTATGGTAGGAATTGTATGAGATGTCGTGGTTGTCAGACTGCAGAAGTGCAAAACTACTGCGTGCTGTGTATTATTTCTTTCCTTTCTTCCGACATTTGGAAAGCGAGAATGCTGTATTCAGCGCACCAAGGGTTATTAATATGATGATTGGATAGATGATGGACGGATGATGGATGGATGAAGTTCTAGACAAGAAAAGATTGACGAAGAACAGGTCGTATGCGAATTTTCACGATACTGTATCAACAAATAATTGGATGTTGTGTTTTGATAGTGTGTATGTGAAAGCAGCAGTAGTGAGCGAGTGAACTTTGAAGGGTGGAAAATACTACTAGGTAGCTACTAGATCAATCCCGACTTCTCTTGCATCTAGAGTGCATGGTGCATTTGAAGTAAGTCTTACATGGAGTGGAGTTGCTTTTGAGTCCTTGATGATCGCTCGTTACCAAGTACCAAAAGATAGGAATTTGGGATATGCAAGTGCGTGTCAAGTACCTTGTAGTTAGCTAGTCATTTATGTATATGTGGATGCAGGTGGGATGGTATAGATGGTATGATTGAATGAATATATATAATTATAATTGGTGATAGATAGCAAAGAATAAGAAAGTAATGTGAGGCTCAAGATATCTATCTACCTTGGTATTGATGTGTGGGTTATGTACTCATAGATAGTGCATGAAGTATGGTGTAGGTAGGTATTATATATTATATGTTATTCAAAGTCAAGGATCGAATACGAGATTTATATATACATACATACATACATATATACATACATAGATAACATAACGTAGTTTAACACCGAGTGGCCTATATCACTGAATGACCCACTTCAAATATATACAAAATTCGTTTATATATAACTATACACTTTTTTTATTTATTGATAGAATTTTTTGAAAATTGAATATATAAAATTTAATTATAAAAGTATTATAAAAATCTAATCTTTTTTTGAAAATTTGAATTAATATAAGAATTATTATTAAAATAGATTTTTTATAATAAAAATCATAATATTTTTAATTTTTTATTGAATATAATAGAAATATTTATAAAAAAAATAGATTTCTAAAAAATTGAATTTTTATTATTATTTTATATTCTTTTGTTTTGCAAAAATAATGATTAGTTATTAAAATAGGAATATTCAAAAATAATCTATTTTGGTCTATTTTGAAGTGGGCCATTTGGTGATATGGGCTATTCGGTGTTAAACTACGTTAACAATTACAATGTTATATAATCTCTTGTCAGCACGCCGAGTTGTCATGACCATTGATCAACCCAAGTCGGCCAATACTTTCCGTGGTGAAATCTGTTCGAATCCCCTCTTCTGCCTACCAGATAACCATTGCTTCGTCGAGAGCCTTGTCTTGATTTGCCTTTCGCCGTTGGAATTTCTCTGTACGTATTGTATAGTTGGTAGTAATGAGTCAATCAAAAAAAAACAAAAAACAATGGGTCTGTTTGAGGCGATTGTAAACGTTTTGACTCTTGGCCCTTGTTGAGCTGAATGCACTCTGCCTCTTGATGCTGCTGACCAAGGCTAGCATGTATTTCGGTCTTGGAATGGTTCACCAACAATAGCATTTATTACCCTACGTAAGGGATAGTTCTCTTTTCGCCTTTGGTGGTGGTTAATCGGATCTAGTACCAATACCAGTCAGTACCAATGCCAGTATCAATGCCAGTATCAATGCCAGTATCAATGCCAGTATCAATGCCAGTATCAATGCCAGTATCAATGCCAGTATCAATGCCAGTATCAATGCCAGTATCAATGCCAGTATCAATGCCAGTATCAATGCCAGTATCAATGCCAGTATCAATGCCAGTATCAATGCCAGTATCAATGCCAGTATCAATGCCAGTATCAATGCCAGTACCAAATGCCAGTATCAATGCCAGTACCAATACCAGTACCAGTACCAACACCAGTACCGATAGTATTGATGGTTGTAATTCCTGGCAATCAATTCCCAGTCATCATTCGATCGATCCCCTTCACAAGAGCCGTCGGTAGTGTATTGAGTAGGAGTAGAGGAATAGTATCGAGTAGTCTCCCAGGTAATGACCTGCTGTAAGATATTGTATATTACATGAGAAGAGGGACGAGGTGGATATGATTTACATATAGAGATAAGAGTAGGATATGAAGAGAACCAAGAAAAAATGTTTTATTCCCTTGATTCTTTTCTTCTTCTTTCTTTTGCATTTAAATGTCATGGAGCTTTCTGGTGACTTTGTCCTTCTCGTACATATTATATTGTCTGCCGACGCTCAGCCTCGTTGTGAAGCGTGTTGTAGGTGATGGGGAGGGGAATCCCAAGGATCTTTAACCTTATCACTTCACTCCTCACTCTCCTCTCACCCTCAAATGCAGGGAAACAGGGTTCTTTGATTCGTTGACCATCAACCATCACCCAATGAAAATCAATGAAATCACATTTCGAGATACACATCACATCAATTCAATCACCATCCATCCTCACTGATACCCAGACAGGTGATATATAAATATTACCTCAATTGCACTAGGGAGTCTTTGGTCACAACGACGACAAGCTTCAAAAGGCAAATAAAGCAAAAACTCTCCTCTTCTCAGGTTGGTGATGGATGCACCATTTGAACGCTTGAACGCTTGAACTGCCACTCATTCCATCTTACCACGCATTTTATCACTCTTTCGTACGCTTATTACCCAGCAGTATTACATGCATGACCGTCACACCGATGGAGAAACGACTAGCTAGCTACCTGCTACCTACTGACTATTTATGAAAAGGATTCACTTCCCCAGCTGCGCTCATTTTCTATTTGAAGGAGAGGAATTCCCGACGTGAGAAAGGACTTCTATACTGATTCGCATCTATTGCAATCAATACTTCACATACTTCACTCACTACATCCATCCATTCAGCTACCAATTCTACATTCTATCTACTTACATGTTCCCTTGACACTTCCCTTCACCACTTTGCTATTGCTTTTGATTGAGAACTCATCATTTGACTTGACCTCCAACCTTCCTGTCACCAATTCGCGGATATCAAGGCGACCTGCAGCAGCTGAAACAAAGTAATAATTCACGAGGTAAGTGTCTGATGATCAATCTACCCGTCAGCAAACAATCCACCTGGTGATTGGTAGCCGTGCAAGAGTTACACTTCATTTCTCTAACATACGGCTACTACCACCGTCTGCAAGTCCCTCCAGCTAGTTTGGTAGTCATCATATACGTCAACAAATCCCTTGCCACAATTAGTGAATTTGCAACATGCGCCCATGCTGAGTCCATGTCAAAAATCAAAGCTAACTCGAGAGGGATCAGCTCAGGTCATTAATTGATTGCGAACATTCGATAGCCCATCTGCAAAAATACGACCTGCCACCTTACAATCCCATATTAGGCAGTCAACCGCACCACCACATTATTCCCAATTGCAGAATAATTCAAATCTTTCAAATTTCTATCCTTCGCCACAGCTACCTTATTAAAGGCAGGAAAGCACAAGCGTTGGCCAAACAAGATGGATACTCCAATTTCAAGCAAAGGTAGTGATCAAGCAACGGAGAGGGAGGAGCCTATAACAGTGGTTGTGGGAGAAGGTTCATCAGCTACACAAATTGAAGCTAAACCACGACAAACTACGGATAAGCACGGCAAAGCCAAGACACCCAAGAAAGATAAGGCCGATAAGAATTGTAAATCCAAGGGGAAGAAAAAGAAAGAACTGGTAGAGTCGGAGTCGGAGAGCGAAGACGATGAGTCTTCCGATTCAGATTCCTCGTCCTCTTCCAGTGATTCTGATTCAGAAACCGAGTCTGAGAAGGAAAAGAAGAAGAGAAAGGCAAAATCCAAGGCTAAACAAAAGTTAAAGGCGAAGCGTAAGGCTAAAGCGAAGAAGAGAGCTAAGAAAGATGTGGGTATCAGTCCAGTCTATTTTCGAATCCACTAATGCTAACAACTTTCTAGGATACTTCTGATTCCGATTCACCTTCCGATTCGGATTCTGAGGATGAAGATGAAGAAGCCGAAAATGATTCTGGTGATGCCGATGCCGACGATGATGCCGAAGAAGTCGCCGAAGCTACCAATGCTCAAATTCTAGCGCAAGTGATGCAGCTTCAAGCGATGCAGATCCAAGCAAGCCAAAGAGCTCAGATATCTCACCCAGGTACACAATTACCACCTGCCACAATATGGAATTTACCACCCCCACCCCCACCAGCAAACCCTCTTCATCCTGATGCAAGACGTCAAGCTTTGCGTAGAAAGCTCTTGATGGATGGCAGGAAGGAAGCTGTAAAGAGTAAGAAGGACAAGGGCAAGAAGAAGAGGGGAAGTAAGTTGGAATTCAAGAGAGTAGATCAACTGTGGGATAGTACAATCCATAATTACAAACTCACCGACACGGCCGAGGATGAAGAGAGTTCAGAATATGATCAATATCTTTTCAATGTTCGCAGAACATTTGATTGGGAGGGAAAATACAAGGTATGTCTTTGAGATCCATTGCTAGATTGTCTGCTAACATTCTCAAGGCTACTGTCGTTGATATCAAGAGCAAACTTTTGAAAGAAGCTCTGACTGAAGCCATGGATGGTGTTAAAGGTGTTAGTTTTGTCGAAGAGACCCCATGCATCGATCCTAATCTTCTCTTCCTCTACCTTGAGGATCTTCGACAATCTTGCAAAAAATTGAAAAATAAGAAGGTTACTGAAAAGAAAGGTAAAAAAAAGATTAAGAAGAGAAATGAGACCAAGAGAAAACATCTCAAAGTCCTCTTGAAATATCTCGACAAGGATTATGCTTCTACTAAAAAGGCTCTTTATCCTATGTTGGAGAATGGAATTATTACATTTGATTTACTCTGGGCCTTGTATAAACCAAATACTTTGGCTTATACCACAACTTATGGGACAGCAGACGAGCCAAGAGCTTTCAAAATCGAGTTGGCCGAAAAGATTGCCAGTTTCATGAAAGGAACGTGGTATAATATTGAGGGTAAATATTTGGAGTATGATGGCAAGACGTGGGGAATGGGTATGTTACATCTTATGTTTCACAAAATCAGTCTACTAACGTCATTGTAGGTACCATGGATTGTGATGTTCCGGCTTTCAAGGGTGCAAGAAAGATTACAAGTCTTAATTGCTATCCTTTGAAATACCACAAGAATGAAGCCAAACTTCGTACTGAACTTATCGAGAGAGGTAAGAAGTTTGTGGCTCTACAAGGCGTTCATTATAAAAGTCACAAGGGAATGGCATATTACAAGAAGCGTAAGGCCATTATCAAAGTAAATATTGATGGTAGAGTTATGGTCGATCCCGCCATTCATCGTCGAATTTTACCCAATTACAACGTCAGTACCGTCAAACCTAATGATCCGGATCTTCTCGGCGATTCAGATAGTGAGGATGACGACTGTGGCTGCTGTGGTGATGAAAGTTCTGATGATGGTCAAGGAGATCATGCTCTAGAGAAGAGAGATGATAGTGATGAACCCAAAACGAAGTTCAAGGTTGTTCTTGATGAAAAGGAGAGGCCTCGTCTTGTTCAGGTTCCTGTCGATGAGGACGGTAACGAAGTCTTAGTTGAAAAACTGGATGAAGTTCCAAGTACAGTTGTCGACAAGGACAACAAAGACAACAAGGATGAAAAAGGACAGGTAGAAGAAGACAAGAAAGCACCTCCCGTCTTTACAGACGAGGAATACTTAATTTCTTCACCTGTTGTTCTCGGATTTGCCTTTGCTGAAAAGCTTTGGCTCGAATTCACAGTTTCAGGAATTAAAGATATTGTCTGGAACGAAGGTGCTTATGATTCCCTTGTCTTGGAAGACAACACCAAAGCCATTGTCAAAGCTTTGGTCGAATCTCACAAATATCACCCAGCCGAAAGTATCGACGATGTTATTCAAGGTAAAGGTAAAGGACTTGTAGCCGTTCTTCATGGCCCACCTGGTACAGGTAAAACTCTTACTGCAGAAGGTATCTCGGAACTCCTCAAATGTCCTCTATATATGGTTTCAGCCGGAGAACTCGGTACCGATCCACGTACTTTGGAGGCAGAACTTCAGAAAATTCTCGATATTGCTCATGCATGGGGTGCAGTTCTTCTTCTTGATGAAGCTGATGTTTTCTTGGAGAAGAGAACTATTCAAGATATTCACCGTAATGCTTTGGTCTCTATCTTCTTGAGACTTTTGGAATATTTCCAAGGTATTCTTTTCTTGACTACAAATCGCGTTGAAACATTTGACGATGCGTTTCAATCAAGAATTCATATCGCATTAAGATATGGTGATTTGAGTCCGAAAGCAAAGAAGAGTGTTTTCAAAATGTTTATTGAGAGAGTCAGGGTCTTGGAAGGTATTGATACAATGCCTTTTACGGAAGAAGATTATAATGCGTTGGCAAGGAATAATTTGAATGGACGACAGGTGTGTTTATCATTTTTACATTTCTTTCCATCACCGAGAATATAACTAACAACTTTCTAGATCAAAAATACAGTCCGTACAGCTCAAGCTCTCGCTGTCAATAATAAAGAACCTCTCTCCATGGAACATATCAAACGTGTTTTGGATGTCTCGAATGCTTTTGATAGGGACTTGAAAGGTGGAACAGGATTTGAGGATGCTATGAGAGGATACTTTTAAAAAAAATTCTATCTCTATTCCTGGCAATGGTAAGAAGCAGAGAGGGTTGGGGGAAGGCAATGGGATTTCTTTGGGCATAAATAAAAGGAAATTTTTGATGGTCTGTCTTTTTCATTTCTTTTACTTTAATTATGTGGTAAGAGGTTGGCTGGGGAATGGTGAGGGTAGGAGAGAGTGAGTTCGTATCGTAATCTTGGGTTATGGCAATGTTCCTACTCTGGTGTCTTTTTTTATGGATTGATTTCATTCAACTTTTGGAGAGGATTTCCGGTTATCAACAATTGAGGTGTGCGGGTGAAGGAACAATGGGGATGGGGAAATGATGCATGTGGAAGCTTACACATGGTAACAAGCATTCCATATTTTATGATTTGATGGGGATGTCGATATTGGATAGCTTGGGTTGGGAGGGATATGAAGGTATGGGATGGGATGAGATGTGTCATGAGCGAGATTTTTTCCACACATACTTACTTACTTACATAGCATAGCATAGCAGCGCTGGTGCTTAGCCAATTACGAATAGCGATGCATTTTGATAATCTTATTTATCTTTTTCTTTGCTATAAATGTTCTGTCTTATCCATCTATACTGACTTACTTACCTATCTCCATCATATCCACCACCCCACCACCTCCCCATCAAATCATCAAATCCATCAAATCCACCAAATCCATCCAACCCAACCCACTCACTCACCCCATCCTCTACGTCACACATCACACAGCACACAAAGTATATATCCTCTCAATCTCCAACCTCTCCTCCAATCATTAAAAGGGGATGTAGTATAGTGGTATTATGTTCGCTTCGCATTCTCCTAACTCGTTTTCTTTAGCTCTAGCGATGAGGTCTAGCGAGTTAATCTCTATCATGTGTGTTTGTGAAAGGTCCCCGGTTCGATCCCGGGCATCTCCAGTGTTTTTTGTTTTTTGTTTTTAGGAGGTTTTTGGGTGGATTTTTGAGAGGAGAGGGGGATTTTGGGGAGGTTTGGGGGGTGAAATTATTGGAGGGGAGAGGGGAGAGGGGAGGGGATGGGCAGATAGATAGATAGATAGATAGATAGATAGATAGATAGATAGATAGATAGATAGATAGATAGATAGATAGATAGGTAAATAGATAGACGGGAAGGAAGTAAGAAAGTAAGGAAGGAAGGAATAAATAAAGAGCGATTGATTCGACTCGATTGATTCAATTGATTTGCATTTGCATTTGCACGTGAATAAATAAATAGAACGAAAGGATCTTTCTCCCTCCTCGAGCCCCGCCTGATACTTTTTGGAATTTTCAAGATTTAAATATTTTAACATTTTAACATTTTGTGCATGTTCCTCCGCTCCAATCTTCAATCTCCACGTCTTCATCCATCATTTATTTCATCATCCATCATTCGCTTCCTTCCCTTCCTTTCCTTCCCTTCCCTTCCCTTCCCTCAGCTCAGCTCAAGACTCAGCTCAGCTCACCCCACCAAGAATATCTATCCACATCCACAATTACAATCACAATCACAATCAAAATCAATTTCCCTCGCCCCCTCGAGCCCCTCTTTCCCGCGCTGTTTCTCCCCCTTTGACCCCACCCACCCACTCACTACCCACCATGGTGCTAAGAGATATGGTATGGGTATGGATAGTGGAGGATGGAGAATTGACAATGATGGATGGAGGGAAGGGAAACAATGGAAGAGAAGTCGGTTACGGCGGGATTCGGAACGGCTGGATGGATGGATGGGCTCATGAGATGGGATGGATCGAGATCGTAGAGAACATAATTGCATAGTCTCTTTTCACCGGAAACTCACATTCAAATACAAAAACCAACAGAAATATATCAATAATAGAGGAGTCATTTCATTATAATTTTACATCGCTTGCATAATACATTGCCTGAAATCAAATAGCTAAAATCATGACCAAACATATCTCCATCGAATTCATCAAAAGATTGAAATCTTATCTATATTCCTTCATTTCATCATATGTGTACACACATGCGAAAAGAAAGCGCTAGTATTGCATTGGAATTGAGGATCTCAAAGATTCATTGTAAAATTCATATCAGGAATTGGGGTTTGTTGAAAGTTGGGTATTTTCGGACTATTTAATCATGGGGATTTTGAGAGATTTTTTGAGTTTAGTTTCCTGGGTTCTTGGCGACGAATTCAACACCCTTTGCGATGTTCTGTGAGAAAGATATGTTAGTATTGAATTCAAATAAAATAGACATAAACCTCAATATCATAGGAAAACGAACCTTCTTCAAATCGGCCAAGCATGCCTCCAACAACTTCTCCTCAGCAGCATCAACCTTTCCAACTTCCAAGATCTTTTGAACACCATCTGGTCCCAACTCAACCTTGCTAGCGAAGAAATCAACACCTTGATCCTTGTACAATGGGCTGTCAACAAAAGTTGGCTCAACAACACCCTTCTCTCCTTGAGAAGCCTTCAACAAAGATTCGGCCATACGGGCACCAGCCATAGCCATGGAGAGGGTAGCAGATCCAGCACCGTCCTTAGCTTGAACAACTTCATCACCACCGAATTGAACACGCTTGAGGAGGTTCTCGTTACCGACGAGATCTGGGTGGGAAGATTGAGAGAAGAGAGGAACAATGGTAACACCAGAGTGTCCACCAACAACAACAATGTTCTCATCGGCTGGGTCGGACTTCTTAATCTCACTAACGAATCTGCTAGCTCTAACAACATCCAAAGTGGTAACACCGAAAAGTCTCTTTGGGTTGTAAACTCCCTTGGCCTTGAAGATCTCGGCAACAATTGGAACAGTTGAGTTAACTGGGTTGGAGATAACGAGAATGTTGGCGTTTGGTGCAGACTCAGCAGCAGCCTTTGCGAGATCGCGAACAATGGATGCGTTGGTGTTGAAGAGATCATCACGAGTCATACCAGGTTTACGTGGAACACCAGCTGGGATCAAGACGATTTCGGCATCTTTGAGAGCAGAGGCGAGACCAGTTGGGGTTGGCTCATATCCGGTAACCTTGGACTTGGTGTTGATGTGGGAAATATCAGCTGCGACACCTATTTATCCAATTGAACATCCTATTAGCATAACTGTGCATCCAATCCCCTCTTGTTCTTGACTGCATCTCCTCATCAATGTATATTCAAGAGAATTTGACGAACCTGGACCTCCACGGATATCGTACAAAGCCAAATCGGTAACGCGGGGGTTCAACTTGAGGAGAAGGGACAATGGTTGTCCAATTCCTCCAGCAGCACCGAGGACGGTAACCTTGGAGAGCTGTATTGTATATAAAATTAGTTGGGATTCACAAAATGACGGAGCCAAGCCAATGAGTTGAATCAAAAACATCAGACGAGAAAACATTATCTTACATCTCTAGCAGAAGCAGAGAAAGCTCTGGTTTGGACTGCTCCAGTCAATGCTCTTCTTGCGGCGAACATGATGTGAAATATATTATTATTTGATGAGGGGGTGGGAAAGGAGAAAGGAAGAAAGAATGTTGGTGTGGATTAAATATTTGATGAGGGACAAGAAAGACTTTCGCATAAGCTGTTGTTTGTGTTGACCAAGGTTTCCGGCTGGTTCCCGATTGTTGAAACTAAACTTAGATAGGAAAGGTCGCATGATTTTGAGATATCACGTGTGGAAAGTGGACCGAGGTCGGCATTCGAGAGATCTTGGGTTATTCTCGGAGAAGAAGAAGGAGGAGGAGGAGGAGAAGGATCACAAGAGAATATAATATATACAAGGAAGTAATCTTTTCGAATGGAGAGAGCTATGAGAGCTTGAGAGCTTATCGTCATCATTAATCGATTGGGATGACGTTCCGCTGGCCCTCTGGGGGCCACTGCCGTGGAGGCAGACTATTTTAACAATGATTGCACATATCCATGCTGATATTATACGGTGCGTATTGTTCAAACTGGATTCAGAATATGGTTATATCTTTAGGCGAAAGTTACTGATATATTGCTACTCGAAAAGCATTCATTCATTGAGAGTAGTCAGGTCAAAAGCTTGGCCTTTTATATTACAAACTCGTCCCATCTTCTACAAAGCCATACCATATACTTCCCATAGTTGGGAGCAAGTTTACCTTCTCTATAACCAGAACAAATCTCCAAGGTGGATGAAATGGTATCATGCCAAAAGTTCAGGTTTCTTATAAATTGAGATACCTACCTAGGTACTCAACTACAATCCAGGGAATTAGCTTGACATTCTCTCGGCAAGCTTTAGATATCGATCAATTACGTCCCGAAGTCCTTCCGTGTTCCATGTATACCCGAGCTTCCAACCGTTCACCCCGAAATACATATCAATATATATGTACACCCTACTCACCACTTGATCCAGCAACAATTCTTTACTTTTGGCAAGTGCTTCAATCTCAAGATCTAGTGGTCTGATTGGCACGCTTGAAAAGTCATGTCGTTGATCAAATTCTACTCTGGGTTCGGATAAAATGGAGGAAACGTGGGGGAGCACAAGGTGGGGTTATACAAGAATAGTAATATTTACAACTTTGAATATCAGCCTAAATGCAAAGATCTTGACTTCAATTACATAAAGTGTATAACTATATAATTTTGAGCTTCAAGACGTACGGACTTTCTCTTTATTCTTATGAGTGGAAGTTTTTGCAGTAGGAAATTTTTTGTTGGCACTTTTCCTATAGTCGTGCGAGTTACCAAGCTTCTTCTCTCCTGTTTACAACATGTCTAACGGCATCCTTCGCGTAAAAGGCGACCAGATCGTCGACAACTCTGGTAAATCAGTCATCCTTCGTGGGGCCGGTCTAGGAGGATGGATGAACATGGAGAACTTCATCACCGGCTTTCCAGCTCAAGAACATCAACATCGAGCTGCCATGTTGAAAGTCCTTAGCAAGGAGAAATACGAGTTCTTCTTTGATAAATTCCTAGAGTATTTCTTTATGGAAGAAGATGCCAAATTCTTTGCTAGCCTGGGTTTGAATTGCCTACGTTTGCCATTCAATTATCGTCACTTTGAAGATGACATGAATCCTAGAGTTTTGAAAGAAAGTGGGTTCAAACATCTGGATCGTGTTGTTGATCTTGTAAGTATATCTCGAACGTCCATGTCTACAGATATTAACATGAATAGTGCGCCAAACATAAAATCTACACAATCCTCGACATGCACACTGTCCCTGGTTCGCAAAATCCAGAATGGCATTCCGATAATCCATCAAACTATGCCTCTTTCTGGGACCACAAAGATCACCAAGATCGTACAATATGGCTGTGGTCGCAAATCGCCGCCCGCTACCGCGACAACCCATGGGTAGCAGGCTATAACCCCATCAACGAGCCCTGCGATCCCGAACATCATCGTCTCCCAGAATTCTACACCCGCTTCGAATCCGAAATTCGCCAAATAGACCCCAACCACATTCTCTGGCTAGACGGAAATACCTTCGCCATGGAATGGAAACACTTTAACACCATTCTTCCCAACTGCGCCTACTCGCTACACGACTATTCATCCATGGGTTTCCCAACCGGCACCCCCTTCACCAATTCCCCCGCCCAAATCGACCAACTCGAATCGAGTTTCCTACGCAAATGCAAATTCATGCATACCCACTCCGTCCCCAGCTGGAACGGCGAATTCGGTCCCGTCTACGCCGACCCATCTCTCGAACCCAACGCCGCGGAAGTAAACGCCCAGCGCTACTCTCTCCTGGGCGCCCAACTACAAATCTACGATAAATACCAAATCCCCTGGAGTATCTGGCTCTACAAAGATCTCGGTCTCCAAGGCATGGTAACCACATCTCCATCCTCCCCATACAACTCCCTCATATCCTCCTTCGTTGAGAAGAAACGCGCTCTCCAGCTCGATCTATGGGGACCCCCCGCTTCCGAATCGTTAGACAAAGCATTAGATCCGCTCGTAAAGTGGATCGAAGAAAATGCCCCAAAAGCCAAAGATGAATACCCAACAAATTGGGGCGTTCAAAGACAAATTCTGAGAGCAGTGGTTCAAATGTACGCTGTGAAGACTTTCTCGGATGAGTTTGCGGAGCTTTTTAGAGGGCTGGATGAAAATCAATTGGACGCTTTGGCAAGTAGTTGGAAATTCGAGAATTGCATGCGCAGAGAGGGTTTGAATAAGGTGTTGAGTGATTTTGCGGAAGTGAGGAGGAGAGCCGAGGCAGAGTAAAGAGATTTGGTGATATAGTGCTGTCGGTCGTATATTAGACTGGTCCGATATTCATTTCAATCGCTTTGTCACTCTTATGATGTAATGCCTGTTTCAAGAGTGAAGCTCACTTTCCTAAGTCTCGTATGAACAAATCAAAAATGAATCAAAAGCTATCGCTTCCACCTTTACCACTCCACCCTCTCTCCCTCTCCACAGTCCACTCAGATGTAGACAGAGCTTCAAAGCGGAAAAGAGGTATATGCAATAAAAGCAATGAGACTGCTCTACTACACGATCAGCAGTGAACTTGACAATCATACCATTTCATTATAAAATTGGAACAAAATCAATCATATTATATTTGCACAATCAACCGTTAGAAAAATATCTATCATACGCTTAAACTGTTCCAATTATCCCCAAACCCCGCTATTTACATACAATCCGCTGATCTCTTCTCAAAAAACAAGAAATAAAGACATACAGCTATTCGCCAAACCCAGCCCTGAAGAAAAATCTGCCCAATTATTAGAGATTATACCCCTCTGCTCTTTCTTTTCCTTTACGAGAAGTAAATACCATCTCCAGCTCAATAGTGGGAGCCTCGTCTACTCTGTTATCTTCATTGTCATCTGTATCAGCATGGCCATTGTTAACCATATTATCTTCTTCATCGTGTACATCATCCTCATCATCGTTTTCTGCCTGGCCAATAAGGGACTGGTATTCCTCATCTGATTCAGCAGCATCAAGATTCACTCCTTCACTATTGTCCTCCCTGAGCTCATCTCCCCTCTCATGATCTTCCGTCTCGCTAGCAAGAGGCTCGAATCCCTCGATTATTTCCGCAACTTCCACGTCCGACTCCTCACTACTACTCTTCTCAGGCTCCTCCCCTCCCACATCTTTCTCCAACTCATTCCCACTCGATGCATTCCCACTATCTTCTTCACTAATAACCTCATCAACTGGCGTCTCATCATTCATCGTCGCACCAATAGCATCACCCGTTAAAAGATCAATCGCCCCACCAACATCGCTCTCACTAACAAGCAGAGCCAAAAAGGCTCTCCGGGGCGGAACACCCGTCACCACCACAACCTGATGCAGATCATTCTCCGGATCCACAAGCATATTCCTCATATCTTCCTGTTCGAGCGGATTTTCATCTTGCAGCACTGCAGCCGCACGATCAACATTACCCGCAGTAGCGTTGAGAAGATTAACAGCTTCCACACGCGACGCTCCCAAGTCTCCAAGTCTCTGCATGATTTCTGTTGGAATAGGCTCTTGATATACATAATCCTCATTTTGCTCTCGACAGTTAGGCATGCCGCTTTGCGTAGTTCCGTTATCATCAGTGGTTTTAACACTGGACTCGCATTGAGAAGCTTTGGAAGCAATGTTATTCTTCACCCTCAACACGTCTATCTTCTCAGCGATACTACCCGCATTTCCACCGACGCCACTCCTCGAAGATTCCCCACGCGTTTCACCCCTAAATATTTGACCAGGTTGAGGCGCTGGGAACAAATCCGGAAGCGGAGCCAAGATGAGTGAAGACCTTCTACGAAATAATTGAGTATCAGAAGAAGTTCTCGGGATATCCGCACCCGTCTCGCTAGCATTTCTACCACGCCTAAAATTCTCGCTCGGAGCCGCTGCGAAAGGCCAATTATCCAAGATTCCTGCGCCCCCTGCCGTAACTGAACTGGTCTCGCCAGTATCTGAGGATCTTTCACGCGCGTTAGAGGAAGAAACATCCTGTCTCTTCTGTTGACCTTCTCTTATATACCAAGTATCAAAGATTTCCCGCACGCGGCGTGCCCTTAATAAGTGATTGTTCGCGCGTGTAACCAAGTTGGGGCAAGCAACGGTATCGCGCGGTTCGTTGCTCATACCTACCATTTCCAAACCGTTCTGTACATATTGGCGGATATCGTTTACATTTTCGGCGGTAAGATGTGCTTCGAAGCTGTGCTTGGAACTAGGGGTACCATGTATGATAGCGTTGCGCTTAAACCAGATTTCCTCCTTGAGAGCAAGATATTTCCATAAGATATTTAAAATCTCATTTCTGAAACGCCGTTGCGTCCTATTTTCCGTCTCATTCTCTTCCTGTTGTTCTTCAGGTCGTTGTCTTGAGGCCCGCTCAGGCTCTGAAGGCTTTGGAGACTGAGTGTCTTCAACATTTGCTGCATTTTCTCTCTCCTCTGAAGTATCCGAATCGACCTCTGTAACTGTTTCAATGGTTTCGGCTCCTTCTTCTGAAAGGTTGACGACTCGTCGAGGACTTTCATTTTCTATAGTTTCGTTTCCGACAGTTTCGTTTCCTACAGATTCATCTTCTACAGATTCATCTTTATCTCGATTTTGCCCATCCCCCATCCCTGAAACACCACTGTCATCTCGATGATGTCTTTGCAGTCCGTCTCCAGTGCCAGGCATGACATTTCTCGTTGCCGGTGGAGCAGGTCTCGCTATTGCATCTTCACTTTCTGGGCGGTTTTTTAATAATCGCGCAAACCTCAGTCTGTTTCTTGTAAAAAATCTATTCTCGTTATCATTCCCACTCCCTCCTCGTAGTTGAGTCTTATTCGTCAAGTAAATCATTGTAGGGCCGTAGGTCTTGGGGTTAGGCGATGAACCACGAAATAATTGACTTTGAGCAATTCTTGCCAGATTCATTCTCCTTTGAGTTATTCCCATGGCAAGCTTTGCTTTTAGCATAAAATTGGTGATCAGCTGGTAGCTTGTCTCTGCATTGAGTCTGTTCTCTTTCTTTTGGATTTTATCTTCAGATCCCATCTCACGAGTACCTGTCGGTTTCGATACTTTGACATGACTGCTGGAGTGATCCTCGGTGTAGTCTTTAGAAAGTAGTCCTTCAATAACAGTTGGATCCGGTCCCAACCCTTTTGTCTTTGACGCAAGTTTGAGATAGCTATTAAACTCCGGCCATAGATACTGGTACGCATTTTTCAAGTACGGACCTTCGTTCGTTCTAACAAGTGCGGGGTACCGCTCATATTTCTCAATTTTGTCGTCCAAAGATTTCTCCTCACTCTTGTTTTCCCTTTCTTCCATAGTTTCTAGTAGTCTCTTTAATCCATCGCTAATTCCTTTGCTGCCTTCGTACTCATCACTATCTTCAACCTCTTTGTTTCGGAGTGTTTTCTTATATTTATCGCAAAGCCTATCTTTGATAGACTTCAGAGGAATTCCAACTATAGCACGCAATATATTGCGTATATGAGTAGCATTTGATGATTTTGATGGACTGTTAATCGAAAGTCTCTCAACCGTACTTCTGGTCCCTACTCTCAATTGCTGATCACCTATTTCAAGGTCAGTGTATGAATGTGTAGAATCACTGCTGTTGTTGGGCTTCTGCGTGGAGTCGTGATGATATTCTGATTTAGATTCGGCGCTCAATTTGTCAAGACGATGGCCTTGGGTTGACTTTTCAGGATCGAGCTTGATGATAGATTCGACAGAAGGATTGTTACTTCGAGTGTTGCATTTTGTATCAATTCGACAGATACCACTCGAGTACCTCAAGTCCTCCGTCGGATCATACTCAAGAAACGGTTTCGCAGCCCAGTTAGAACCACCATAACCAAGATCTATATCATTCTGAAAGTTGTAGCGGGAGATTCTCTCGGAGATTCTCTCAAAGTATTGTTTGAAACGGTTTCTGTTTGAATTATCTCCTCCACGAAGATGAGGAAGGCATTCTGAGATAATTGAAGTT
Source organism: Botrytis byssoidea (assembly GCF_014898295.1). Classification (NCBI taxonomy): domain Eukaryota; kingdom Fungi; phylum Ascomycota; class Leotiomycetes; order Helotiales; family Sclerotiniaceae; genus Botrytis; species Botrytis byssoidea. The sequence goes on from NW_024065849.1 coordinate 1,645,106, forward strand.
GGTTCTTCAACATCTGCTGCGAACGGAGCATTGTAAAAGGTCTCGAAACTTGTGACGCTCCCGAGGCCGGTTGAAGCTGACTGATCCGGGCTTGCCCTGGATGGAGTACTGTCTGGAATGGAAAAAGTCACTCCTTCACTGTCCGACCTGGATTCCACTTCTAAGGTAGGGCTTTCCGCAACAGCAAGCCGTTGCAAAGCTCCATGTAGCTCGGTTTGAACCCATGGCCATTCAAGAATCGTACCAGAGCTTTCATTTTGCAGAGGGTATGAACATGACTTTTTCTTGGTATCTTGTCGTTCCGTTTCAACTTGTTCTACCCAGTCTTTCACCACCTCAAAGCAATCCGGGGTTGGTTTTATATGTATGGAAACTCCACCTTCATCCGAACCATTAGAGGAGTTAATGGCTTCTATAGGATCATCTTTCATAGTGGTTGGCATGTGTGTAGGTATTTGATAGTTTGAATGCTTGGCATTGGCCAGCATCTGCATCTTCTTCATTTGGTGACACTGCATCGTTCGGTCATCAGTTGTTGGCTGTCCTTTAGCAGTAGCTCCCATGCTCTGAGGTATCAGTGATTGCTGCATTTGTTGTTGAGATTGCTTATTGAGCTCTTCGGATAGTTCGGAGAGGGCTGTCTTCACATGGGGGTTTTTTCCAGAGCTATCCTTTGATGTCGAATCCGAACTGGATTCTTGCGCAGATGTTGAGGGTTCATGACGATCTCCACGTAGCTTAATACCACTTAATCGAAGTCCAATTAAAGTATATTGCGCAATTGTTGCATCAGCTTTGCTACAGGAAGTTGAATTCGCATTTGAGGTTTCTGTAGGGCTTAATTGTCGAGCTGAATATCCATTGAATATACGAGGGCGAGGAGTGTAGTGGAGTAGTTCATCGTGCTATCGATACAGTATCAGTGAGCATCTTAAGCTAAGTAATGGGACATTCATCAAATTTCACTTCAGCTGAGACAAAATCTGGACCAAAAAACACTTACATTCACCAATCCACGAACATAAGAGCCACTATCTGGTAGGAACCGGGACGTACCCACGGAAACAGGACAACCTTCGAAATGCCCCAAGTTACAGGCAAAATCTCCCAAAATATCCTTCAATGTTTCGTCAATTAATGGTATATATTCTGCCCCTTCAAAATTTAGCTCAATATTGATGAATTTCCAAGGATGAAGTTTGTGGTTTCTTGGCACTATCTTAAGACTGTTGGATACAGATTGCTGAAACGTTGCATTAGAGAGCTTCTTCTGGTTTATTGTCTTCCTTAGAGTACAAATTGCCCTCGAAATGGACGAAGAGGCGAATGTAAGATGGATAATTATCTCTGATAATTTGGGTTCCGCCAATAAAGCACGAACGGATGATATGGCTGGGTTGTGTCGAAAAACCATATTGAATGAATATTTTAATCTTTGCTAAAAATGATTTTGTAATAACGACAGTGATATTAAAGTAGCTTTCTAGGTATGTAAAGTAAATAAATGTTCGCGAATGTTGAACGAGCGTAATGATTATGTGAATGACAATAATAATGAACAGGTTTGAGCTTTGCAATATTAACTTGAGAAGCCTACCTCTTTCCGTCGTTCGTTCTTACCCTATTTGTCGCTCAAGTAGTGATGAACACCTGAAAGAAGTCATACCTTCGCTCCTTCGCAATCCAGAGATCTTCTCAACAATTCCTAGAATATAAAATCAGTAAGAACATCGTGAAAGATCTATATGATTACAGAACTTGTACAGTTGCCATCAATCCAAATATGTGAATGCGGACTAACAGAGGTACCCGTACGCTCACCTTGCTGTCAAGTCCCCAAGACGGCTTGGGCTTTAGCGTAAGCATATACGATGGACTGTTCCTTTTTGGTATTCATAGTGGACCACAGAAACAAATCACAGCTATCAGAACTTGCAAATATCGATTTTTACCTCATACACTAGCTTATAACCAGCAGACATCATCATACCTAGATAATTTTAGGCAAATACCCATCATAACGACTCTTTGAAGCAACAATTCCCAACATTTGTTTTAAACCCATCTTAGTTGGGCTAAATCCCAGTCATCGCATCCCATAATTCGCTAGTTTTTTGCCCAGATACTCCTAAATAAAACTATACCAGAAGCAAAAATCAGAGACCGTCCGCGCGTCGTGGAAGACCAGTATTATTAAAATTATGTCATATCCGTAAACACCGCCCTAGCAGAAAAAGAATGAAAAAATATCTTACAAAAATACAATGTAGATAGTGGTTTGATGAGCAGCAAGACTAAACTTATAGGCGTCTAGGCGGAAGGAAGCCCAGAAGTTTCGGTCGAAGTAGCTTCGGTAAAGACAGCTTCTGTTGGGGTAACTTCGGCAGGAGGAAGAATAGCAGAAGAAAATTCAGCAGCTGGAGCATCAACATCCATTTTAGAAGATTCCATCTCAGGAACTTCTTGATGCTTTTCAGATTCCTCGTCATTGCTGGTCTCTGTATCCGCGGGACGCTCAGTCTTGACAGCAAGTTCCTCTGCAGCATCATCTCTTTCGGCTCCAACGTTGAGTTCGTCATTCTGGGCTGTACTACCTTCGGTAAGTCCATCGCCCTTTTCAACACCCAATTCTTCAGATTTGACATCCTTCATGGCCTCATCCTCTTTCAAAGATCCAGTCTCTTCGAATTCTTCATCCTTCACGCTGCTGAGAACCTTCTCCGCTTCATCTTTTTCATAGGTCTCCAATGCACGAGCAACTTGCAATCTCATATGACGTTCCCATTTTGGCATTACTTCACCACCAACTTGAGCACCATTGAGGACCTGCAAATAATCTCTGCGCATAAGCAAACAAACTTCGTCGGTCTTGTTGTTCATACTCTCCTCAACTCGTCTACACATCTTATCGAGACTCTTTTTGACTTCATCGCAACTTTCTTTGAACATAGAATTGCGTTTCTGGTCAATAGAAGCTCGCATATGGTCTTTCATGCGCATATACATGCCAGCTCCTTCAAATGATATTAGCACCAAAATGAATGGGTAGGCAACATTTTAACGTACCACTTTCACTAGCACAGTATTGATAGGAAGGTGCCAGGTTCTTAGCAATTACAGGCACAAATTCTCGATTGGCATCACGTTGAAGATTGTTAATAGCTTCGACCATTTCCGTGGTTAAGATCGAGAAAGTTGCTTCATAAGTTCGGAGTTGTTGAGACAGCATTGACAAGCCAGCAATTCCAGAACCGTTTTTGCGGCTTCTACTCTCAACTGCCTGATGAAATTTCTTCAGGATCAGATTGGCATTTGTAGTGAAGGTACGTAATACAGAGGGAAGTCGACGGGAAAAGTTCTTCTCCCAATGGCTTGCCAGATATTTCATGATTGGCTCCGTCAAGTCGCTATTAAAATCATATGTACCTTGGGCCCTTAGTTTTGCATTATTCTGAAAATCATAAGATAGGGCCTTACCACTCCTGTTTCCATAAACACCATCTCTACGAGTAACAGCTAGTAACGTTAGCATGGTAATAGTACTCGTCTGAAGAGAAATTACCCTTGTATGTCTGGAAATGCAAACCGCCAGCTGCACGATCCATTTTGTTGACAGGGGAACCCCATTTCGCAACAATTCCAGGGGCTTGATCCGCAGCCAAAGGGATTACTTCGCTGAACTTTTGGTAGATATTCTCGGTCAGGGCGTCTTTCATTTCCAAAACACACTTTCCTACGGCCTTATCGAGACTTTCCTCTAACTCCTCAACGTTTTTTAGAAGCCAGCGCGCCTCGGCGGCCTTTTGCGAATCTGAAAGGTTAATATTGGTTCCATCATTGTTGGACCATAAAGACAAGGACAACACAAGCTGAAGAAGAGAATTCAGAAATCTACGGCAAGCAGCACTTCGACCAGCTTCGGTAAGTTTCTTGCAGTGCGCTTGAAGTTGTGGGATCTAAAGAATCAATTATCAGTTGTTCATGAATTTGAGGGCTACCAAGTCAAAGTACCTCGGTTTCTTGGACATTGCGAAAGCCCGGGATTTTGGCGTCCTTTTTCAATCTTCCATTCAACTGCTGATAGGCTCTGCTACTAACGCAAAATACTGGAAGACTGCGAGCCACGGCGTCATAATCTCTGATGTCCTCATCCGGGTTGAAATTTTCGGCATCTTCCTCTTCAGCATTTTCCATGTCGAGTTCCTTAATACCAGTCGCAAAATCTTGCTGAATAGCAGTCTTTGAATAATTGTTGCGACCATCAATACAGATGGCTCTCATTCTGGTGTCGATTTCCTTTCTTTCCGCATCGAACCCCTTCGATTCATTTTTGACATCTTTGATTGCAAGTTCAATCGCAACCTTTTCCTTACGAGCTTTCTTTTTGGTGTCCTTGAGCTCGTCAATCTTTTGTTCAATATGTTCGATTGTTAAAGGTTCGCCTCTGTCGAGGTCTTCTTCCTCAATCTCGGTCTCATTATCAGAGACTTCATCTTGTACTTCTCTGCCCTCATCCTCATCATCATCGATGAAATCATCGTCATCGTCATCATCTTCGGATTCGGATTTCTTCGACTTCTTACGCGAAGTCTTTGGTGAAGAAGATCGCTTTCGCTTGGGAGAGTTCTCAGGCTTAGCTTTGGGAGCGTAAACGGTCTTACCCGCATCCAAGTCTCTTCTCAGGTCATCCCAAATGTCTAGGCTCTCGTCTGCATCGTGATAGATATCATTATACACAGCCATACTCTCTTTCAATTCTGCAATTTTTGCGTTAAGTTTATCAACTTGCTTGTCGATTTGATCAATCTTTGCGTAATCTTCAGTCATTACGTCCTCAAGACCCAAAGAATCTGAAGCTTCAAGAACAGAAATATCGTCAGTCTTGGAGCATATAAACGTAATTCTCGAGAATTGCTATTTAATGGTTAGCATCTGCGAGTCGAAAATATTTCTCACATTTTCTTACCCCATCATACTTGAGTTGACGTTTAAACGATTCTCCCAAGAGAGACTTCGCAGCTTTGTCGTCAACTGCACGATTAATAGGCGCACAAACCCATAAACCTGTTATCTTATTAGACAAGTGTTACAAAGGAGCCAAGAAACTGGAGTAATACCGGTGCATTGTTTCATGTAGCCAGCTGCCACAGCGGCGCGAGCTGCGTTTGAGTCGTGAACACCAGGCAAGTCGACAATAACAGCTCCACTAATAATAAATAAGCCTTTTGAAAGAACGCATAATCAAGCTTCAAGTACTCACGTAGAGAGAGCATCGGCTTTTACAAAGATCCTCACAACTTTGATCAAGGGCCAAAATTCCATAGTCTTTTTCTCTTTCTTCTTCTCACTATTTTTGCCTTTCTCTTTAGTAGACTTTTCTTTGCTGTCAACGTAACGTTGAAGTTCCTTGTAGAAGAATTCTGGAGATGACTTCTCAATGGTCTTGGTAGTTCCGAGAACTTTGCGAACATCGAATTCGGCTAGAAGCTCTTCAACGGTTGATTTTGCTAGCATTTCATGCGTTCTATTCGGGTAGACTGATGTACAGGTTTAGAAAGTAAATTGTATAGGGTGTGCTATTTTTACTTACCCGCCTTTATCTTAGCATATGCAATTCCAGCTTCGGTTTCTGCATTAGAACAATCTCGTGATACCTGATAAGAAGTTAGGGATATCATTTAGTAACAGTTAATTACTTCCTTACATTGCCAGAAACATCAATCAACTCGTTCAGAGAAAGTTCAAGGTCTTTCTCCCAGTCAGATTCTTGGATAAATTCAATCTCTGCTCGATATTTCTTGTTCGGATCATCAATAGAGTTCCATGACATTTCTGTAACAACGGCGGTGCATGCACGCATACTAAAGATTTGTAAGCATTTCAATTCCTCAACGGAACAGGAAACATACCAATTGGTAGGCACTAGGCGTTCTTCATCAAGCATGGCATTGATTATACTACTCTTGCCTGCACCGGTGTTTCCAACGACGCCGATAATTGTTGGTGTATCAACAACTTGAGCTTGTAAAGTTTCTGCGAACATGATTAGGATGGAAGAAAGCTGTATTCTGGCACAACTTACCGATTTGTTGCAGCCAATGGCTTGTGTCGTGGTTTCCCTGAGCTTCCGGTACTTGAAGGTACTTCTTTAAACCATTGAGGAAATCGTTTGTTTTCTTTACCTCTTCTTCCAAAACTTCTGGTGAACTATCATCCATGAGTTTCTGAAATCTAAGCTTTGCGAGTTCAACAGTTTGTGGTTCTGGTTCTGGGCTTCCATTTTCACCTTCGGTCGCCAAGTGGTAATCTGCGGAGTCTATCAAAGTTTGATCTTCAGCCATGGAGGCTCGAGGGCTATTGGCTGAGAGACTGGGACTTCCTGGAACGAGCTGGATATTAACGGCACGTTCAGGTGAGGGAGGGCCATAATTTGATATGGGAAGATTCGACTTTTGGGCATCCTTTACCGAATAGTACTCGCGGATTTGAGCTGGCATTTTATCCCAGGTATTGCGCAGGGAAGAGTCAATTTCAGCTACTTAATAGTTAGCATAAGCTGGAATTGGACTTTTAAACCTAGAGCAGAAGTTACCAGGTGTTGCGCTTGAGCTTATGTAGTTTCCACGATGTATTTCAGCAAAGGACTCGAAACCTAAGAGGTGACTCGACGCAGAAGCATTGCCAGATGGGGATGTATTGTTGGCATCTTTTTCGGCTTTCGCCTCCCAAAATTCGCGCGATGCGGGCATCAACACGGTCCATGACTTCTTCAAAGCAGTCTCGATTGCAGCTGTTCGAGGTTAGCCTAGGAATATATAGATTTGACCAGACCATGACCTACCAGGTGTACCTTTGGAAGCCCAATAGTTTTCACGATGAGCGTCAGCAAACAATTTATAACCAGAGGCAGGTTCTGACGTAGGAATACTTAGTTGAGTTGATCCTGATCCTAGAGGTCTAGGATTTGGAACTTTCCCAACATCAGGTAACGAGCGTGAAATGCCAGGCGTCTTGAAGGGGCTGGGAGAGATAGTTGAGACAGCTGGCTCCGCCTTTACCGTAGCCGGCGTCGGTTCAGGGTCGGGCTTGAATTTTGTCGGTGTTTCAGAAGCGGAGTGCATGCGATTTTGTGTTGCACCATCGATTGATTGTAGTGGCGTTCGTCTGGTGTCAGAGACATTGTCTTCAGGCGCAGCTTTTGTACTTGAAAAAATTATAATGTCATCATTAAAGTGGTTGATTTGTTGCATCTGACTTGTCAACGACACCATGCTATGACCTTGGTGAAGTAAAACCATAGCCCCGCATTTCTTGTGAAATGCTTTTTGTACTTTTGCAACAGTGTGCTTGCCTTTAACCTTGAACCAATGCAAATTTTCCGAATTCAAATTCGAGACATTCTTATCAGGCTCAAGTACTAGACACAAACGGATCAATCAGCAACTTAGACATATAACAAACAGCGATATAAGTAGTGACCTACCAGCTGCCCAAAATTCGCCCGGTTCTCTTCCAGCTTTAGGTGCCACTGCCAAAGCTTTTTCATGGAACGCGCGATGTAACGCGAGCTCATGCTCCTCCATTATGGGAAGTTCTTGATGGCGGGTAGTGTGAATCGATGAACTTTTGACAATGTCTTGTCTTGTCTTACGTTGCGGGGTAGCGGGTATCTGGGGTTAGGTCGATGAGGAGGGATCAACCGATGCGAGATACGAGATTGATCTTAACCTTTCATGTCAATGAGGAAACCGATCCGTAAGCAATAAAATCTAAGAGTGCGTGAAGATGAATTAAATTCTGATTTTGATGAGGGGTATAATGAAGAAAGAATTGAATTGAGGATGAGTCCCAATCCCAGTCCAAGTCTTATATTTTTATTCCATTGAGACTTTTTTGTCTTTGATAAGGTTTACGCGACGTGACGTGAACGCGTGAGATGAGGGGCAAGCAAATGAAACTAACAAGGATTATTGATTACGGTATCACGTGATAGTAACAACAATGACTTCATCTCTCGAGCCGCGTTGGTTCTACATTCTTTCACTAACTCGATTTCTCGCATTTAGTAGTTCTCGAACCCCTCTTCATATATTTCCGCCTCGGCTTTATCTTGCAACTAGAGAATCAGCTGAGCACGCGATATCAAACGCGTTGATATTCGAGGTACTGTGAGAAAAGATCGCTAACAATTCTCGATCACCTTGTTTAAGAATCCAAATCTCTCCCACTGTTAACCATAAACTCTATCATCCAGCATGCCACCAAAGAGGAAAGCAGCTAGCAGCAACAGTTCCTCCAAGGCTGCCAAAGCAACTGCCAACGCCACCCCTGCCTCAAGTACCGATATCGAGGGTGGAGATATAAAGTTTTCGAGCGCGAATACTGTAAGATTCCCTATGATTTCTCAGCGGATACTATCTTGCAACGTGGCACTAAAAACCAAGACCCTGGAGCTAATCTGACATGAATTATCCTTCTAGCTGGCTAAAAAAACCCTCCTATATCGTGCTTGATTGGAAGTCCACAGATTACGACGAAGAAGATGAAGAGGACGATGAAGATGAAGATGAAGAGGATGGTGGAGATGGAGATGCTTCCAAGAATGATGGAAATGGCAGGAAGGGTCAGAACGACAAGGGGAGGGGTAAAGATTTGGATCTCCCAAACCCAGGAGAGACGCTCAGCGAAGAATGGTGTAGTAGGGTATCTGACATGGGATTCCCGCTATCTCAAGATGGTGTAGAGTTTGCTCAGAAACTGGACAAAGAACGTGACAAGAGAAACCAAGATCATTATGATGTACACCTTTACAACGACTTCAATGGCTATGGAAGTTCTGAGGCCGTACAAAACTTTGTGAGTCTCCGTGTTGGTGTCGAGAACTGATAGTAGCTCAACGCTGACCCCGGTGTCTATATAGCTTAAAGATTTTAACCGTGATATCTACAAGAAGACTATCAGTCCATACAATAAATGGGCTTATATTGAAGCACTAGCAGTTTTCTTCAAAGCTGGAGGCCCTGCAGAATGGATGAGTACGCAGTATCATTCCTTCTTCGTCAACAAAACTGACAATATTTTAGTGCAGGATAATTCTGATGGACTAAGAGAAGAAGTCGGTATGATCGGAATTATGGTACTCACTTCTTTTGAAATGCTCTCAGAGCACAAGCTTTTCAGTGCGGATTCAGAGATCAAGAACATTCCTATCATTTGCCCCATCATCCTTGAATTCCTCGATTCATATACCACAGATCTATTCGATGGCTCAAGTTGGCAATGTGAGGTCGTTCGATTATGCGACCAGGCAGGGATAGATCTCAGCAAGTCTATCAGAAAACAAGTAGATATAGACGAGGAAAAGTTAACGGCTTGGAGACAAGAATACAAGGAAAAGAAAGAAAATTTCGAAGGGGCAGAAGATGGAGACGGGTATAAGTTTTGGGCCGAGAAGAGTGATTGGCGTCCTGAGGATGATCTGAAAGAAAAAGATCCTGACTCACGATGGATGTTGCCCACGAAAAATTGGTATAGATGGGATTGGAAAACAGAGGTGATTGCAATGTTTACTCTTTCTCTTGCTCGTCATTATCGATGCTAATCCAATGTTACAGTATCAATTCGCAAAGGCCAATCTCAAGGGCGGGAACAAATACGATTTGTCGAAGGTGCCCAAGTCTCAACTAACATTCCATAACCTTAAGTTTCATCCTCTTGCTTAGTATTTTACTAATCACAATTTCAATCATTGTATCCAAGACTTCAGACTACATTGGGTCAAAGAATCGGTCTCATGTTTTGAAGATTGAAAAGATCATAAGAAGAAATGAAGGAGAAAAAATGAGGCGGAGATTATGGCGAGGATCTTGGTGAGGAAAAAAGAGACGGAAGGCGGTAAATTAGAATTAGATCAGTTTCAGGAGAGTTGGAGACGATGCAAGGGGTGGACAGCTATTCAAAGCTCTCTGTGATGTTCCTCCAGTGAACTACCAAGAGCACACTCAAATAATCAAAGATAAGAGATGAAATGATTAGCCACCGACTCGCAGTCAAAACAAGTGTAGTTGTGGACGTTCAGGCAAGGAATTTCAAGATTTTCACCATCCAAGAGCGATATGGCGTCTATATTTCATACTGCAAGTTTCCATCTTTCCCGTGATCTTTCACACAGGTAATTATCTACAATTAAATGCAATTCATCATGCAAATTGAGATGCATTACAAATCGGTCAGGATTTGGGCATTTCGCCGGCTAGTTGGGAAAAAAAACATGTTGAGGGGTTTCCAAGTCCAATGGTTTTCCAGGAAATAACGCATCGACGAGAACCTCGTCAAGAAACAGCCTGGGCCATGCGTAATGACCTGCATACGGCCAAAGCCGCGAGCGAATGGGGTCCTTGTTCAACTTACCTTTCTCACAGGCAATTAGAATTCTACTATACCCTTGCATATTCAAACAGTTTGGTTGGCCATTGGCTGGCAGTGTGCAAAATACTACACTTAATGTGGGTGAGAAGTGGTCTTTCTTTTTACAAGGTAACACTGGTTTTTAGTGTCAGAGAAGTAGATAAGCTTGTTTTTCTCTGGGTGATCAAGAACTTCCACTTCAAAACGACAACACTAATATTTCAGATGCCTCCCAAAGATAAGATCGTGATCGAAATATCCAGTGACTCAGATACCGATGTCACAACTGGCAGTTTCAAAAATGTAGACAACAAGTTGTCTCTCATGGAATTACCAGCTGCAAAGCCGTCTAGCAATCTTCGGATGGGAGACTTCAAGTACTCAAATACTGACACGGTAAACGTGTCCTCATCCGGTGAAAGTTTGTGACTAACGAAAAGTACCATTCTCAGTTATCCAAGAAACCAAATTATCGTACCCTTACTTGGAGCCAAGGCCGGGCAACCAAATTTCGACTCGACTCTGAACCTAACACTGAAAATCATAGAGCACAACTAGCTTCCACAAGTGGTGGTGTGGTTTCCACTTCTGGATTCCTTGTCTCTAAGGATGGAATTAAACTTGCAGAGAACCTGCTCAAAGAACAACAAAAGCGAGAACAAGTTGATGATCATGATTGGTCTGGAAGCGGCATTTTTGAAATTATGCTGAATATGGTATATGAGAACTCCCATCAGTCTTTCCGCAATAGTTCATTAAACACAATCTGATGTTAGCCTTTCTTATAGATGAAGGACTTTGATCGAGATATTTTCCAGAAAACCGTCAGTCCATACAACAAATGGGCATATATTGAAGGACTTGCATCCTTCTTGACTTTTGGAAGCTTAATTGATTGGGCTAGTATGCTTTAATTTCTCTCCCTGGCTAGCCTTTGCGCCTTGGTAATAACTAATCAATAATTAGTGTGCGACGATAGCTCCCGTATTGAAGCTATAGTTAACGAGTTTGGCACTATGCTTCTAACATCTCTCGAAATGCTTTCCGAGCACAATCTTCTCGCCGCAAATTCTACTGTGAAGAACATCCCCGTCATCTTGCTGCTTCTCTTCAAATTTTTGAAAGAATGGGGAGAGCTAGGTTACGAGATCGGATGGCCGTGCGAGATAGTCCGTCAATGTGACGAAGCGGGCATAGACTTGGTCCAAGCTATCCAACATACGAGCGAGAAGATCAAGATACAAGAAGGAAATCTCCACGCGTGGAGACTGCAATACCAGAGGAAACAAAATGGGTGTACTTTCGCCCAATCCCAGCCTTTCAATGGGAACGGGTACATGTACTGGGCTAATAAGCAGGATTGGCAACCAAAGCAAGATGGTTTGCACTTGATCAAAGAATTTTACCAGCCTGATGATCTCGCTAACTACGGTCAAGAGGATGAGGAAAGAAGAAAATGGTTTCGCTGGGATTGGAAAATGGAGGTAGGTCATGCTACTTGTAGTCTTTGGAATAGTGGGAATTACTACTGATTGGTCGTCTCTTTAGTACTCAGAATTCCAGACAAGATATCATGGTGGTAGCCGCTATGTTTTGAACAGAAAAGTTAGAATATAGTAAGGACTTGTTTGCTTGGATGGCTGGGTGAATGATACGGTCAGGACACTTGATCTATTGAAGACATTTCTTAGATACCTGATGGCTTTGAGCATCATAATCTGTATCGGTAGACTTTCACAAGGTAACAACTTATTTACCGGTTGCTTTTTCCACGTTTTCACGCGAAGATCGTTGAAGTTTCTGCTTGAATATCTTTCATTCCTCCTTTCCGAATCAGTCTTATTTGGAAAATATCACTATTCTCCAGCTCTAAAGTCATGCTCAAAGTTCTTTCAATGTCCATTTCGGCTCTGAGCATTTATTTCCCACTTTTAATTCACTTCTAAACATCTCGAACATTGGGTAGCCGATATACAACTCACCTTTGAATACTCTTGGTCGCCAAGGACCGCTTACACATCTTTTCCCATACGTCTCGCGGTGATACATGATTGCAAGGTGCTCGAAACTGCTCGGTTAAGCGAGGCTTCTGAAAGCAGGCCTATCAAGAAGCGCACACTATACGGCTACCAGCAGAGCATGGCTCGGCACGCATTTCGTGGTGGTACAAAAGGTTTTGTAATGCATCTACACCGTTCAGAATGGTACACACTTCCGGGCTGCCTAGAGTGAGTCATGCATGGCGTTCATTGTAGTGCTAGTTGCTGCACGACGGATTACTGGATAGTCTAGGCAACAATTATTTAGGTAGCTTAGTGGCATGATTTCTAAAATTCGTTTGATCTCGTCCAAATAGTTCAGCGTGTTATGCGATGATATAAATGTCTCTTCAAAGTTATGTAATGTTCGGAGAAAAGTCTTCTCCGGGCTGACCACTTTGTTTCAGACGTCGCGATTTCTTGGAGATTCCCTCGTCCCATATAGGCTCATGCATCGGTTGAGTCCAGAACTTTCTCTAGATCGATGAAGTCTTATTCGCCATGAAAGTCCCGCTCAAGCTTCTCTAATTTGACTGTTCTTCGCCCACACCTGGGCCCCTGAAATAATAGCGAGTTTCCGGTAGCGATTTCATTCATTTGTACTCATTCAACTGTATCTGCTACTCTTTCAATCTTGCTTGGCAAAATATTTTTTCTCGAAATTACGACCATGAAGCTCGCTAATCTGGTTCTTTGGCATAGGCCTTGCTTTTATCTGGGCAATTCATAAATGCGGTCGATTCATCGGTCGGATAATGTTTCAAGTATAAGCAATGTCGACACCAGCTCAGATGTTCCGGTTACAAATTGACGGCCAATTTATATCTATCTACTGGTTCTTCACAATGTTGAACTATCGAATCTGTATTCATAACTCATCACGTTTTGATAGATCAGATGTCATTAGATCACTTATGTTTTCAAGGAAACCAGTGACCTCAAGGCTCAATCAAATTCCATAATTTGTAATATTAGAGCAATCTCGGTGGTGGACTAGCACAAGACCTTAGTCCCGGAGCTTTCCATTATTTTGCAGCAATACATCAGTCGAATACATATCTACCAATGCTTAGAGCATCTCTAGTTTCAGCATGATAGCTTTGTGTACCTGGGGAGGTGCAATCTCTTTTTCAAAGCAATTCAACAGCCTCACGACTTTGAAGTAATCTCTAAAGAGATTTTTTGTCAAATCATTTACCAGGGTAACTAAGAACTTGCACATTTGATCATACTTTTATTAATTCGTTAGATCTCTAGCTTTCAGATAAACATCCCAAGACCATAACCTTGGTGGACACCTCCCAACTTTTGTCTTGCTTGTTTGACAACCTTCTTTCTTTCAATTTCCTACCTACAGACATTCTCACAGTGGCAGTAACAATGGCTAGAGGATTTGAAATGCAAAGCTTTCTCTTCATAATTTCCCTTGTACTTATCACAATCAACATAACTGGCGTTCATTCAGCAACAGCATTGTCTCAAGATAAGCCACTTTCCCATTCTCATCATGAGAGATACCACCTAAAAAACATTGATCGCAACAACAATATCAATGAAGCTACAGGCCTGGCTAGTGCAGAGACTATTCTCTTTGAGGGAATGAAATCCATTGTAGTTGCAAACCGACTCAGACTACAAAATCCTCAAAAGAATAGGTACAAGTTTAGAAATGCTTCTAAAATTTTGAGTAATCTAAAGAAGTCACCACCACTAGCTTACGGACATGACACGGCTTCCTCTAACAATGGTTCATCAAGTTATCACAATGTTGCAGATCCTCCAAATAGAAGCCATTCATACACCATTCCTAAGGAACTTGTCGCAGCCGCTCGCATCATGGCGGAATCGAACCCACTGTTACTATCTACATCGGAGTTACCAACCAGTTTAATGTCAATATCTGGGACTAATGATACCAACGTTATGACTCAGGCATTGAAACATCCCGATGGCTTACATGGATGGGCTCCGAGCATACTTCCCTCACTCTACAATGCACGCAAGGCTACACAACACACAAACATCAAACGAGAAAGCTCAACCTTCTGGATGGGAATTATCAAACAGAACGGTCAGAGTCCATTTGCTCCGATTGGTTATAAAGTTTGGAGAAGTGTTATGGAATATGGTGCTGCAGGTATGTGATAGTCTTCGATTTCGTGTTACTCCATTTCACTAATGAACTCTATAGGTGATGGTTTGACAGACGATACCGCAGCTATCAATGCAGCAATATCAGATGGTGGAAGATGCGGTGTCGATTGTAGATCTAGCACAATTTACCCTGCCACTGTTTTCTTTCCACCTGGCGCATATCTTGTTAGCTCTCCAATTATTCAATACTACAACACAGAGATACTCGGAGATGTAAGTTGATGTTTTGCTTATAATTTTCCCCAGTAGCTGATCTTCTATAGCCTACCGAACTGCCAATAATTATTGCTGCATCAAATTTCGTTGGACTTGGTGTTATTACGTCTGACGTCTACATTGGAACTACAGAAGGCTGGTAAGTTGGCATTTTCAACGCGTCTAAAAGCTCTTCTGACCTAAAATGAAGGTATCTAAACACGAACAACTTTCTTAGAAGTATCAAAAACTTCATCATGGATATAACTCACACCCAACTCAATGCTCAGATCTGCGCTATACGCTGGCGGGTTGCACAAGGAACATCACTGGAAAATATTCATTTCATCATGTCGTCAGAGGAGGGTTCAACTCAGCAAGGAGTAAGACACTTTGTCCCCATCCAACTAACAAGACTAACAAGATCTTACAGATATACATGGAAAATGGATCCGGAGGCTGGCTATCTGATTTGACATTTGTCGGTGGCATGTTCGGGTAAGTGATTCACCACACAGTACTTACAACAATCTGATCAATGCAGTGCATATTTTGGTAACCAGCAATTTACATCTCGAAATATGGTCTTTGATGGCTGTAAGACTGCTTTACAAATCTCGTGGAACTGGGCCTGGACAATGCAAGGAATAAGTAAGTTTTGATCCCCTGATTTAGTTCGCTTATTAGTTGCCCCACAGAGTACCAAATTGAGATAGTCATCAACATCAATTATGACAGCTCTTAATCTCTTGGCCAAGAAGACATGCTAATATCAGGATTTATAAGACATCAAAAACTGTGGGACTGGAATTAATATCGTTGGAGAGGTATGTATAGTTATCCGTTACCATTTTGAACATTTCTCTAAGTGATCAATAGGCAGGAGGCTCCCTAGCAACACCCAAAAATGTTGGATCCTTGACTTTACTAGATCTTATCATCGAGAACACACCAATTGGAATCGAAACCTCTCTCTTTTCCACGAATTCGACCTCATTATTGATCGAGAATGCCTATCTTAACAATGTCTCAAAGGTCGTCACAAACAATCAAAATGCCCACACGTTACTAGCTGGCAGCTCCGAAGTCACTACCATTGATTCGTGGGGATTTAGTATAATGAACGATGCTTCTGGTGTTGGGAATTCTGCTAGTGCTCAGAAGATATCACAGATGTCTCGGTCGGCATCATTGGTTGACCAAAATGGAAATCAAACCACCCCATCGCCAAAGTTCTTCACAAGGCGCAGACCAGTCTACAATAATATAGGTTTCAGTCAAATTATTGATGTGGCAACTTATGGGGCAGTAGGAGATGGAAAAACAGACAATTCAGTACGTGCTCTATTCTTCAATTCTTTAGGGCGGTCGAATTTTACGCTCCTCTGGCCACACAGTTATGATTAATACGAGTTTCATGTGACCCAATACTCCCATGAATATGACTGACATTCTTCTTTCTAGGCTGCCTTGAACTCCATTTTTGCCTTAGCGGCCAACATTTCCTCCATAGTTTTCATACCTTTCGGAGTGTACAAGATCTTCGACACAGTGCACATACCAGTCGGGTCGAGAATCGTTGGACAGGCTTGGAGTCAAATTATGGCAACTGGAGACAAGTTTCAAGACATCAATAATCCGAGGGTTGCTGTACAAGTGGGGGATCCCGGAGATGTAGGTGTCATAGAGATTCAAGACATGATTTTTACCGTTTCCGGTCCAACTGCCGGTGCGATATTGGTTGAATGGAATGTTCATGAGATTATCCAGGGATCTGTGGGCATGTGGGGTACGTGTATCTACTATGTTTTCTTCTTTAATACTAACTTCTCCAGATACTCACATTCGCGTTGGCGGTGCAATTGGCAGTGATCTTCAACTAGCAGATTGTCCAAAGCTATCAGGAGAGATCAATTCTCAATGCCTGGCGGCATCACTGTTGTTTCATATGACCCAAAAATCATCTGGATATATCGAGAACTCGTGGATGTGGGTTGCAGATCATGACATGGATGTCGTCACCCAAGATCTGATCGATGTCTATTCAGGTCGTCGACTTCTGATCGAAAGTCAAGGACCAACCTGGCTTTACGGTACCGCCGTTGAACATAACGTTTTATATCAATATCAGGTTTCCGGGGCAAAGGACGTATTGATGGGTGTAATTCAAACAGAGTCGCCATACTTTCAAGTCGCCCCCGCTGCACCAGATCCTTTTACTTCAGGTCTAGGTCTCTTCGCCAATGATCCCACGTTTAATGACTGCAATCCAGACTCTCTGAGCTGTGCAATGTCATGGGCTGTTAGGATAGTTGACTCTGTCGGCATTTATGTCTTGGGAGCGGGCTTGTACAGTTGGTTTCAGCAAAATGAACAAACATGTCTTGCTACCGAAAGTTGTCAAGACAGAATATTTAGTGTAGAGCAGAGTACAGAGATCTGGGTTTACAATCTGGTCACAAAGGGCTCAACTGAAATGGTCAGCCCGGTCAATGGAGTGGCCACGTTCTCCATGCCCAATCAAGGTGGCACCGTAGCTTCACTACTAGCTTGGCTTGAGGGGGCAGATCAAACTATCGGTATTCGAAACTTCACCGGGTTTCAACTCTACCAAGAAGACTTCGTTTCTACTTTGGAACTTCCCAATACTTGCCTTACAGCTTTGACAGCTAGCATCCATTGTGACAGTCTCCTAGCTACTTACACAACACCGCAATGGGCCGGCTCTTTAGAGAATGATATGCTCACTGATTCTGTTTGTGATCCTGGATGTGGTTCATCTATTGCTTTCTACTTCAACACAGTTAGTTCTTCATTTGCGGGCTACAATATTACAAGTGCCCCTCCAGTGATGCTAGGTGGATTTGTTTGGAAAGGTTACAACGAGACTTGCTTGAAAGATCCCACGAGCGGACTTTATTGCAATGGTAAGACTCCCTCTGATCCCCATTTACCACTTTTTATCAACATTAACAAATTGCTACAGACTTGATTCTAGACTTCACGCTCGTTTCCGATGTTTCTGAAATGCCGCGGGATGAAATCTGTTCAACATGCTACATACAGCGCCTCAAAATGATGCAGTCATCTCAATATTCAGCTTACGCCGGAACATATTCATCAATTCTAGCTTATGTTGCAGAAGCTTGCAGCTTAGGATCTCCAACAGATATCTTGCCTCCACTGATCGAGGAAGCACCATCTCAGGCTTCCCCTTGTGTATCGGAAAACTACTATACAACAAGCGCCGGAGACACTTGCGACATAATCTCACTAGCTCATAATATATCTTCTGCATCTCTTTTTATTGGCAATTCAGCCATCACAAGTTGCGCCAATATCATCCCTGGAACGAAATTGTGTCTTCCCTTACAATGTCAAAGCATATACACCCTCCAGCTCAACGATACATGCGGATCTTTAGAATCAACGTATAATCTTGGACCATTTGGTCTCCGAGACTTTAACCCCTGAATAAATTTTGACTGTAGCGGACTCCAGCAAAGCTCCACGGTCTACGGTAGGATTCTCTGTTTTTCACCGCCGGGTGGGCTTTACGAAGCATCCACAGTAAAGGGTGGGCATAATACCAATCCATTCAACAACGATCAATACGCCGATTCCATTGAACGCCCTCCCACAAACTCCACTATCGCGAACGGAACTACCTTGAACTGTGGGGAGTGGTATACAGCCGCCTCAGGTGATGATTGCTCATTTCTCAGTATGTCTTTCGGTATCACTGCGGAGCTACTCATGGGGATCAATCCTTCGTTACCAAGACAAGATTGTAGTTCTGGAGTTAAAAGAAATATTACCTACTGTGTTTCTCCTATATGGGCTTAGAATGCAACAATAGTAGATCTTGAGACTGAAATTGATGATTCAGAAGATCTTGCCGCTGCTACCGCTTCTTGGTATCTTCTTGGTCGGCAGCTCAAACAACTACGAGTAGTTCTGCACCTTATAGCTCTGCGCCGGTGAGCTATGTATCAGTGGTGTATACTCTAGCGGGTTATGCATCGGTGGCCTCCTAAATCCAAAGATTTGCACTGACTTTAGGCTCCAGTTATGTAATTATTTCATCTTAGCATTGTGACGATTCTTACAGCAAAGGTATTCCGAACAGATAGATTTCATTGAGAGGGTTCATTCTAAGTTATGCTGGCGGTTTCTTGGTAGGCTAAATCAGTACTGCCACTACTCTCAAGATATTCAGATAATACAATTACACATTTAGATCCCGTGTTTCTTCCACTCTTCGGTACTTGATTCAATTTTCACAGAATTCATCGGAATCCAGAGCTTTAACCTGTGTTCATTCTGAAAATTTTGACGTTATATGTAGCGAAACGTGTATCTGAATCTTGCTCGACTATTATGCACTAAGAGTCAGGGAAACTCTCACTACTACCGGTGAAGAGCTAGTTAGATTGGGGGAATAAATGTCTCAAGTTCGATGATTCTAAATATATATCACGATACAGTCGGTCTCATGAGTGTTTTTACAAACTCTGCTATATTCGTTTCCATTGCGTGTAGATAGAACACACATCTAAACTCCAAAGCGGAGTAAATGGTCAAAGTATTAAATATGCTGCTCCGTGTTCTCCCGAACCCACGCTAGAAACAACTTATATGAAATATTGGAGCACAGTCTTGCTAAGTATTAACGGCGCGTTTTCAAAATGAATCAAATGGTTTGCTAAACATGATTGAGTAGTAAAGAGTCACAAGTAGAATCAGGGCATATAATTTGATTATTTGACAGGTATTTGCCTTGCATTTTCATATACCAATAAATCATGGACCCAGAAAGTCGGTAACGTGATTCATATGCATGCGGGCCATATCACCATGTGGGCCACTTTCACCTCAATTCCCACTCACTCAATTCAACACGCGATATATCAATCATTTATTATGGAATCTACAAATAAAAAAGTATAACTCCTTTTAGTTATTGAGGTTATACAAAAAAACAAAAAACTAAGTATTCAAAAAGTTATTAAAGTATATAATATATTATATACTATAATTCAACATAGAATAAACAAATCTATCTTTTATACCAAATATTGGTATATATTTTATAATCTTTTAGAATTAAAAGAGGATATTATTATTTAATATATAATCGATTTAGATTTGAGAGATTTTGTATTTAAATATAAAGTAATAGAAAATATAGTTAATTATATTTTTAATTCCAGAGAAAAAAAAAGAGTTAAAAAGCAATAAGTATATCGATTTATAAAATATAATAAAAAGTTAAGGATATATTTTAATTGTATTTATAATTTTCAAAGAGTTTTTTACAAGGATTCTAAGTTTATTGTAAATTGGTTTCAATTTATTTTGAATATACGGGCTAAATTTAGTATTCTTGATTATGATTTATAGAATTTCAATAAAACAGATTTTATAATAGGAATTATAAATGCTAATATAATTATTACTAGCTTTAAGAGATTTAATAGAAGTAAGATTATACAATTAAGTAATTGAGAATAGGCAATAACTATTATATATAAAAATATTATTAGGGAAATAATATCTTTATTTTTAATAATGTAAGAATAAATACATTTTTCAAATTAATATATGGAAATTAATCTTTTTATAGATTAGATTATTAAATCTATAAGCAATAAATGAAAGAATAATAAAACTAACTTAGAATAATTAAAATATTTTAATAAATATATAAGAACTCAAATTAAAGGTTGATATAGAATACTAATGCTAAATAGGTATAAAAATTATAAATTAATACTATTCCAGATCTATTATAAGAAGAATGATATTAAATATATATATTTATTAATATATTCAAATTATTTAATTCAATCTCTTAATATAGATTATTTTAATATCTTAAAATAAGAATATAATACCCAAATTAAGGATTTTATAAAGATTTATATTAATTATATTTCAAAGATCGAATTTTTTATAACTTTTAAAGCTATATATAAAAAATCAATTATAAATCAGAATATAAAATCCGAATTTTAAGGAATAGAATTAATTTTATTTAATCTTAAAGCTGTATTTTCTAAACTAAATATTTATTTTTATATATCTATTTCTTCTTTTTTCAATATAGATTTATGGATTTTTCAAATCCCTTATAATCCTATAGAAGCTTTTTTTCAATTAATATTAATTAAATTTTGAATAACTTATTATTAATTAAGCTTTTTTATATTTATATTTAAAATTATATTAGTTTTAGTTAAAGGTATAAAAAGATTAGTATATAAAAATACACTTTTAAATATAGAAAATTATATATTTTAGAAGATAAATAAAATATTAAGTAAATATTAATATACAAAAAAGATTTAATTATATTAAAAAGGAATATTTATTAAATAAAAAGCTTTTGATATATTATTTTAATAAAAGATTAATATTTAAATTTAATATGATAAGTATTAAAAAAAAAGAAATTCTAATAAAAAAGTATTTTTTAATTGATGTTGTAGTAAATATAGATTGATAGGGTATAATATAAGAATTTATTAAAATAATATAATAGATTCTATATTATTAGATTTTTAAAAGCTTTAATCAATTGAATTAATGATTGTTGAATAATATGAATTTGAATATGGGAATTGAGGTGAAAGTGGCCCACATGGTGATATGGCCCGCATGCATATGAATCACGTTATAGAAAAATTATTATTTTCTAAACCATTAACGTAGTTTATTAGTGCGTGCACCATATCAGTGCATACACCACTTTTACCTCAATTTACACTTTCAAATCTATATTATTCAACAATAATTGAATTAATTGATTAAAACTATTTAGAATTTAATAATCTAAAATCTATTATATTATTTTAATAGATTCTTATATTATAATCTATCTTTTTATATTTATTATAATATTGAATAAAAAAAAATTTTATTAAATTTTTTTTTTGGATATTTATTATATTAAATCTAAATATTAATCTTTTATTGAAATAATATATTAAAAGCTTTTTATTTAATAAATATTCCTTTTTAATATAATTGGATTTTTTTTATATATTAATATTTACTTAATATCTTATTTGCTATTCGAAATATATAAATTTCTATATTCAAAATATATTTTTATAAATTAATTATTTTGTTTTTAATTAGAATTAATATAATTTTAAATATAGATATAGATAAATTTGATTGATATAAATTATTTGAGATTTAATTAATATTAATTAAGAAAAAGCTTTAGTTGGATTATAAAGGATTTGAGAGATTTATTGATTTAATTGAAAAAGGAGGGGATAGATATTAAATTCGAATATTTAATTTTGAGAATATAGTTTTAAGATTAATAGAATTAAATTTATTCTTTAGAATTCTGATTTCATATTTGAAAAATAATTTTTTGTATATTTTTTAAAAGTTATAAAAACAATTTTTGAAATATAATTAATATATCTTAATAAATCTATTAATTTAATATTATAAATATTTAGATTATTAAAACAATTTATATCAATGATTAAATTAAATAATTTAAATACAATATAATAATATATTTGATATTATTCTTTTTATAATAATTCTGAAATAATATTGATTTATAGTTTTTATACCTATCCAATATTAATATTCGATATTTGCTTTTTCTTTGATTTTTAATATATTTATTAAAGTATTTCAATTATTCTAAATTTGTTTTATTGTTTGTTTATTTATTAAATATAGATTTAATAATTTAATTCATAAAAAGATTGATTTCGATATATTAATTGAAGAGATAAATCTGTTCTTGAATTATTAGAAATAGGGAAATATTTTATTCTTTTTATTTCTATATATTATATTATAATCTATTCTTGATTATTTAGTTATACTGATTTGTTTGTATTTGTATCTCTAAATATTAATAATAATTATTGTTATATATATAATTCCTATTATAAAAGTTGTTTTATTAAAATTATAGAAATCTTTATTCAAAATATTATATTTCGCTTATATATTTATAATTAATCGAAACCACTTTTTAAAAAGCTTAGAATTCTTATAAAAAGTTTTTGAAAATTATAAATACAATTAAAATATATTTTTAATTTTTTATATTGTTTTATAAATCAATATACCTAAAACTTTGTAATAGCTTTTCCTTTTCTCAATTTCGAAAAATTAATTTATTATATCTTTTATTTTCTTTAAATTTAAAAAGAAACTTTTTGAATTTATATTTAAAAATATATTAAAATAATATTTACTCTTTTCATTTTAATAAGTTTTCATATTTTGTAATCGAAATTCAATTATAAAAGTTTATTCTATTTATTCTTTGCATAACTATTATATATATAATATTATATAGCTTAATAGTTTTCCAAATCAAAAAGTTTTTTGTTTTTTTTTATAGTTTCAATAGTTAATAAGTATTCTCCTTTTTTTATTATTTGATTATATAATAAATAATAATTAAATTGCATATGACATTGAAGAGTGTAATAATCTGAGGGTAAAAGTGGTGCACGCACTGATATGGTTGTACGCACTGATAAACTACGTTAAAGTTCATACTTCTAACAATATCATGGCTAACTTTGAAACTCGTAGGCATTAAACGGCCCAATTGGTCATTTCGTCAAAGAAACGAGAGGGTCGTGATATAATCCCAGCTCAGTTGCAACCTTCCAAACCTGGTCAGGTTGCTTCTGTGCACATTCCCAAAATTGGTTCATACCATAAATTTCTTCCTTACGTGCAGCATAAAACCAAGTGAACACTGAGGTGGATGCAACCTTCAGCCTGCCATCGAATTTCGTGACAGAATCTGCTTGGATCGGAGCCGAGGGGTCAAAAGTCGTATCGAACGCCCATATCCATGGAGTAATCGAGCTACTCTCAAACGATGCGACTACTTCAGGCGTGATTAGAAGGAACGTGTTTTGAATAATCTGCTTTTGAAGTCCAGGGCTCAATCTGACCACGTCCTGGAAAGCTCTTAAGAAAGTTATTATTTAGAATGCAAGATTTAGTTTTGAATTCATACCTGTGAAGACCTTCGTGGTCATTCTCATCAACAAATTGATCTTGCCAAAAAAGTTTTCTTGTTTGATTGATCTGTTCTCCACCTACTAGCCAAGACACACCTTCAAAGAATGTAGTTTCTAGTTTCTGAAGAAACACCTCCCAATCTTCATTGCTGAACTCTGTCTTTGCATCTCGGAGTACAACAAATCCCCAAGAAGGCTGCATGCTAATAGCATTCAGAGGTATTGATCTGTCGATTAGTTTCTCTACCCATGCGCATGGCTTCCCATTATTGTCTGCAGCTTTTTGTAGTGCGACTCGCAAAGCTTCACTCTCCTGCTTTGCAATAGAATTGCCTTGAAGACTTGCGGCTCTCCGGATAGCATCTTCATTCGGAGTCAAGATAGCAACTGTAGCATCGATACTAGCCATTTGATCTTCGAAAGGCCAATTCATCTTGTTGGCTGCCATAGCCTCTGGCTGATCCCAAATATGATATCCATGTCGAATCAGTCGGCACTCCCCCTTGGTCAAGATGCGGAATTTATCAGAACTTTTTTCTCCAGCGCTTCCGGTGTCATTCCAGTAATTTCCAGGCAATTCGAGAGCTGAGTGGCCGAATCAACAAGGCCAAGAATGATGCGTCTTTCTTCATCTGTGATCGCCTCGGGAGTTTGAACTGCTTTACGCCAGAGCGTTCTATCTTCTTCTGTTGGTAAAACCATGACGAAATTTAGAGTCCGTGATCTTTAAAGGCTCCCCAAATCTATCAATTTATGTCAGATAATTTCCGCTGTGAGTAGAGCGTGTATAGGCTAACCTTTTGTTTGGCTTAATATCAGAAGTGAGGATATGAATGAAAGGCTAAAATTGTGGGTTTGGTGGACAATCAGGAGATTCGAAGACGTGGTTGATTCTATATTACCATAGTAGACCGTTGGCTGTGTTGTGAATTTACTATAATTCTCTGTACTGTAATTACACGAGCTTTCAGTGGTGCACGACACTCTACAGTGAATAAAGTGAGCTATTTTTTGGTGGGGTAAGAAAATCATGTCACGCAGCTCTTGCACACAATGCTTGCGCTTGTTGAATTTCAACCATGAAACATCAATAGTTAAAATTATTAAAGTGGTCTTAGATTAATGAGTGCGATTGTATATATTCATATTTTTACCTTCCTATAATTGAACCGGACACTGATACTTGAATATCTCTATCCGGTTTAAGCATTGTTACTTCAATATCCATACTTGAATCAAGAGCTCGACTCGGACTCGGCTTTAGATGATATAACACTGCTCTAGATCTCTTGCAATGCAAGTATGTCTTCCCAGATCTCTCATGCCCTCCTTAGCTAGAGACTCAAATCCATCTCTGTCATGACATCCCACATATGCAAACCCCGTGATCCGCTTAGATTTCTTCCCTTCATCTGACCTCCCCTCAGTTTCTAAATCCTTGAAATCAGTATCTCTAAGTACTGCCGCCCTACCCATTCCCGCTATAATGGCAATCGTATCGCCATCCCGAATCATCGGCGTAGCAACACCTGCAAATCCTTTATCTGTGACAAAGAACTTGCGCTTCCTAACAATCGGCAAAATTGCATCTTGAAACATCTTCTGTGCCTCACCATCTTGCTCCGGAACACGCCCCATCAATACTTCAAAGGTTCTGGGGTAAGTTACTATCAACTCATGATCGGTATTGCGGATACCAATAAGTGTGTGCCAAAGAGGCTCCCTTCTAGGTGCTTGGACAGCAAGAAGGGCTTCGATCTCCTTGAATCGCGAGACGTAGTAATCACGATCGCCATCGATGAAAGAAACGATATGAGTGACGCGACCAAAACTGGCCATGTAGGCGCAGAGCGTAGTTCTGTCCGGGGAAACGGTAGCTCTGACACCTTCAGGCCATTTCCAATCGTGGTTTGCACAACCCCCACGCAAAAAAACTGGATTATGTTCGTCGTTAAAATCGGCCGAGATGGTGAAGTCTGGGACCCATGAGGGAAGGGGGGTTTTGAAATGTCGTGTTCGCCAAAGAAGACCAAGCAGTGCTAGGCCCTTTGGCTCGTGCTGTATGATGTAAATCATCGTCGGTACAAATGTCCATTCTGGCTGCTTGTGGTAGTCAATGTGAATTGCGGCTCTGGCTTCCTCGCTGAGCAAGCCGAGGATACCATATAATTTGTCGCGTGGATCGGTAGAGCGCAAGTTCATTGTACATTTCAAGACAGTTTCAAGGCTTAGAGGCTCTTTTCGTATGTGGATAGTGCCACGAGAGTGCATAAGAAATCCGTGATAGGTGATTGGAACGCGTTTCATGAGCTCCATTCTTCTCCAAAATGCTTTCGCTTCGACAGAATCGTATTGAACATGTCTCATGACCGTGTGTCTGGCTCTCCATACCACTGGATTGAGATGGATATCTTCAGCTATCTCTAGTACAGTATAGTAAGGTAAGTCCTGCATGAAGTTTTCTCCAAAAGCACTCCTCAGCCCTGTAATAACGCCTTCTAGAGTGGTCTGTTCTGTTCCCACTGGTCTTGTATTAGCAGTCCGAATCCATTCAGGTCGAAAAGTCTCTACCACCGCATCGCGATATGCTCTTTTGTATTTATCTTCCATGATATTCCCATCGTCTGAGAAATGCGCCCATGCTGTAATGAATGGCAACCATCTAAAATGAATACATCAGCAGTCGCTCGGCCAGCACTCAATACTCTCTCAGAGATCTGGAAGTCTTTGGCAAATGTTTCAAGCAAATGCTCTAGAGTACAAATTTTTATAAACATTCACACTCTCATCTGATATTTTGGAAATAATAAATTACCATTGACTCACTCGACCCAAACATTGCCGCATCCGAATACAGGATTTTTCATTCTTCCATCCACGATGCTATGCTTTGCCATGACGAACTCCTGCACCGTCCAAATGCGTGTAAACCAGGGTCGAAACAAGATCTCCATAAATTGGGCTTGAAAATCATACGTTTGCCAATATGCCTTGTCAAATCTTTCAACACTCCGCATTGCTTGTTCGCTGCCCTCTGCCTCCGGTCCGAGCCATATCAACACAGTGTTTGCCTCAGAATATACTCGTCTCATAAGTGCAACCTGTGATGCACGTTCATCAAGATCATCCTGATTGATACATAAAGCGTCAACCCAGAGAATACGAGGTGCGGCAGGAAGACGGAGGTTGCGCAAAGCATTGTCGAGATTTGGGCCAATAGCAACCAGGCGATCACCTAGGTTGATGGTTTTGGTTGGTGTGGTTAAGCCCCATACATATGAAAGAGCTTCAAAATCTGGGCTTGACTCCAAAGAAACGACACTGAGTTGACTGTAGAGAGGATCATCGAACTTGGCAGCAGGTTGAAGGATCAGACGCCGGATCTGGCACAGATCTGAGTTTAGAGGTGCATATAGCGTCATGATCAGTAGCTTATGATGAATGCAACTTTGATTTCGCGATTCTCTAGTTATTTATTTAATTAGCAGTCAAAATTAAGATAGCACTTGGTACCTTCGTCTCCGAGAGCGGTATGTCACGTTTGGCATCGACTTCAGCGTGGCGTTTGGGGGGAGCCAATAATAACTTACAAGCAAGCGTTTGGTGTCACATTCTCTGCAGCCTATTATAATACAATACTAGAAATTCTCTAGAAATTAGAAGAGCAGAAATGCATGCTGCCATGCATAGATCAGCTCATATCCCGTTTTCATAAATAGCAAATCCGTGGGTAACGATTCTTTGGGCTCATGTGGTAACTTGACAGTTTATAAATTTGAGATTATCCAAGTCTCAATTTTCTCGTTATACAACCCAGCTTGATTTGGCAGTTTTTTGACTGATATGTCTCCAAAATTTTCGAACCCGAGTGATCTCTGCTTGTCATTGCTGTGACCCTTTATCTGGCCATCAGACGACTAGATATTGCGTTGCATGCTCCCCTTCAATGATTCATCCTAAGTTACTCGTTCCAGCAGCTCGTTCCTTTTTCTTGGACGTAAATCTGTATTTGACTTTACAGTTCAGATAGAAGGAAAACTAGATAATGTCATTATCTAGTTGTATTTCTGATTCAGAACTCTGTTTCCCTCTAAGTCATCGTTGGAGTCAGACAGCGGCGACGGTAAATTCGAGCGACTAAACCACTTCCACCGGATAATTAACCGTTTACCTTTCAGTCTCTTTTACTCCGTTGACTTCACTTGAGTTTGGAGTTCCTCCTGAGTTCGATGCTTCTTTTTGTACTGCAGCTTCTTCCTCCGGTACAACAACCCGTGGGTCGTTTTCCTCCGGAGCCTCAATATTTTTCTCCAATAAAGCTTCTTCCCTCTTTTTAGTCTCCCAGTCCTAGGAAGTTGTCAATCCAGCAATTTCCTCCACAGATATTGATATTCTTTCCGTAGGTTGACGGCAAAGACATTTTCTGTCGGTACCAATCTAGGTCCTCTAGCACAGATTCCCTATCAAGTCTTGGTTTCATCTTTTTATATTCGCTTCTTGCATGTTCAGGTCTGTTGAAATGTAAAGAGTTCGACTTAGTTTCTTCGACTTGGACATCTCTCTCTTGTAAAGCGTCCCCCCATACAATACACTTCCCTTTCTGCAAACTACTCTTTCCTTCCCTCAAGAAAGTCTGGTGAGGATTATCATGCTTCCTCTGTGTTTCGGAGAATCGCTGTAAGTACTGTGAATTAATCTTCTGCCGTTATTGCAAATGATCCATCTGTGCGAAAAGGTCTTGAAATTTCCCCTTGTAAGCTTCTTGAAAAGCATCTTTGTATTTCTTCGAATCTTGAATGATTACCTCTGCATTAAGCTGTTCCAAAAAAATTCTCTGGATCTCTTGGAAAACTTCCATAGCAAGTTCGGAGGATTTTGGACCGCTCCCATGTAAGTACAAACCTGACCAAATGTGCTCGAATAGATAGTCTAAGGCCTCTTGATCTGATATAGATAAGGACAACCTTCAACTGCGAAGGGCTAGATCATCACGATCTATTTGACTTCTAACTTAGCGGTATGCAGTCCTCACGGGTTCGAGTATGCTCATTTGTTTGCGTGTCTTCTAGGGTCTTCGTGGTCTTGTATCTCTGAACGGATAGCATTTTCGTGTTCTAAATTCTACACTAAGAAAATGTACGGATTTGTATAAGTGGCGGAATAAGATATCGAATGATAGACTATAAAGATGAGAAGTAAGTTTTGAATCAATAGGAAATCTAAATTTCTAGTCCTTGATTATAATCTCTGGAGTTGACATAAGGATTTCAGAAACAAAGTTCAAATTGGACGATTGTTTAGGTTCTTCGAGAATTGATTTGTGCTTTATTTAGGTAACTATTTCAATCTTGCTATCGAATTCTGGCTAGTTTATATATTTTAGGGAGAGCTACTATAGCAAAGAAGACGTCGCACTCATTGTGATATAGTAATAGTGATATGAAGCAATAATTTAAAAATAGCTTGATTGAAAGCAGATTTAGCAGTTTTTAAATACATTTGTCGAAATACTCGAGTGCTCACCGAAATCTCTGGGGTTCTTTGATGTTTTCGCTTACCAAGGTGAATGGGAAAGATTCAGGGGAAATTCAGATGAGATCAGCTCTTCCCGTTATGCGATCAATTGATTCTCGGATTAGCCCGCACGAGGCCCGGTGCGGGAACACACCTTGATTTCAATCTGGAATTTTTGTAACTACATTCGTGTTCGATCAAGCTACTCTGCTGGAAGAGGAAAGGGCGGATCCGATCTTAACCCGACTTGTGATTTCCTCAAACTCTAAAATGACATCAAGCTTGGTAAAAGAACTGTGCAAAGTGGGGTAGCTGTCATCGTATGGAACTTTAACTGCTGTTGATCACCATCGAGAATCAGATTGGTTATAGTCCTACGTATAGCACGTAAGAAAGTGTAATTTAGACATTGACAAAGAGAGGCATAATACTGGTATTCGAAGCTTCAGATCTTCGATCTGATAAATATAAGAAATTTCCCATACCCATCGGTTCGCAATGACTTATGCATTAAATGACATGTCCATTGATGTTTGAAAAACTTCAAACACTTCCTATAACTACCAGGAAGAACTAAATGAAAATCCGCTAAAATTTCTACTCATACGAACGCAATGGCTGATACTCAAACTGGTACCAACGGCCACGCAGGTACACCGTATGAGGATGGGAGAAGTAGTGGGTTCCTCAGACTTTCTTGTACTTCTTATGTTGACAATAAGATATAGACGGCAGCACTAGATTAACTTTAGAAAAAAGTCGCCAGGAGGAACGAAATACAGATGGGACTTTACTTTATGACTGGGACGGCGAGAATGATCCGAAAAATCCGTAAATGAGCCTCCCTCCTCCGAATGCACCGCAAAGAAAAATGCTGAATAAGACAGATTCAATTGGTCTAAATTACTCAAATGGAGGCTAACTATAGCCGTCCTTATTGTGTAAGTAAATATTGAACAATTGATGCTTCTTCTAACAGATTTTGTGCAAGTCCATTCTTTTCGGCCTCCCAGCAGGTGCATACGGCGCGGGAAACGATGAGATGAGTGCTCTATTCAACGTCAGCAACTCCGGCTTCCCCTACTTGTTCTTCGCTACAACTTCCTGGAATATTGGAGCTGCAATATTTCCCTTATTATTTGTACCATTGACGGAAACTTCGGGTCGTATGCCTGGATACTTTGGTGCATATATCATTTTCCTAATCTTTTTGATACCATGTGGAGTAGCACAGAACTTCGAAACTATGGTTGTGTGTCGATTTTTTGGGGGAGGAGCTTCTTCAGTGGCTATCAATATTGTTGGTGGCACTATTTCAGACGTTTGGAAAGGTCCTCAACAACGAAGCTTGCCACTATCCTTATTTGGAACGACGAGCGTCATCGGAATTGCGCTCGGCCCCTTTGTTGGCGGTGCTATCACTTCCACATATCTCTCTTTTCGATGGATATACTGGGTTCTGCTTATAATCACCGGCGGACTTCTACCCGTTTTCTGGTTTCTTTTGGTGGAAACTCGAGGGGATATAATTCTAGCCAGAGAAGCTAAGAAATGGCGCAAAAATAATCCAGACGAAGAGCCACGCTATGCGGAAGCTGAGATTGATGTGCCACCTGTAGCTACTCGACTTAAGGTCTCCTTCAAGCGTCCAGTCAAGATGCTTTGCACCGAATGGGTCGTATTTTCGCAAACACTTTGGGTATCATTCGCGTGGGGTCTGCTATTCCTCTTCCAATCCTCCGTCACTCAAACCTTCTCCACAAATTACAACTACAACACCTTTCAGACTTCCCTTATTCAACTCTCTCTCAGCGTTGGTGCCATTATTGCCACTTTCGTAAATCCGATTCAAGACCACCTATATCTGCAATCCGCAAAACGTTCCAAGACAGGAACACCAATCCCGGAAGCCCGTCTCTATTCCTCCATTCCCGGTTCTCTTTTGTTTACAGCGGGTCTCTTCTGGTACGGTTGGTCCTCCTATCCCTCTCTTCCCTGGATTGTCCCCACTCTCGGTATCGGTTGTGTTGGCTTTGGAATATATTCCATCTACCTAGCTGTGGTAAACTATCTGACCGATTCCTACGAAAAATACAACGCATCAGCGCTCTCGGCAGCATCATTGGGAAGAAATATGTTCGGGGCCTTCTTGCCACTAGCAAGTCCATCACTCTACACAAACTTAGGGTTCCAATGGGCAAGCTCTTTACTAGGATTCGTAGCATTAGTGTTAAGTCTAGCTCCGGTCTTGTTGTTGGTCAAGGGGGAGGAGATTAGAAAGAGGAGCCCTTTTATGAAGGAGGCAACTTTTGCGAGAGAGAGGCACCCCGAACCACAGAGGACGGTGTGTAAGGGCAATATGAATCTATAAGAATAGAAAATACATGAAAACATTTATGTCTTAATGTGGGGTAGCACCATGTTGGTGGGAAAGAAGTAACGGGATCTATGGATGTTTTCTGAGCAAGTACTTTGAAATTTCTTGCTATTTCCAAGCCACATCGCACATAGTTTTTTCCATTGTATAGTACATACTTATTAGAAACCGTGTTTGAAAAGAAGAATTAAGTGACCGAAGCATTCTCTCATCTCCTGTTGGATCAACGCAAACAATCATGGTCGGCGAAGATATAGTAGTGATGGTGAAGTGTACTGTCGCAAACGTTGCAAGTCTTTCGAATTCATGAACATCAATCAGTCGATCAATTGTCCCTCGATTATTCTGCTTTTCAAAGGTGCAACAAAACTTTTTAGCTGGAGAGGACTGCTCACATCTGAGATCAAGGGAAATTAAAGTGAATCTCTTGGATTCTTCATGATTCGCTTTTCACTCGGCAATCCATTCAATTATTGCGCATGATCCGTCTCTCGATGCTAGTATATTCTTAATAACACGTAACTTTCTCTGTAAAAAATCTTTCATTTATGGTATCCCATGCACTTCTCAATTGATAAGCTCTTTCGCCTCCTCGCAGAATGGCCCCTAATTCCCTACTTTCCAGCATCCTCCTTCAAACTTACAATACGATTCAATACAATCTTATCATCCGTTGAATCCGAGTCCATTGCCTAGAGAAAATTAGAAAAGTTTCAAAGTACAAACATCGAGGAAATGGCTCACCATATATGCTACACGCATGGCCTGGAATCTGACAGATTCGGGACCTCCCTTTCCGAGCTCCGATTCTCCAGCAGCTTCTGGCCATGGAGCTCGTTTTCGTACCTCATCGAATCCAGACTCAATAACAGCATTAGGCCATACTTCTTCACTATCAGGGTTGATGTCGTTCAAGAAGCCACCTTCCGCATCATCTGGCTTTTCGCTCTTGAAGAGACTGTTAAATATTCTAACTTCGACATTCTTTGAACCTTCTGCAACCCAATGAATATAAGTCTTTGGCTTCTTGCCCTCCTTATCGTAAACCGCTCGAATTTCTGTGACCTTGTCTCCATCTTTAGAGAATGAGACTGCCTTGACTGGGTATGGAATATGTAATAGACCGACGGATTTTCCAGGAGCGAGACGGAAGTAATCTTTGCTATCAACTTCTCTGAAATCACTTCTCTCAATGTAAACAGTTTTAGTCAACTTGACCTCGTGGCTGCCCATTGCGGGTACTTTGGGTGAAAATGGGATGTCGAGTTCCAGCTCTTCAGCATCCTCGATGACGACAGGTACAGGATCCAGAACCAACATAAGCCTGGGGACTGTGAGCTCCAAGTATTTACGAACTGTCTGGTCGAAACGAGAGAGTTGAATATTGGTAGGAGCAGTGGTTACTCCTAGTTCGTTAATGAACTCAAGGATGGCTCCAGGAGGGACACCGCGTCTTTTGATTCCAATCAATGTATATAGTCTTGGATCATCCCATCCTCTAACATAGTTATCATCCACAAGTTTCTTCAGCTTGCGCTTGGAAAGCACAGTGCCCGTAATGCTTAGGCGACCATATTCTCTCTGCATGGGTTCGTATACTTTCAGTGTACTATTCAACCATTCGTAGGATACTCTTGATAGAATGAACTCGGTTGTGCAAAGCGAGTGTGTGATGTTCTCAAAACTATCGCAAAGACAATGAGTGAAGTCGTACGTTGGATAAATCTTCCATTTATCTCCTGTTAGATGATGTTTAGCATCCAAGACTCGGTATGCTGCCAAGTCCCACATTTGAGGGTTTCCGTCTTCAATGTTCTGCTTCATGCGCAAGAATGCCTCTCTAGGTTTGTATTCGCCATCTCGCATGGCTCTAAACTTTCTCAAATTTTCTTCGATCGATTGGTTCGCATGCTCGCATCTAAATCTCGGACCCCGTGCCTCACCTCCTCTCTGAGCTTTGATTTCAGCGTCTAAATCAAATCTATTAGTATTTGCCAGTGTCAAGCATACGCAAAGTAGTTCTTACCACCGCAATGGCAAACATAAGCCCCCCCTAAGTTGATGAGTTCCTCTGCTTTCTCGTAAAGTTTATCGAAATTATCGCTAGAATGTGTAATCTTGTAAGGTGTGAATCCCAACCATGAAACCATTTCCTTTATCGCTGTGAAATATTTCTCTTCCTCTGCTTCGGGATTGGTGTCATCAAATCTTAGATAACACTGGCCACCATGATACTTAGCAAATCCGAAATTGACGGCAATAGCTTTTGCATGACCGATATGCAAGTATCCATTAGGTTCAGGTGGAAATCGAGTAAAGACTGGTTTGACAGGACGCTCCTTGTACACTTCTGAGAGAAATCCTTGGGCGAATACATTTGATGGCTCTGCTGCTTTTGTCTCTTCTGGCTTCTTAGGCTTGGTTGCAGAAGCTTCCTTAGGTGGTGCTGCTGATTTTGCTTTTGCTTGTGCTGCTTTCTTCGCGCGTTTTGCCAATCTTTTCTTCAGTTCGGCCTTCGAGACCATCTCACCTGTCTCCTCATCAAGCTGGAGCTTGGCCGTTCCTTCGGTAATTGCGTCCGCCATATTGAACGATAAGATCAAATCGTTGGGATTCTGGTGTAGTTTAATGCTCTTGAGTCTCTGGAAATTCTTCAAGATCCAGGAGCTTCAGTGGTGGTTAATATTTTCCACTGATTGTTTTGTTGGTTAAGCTGATATGGAGGGGTTCAACAATGAGTCAAAATCGTTTTGTAGCAGAGGGCTGAAAGCACCGACATCCCGATATCTTTACAGGGATCCGAACAGCAAGACGAGAGTGACTTAGTGGCTCAGCTACTTAGCTGCAAGTGGCTGGAGCACGATACGGGAGTCCGTGCACACTCAAAAGTCTAATAGCTGTCGGATAGGTAGGCTCGGCAGCTAGGCAGCTGTAGCCTTGTGTTACGTAGTATCTATCTACTAGACCAACCTAGTATATAGGTAGGTAGGTATATTTACAATGTAATATTTAATTGTACTGTAGCCTTGAGTTCATTAACCACACTACTCTCTTTCTTCCTTTTGAACCGACTTTTTTTCTCCAACCCAAAACTTAGATCTACAACATCTTGTAGATGATTAGGAGCAAAACAATTATGTCTATTATATCAGCTACCGAGATACCGACTGTATCACTCCTCTATCACTTGAAGAAATTGACCCCCTACAAAACAACTGATGCAGACGAATTACCTCCAACTCCAAATCAATTCTTCAATGATCGCATCGGTTTGATTCGTGGTGATATCACCCATCTCGAAGTCGACGCAATCGTTAATGCCGCCAACAACTCTTTGCTGGGTGGAGGAGGTGTCGACGGAGCTATTCATCGCGCTGCTGGACCCGATTTGTTGAGAGAATGTCGAACTCTGAACGGTTGCAGGACTGGATCAGCGAAGATCACGGATGCCTACGAACTTCCTTGTAAGAAAGTCATCCATGCTGTTGGGCCGGTCTATGATAGCTATAAGCCTGAAGTCTCTGAACAAAATCTCGAAGGATGCTACAGTACAAGTTTGGATTTAGCGGTCGAGAATGGTTGCAAGACTATCGCTTTCAGCGCCTTGAGCACCGGAGTTTATGGTTATCCCAGTGATGAAGCTGCCCCCGTCGCACTTATGACTGTTAGAAGATTCCTTGAAAGTAAGAAGGGTTCGAAGATGGAGAAGATTATTTTTTGCACTTTCGTTCCTAAGGATGTTGCCGCTTACAACGAATGGATTCCGTAAGTCCCTTCAGTTTTGTGACAATTCTTTTGGTTAATATTAAATTTACAGACGTATCTTTCCGACAACCGAATCTAACGCCGACGACGATTGGGAGGAAGTCGACGAAGTTGAATCTGCTGAGAATGGAGCTGTGTTAGCAAAGGGCACTGGTTCAGCCAAGGATAGCTCAGAAGCGAGCAAGGTTGAGCTTCCAGAAGTTCCAACTAAGGAGCCAATCGAGGATGAAGGACCTGCTACAAAGAAGCAGAAATCTAACGATAATAAGAACTCGTGATGATTTATAAGAAATTACGATTAATGATACTTCTGGAGTAATGGTTTTCGACACTACTAGGTAGTTAGCTAGATTTATGAAATATCATAGCTCATCATACCAGAATTTTAATGCTACCTGAACCACGCGAAGTTATTCCCAAAAGCTACCCCTCCTTGAACCCTCTCTTGTGCCCCGCCTTTTTGTGCTTATTAATCGTCACAAGTATTCATCTTTCTTCATGAAATCTCCAGGTTTGGCTATCTAAAAACCCCTGGTATCAAATCACAATCACGGCCTCGATGATTTCTCTATAGTCATTACCCAGGTACCAGGTTCGTTCGATTTCATTGACCACGTTCGAAGATGTCGGCAGCTGCAAATATTTACAAGGAGGAGATCGACTTTGTCGCTCTAGGAAATCAAGATCCAGATTTTGGTAAACTGTAGGTTCTTAGCCAGGGGAATATCTTCTACATTGTTGACTTCGCCCATGAGAGATCATTTATTCAGTTTGCTATCGTAACTGCAATTTGTTCTATACTTTTCTGCGCCTGCTGAACATGTCCCAGTTTGAAGTCAAATGGCCAATTGGATTTTAGCGATCCTAAATCGGTCCAGCAGCTCACAAAATCGCTATTGAAACGGGACTTTGGTCTGAACTTAACACTTCCACAAGACCGACTCTGCCCACCAGTAAGTCTAATCTAAGCTCCAACTGTATCCAATTATATATGGTATTGTTGCTTTAAGCTGAATGGATCAAGGTACCTAATAGGTTGAACTACATACTTTGGTTACAAGAACTTATTGATACATCAAGTGATGTCTATACCGACTCTTACAATCCTGATAGACAAGTTCATGGGCTCGATATTGGTACTGGAGCAAGTTGTATATATCCGCTTTTGGGTTGTGCTCAACGGGCTTCATGGAGATTTACTGGAACAGGTCTGTCCTCTGCATTTTTGATTCAAGGATAAACATTGATTACATTCAGATATCGATGAAAGGAGCATTGCTTTTGCTAGAACTAACGTCCAAAGCAATGAACTGCAAGCCCGGATACAGCTCATCCAGACCGAATCAAAAGGTCCTTTGATACCTCTTGATGAGATAGGTTGTCACAGGTACTTATTGTTATCTTCATGAACTAAAAGGAAGTTTTGTTGATAACTCCAAGTTTAGACTTTACACTTTGCAATCCACCATTCTATACTTCAGCGGAAGACCTCGTATCTTCAGCATCTATTAAACAACGACCCCCGTTTACAGCTTGTACCGGTTCCGCAACAGAAATGGTCTGCGAAGGTGGTGAGGTGTCTTTTGTCTCACGGATGATAGTTGAATCCTTGCAATTACGAAATGGAGTTCAATGGTATACTTCAATGCTGGGAAAGTTCTCAAGTTTATCGAAAGTCATTGAGCAGCTGAAAAGGCACCAAATTGACAACTATGCCGTGACAGAATTCATACAGGGCAGTAGAACGAGAAGGTGGGCAGTAGCGTGGAGCTTTAATGATAGAAGGCCAAGTATTGCAGTATCTCGTGGTTGTAAAAGCTTACAGAAGAGTCTACTGCCATTCCCAGCAGAGCAAACGATTACGGTAGGTCTGGTTTGTCAATCGTCATGCTTTACAGTATCTTGAGTATTGAGTGGTCTTTAGGTCAGCACACGCGAAAAAGCTGTCATCACTACAAGGCTACACGATATGTTATCAAAACAGATTACGCTATGGAACTGGGAGTCAACGAGATTCATTGGTACAGGCTTCTGCGACAAAGCCGTTTGGTCTCGAGCGTCACGCCGGCATCTAAGTGAGACTAATGATGAGAAGCCAAATGTTACCTCGCCAAGTTTGCCTGAGGATATGGCTTTTGGGTTTAAAATCTCATTTGGGGACCACGAAGAAGAATTTCCAGGAACGAAAGTTGTAATTCGATGGTTGAAAGGACACGACAGTGTTTTATTCGAGAGCTTCTGTGGCATGATAAAAAGAAAGCTACAAGACATCTGATGTCAGGTTGATGAAACTCCCGGTCGCTCTTTGTCGATCCGCGGAGCTACACGATAACTGTGACGAGATACAAATGATAGACGCCAAATACAAAATTCCTCAATCTAGATACCAGTAGAAGGATTTTTATTCAAACATTGATCTTGTGAGGGGGCTCGATTCGGCAACCAAGGCACAAACATATGGATGTGCTCAATTGGTCCTTCAATTGAGAGTCGAAATGGGATGAAGAGGGTTGGATTGGTAATTCTACTCAGTACATAAATGGAGGAATTTCCAAAGAAACTTAAGTTATGAATTTTATTAATTTGAAACATTTCAAAAGCACGACAAGGCTGAGCGTTGGGATTATTAGTCAGTACGTAGTGACTTATACTAGGCTAATAGGCTAGTCCGTACTGTAATTATTTGTGCATGTAACCTTACCATACTCTTAGCGTGCCGTGCACTTATTTTCCCTTTCCCCCGCTTCCTCCTCTCTTCTCTAAACCACCCCCAAATCATTATCGATGATAGCAAATTTCTGGAAAAAGCATCTCTTTCACTTCTATGCGCAGTACTCGATTTAATTCAATTTCACGTTTGTTGTCTTGTTAGTCTTGCGATGTTTTTCTGTTACTTAATTCTCCCGAATAGCAATCAATGTTATTGTAGTGTTGATTGATATTCATTCGTCCATCACTTTTCTTCTGATTCACTACACCCACCCATTCATCAGTCCTTTATACTTTGATAAGTCGCCCATCACATTACCACTTAAAACAGTGACGCCCAAGGCATTGATTTCGGCCTTAGAATTACATCATTCTTCGATTTCTGTAGTCTACTCTTGACTGTACTACAAACGTCTGCCCAGGTTGGATCTACGCTTCTAGACCAGGCCTGAATCCACAATCATGACAACCACGATAACCACGAGATTCAAGAATAGCATTTCGCATTCAACAAGAGCAGACGATGGCGACAATACATCATCCAACCACCCCTCAATCTCTTTCATCTCACCTCCAAAAATGAAGAAGAGGGCGTTAAGTCAATTATCTAGCATTATTACAGCAAAATTTACTCAACGATTCACCCACTTCCCTGACCTACCCACTGAACTACGACTAATTGTTTGGGAATATGCATTACCCGATCCTCTCGTTCACGAATTATACCCTAGTTGTCCGACCAGCTCACCTTATAACTTCAAAACCAAACTTCGATCAAACAGGCGGCGAATTCCAACACTTTTGCATGCAAGTCATGAATCAAGAGAAGTAGCTTTAAAACATTACTGTCTAATGGCATACGATCCACCGCCAGTGACAGAGCCCCGCGAGGCCGTTGCTGGAATTACACCGTTCTACTTCAATCCTGCCATTGATACCCTATTCCTAAATTGTGTGGCATCGATATTTCTCGATGTGAGGTGGTTTTTGCTTGATGAAACACCAAAATCGATTGCACCGATGAAAAAATGGAAGAATGTAGCATTGGATAGCTTACACATGCGGTTTGTGGCAGTGGTTGCGAGCGACCTACCAACACCACAACATAGGATCCGAGAATTATTCCCAGATTTAGAGAATTTGAGCATTGCGGTTGACAGTAGAAATAGTGCCAGAAGGAGACTAAGGGCGAGTCTAAGGCCAGGACATGCGACGGAGCTGGTAACTGTAGGTTTAGATGACGTGGAAGGAAGTGATGAGATTGGCGTATATTTTGAAAAGGATTTTGGCATTGACAGCAATACTGGAGCAAGTTCGACAACAAACCTAGCGGCGAGCGTTACCGTCACTGAAGTGGACGATGATGAGGATGACATTCAAGAACAACAAGGGGAGGATAATAGGAGGCCGGAATTAACGATGTGCAAGGTTAAGAGAGATAGGTTCTACGTGGGCCTGAAACAAGACTTCGTTTACTCCTATGTAGGAGCTATACAATTACTGAGAGCTGCACGCAGAAGAATACTCAGAAGGGGGAGATAGGAGGGTTAGTGGATCAAGCTCAATGGTCAAGCTTTTGCTTCTGCAACATGTCTCGATCTTATGACAGAGAGTAACGAACCTGCAGTGCCTGGTAGTTTTTCGTTTTCGGACCGACCAAGTGTCTTGCACCATGATATTCTTCAGATGCTGTTTGATGATAAGAAACATCAACATGGTGGCAGGATACTGGACCAGTGTTCAAAAAGATTAGCCATCACTTTGGAAGTGTGGAATGGCGACGAAACTCCGAAGTATGCAAATAGGACAGGTAAAGGGTCGATAGGACTTCCAGGTCATTTAAGGATGTGGCAGGCTTATAGGCAATAATGAGGCAATGGCATGTGTTGACAACAGCATTAGTGGTTAGTAAAATCAATGCCGATTAGCATTCACTTAGGAAATAAAAGCTTGCTAAGTTACTTTTTTACTGTTTTGTCATCATGCAAACGTAGTTCATGTTCTCTGCTCCTGTTGATTTGCTATTCTTCCAAAACATAACGCTTCATCATATCAAGTCGTTCAAAATTAATCGCTTGCTCGCTCACTCATGCCAGAATTGACGGCCTTCCTATCTCTAGTGTCTTCCCCAAATCTACCACTTAGCCTCCTTTCTGTCCAAAAATCCTTTCAGGATGGCGATCAGGTTCTCCAATGCACTCAACCACACTCTCAAAGCACCCTCAACCTTGGAGTTATCATCTCCAAGCTTAACGTAGAAATCTTTTCTGTATGGGCAGGCAGACATGGCAGCGCTGAATATGGGCTTCACCATGAAGGAGTGGTGGGGTTTTAGTGTCTCGCCGTAGGCAGCACGGAAGGATACGGAGAGTTCGTCCGCGGGGGCGGCAAGGTTTTGTGAGAGAGCAATGCAGGTGAAGTCTAGACCACTGTAGGGGGACGGGCCGTTAGCTTTGAATTCCTAAGTTTGCAAGAATGGATAGAGGGGTTAGGAGTATTGTGCCAATGTATGCCATCACGTCGGCACATAATGATAGCAAGGATAATATATAGAATTGTATGAAAATGACATACCGAACCAACCAAACTAAACCTTCAGTAGCGGTGTGCTTCTTGGTCTTGAGCTCATTGACGACCAATTCTTGAAGAGTCTCTGACTCTGCTGGTGCAGCAAGTTGTCTCTCGCGGATTTTCTGCCAAATCGTTAGCATATTTGTATTCAATCGGCAGGAGCCAATCGTACCTTGATGTTACCAGCCATATCATTCTTGACTGGGTTGAATGCTACAGATCCCATAACATCTACAATTCATTAACTCTTTACTTCTCAATGAGACACAGGAAGGGGACCATACCGAAGAGAGTAGTGAGGGATTCGGCAGCTTGAAGAAACTCTGTGGTTGCAATTGCATTGTCCTTCTCCTTGTTGACGGGGACATCGACGAATGATTTATCGAGAGTATCGATGAAGGTTTGTCCAGGGGGAATTGTCTTAACGGTTGCCATTTTGAATGAGTTTATTTGATTTGATTGATTGGAGAAGACGGGTATTGAGATGGAAATCGAAGATGTTCAGGAATTGAGAAAGATTGCGAATGAGGGCTTTCAGGAGAAGAACAGATATGGGAGAGCTTTAAGAGGAACCCTTTCTATGAAACTCGTGGCATGAATTGAATAGATGGAGTCGGATGTTTGGGTGTTGGGTGGAATTGGTGGGGCAAAGGGAAAGCGGGGGTTGAGTGTTGGAAGTTTCCGTGCGAGGTGAGAACGGCGGTCATGGATTCAAAAGTCGCGGCAATGTGAAACTTAGGCAATCATATCGAGGGATTAAAGGATCTCGAGAGGATCTCAATGAAGATATATTATTTCGTGCAGACGATGATGTGGATTCAATCTAGAAAGCTCCATAAGATCCATCGTTCCCATGGTTCAAGTCCCTGAATACCTACAGATTACTGCTTACTTTGCCTTTTCTGTTTTAGTGTTATTTATTTCTATGGAGTATTTCAATGCATAGAACCACATCTTCGAATCCAGATCTTCATCTTCTTGCGACGTGGGAGAAGTCAATATCGCAATTGCGAATTGGGTTCCTTTTGCCCAAGATATTCCATCATATCGGCCTGTTGTGTTGTTTCTAGTGAAACTCATGAAGACCGGCTTGAAAATGACAGAGGCCTCATTCGTCCCATCGTTTATTGATTTGTAAATGGACAGGAAGTCAAGTAAAACGCCAACGGCGAGTCCTTCAAACAAGTGTTCGTGGCAACATAGATGAAAATGCAAGGGAGGTTCTTGTAATTCAATAAGATATATGAGATCATAACAGAAGGAGTTAAAATAACATATGGCTCTCTTTCACCTCGCAATACAATAGATTCCTTTTGTGAAAGAGGAGATACATGAGTCCATTGACCGTGGCAATCGGTATCAAACTTTAGTTTGCATCACAGTACCTATGATTTTTCCCTAGATTCACAAAGCATTCGTTTGAGGAAGGTCTATGTCGGAATGTATATAATGCTTGAGCGTATTTCAATCTTTAAACATATTTCAACATCAGAAGAGATTTCGATGTTTGAAGGTCATTCAACCTCTACAATTTATGCTCTGCAGAATCAATCAACCAGATGGCTGCTGATGCAAGGCGAAATGGAAGATAAAATTATATGATGCATTTTCCGTTAATTACCTTGGGAATTAATCATCAGCGTGAGGAGTTATTTCACAAGTTTTGAGGCGTACATATATTCGGCTTCGATGAAAAGCGATCAATTCTCGAGACGTTCTGGAATTTTCAAAGTTCTTATTGGCGAAAGATTGAGTGATCCATGACTCCTTGCTATTTGCGTCCTTGGTATTTTGATGTATTGTCATCCATGTATTATCATGACGCCTCGATCGTTGTGATTGACCCTTTCGCCGATTTGAGTTGCCGGCGATATGCAAACAACTGCATGCAAGAATATTGTGTAATCAAATTCCGGTTCCAGAACTCATCTTTCGTTTTCAGGTGGTCGATGCTACCAAGCAGGGGTAGTAGTAGTGGTCATTGGACAGGTGACAAAGCCTCTCTATGTGCAAAGCTTACATCGACATTCCTGGGGGTGAACATTTCTACAAAATGCGATTAGTAAACATCCCAATGCTCAATTTTGTGACAAAGCAGCATTAATCTTAAGAAGAGTCAAGGCTATCAGCTCTGCATGATTAAAGTATATATTGTCCCCATCCCTCCATTTCAATTCTCAAACTCATAAACATCAAATCGCACTACAAGATACATTATGTCTACTGAAGGAAAATCCGTCTTCTTGACTGGGGGCAATGGCTTTATAGCTTCTCATATCCTTTCTCTTCTGATTGAGGTATGCTTCCGTTTGTTATCATGCAATTCCAAGGCTATCTAACGGACTCCGCAGAGCGGGTACGAACCTGTTGCTAGTGTCCGGTCCCCTACGAAAGCCAATCAAATCCTCGAACTTCATCCAGAATGGGTGGGAAAGGTCAAGTTTGCATTTGTGCCTGAAATCACAACACCTGGAGCTTTTGACCATGTTTTTAAAGATCAAGCTCAAAAAGGCGGCTTTGATTCCATCGTTCATACTGCGTCTCCAGTAACATTTGCTGTCAAGGACGTGAAGAAAGACCTAATAGACCCGGCTGTTCATGGGTAATTGTACAAATCTGCACAATCTGATGACCAATCTCTAACATTCACGAAAGCACTACCGAAATTCTCAAAGCTACTCACGAACTAGGAGACAAGCAGGTGAAGCGTTTTGTTTTACTTGGTAGTGCTGTGTCCGTTCTTGATTCATTCGAAGATTTAAATGCTCCTGAAGGGAGACCTTATACCGAAGATGATTGGAACCCTGTCAGATTTCCTGCTCTCACAATATAGCGTCGTGGCTAATCTCACTTTCAGGCGACTGAGCATGATGCAGTATCATCTCAAAATCCTCTCATCGGATACAATGTTGGCAAAAAAAATGCCGAGCTAGCGGCCGTAAGCAAGCCCCCTTCCCACCTCCAGACTAGAACACCCATTTTCACACCGACTCGGTGATCCTTCTTTAATGCTGTTAACACAATAATGGCAGTGGTGCTTCATGAAAGAAAAGAAGCCGGCTTTTGAGCTGGTTGTGATCAATCCTGATGTAGTCCTCGGCCCTATACTCCAGCCTGTCCCCAGCCCGAAAAATGTCAACGAAACCAACGAGTTCGCTTGCTATGCTTTCATTAATGGCACTCATGAGACCGTTGGTGATGCCATGTTTGCCTTTTGGGATTTTGTAAGTTCCTCCCTCCTCGGTTATACATACTGCTTCCTCTTGCTGTTCACCAAACTAAAAAGTGCAAAGGTTGATGTTCGCGATGTGGCTCTTTTACATATCATCGCACTCACCTCCCCTCGTATGGCTAACAAACGTCACATTATCTCCGCGGGTCCTCTCTCGCCACAGTTGGTTGTAAATATTATTCGGAAGAATTTCCCAGAACTGGAAGGGAGGTTACCGAAAGGCGGTG
The DNA here is from genome assembly GCF_014898295.1 of Botrytis byssoidea. Taxonomy (NCBI): domain Eukaryota; kingdom Fungi; phylum Ascomycota; class Leotiomycetes; order Helotiales; family Sclerotiniaceae; genus Botrytis; species Botrytis byssoidea. The sequence goes on from NW_024065849.1 coordinate 1,689,322, forward strand.
ATGAAAAGGAAGTTTTCCCCAAAGGCCTACGCCCCACTCAATTAAACAACGCCAGGAGTTTAGAAATAATTCGACAAGCCAAAAGCCAAGGTTGGAACTTCAAAAATTTAGAAGAATGCATTGTTGGCTCAGTGAAGTCATTGCTTGAGCTGGAGCAGAAATGGAGCTCTCAAGCTGCCCACTGACAGCAAAATTCTGAACGTTTGCAGCATTACGAGAACTTCTGATTTGCTCGACCTATCCCAAATACATTCTTTTGTTTTCAGAGGCGTGGTGTACAAACTTAAAGCTTTATCTATGACATATCAATTGCAACACATTCCTTAGCAGATTGAAAAGTAGAAGATTTATATCATACATTCTTGCTAAAACTCTCCAACACTACACCCATCTATCTTGTCTTAGAATGCTTGGATTGCCTTGAAGCAAGTTGTGAGGTCTTCGTTGAATTTCAGTATCACTATGATCATGACAGCTGTGAATTTCCATAAATACTTGTGACAGATGTCAAACAGCGCACAATTCATCGACCTTGCAGATTGACAGCAACTGTACCCATGAACCTGATGCAAAGGTTCGTTCAATATATCTCAGTCGAATTATCTGGCTCCGGCTAGCTCATCAACTATCCCCGTCTCGATGATGCACGCCTTAATATTGAAGTTCTTCACAGGACATATGCTGCTACGGCCATGGTAAAATCAAGTCCAGGGATGCCAACACCTCCAGTTAGGGGATTTTAGAAGAAAGACGAACAATTGGTAAAACGTCAAATCAAAGAAAAGGCATCTGATGAGACTATCGAAATGGTTGACAAGATACCCGGAGCATCTCGTCTAAAAGGCTCTCTCAGCTAGATGTTAAGATATACTGGACAGGAATAATTTGGCGACTAAATCAACTCTCTACTTAGATTGTAATCAATTACATAAATTTTAAACTCTCTCTATCTATAAAAGATCTTTTTCACACTTTTGAATAATATTTGCAAATATGATTTTATTAGAACCGTTTAAAATCTTTTAATTCTATTATATAAATCGACATACTTTTAACGACTGTTATTTTCAATGATTAATTCTAATAAGATTTGTATTAGTAGTAAAAATCAATAGAAGAAGCTAGTAATATCAAATAGGAAATATGTAAATATATTTACTTTATAAGTTCCGATTGTTATATCTAGACGATTACTATAACTAAAACTATTAAGAAGGAAGTTGAAGATAATAATTAATATATTAGTAAATATATAAATAGGAATAACTATATATACTTGTATACTAGACTTATAGTTATAGCTCGTTGTATTCTTTCTTAATTTATAATTAAATTAATAATTCCAATTCAATATATAATCTTAAATAAAATAAATAAAACCAATGGAAAAGAAGTAATTAAATCAAAAGCAATTGAGAGCTTTCAAAGACTATAATTGGTTGTAGAGTAAGGCCTATAATAGTAATGGAATTAATAGTAGTAGTAAGGGCTAGTTTGAATATAAAATCCGCGCTGAATCGACTGAAATAATCCATTCTTTATACTATTATGGATTCTATATTAACAATAATTTACTTCAAAAAGAATAGATTATTGATTTATATATCACATTTATTAAAAAATCTATTAAAATAAAATAAAAGAAAATAAAATAAAATACAACATATATATAATTATAAATTTTAATTTAAAATGAATCTATAACTTTAAATTTTATTTATTATAATTTTAGATTTTAAAGTTTATAAAAATCTTTAAAAAATAGATTATTTTAATACATTTAATAAAACCTAATTTTTTTAGTTTTTATTTTCTTATACAAATTTATTGAAAATTACAAAATATTTAATATTATTTTAATATAATCTATTTCCTTTTTATTTTAAAATATACTAAATTTATTAAAATATTGATTATTCAATAAAATTTGTAATTTGATATTCAAATATAAATTCAAAATGTGCTTTCAAAAAGTGTAGAATATCCACCAGGTTTGGTGCGGATTTGTACATCCAAACTAGCCATAATAGTCTTAGTTTTGATTTATATCTAAAAATTTACTCTGAGAGATTTAGAAATATATTTATTTAAGAGACTATAATAATATATCATTTATCAAAGGATTTGAATATTATAAAGAGAAGAAATATACTTTTTTAATTAGCAGTTATAAGTCTCTAATTCTGCAATATCATAATTCTATTATATATTTTAGAAAGCATTTCGAGTTTTATTATATGTAGGTTTGTGAATACTTTTCTTATACAGTTAGAGATGTTATTTGTATAATTATTTTACATTGTTTAGAATAGATGTGTTTTGAATTAAATGATAAAAGATTTTACATAATTCAAATTTGTTTCAAATAAAATTCAAATCTTTATTTTCCAAAAATTTCTTTTCTATTATTGTATTCTTATGCTTTTTTTAAAATTATATGTTGTTCCTCTTTTCATTTATACGATTGGTTTAATATTACAGGGGATAAATTATATATAGAGTTATATGGAATATACACAAGATCGATATCGAATTTATTTTATTAAAAAAGGTTCTAAAGGCAAAGGCAATAAATATATATATATATATTTACAGAATCTACCCTTTTGTTATCAAATTTTAATCTCTTTTTATAAAACTTGATCTCTCTTTTTGTAGAATCTAACCTCTTCTTATGATAGAATCTGATTTAAGATGCTTAACAACTTTTTTTTTTTTCAAAAAATCTATTCTTCTCTTAAAGAATCCATTCTCCTATTATAAAATTTCTTTTTTCCTCAGTTAAAGAATCTAGTCCAAAATGTGTAGATTTTTTGATAAAAACTCAGAAGTATAAAAATGGATTACATCTAAAATTTAGGGTATAAAATAAATCAAATGAAGTTTGGGGGGTGTGAAAGTAATTTGCCGTTCATTATAATATTTTAATGAGTCTTTTAACTGAAACTCCTTTTAATAACAAATAAAAATATCAATTTCAAAACACATATGTTTAGGGCTCGTTTGATTACAAAATCCGTATTGAATCCACTGAAATAATCCGCTCTTTGTATCACTATAGATTCCGCAATAATAATAATCTATTTCAAAAAGAATAGATTATTGATTTATAATTTTATAATTTATATATTAAATCTATTAAATAATTTATCAAAATAAAAGGAAATAAAATATATATATAATATATATACAAATTAAATAAAATAATTCGAATTTTTAATATATTATTATTATTTGAATAATTAAATAAATAAATATAGAAATAATTTTATTTAAATTTATATATAATTATAAATTCTAATTCAAAATAAATCTATAGCTTTAAGCTTTATTTATTATAACTTTAAACTTTATATATTAAAACTTTAGATTTTAAAGTTTATAAAGATTTATAAAAATAATAAATTATTTTAATAAATTCAATAAAATCAGTTTTTTTTAATCCTTGTTTTCAATCCATATTTTCATTTTTTTATATAAATTTATTAAAAAATACAGATTATTTAGTATTATTTTAAAATAATTTATTCTTTTTTTATTTCAAAATATATTAAATTTATTGAAATATAGATTATTCAATAGAATTTACAATTTAATATCTAAATATAAATTCAAAATCCATTTTCAAAAAGTATAGAATATTCAATGGATTCAGCACGGATTTGTACATTCAAACTAGCCCTTACTTCAAAAATACATTTTGTTTGAGCAATCTTATAAAGCCTGTTATAGATAAAAAATACTCTTTACAATTAATTCTTTATTTTGGTTACAAAATTTTTTGATTGATATATCTCTATATTCCTTAAAAATCAATAAAATATAAATCTTAAATCTATTTTCTTAAGAGAAAAATCAATACTGCTATTTTACCTACTACTACTACTATTCAATTATTCACAATTCAGCTATTCTACGCTTTTACTGTTCTATTATGTCATCATAACATCCCAAAAATGTAAAAGATTTAAGGAGTCTAAGGAATCCAAGAAGTCTAGAGAATCTAAGGAATCTAAGGAATCTAATGACATCTAATAAATCTAAAAAATCTAAAAAATATAAAAAATCCTGATAAATCTAAAAACTATGATGAAACTATAAATTCTTATAGGTATCTAGTAAATTCTTTGATAAACTTCTTAATAAATTTGTTTCAAATCCAATTTTTATATCAGTTTACAAATATTCTGTTGAACTTTTCCATGGATTTTTCAAGTCATTGGAATAATTCAAATTTTTGTTGAATCCACAAACTCACAAATCTGTAGATCTAACATTGCACATCCCTTCATTAATACTTTTTAAAGCTTCTAAAGTGATGAGAAATGATCATTTCACTTTTCTAAACCTTATTTAAAGGTTGAAGACTCAAATGTGTTTCTTCGAACGATTGATTTATGGAGAAGATGATAATTTATCGAGGGAAAGAGTGTATAACGGGGTTTATCAGCATGTGGGCCACTTTCACCTGAATTTACACTTTTCTCTTTCAATATGTGTTTTATTAATAATTTATAATAAATTTGAATAATTAAGAAGTTTATATACTTCTTGTTATTAAAGTTATTTGAAAAAACAAAAAATTAAGTATTCGAAAAAATACTAAAATATATGATATCATGTATATAATATTATAATATAAAATTAATGATTTTATTTTTTATATAAAATATTGATATAAATCTTATAGTCTTTATAAATTAGAAGAGAACATTATTATTAAATATATATTTAATATAAATTCGATAAATTTAAAAATATAAAAAATATAGTAAATCATATTTTCAAATCAAAAGATATAAAGAATATTGGAAAGCTTTTTATAAGTATTTTAAATTTATTAAAGAATAATTTCGATCAATTATAAATATATAAGTAAAATATAATATTTTGAATGGAAATTTCTATAATTTTAATGAAACCGATTTTATAATAAGGATTATATATATAGTAATAGTTATTATTAATATTGAGAGATATAGTAGAAGTAAATTAGTATAATTAAGTAATTGAGAATGGATTATAGTAATAATATGTGAAAATAAAGAGAATGAAATTATTCCTCTATTTTTAATAGTTTAAGAATAAGTTTATTTCTTTAATTAATATATTAAAATGAGTTTTTCTATAAATTAAATTATTAAATTTATAGCTAATAAATAAATTAATATTAAAATAGATTGGAAATAATTGAAATATTAAAAATATTAAAAATCGAAGAAAAAGCAAATATCGAATATTGGTATTGAATGGGTATAAAAATCACGAATTAATAGTTTTTCAAATATATTATAATGATAATAATATTATATATTTATATTTATTATTGTATTCAAGTTATTTAATTTAATTATTCAATATTAATTATTTAATATTAATTATTTAATATTAATTATTTAATATTAATTATTTAATATTAATTATTTAATATTAATTGTTTTAATAATCCAAAATGTTTATATGATAATCAATTTAATGGATTTATCAAGATATATATTAATTATACTTCAAAGGTTGAATTCTTCATAGCTTTTAAAGTTGTATATAAAAAATCAATTATTTCTTAGGATATAAAATCAGGATTCTAAGAAATAAACTTAATATTATTTAATTCTAAAACTATATTTCAAAATTAGATATTCAAATTTGTATATTTATTTTTTCCTTTTTTGATTTAAACTAATAAATCTTTTGAATTTTTTATAATTTAATCAAAGCTTTTTTTAATCAATATTAAGTAAATCTCGAATAATTTACTATCAAATAAGCTTTTTTATACTTATATTTGAAATTATATTAACTTTAGTTAAGAATATAGAAGAATTAGTTTATAAAAATATACTTTTGATTATAGAAATTTATATATTTTGTAAAACAAATGAAGTATTAAATAAATATTAATATATAAAAAACCCTAGTTCTATTAAGAAGAAGTGTTTATTGAATAAGAGATTTTTGATATATTATCTTGATAAAAAATTAATATTGAAATTTAATATAACAAATATCAAAAGGGAGGAATTCTAATAAAGAAATATTTTTTAACTAATATTGTAGTAAATATAGAAAAACAGATTATAATACAAGAATTTATCAAAATAATATAATAGATTTTAGATTATTAGATTTTTGATAATTTTAATCAATTAATTCAATTATTATTGAATAATATGGGTTTGAAAGTGTAAATTGAGGTGAAAGTGGCTTATATAGTGATATGGCCTACATACTGATAAACCATGTTATCTAGATTAATTATTATCTATTTCTTTGATGCTAAGATAGGAATCAGCTTTTCAATATTACATTAACATTTTCTCAGATCATTTTGCTTTTAAACTTGTTTACAGGATTCATCGTGGATTGTAAATATACTTTAATTAACTTACTATCTTCAATGCCAAGAACTGTAGAGATAACAAGAATATATCTTAGAAATTAAATAGATTTGATTCTTAGATACGAGGCTTTTATTAATTTTGTTTAAATATATATCTAAAGATTTTATAACATACTGACAGGTTTTTATTCAAGTGTTATAATCTCCATATCTATTTTGAAGCAGATTGTCATAAGACTTATATCTATATTAAATCATGTATAAAATAGAATGGAATATTAATCTTAGTATTTGTATTTAAAACTGATAATCTTTCTTTTAGAATCAAAATAGCAAATACTATACATTTTTATATCTCAAAATCTTCTTATATTTTTTGTTATATCATCCAACTAACTATTAATTAATTTTCATTAAAGAACATATAATGTATTTATACATAGTCAAAAAGTTTATTATAAAAGCTAGAAATTTTCCATAATATTCATAAGTCGTTAATTACATAGATTACATTACAAAACAACTAATAAGTTTTTAGATTTTCATTTCAAGTTCCTTAGATTACAATGGATTTACAGAAAATAAACTTATATTCAATTATGATTATTATAATTAATTTTATTATGAGCGCAATCGTTACTTTTTAATCAAAATTTGAGATACATATTTTTGCTTTTACAAATAATAATATTTGTAGTACAAGCCTCAATTGTATTTGTAATGAAAGCTAATTTATCTACTATTGTTCGAAAAAATTACTTATTTATATTATTATTGTTTATAAGTATCTTTGGACCCAGCTATTTAAAATCACCTTGATTATGTATAAAAGTCATATAATGAATTGATGTATTTAAATTAAAGTCCTCTTTGCTTACATATAGTAGTTTATTTTTGATAAGATTTTGTTAATATCATTGTTGTTGTTATTTAAATGATTAATTATTGAAGTGTTGTTATTAAATTTGATTAGTACCTTTTTTGCATAGAAAAATCATTATCATAATATCATATGAACTAATTTCCATTAAAATTACGATAATAGATTTGTAGAAGCAAACGAAGTATTTTTGTACCCCTGTATTATAATATTATATATGTCTACAAAGACATTAAAAGTATAACTTAGTACAGATAAAGCTCCTTCTAATTAGTTATAAATCATCGCCAGCACTAGATAGAATCGTTTTGACCAGATAAAAGAAAAGCCTTAAGAAAATCATTTCAATTTAATGCACAACCTTAAAAAGATTAATGAAACAATTGAAAAAGAAAGAAATAAACCAAAGTGATTAAAAAAATTTAAATGCTATCATTTTTCTCAAATAAGCTTTATAATAATCATGAAATCGATGAATTCGATTTAAAAAATAATATATTTGGTAGTATATTTATCAACATAAAAATATGTTATCTAAAACACAATTAGTTTATACAATTTTTAATCTCAATATTAAAATCTAAATAAGAATTTATAAAAATTTCTCTATCATTCTTGATTATTCACAATAATCAGAATTATAAGAATACCTAACAAGAACGATGAAATTAAATCTCGAGCGTGGCAAGGTTTAGGAGCTTAGAGGCTAGCCTTTAGATATGTTTTATTATATCATGATTGAGATATAATTAGAAGTAGAATCAGAAAAGAATTAAAAATCGAATTTATGAATAATATTTTATATTGTAATTGTACCAGCCATCGGAGAAAAAGAATTGGAAGTTTACAAACTCGCGGGTTTTCGAAATTATTACAACAATCAAAAAGAAAAATGAAATTTTCGCGAATTTGTAGTCTGAAAATTCTTTTCCCCGACAGCTATTTTGTACATTAACTTTCATTTATTATAAATGAATGAAACATTTTTAGACGAATGATTAATTCCGAATTATTGATTTATTTGAAGAATTCTAAAGGATTGACTTTTCAATTATAAAAGTTGATAAAGAATCAAAAGTTCGATACGAAAATAAAGAAAACAATCATAAACTAATTATATTCGAAAACTTATGTTGATTGTTTTTATGTTTAATAATATGATAATAACCTCATATAGTATCATTCCATATATTGATATTTCAAATATCAGGAATATAACCAAAATAACCTCAATTAGTATTTTTGATATTTCAATCTCGATTTTTTTTAATAATATTATTATTTTAGTTTTGATTTGATTTAAATAAAAAATTAATATTCTAATTTCAAAAATATATAATATTCTAGGTTTAAAAATTATATATTATTTTAATCTCAAAAACCATATATTATTTTGATTCCAAAAATTATATTCTAATTATAATATAATATAAAATATATTAAATAATTATAAATTTAAAATCTCTTTTTTAATTTTTTAAATTTATAAATATTTTTCTTTCTCTTTTTTTTTTTATATTTTCCTTTTTTATTTTTTTTACTTTTTTTATATTGAAATTAAAAAGAAAAAAGAATATTTAAAAAATATATTAATAAAAATAAGGAATATAAAATAAAACAAAATTTATTTAAAAAATAAAAACTTTAAGATTTAATTTGAGATTAGAATCTGATTTCCTGATTTAATTAATTATAATTTAAATAAAAAATTCAAATTTTATATTATATTTAAATTAATATTGTTTTTGAATCTGAAATTAGAATATTAATATTTTTATAAATTTGAATTAAATTAATATTTTTCAAATTGAGATTAGAATAATAATATTTTGAAAATCAAAATAATTTGAAATAATATATATTAAATCCCAATTAGCACTTTTGATATTTGAGGTATTAATATATGGAATAATACTATATGGGGTTATTACTATTAATAATATAGTCATTCTATAATGCTTTGATTTGTATTCATTCTTAAGGAAACTTTTATAATTACTCTCGAATCTATTTGGAATTTTCCTTTCAAAAGATTACATGAAGCTACTATTATGATTATTAAATTTGATGGGTATTCTATATTTAAAAACTTTAGAATTAATGAAATACGTAATATTTTATATCAATCACCGAAAGAATCTCAATAATTAAGATTTTATTATATTTATAAAAAGTGTTTTAACTCAAAAACAAAAGTTAATGGGAACACAAAGGTTGTAAAAGCTGTCTTATTAATGTTGAGCCAACTATGCTATTTACAGGTCTTGGTTACGTAAGCTATGCTACCCTGTAGTCCGCTACATAAATATTAATATTTATATATATCAATAGCCTTTTTATAGTTCTTATGTAAATTTTATATTTCTAATTTAAAAGTAATAAAAATAATTGCCTTTATGTTTGTAAAGAATTGATAAAATATTATACAAATTTAAAAAAACTACTGATAAATTATAAAATTATCGTTATCATATCAGGGGCCTCCGGCCTTGCTTCTTGAGAAATTATAATTTAATTAAAACTATTATTACAAAATTGAAGAAATAAAATTCATTTACAGAGAGCTTGTAGGCAAAATGGGGTGATTATTAATTATAGAGTTTAAATAAGCATTTTCTTTTCTTTCTGTGAAATGAATGAGATTTTGGAAGAGTTTCAAAGAATTGAGTTATATTTGAATGAAAAATCAACAATTATATTATTATATTACAAAAGCTAAAATATTAAGATAACCTTTATTAACATGATACTTACTATCATTAATTTGATTTATTTATAGCTAATCATATAAACTCTAATGTCATTTATATTATATAACTTTTAATTTCTTATAGAATTATAGTTGTGAAGTTAATATTATAGAAACTTTGTTATCTGAAAGCTTTTAGCTTGTTCTGTATGATGAATACTTTTTCTTTTTTTTATTCAATCTATCTTAGCTTAAATAAGAACGATCCGCCCGATCAGTGAGACAGGCGACGAAGCGGTCCAACCTGTCCTACACTGACTAGAAGTCTGACTCAATCAGAAACTCTCCTTCAATAAATATGTAGTAGAATATAAAGTGAAAGCTTACAAGATTACAAAATATATCAAAAAGTTTGTATGAATATAATACAGCCTGTTAGTAAAAGTATTGTATAAAGTAGTAATCACCTTTATCCTATCTTCTACTCTCTATAAATTCGAGATATAGTATACAGATCGAAGTAAATCAAATCGGACTGGCGAAGCTGTCCATAATATAATGATAAATATAAGATTGAATAATCATATTATCAAAATTAATCAAACAATTGTTCTAACAATAAAAGGAATCCTATTTATCTATTACATTATTTTAATTATTACAATCCTAAGAGACTCTGGATTATTATTCAATAAGCTAGTATTCGAACAAATACAAATGGAATTCGCACTCTGATTCTATAAGGTGGACAAAAACTATTTACTAATGATTCAATTGATATAGCTAATATAATGCAAGACAAACAATACCAATCTATACAAACTAATTAGAATAATTCCGAAAGTATTAAAATCAATATTCTCCATATTACATTTCTTTATAAAAAGTATATCGATTTTACAGGAGATATAAAGAAAAAAGTAATTATATTTGAATTTATATAATAATAAGACTACCTGCCTAATAGTTGTACTACAATCTTTTTGGACGATATCGAATAATATTATTAAGAGCAGAAAATAATTGACTACAGCTATACGATTTATTAGGAACAATTACTAATAGTGTTTGATTATTCAATAATCAATTTATTTTTATATATCTTTAATATTAAGGCAGTAAGTACTCTTAAAAAATTGGAATATATTATCCAATTAGAATTAGCTGTGCAGATCACAATATATATAAATAATATCTCAATTATCTAATGTATCAGAGATAATGCCTCTGACTTTTTTTTTAATGAATATTCCTATATTATTATAAGATTATAAAAAGAAAAAAAATAGTATACCAATAATCATCTGAATACACTGGTATCCTTGGAAACAAAACGGCTAATCGACTCAGCGATTTATACATTTGAAATAATTATATCAAATGTAACAATGTATCTCTTTCTGTTATCAATAATATAAGTTTAATAGTATAAACACTAAAATAAAGATTTAGATAAAAATACTAAGAATATAATAAGATTACTCTTATTAACTAATATTATCACTAATATTTCAATTATTAATTCAAAGAATTTAAGAAATTTACTATCCTTTATTTTATATTTTATATTTTAATAATATTTAAAGTCAAATATAAATTTTTTATATTCTATTATAAATACTTTCAATGTAATAATATTATTTTAAAATATATTTATAGATATAATAAAAAATAAAAGTATTTAATACCTTATTAATATTTTTATATCTAATTCGAAAATTAGTTAAAACAAATTTGATACAATTCTATAGAATATAGAAAATACAATTGATTATTTTTATTATTAAATTTTTTATTAAATTTCATAACCTTTTGAATAATTAAACTCAAATCCTTTACAGATTCTTTAATTTTTAATTTTTATATTATGAATTAAAACTGCAGCCCCTTGGAACCACTTTTTCCCTCCTTTATTGTATATAAACTACACTATATAAAATTGATAATATAAAGCCTCATAACTAGCCTCAAATTTAGATTATTTAATATAAAATAAATTGAATAATATTAATATTGTAAGTAGAAAATAAACAATAGAAATACTTATAATGCTTTTGGTTATTTTTCCCTTAATTTGTATTATAACTATAGAAAATCGAAATGTAAGGTTATACCAGTACTCTTGTGAGTATAGTCCATCTACAATACCCCATGGGAGATCGTAGCGAGCCCCTGCGGCTTGCCCTCTGGATGTAAATTAATACAAATAAATAATTAAATAAGCTTAAATAAGCTGATCCAAATAGTCTTATCGAAAGGTCTTATATAACACTGCAACACTACAATACTAAGAAATTCATATAACCAATGATATCACTTGAATCAAATCTCAGATTAAGTGAATCAACTTACATATATATATGATACTACAGTCCTTGCGGACAGTAAGAATATTGAGAAGATGAATCTCTCATAATTATTATTTATTTTCATTTTAATTATACTAATAGAAAGAACTCATTTTTGAATTCATTATATACTTGATTTCAAAATAATTAAATATTTGGCTATATATTATTGAAAATACTTTTATTTATCTTTTAAAATAATTCTTGTTAATTATATTTCTCATTTTTATAATGAGAGGATAATAAGAGAATCAAAGTCAATATATTTCAATTTTCTGTTTGATGATTCCAATTACAATTATGTTACTAAAAAAATTTATTTGTATTAGTATTTATAAGATTTCTTATATGAATGCATTATTGAAAAAAAGCTTATTTATTTAAGATTGAAAAAGCTTTCCGAAAAGTATCAATATTTAATATTAGTTTTTTTATTCTTAAATCGATTTTACAGTCCTATAAAAATTCTTTAATAATAAAGAATAAGAAAAATAATATTATGAAGAATGAATAGAATATATGGTTTAATAAAATAAGTTTGATTATTTATAAAATAATATTTTCATAATAATAATAGTCATATTTATATAACATTGGAAATTTAATTAAATATCTGATTTTTGAAGTTTGATTGTTGTACTTTTATATTAATAACATTTATAGATTCTTTTTTTGTTTTCTATAAAATATTATACGGTAATAACCCCATATAGCATTATTCCATATATTGATACCTCAAATATCAAAAATGTTAATTGGGGTTTAGTATATACTATTTCAAATCGTTTTGATTTTCAAAATATTATTATTCTAATTTTAATTTGAAAAGTATTAATTTAATACAAATTTACAAAGATATTAATACTCTAATTTCAAATTCAAAAATAATATTAATTTAAATATAATATAAAATTTGGATTTTCTATTCAAATTATAATTAATCAAATCAGGAAATCTAATTTTGATTTCAAATTAAATCTCAAAGTTTTTATTTCTTAAATAAATTTTATTTTATTTTATATTCCTTATTTTTATTAATATATTTTTTAAATATTCTTTTTTTTTAATATAAGAAAAATAAGAAAAATAAGAAAAGAAAATATAAAAAGAAAAAAGAAAAGAAAAATATTTATAAATTTAAAAAATTAAAAAAGAGATTTTAAATTTATAATTATTTAATATATTTTATATTATATTATAATTAAAATATAACTTTTAGAATCAAAGTAATATATAATTTTTGAAATTAAAATAATATATAATTTTTAAAATCAAAATATTATATATTTTTGAAATTAGAATATCAATTTTTTATTTAAATCAAATTGAGATTAGAATAATAATATTATCAAAAAAAATCAAAAATGAAATATCAAAAATATTAGTTGAGATTATTTTGGTTATATTCCTAATATTTAAAATATTAATATATAGAATAATGCTATGAGATTATTACCGAATATTATATATTCGATTATATATATCGATTTTAAAAAGATCTTCCTTGTATAAAAACTAAATTTTGAAATGGTATTTCTAATTTTTAATATTAGATGTGATTAAACTGTTTATTAAAGATATATATTATAAATCTCATATTTGGGATTTAATAATCTTTTCATTTTTTATTTTGTTCTTATCTTTAACTTTGTTTTCAATATTTCTTTACTTTTATTATGATCTTTTGGAAAACAAACCTTAAGGATTTTATAGTTATTCAATATTATTTTTAGATACAAAATAATACTTATAATGATAATAATAAATAATAACACAAAATAAGATTTTAAATTTTTAAAGAAGTTAATTTGACAACCTTTGATATTAAAGAATTGTTTTTATATATTTAATTAATACTTTTAACTTTCAATAAAGCTGCAAAAGAAATATTCACTAATATAAATAATATTATTAACAAGATATAATAATATATTATTATTGTTTGATTTTTTGATGCATTTCAGAATATTGATAGTTTAATTAATAGATATAATATATATATATATATGTAAAGCTTGAATTTTATTTGATGAGTTTCAAATTATTGATGAATGATTCGTTTTTATATTTAAAATATTTTAAAAATTACTCAATAAGATAGTTGAAATTATGAAATCAAAAGTTTTATTCAATTTTCAAATCTATTTATTAAGAATTTAAATTAATAAAATTTATGTTTGGATTGTTTTATATTAACAAATTTATTTTTCAAACAAAAGAGTTCTTAAGTAAGAATTATACATTAAAATATAGGTCTTAGAATTGAAAGTTCAATTGAATTGATAAACCTAATTTAGAAGATTGATCAAATTGGAATGAAAAATCTATTATTGTTCGATAGATTAAAAATTTCTATTGATATGAATTTTTCATACTATGATTCATTAAAAATATAATCTTTTAAAGAATTGAATTGAAGTCTCAAAGTACATGAAATCCTGAAGCTTTTGAAAAACTGGATAAATGTTTTTGATTTATTTAGAGATTTGGGAATGTAATAAAGAGATGAAAAATCTTCAATATTGGGATTCAATAAAATTTACAAGTGCTTTTTTGAAAAAGATTCAAAATATGAATTAGAAAAGGTATTAAGTAAAAGTTCTTGAATTTTAGGAATTGGATTTAGATTAGATCTATCAAACTTTAAGGCTTGAAAGCGAGATGCAAGTAAAATTAGATTTATTCCATTTCAATTTTGCACAGATCCCGCTTATCTCTATTACTTTCAAAACCTATATTTTAATAGAATATAGATGTATAAACTTCATCATTCATAGAATACTGGAAGCTATATAATATAAATGTGAATATAGACTCTAAGTACTACTGAAATAACTAGGAAAAGTTTTGATGAAACTGTTATTATTTTTAGCAGTAGAGAGCTGGGAAACAGCCTATGATATTGAAAACTCAAAAATTTGAGAGATAAGACTAGAGTCTATATAATATATACATATTTTCGAATCCCGTTCTAATTATTATATTAATATCATCAAGTTTATAGATCTCATCGTATTTAAGATACAAAATCGAAATTAATGATTTAGAAAGAAATATCATTTAGATTAAAATCATTACTATAAGAAACCCAACTTTTTGATACAGTATTGTGATATTAAAAAGTAATGAAAATATTCGAAAGATTCTATCAATAATTATAGTACAAACTATGATACACTCGATTATATCAATCAATATTTCAATGATTGAAAAAGATCTCATAACCTAAACGATTTTCAGAGAACCATATGCGAAAAATTATAATGACGATAAACAAATTTTTCCCTTATTCGAAACGATATTCAAATGTAAATTTTTGAGAATATAAATTGTTTGTTTTAATATTTCAAAGTGCTCTTGATATACTATATAGAAATGTCTCAATGTCACTAATTCATGAATACAAAATGAAAGTCCAAACTCTTATTTAATCATTAAGAATGATTGACAGGGAATAATGAATTAAAAAAACATATTATAATTGACTAGAGGTTGTTACAATTGTATTTTATAGATAATGCATTTCTGATTAGGCATTGGAACTATTATAGTCTTAATACAAATGCCCTTCTAATGAAAGTGATTCAATTGATAACACACTTTTCAAAACCGCTTTTGTACTTGATTTGATTATAAAAAGGTATAAAACATACATATGAATTTTAATTTATTAACAAAGAGATTTTTTTAGTGATAGTAAAGATTGATATTAATCATCCTTTATATTTTAAGAAGTCTAAAGAGAGTTCTAGTTTATTGATTCACAGAACTCTCAATACAATACAAAAAAGTTGTTTTGAAAGAAATATTACAAATTTAATGATTTATTCTATTTGCAATATGATCTACTTTTTCTAAGAATCGAAAGTAATTAGGTAAAAATTTTGTAAATATCTAAGCGGTTTTCAATATTTTTTTGGAACAATAAACATCAGAAGAATAATAGAACAAAATTGGGGTTTAAACCTTCTAAACCAACACATTTCTTTTCAACTCAATTAATTTATTTGAATGAAACCCAACAACTCGACTATCTTTGATCATAATACCTAAAGAACATAAATTATTTCAAACCCTATCTTTTTTCTTGTAATTGCAAATACCACCTTTGATAGAGTTTGTCTTTTAAAATATCAAATTTAATTCTAAGAATATTACCTAATGATTGATATCTATATCAAACGGTTGAATTTTGATGTATTTTTTTTTCATTAAATAATACAAGAAAAGTTCTAACAGAAAGTAAAAATAATGAGATTGCTTTTATCATCGAAATTTTTTGAATAATAAATTTTATTGAAATGAAAAATAAATCTGTTTTCTGTTAAGTCATTAACAGGAATTTTATTGTTAAATTAGTTATTGTAGTCAAAAAAGAAGTGTAATCTGTTTTAGACATTTAACTTAATTAAAGTTTAATTTTTATAAGATGGATATAAGTCATTAAAGCTAAGGTAATTATGTATTATATCTACAATTTCATAAAAGTAATGAATAACCTTTTCATCTCAATATTATATGAAATTATAATGTAATACAATATCAAATAAAAGCTACTCCATATTTTATATATTAATCAAAATCTTATTGTTTCCCCTTCAGACAAATGAAATATCAATTTAAAAAGATAAATATTTACATGAGTAGTTGAAATTTCAAATATTGTTTTTATATGAAAAACTATTTTTATCTTCATCATTTTTCAGAGTTTGAATGTTCTTTTATTTCATTTCCTATTCGATGAAGTGAAGCCTTCAATTATTATGTAAATTCAAATAATAAATACTATTCATTTTACAATCTACGAGCTTTTCTTCGGCCTTTTCTAACTAAAAATAATAACAATTTTTTCAGCACTCTCTATAACTATTTTCAATATCATTTAAAAGCTATACTTAGGGCTCGTTTGATTACAAAATCCGTACTGAATCTATTGAAATAATTCGCTTTTTATATTATTACAGATTCCGTAATAATAATAATCCATTTCAAAAAGAATAGATTATTGATTTATAGTTTTATAATTTATATATCAAATCTATTAAATAATCTATTAAAATAAAAGGAAATAAAATATATATATAATATATATACAAATTAAATAAAATAATTCGAATTTTCAATATATTATTATTATTTGAATAATTAAATAAATGAATGTGGAAATACTTTTATTTAAATTTATATATAATTATAAACTCTAATTTAAAATAAATCTATAACTTTAAGCTTTATTCATTATAGCTTTAGATTTTATATATTAAAGTTTTAAACTTTAAAATCTATAAAGATTTATAAAAAAAAATGAATTATTTTAATAGATTTAATAAAATTAGTTTTTTCTAATTCTTATTTTCAATTTGTGTTTTCATTTTTCTATATAAATTTATTGAAAAACATGAATTATTTAATATCATTTTAGAATAATCTATTTCCTCTCTATTTCAAAATATATTAAATTTATTGAAATACAAATTATTTAATAAAATCCACAATTTAATATTCAAATATAAATTCAAAATCTGTTTTCAAAAAGCACAAAATATTCAGCGAATTCAATGCGGATTTGTATATTCAAACTAGCCCCTAGGCTTATACTATACAGTCTTTGAAATACTAAAAATTAATAAAACTTCTCTTTTTATGTATCATTGGAATATGAATTTTGAAGTTATTCAGTGATTATTCGCTTTTTGAAACTCTAGTCTTTGTAAAATTTTGAGTGAGCTTCATTCAACTCTAAGCTTTGAACAATAATAACAACAACAATACTAGTAATAGTAATAATAATAATATTCGCTAGCCTCTCGCTTCTAGCTCGGATAAAGGTGCGGAAAGACGCAATAAAGCCTCAAGTCTATAACGAATCTAATAAATCTAATCCTCTATTTAAATCTAATCTTTCCTTCAAATCTAATTCCCTTTAAAGTCCTTAAAACTCTTTAATTCTATTTTTAAAAAAGCCGTTTTGATTTTTGCATGAACCAATCAATTACCTTTCATAATTTTGATGTTAATGTATAATTTATATATCTTTGTATTTTTTAAAATACTTCTATGGTCCATTCTACACTGATTTATCAAATGTCAGTAAATATTGTTACTACTATTATTAATGTTAGCATTGTATATGGATTCGAGTACTATTCAAACGTTCGAGAACTGTAGAAATATTACTCTCTTATTTATAGTACTGTACTTTCACCATCTAATCTTCCTGTTTGTTCCGTTAAAATAGCTTAAATAAAATAAGAGTGTAAAAGATTAAATTTTCATGCAGTTTATTTTGATAAATTTGGAGATTATGAACTAAATTTATATGTTTAGTTTGTTTTCTTGTTTAGTTTGAAAAAGCCAATAGAGGTATCATAAAGCTTATGACCAATAGATCTGTTTCAGTGAATGAAAAATTGTTAATTTCTTGTTTCTATTTCGTATAAGAACAGTGAAGGTATATTAAGTTTCAAAACTCATAAACCTATAGGAATAATATGCTATCCAGTTTTTTTAATTTTCTTGATAAATCCCTCTATAAAATTTTTAAAAAAACTTTCTAATGGTCCTTTCTCTCATCTTTCTATTAAATGGTTTTAAGAATAGTTTCTACGAATTTCTTCGTATATTTTTAATAATCTTTCAACAAATCTCTTTGTTGATCCTTTACCTCTCTGAAGGAGTTCCTTAACAAATATCGTAATAAGTTCTGTAAGATGTCCATTGATTCAATAAATCTTAAATTTTTTAAAGCAAATTCTTGAGATTCCGGATCTCCTTTATCATTTTCTTCGAGTTTTTAGATCAATAAAAAATATTTTCTCAGCTTTTGACAACCTTTGAACTTTAATGCATCATTTTTATTCGTCAGTTTTTGAATCAAACAACGCTCTTATAATAAAAAAGAAATAGATTTTTCAAAATGTACATTCTTGTGAATTATTCAAATCTTTTTAAAAGAGATTCGTATTAATCTTTAAAGTACTTCTTTTGATCAAACTTCATCAATTATTTTTTGCAATCTATTTATTGCTTAGATGTTTAAATTAGTGGTAAGATATATCGTTTTCCATACAAGAAATCATCTGTTGTTTTGATAACCTAGCTATTAATAATACAACATTATTAAAAGAAAAAGTTTAGTAGCAATTGATCACTAAATCAAAAAGTAATCGACGATTCTTATCTATCATGTTTTTCCAAAATCTAAACTCGATGTAAAAAAATTTTTATATATGTTTTTGGTTTTTTGGTTTCAACGCTTTCCTTGCTTATTGTTTGATTTCTTTTGAATTCCACTCATTTGATTTGATCATAATAACTGATAAATCGAACGAATTGACTGAATTGATTTAGTTTGATTATGATAAAACATAATTGCTTGTAAAATGTACTTTTTGGGAATGTTTTCCACGATTTTGCTTCTAAAATATCTTATTCCTAGGTAAGGATGTATTCAAAGATTTGTAATTGAATATTCAAAGATCTTCCATCTGTAAATCTTCAGCGGACAAATGGGAATATAGAACAATACTCAAGTAGTATCCCTATACTATACAATATCTAACTGAGATATGGTATCTCAGCTATACTTCTGAATAAGCGCAATGCACGAGTCTTATCCAATAAAATTACCATCAACGCACTGCTCACAATCTTTATCCCCTAGAGTGCGTCAAATGGGCTCCGAAAGTGGTCTGTGGAATATACCTTGAATGATAAAACCTTATTGGATAGAATGGCTACTTTAATGCCTTCTCAGTAAAACTTTTTATATTATCGAATCTTGATCTCAAATCTCGATATTTTATAATTTAAAAAAAGAGGAAAGATTGAAAATTAGTAATTATTATTATGCTAGAAGTTCTGATATGGAAAAAATATTGGTTTAACTTTATATTAAAGAATAAAAGTGCATACTGTGTTAAATTCAAGAAATCTTGATGATCTAATTGGTCAATAAGACCCTGTCAAGCGACGGAGCCCATTTGACGCACTCTAGGGGATATCTATATTCTATAAACCCTAGAATTACAGAGTTGATGGGGCCAAAAATAATATGAATAAGTTAAGCGATTGATGCTATGAAATAATCAGTATTATCTTGATACGTATGATTTGGGATGAGAAAAAGCTTTTATTGATTGTAAAATGTACCAAAAGTATACTTGGACATTCAAAGATTATATATAATATTATCATTTATTATATGAAGGCTTAAATGTACCCATAATAGTTTGAAAAATGTAATATCAATGTTATTGAAACTCTGTTCTTAGTATGTTTGTAGTAGATATATAGTATATGACTATTTCTATTTATACACAACATTAAAGTTTTCTTTATTTCTAGATTTTTAAATGATATAATTATTTTATTCTGTATTATATTATATTATTTCATGGTTAGAGTATAAATCTAAAATTTTAATTGTTATATAGAACCCATATCAAGCTCACTATATAGATTCTATTTTATATAAAAATGCCTTCAAAGAAAAATAAATTATATACTACAGCGTCTAGCCTAAAGTGACTAGAATTCTTACTCTTTGTATAAATTTCATGCTCCTTATATAGAATCTATTCTTCTTATATAGAATCTAGTCTAAAACAATTAGAATCTAATTTAAGATAAATAGATTCTATTATTGTGTGAACAAGGGTATTTACTTTAAAGAAATGATTTCAATATAATGGCTACTGTATCAAAGGAATTAAACGAATGTGAAATAAACTAGTTTTTTCAATAATGTTTATATAAAGTTTATTATTTTCCTATATAGCTAGCTCTTTAAATAGAATACAATTAGATATACAAGACCTATAATACATGAGTGCTACGTCTTCCGTATTCTTCTCGAACTAACTGTCAGAGTATAGGTAAAGACTTATATTGTGCTATAAAGATAGAAAAACTATAACAGAATAAAGCCCTATTTATGAAAAATAGAACATAATAATAGTCTATATTTGAGATATAAAGACAACTACGGAATATATAGTTAATATTGTAATAATACCTTTTGCTTAAAGTAATTGGTTTATAATTATAATCAAAATAGTCTAATATCCATTATTAGATTAAAATGAGTCTTTTTAAAAATAATAATTAATTAATAAAAAATTTTAAATCTATTTTGGCTTTATTTTAAGAATATATTTGATATATCTATAATAAATATTGATAAAGAATTAATAGAATTAGAGGTAATAGATCTTTTGAAATCTATTCAAATCAATGGATTTGATTTACTTAGATTTATTAGATAAAAGGCAATAATTATATTTTCCTGATTATAAAGGTTTTTAATAAATTATTAAAATACTAAATAATGATTTCATTTGATTCAATAATAAAATATATTTTTATTATAGTAATTAAGGATTTCTTTGAATTCTTATTATTTAATTTCTTTATATATTTTGTTATTATTTTTAAGAACTTAATCTTAGTTTTTGTATAATTGAATAATATTAATTATATTTTGATCTAATAATTCTAATGAATAATAAAGTAGTCAAAGTAATGAGTTTTAAAATACTAAGAATTTTTTGAAATTAATTAAAAACTAAAATAGATAGATATATTTGTGAATCTTAAAAATTTTATAAAAAAATAATTATTTATTGATTTTTTTCATTATTGAATAATTGATTTTTATATTTTTTATATTTTTTATATTTTATTATTTTTTTGATATAAAAATTTCTAATATAGTTTTCATATTTCTGAATTAATGAAATTATAGATACTTTTAATTGAATTAAAATGAAATCAAATCGATCTATAATTTTACTAGTTTTAAAAAAACTTTTTTTTAATAAAATAAATTTGATAGAATAAATATGAATAATTTGATATTAAAATATAAATGGAAATTATGATTAATAAAAAATAAAGGTAGATTAATGATTTCTAATATAATATTATTTAATACAAATTCTATAAATAAAAGTTAATCAAATTAATTATTTTAATAAAAGGTTATAAAAATAGGAAGGTATTACTCAACTATAATATAGATTATTTTTATTTAATTATTGAATTCAAAATAAAACAGAGAAAATTACTTTAAAATAATTAATTAGTATTTAAGTAGTTATTTTTAAAATTTAGAAATAAATTATAAGTTTTTATTGAATATAATATTATTAAGTATATTATATAAATAATAGATCTTTTTGATAAATTGACTTCCAAGCTCCTTTATAAATAGTTTTATAATTGATATAAAATATTATATCTTAATTTATCAATAAATAATTATAAAAACATATTGATTTTTTGGGGTGATATTTATCAGTTGATAATAATATAATATAATTAATAAAAATATCAAATCAAAAATAAATAATGTTAATAATGATTCAAAGAATTGAGATACAATAAAACAAAAAGCTTTCATTTGAAAATAGAATTAACAAGTTTATACAAATATTTCAACTTTCCTTGACATATCGAATTATTAATATATATAGAAAAAAAATCATTAATTTTAATATAACTAGAATATTCAATTAATCTAATCAAATATGTTTGATATATACTTTATATACAAAATTTAGTGAAAAAAAATTCTTAATAAAAGATTTTGTTATTTATTAATCTATAATCTTATGAAATTATTCAGAAGTTTTTTTAAATTTCTAATAATTAATAATAAATAAAAGGATTTCTAAATATTATATATATAATAATAATGAGTTTGAATAATTTATATATTCTGTTAATAAGATTATTAATTGGTTTAATAATATTCAGAATAATCAAAATTATCAAAATTATCAAAATTATAATTAAATCTAAATTATTATTTGTTTATCGAATAATATCTTTAAATATAGCAATATCAAATATTGTTTTGAAAGAATAATTTGTAAGTGGTTTTTGATTTGATTATTATTAGAATTAATGTATATTAAATAATCTGTTATTTTATAATCAAATCGATATATAATATAGAAACTAAATTTGAATAAAAATTAGGTTTATTTAATATTATTAATTTAATAACGTGTTTTATTAGTGAGTGATTTATATCAATAAATAGATCATTTCGAAAATCATTTAAAACAAGCTTCTTAAAATATTAATATTTTAATAACTAATTATTATTTTCTTGAATAAAAAATCTTAAAAAATAATTAAAATCTAGATTTTTTATCGTTTTAATTTTTATCAAATAATTTCATTATTTTCTCTATAAAAAAAAGGAAATTGTTACAATTTTCATTACAAAAAAACTATTTTTATAATGACAATTTTATAAATTCGAATATCTCAAAACTAATTAGCTTTTTAAAAAACTTATATATTCAGATACTTTATATCAAATTTTCAGAAAATTATATTTTTAAATAAAGAAAGTACATAATTACATATAAACGAATTTTGTATATAAAATAAATAATCTATTTACTAATATAAACCATTCACTAATAAAACACGTTATCTTTATTAATATTAAATATTTGAGGTTTTTATAATTAACATTAATCTCAAATAACTTTTAAACTCTATATAGCTCTGGTTTTTTTTTTAATAATTTTATAATAATTAGAAATCTTTTGTTATAAATTTCATAATTATATTCAATAATATTATATTTTAATAAAAAATATTTTATTAAATATAAATATCTTTTTAATTAAAGATTTATTTTTATATCTTTTCCTTTTTTAAAATATAATTAAGGGGTTTTATAATTTTAAAAAAGTTATAATTAAAATAATAATAAAAATTAATAGAATCCAAAAAATATTGAAAATCTTTGCATTTAATTAGTGATTTTTTAATTAAATATAATATTAAGTTTTTCTGAATCTATTTCTTTATTTTCTAAAATAATAATCAAATTAAAATATTTAATTCTTTTTGTTTTGAATTTATATTTATTAATATTAATTTATAATCTAGAATATTCTTAAGATGAATAGAAATATCATTCAAATATATTATACATATCCTCTTTCAAAAATCAAAAAGAATATAATTAATATAATTTTAAGATAAAATAAATATATTATAAAATTCAAATTCTTTTATTAATCATTCAAATAAACTAAAACAAATAATAAAAACAGTTTTATATGTATTATTTTTACAATCTATAACTTATTACAAACAGTAATAATATCAAGCTTAATATAGATTTTAATAAAATATAAAATATCCAAAGTTTTTCTAATCAATAATAAAGAATATGGATTTTAAATAATATTATTATTTAGATTTCAATAATTTTAATATATTCAAATACTTTGTTTAGATTTGATAATTAAAAGAAATAAAATAATTAATCAAAAATAAGACTCCCGAATAAATCCTTTGATCAAATTATTACTAAATCACCTATAAATGATTTAAAATCTGATTAATAATATTAAATAGTCTTTATTATATAATAAATCTTTATCTAATATAATTTTAATCTTATGATTCTAGAAGTATTATAATAAAAACTTATTGATTAAAAAAAATAAGAATTCTAGATATAAATTATAAAATCAGAAAAATAGTTTATTTTAAATGTTTACTATGAAGGAAATGAATCAATTCAATTTTTTTATAAATTTATTAATATTATAATATAATGATATAATATCTTCTATTATTATATATTATAGCTTACAAGTTTCATTTAATTTACTCTAAAATATTTTTGTAATATAAACATTTTGTCTCTTATAGGATTATATAAAGTTATTAATTATGAAGAACTTTATATTCTATATTTCAAATTGAATAATTTATGGAATATTGAACAATTTATTTAAAAGGTTTAATAATATTAAAAAAAAAAAAGTATTTTAATTCTATAATAGTTTTTTATATATTCTAGAATTAATGATTATTCAAATCAAAATTGATTTCAGAGTTAATCGGTTTGAGATTATTTTAATTCGAATATTCGCTTTATCATTAATATAACAAATATAATATAGATTTGATTTGAATAATACTTTAAGATTGAAAATATCAAGGTTTCTTTAAAAAATAAAAGTTTCAATAAATCCAAGGTTTATAAATTGATTTCGGAATAATGACAAAATATTTTCAAAGCTTTTATTAACAATTTCTTTTATAGAAATCAATTTAGAAATAAACTTTCATAAAAATAATTTAGAATCGATTAATACAACTTTACTACTTTTTAATAAAATTGTTTTTTGATTATTGACTATATTGAAAACAATAATTACTATAAAGTTAATAGAATAATGATATTTTAAGTAATATATAAATATAAATACAAATGTTATTATTGATTAATCGATAATAAGATTATAGTATTAGAGTTATAAGAAATCAAGGATTATGGGGTTTTTAATTAATAAAATAATAATATAAAATAAACTAATCCCTTTATAATTGTTAATTTGTATATTTAGAAATTTATATTAAGAAAAAATATTAAAAAGCTTTTTATTAATTAAAAATAAATAATGAATATAAAGAAGAAAATATATAGATATATAGAGTTTGAAGATAATTTTCCTATTGATAAAATTATAATCTATAATTCTATTATCTATAAGGTTAATAAATGAAATAATTATATTAAATATAAAGAAGATTTTTATTGAGATTTTAAAATTTCTGTTATTTATTGATTTAAGATACAAAGAATCCCTCTATATAATCAATCTTTTAATATATTTAATTAGGAAATTAAACTTTTGCTTTTTTTTAAGTACATAAAACCCTTATTATATTCTTTTAAATCAAATGTTTTTTAAAAAAAAAAAAAAAATAGAAAAGATATATAGTATAATAATATAGCTGAAAAACAATTAATAAACAGAAATGAATTTTGACATAAAAGAATAATAATATTATAATAGAATTTAGAGTTTTGCTATTGATTAATTACAAAGAAATGATTAGTATAAGAAATATATCTTATATTAATATTTATATTAGTACTTATTATTTTAATAAAAATAATATAATATATATATATCTTTTGAAAGCATTCAACCTAATATAAGCGTATTATATAATCAAATCACAGAATTATTGATTATAAGCTTCCGAAAACAGTTATAAATACAAAAACGATTATAAATCCGAAAACAAATTACAAAATAAAGAATAAGAAAAAGAAAAAGAGCTTTATTTCAAAAGAATAGCTGGATTAGGAAAAGATCTGTAAAAGATTAACAAAAGCGGAAAAATTAAATTAATAAAAATAAAGTATAAAATAAAGCCTTTTTTTTATTGAATATAAAAAAAGAAATAGAAAAGAAATATATAGATTCTTTAATATTATATATTATACTGTTTATATAATCCATTTTAATTATTAAATCAAACTAGTTTTCATATAATATTATTAATCTATAATCTATAATAGGTTATAAGTTTAATAACTTATAAATACAATTAAAAAAAGCTTATATATATTGAAATATATATCGAATTTGTATTAAAAAATCAAAAAAGGAGTAAAAAGTCAAAAAATAATTGATTTTGCATTTAAAAAAGCAAAGAATATAAAAAAATTATTTAATTCAAATATTTTATATATTATATAAATATACTTATATATTAATACAAATCTATATTGATTTTAAATCCTGATTTAAATTCTAAATTAATATATATTATTAATATTATATATCATTGAATATATATTATATTAATATTATATATTATTGAATATATAGTAATCCCTTTATTATATATTACCAAATATAATAGAATTAAATATTATATTTCGCTAAAGATATAAAAGCTAGTTATTACTTTAATACAAAAAGAATTCTTAATAAATCATATATATTTGTTTATTAATTAAATATATATATTATTGATATATATATATATATATAAATATCAAATATATAATCGATTATAAAATATATATGGAATTAATCGAAGATTTTCTAAATTGAATAATAAAAAATTACAAAAGAATATTAAATAATAGGGAATATAATATAATTTAATATAAAAAAAGAAAAGAAAGATATATAAATAATTTATATTATTTTATTATATATTCAATAAAGATTGAATATTACCCCATAACTTAAGGAATAAAAAGCTAAGCCTATTTGGATTCAATATATATATCAAATTCTAATTATAATTTAACTATATATTATAATCTTAATATAAAAATGATTAATAGAAACTCTAATTTTATTTTCGAAAAAACCTGGAATTAAATCTATATTTAAAATATTATTATAAAAAAAGAATTAAATACAAATTCGAATCTAATTTAAATCAAAAATCAAAATATTGATTTGATATTTAGCTTAATAAAAAGAAAGACTAATTATCAAGATTATATTGAATCTTTATATACAAGGATATATTATATATTATAGTATAATTCATATATTTATAAAAATTATTAAAAGATTTAAAAAGAGATTAAATAATAAGGAATACAAAGTGATTTAATATAAAAATAAGAAAGAGATCTATAATAACAATAATCTTATTATTAAAATAGAATTTCAAATAATAATTAAATACTATCTAAAAGTATAAGGAAACAGAACTCAAATTGAAATAAATCAATTGGATATTGAAGATTCAATATATAATATTTCTCTATTATATAAATATAATATTGAAATTATTATATCAAATCCTATATAATAGAATATTTAATCTTTTTATTATATAAAGAATATTAATTTATATTAATATATAAATACAAATATCAATCTTTTTAATCTTAAATCCAAAAATATTGAATTAATAAATGATATAATAAATAAGGAATTAGATTGTTTAAACAAATATCAAATTCCTTATACATATATATTTATTTTGAGATATATTGAATAAATTTATTTTTATTTTTATTAATATATATATATATATGTATTTATATGTATTAGCTTTTTTAATTTATTTAAGTTTATATCTTTGAAACTAAATCTAATTAAAGAATAAAATTAGATCTCTAGAAGCTATATGTATATATATATGTTATTCATAGTGAATTATATAGTATTATATTTTATATAAAGATATTCTAATTTAAATAGATTTACATATAAGGATTTATATAGATTTATATTAAGAGATAATAGCTAAAATCTAATCACTTTCTGAAATCAAGCTTTGTAAAAGCTAAATTAAGATTCTGATTATATAGTACTTATTATACTATAATACAATATTTATATATATTGATAGAAATATATATAAAATTAAATATAAATTAAGGAATAAAGCTTATAAATCCTAAACTGAATAATTACTCTAATTATATAAAATGATATAATAAATCTAAGCTCTTTTTTAAAGGTTAATGATTTTATACTCTATATAAACAATTCAGAAAAAAGCTTCAATAAATCTTTATATTTTAAAGAAAATAATATATTTATTCCAAGAGAAATTTATCTCAAATATAATAAAAAAGTAAAGAAATATAAAAATAAACCCAAAAGAGTTTTAGTAATATTAAAATCAATAATATCAATAAATTTAATAAAAAGATTTAAAGAAGAACTGATTGAATAAAGCTCTAGAATTCAATAAATAAGATTTATAATAAAACTTCACTCAATATAATAAACCTATATTCAATAAAACTAATAGAATCAAATTATAATGATTTTGATAATATGAATAAATATACAAATTATATATTATTATTATATATATATTTAAAAGAATTAAAATTCGAATTGCAAAAAGTTTATATAATATGAATTGTATTTGATAATTTAAATGACTCATTTAATTTATTTAAATTATAAAAAACTAAAGAATTATCAAAAGATTTAAATAATAATAATAATATTGATTTGAATAAGCTTATATCTGAATAAATATTTGAAGAATTAAGAATAACAGGTTTTATAAAATCTAATAGAATTATAAAACCATTAAATATTATTCTAAATTATATATTTTGTAATAAAAAAGAGTATTTAGAAGAAAAGTGTTTTAAAAAACAT
Organism: Botrytis byssoidea; assembly: GCF_014898295.1. Taxonomy (NCBI): domain Eukaryota; kingdom Fungi; phylum Ascomycota; class Leotiomycetes; order Helotiales; family Sclerotiniaceae; genus Botrytis; species Botrytis byssoidea. The sequence goes on from NW_024065849.1 coordinate 1,718,507, forward strand.
TTAGAATTATATAACGAAGATTATAAAAGATTTAAAAACTCTAATAATAAAATTAATTCTAAAAAACAACTTTATAAAATTATTAAAGAATTGGATAATCTTAAAAAGTCTAATAAAACCTATAAAAACAAGAAAAATTATGAAAATTATAAAGAAAATTTTGATATTGAAACAAATCAAACCTTTCAAATAGATTATGATTTAGTATCTAATTCTGAATAGAAAGATAATATTATAATCATATTTATACTAATTAATCATATTAATAAATCTAAAAATAATATTATAATAGATTTAGATACTATAGAATATTATTATTTAAATAAAGATTAGTTTATAAATATTGTTTTAATAAAAATTAATATAATATATATATATCTTTTGAAAGCATTCAACCTAATATATGAGCGTATTATATAATCAAATCACATGATCGTCGATTATAAGCTTCTGAAAACAGTTATAAATACGAAAACGATCATAAATTCAAAAATAGACTACGAAATAAAGAATAAGAAAAAGAGCTTTATTTCGAAAGAATGACCGGATTAGGAAGAGATCTGCAAAAGATTAACAAAAGTGGAAAAGCTAGATTAATAGGAAAAAGCATAAAATAAGGCCTTTTTCTCATTGAATATAAAAAAAGAAATAGAAATTAAATATAAAAATTCTTTAATATCACGTGTTACACTGCTTATATAATCCATTTAAGTTGTTAAACCGAGCTAGCTTCCATATAATACTACTAGCCTATGACCTACGATAGTATTAACATTATATTTTATATTATTAGCTTATTTTTCCTTATAATTATTTTCAATATAATTAGATTTCTTATAATAAAGATAAAAACTAAAATCAATAGATTATTTTCAAATATAATAAAATAAGGAACATTAATCTTATCAAACAATATTAAATTATATAGAAATTGTTAAAAAGATTAGATGTAAAAGGAATTATAATAATAGTCTGCTTTTTATTATAAGATTTTGATTAATTATGATTGAAATTAATATTTTAATTCTTTTAGTAATTATCAAAATAAATCTTTTCTTCTAAGTTATTATAAATATTTCATTATTAGATTCTTTATAGATTAATTTTAATAACAAAAGGTTTATTAAAATAATTAATCAAAATATTTATTAATTTTTACAAAATCTTGAATTTGAGATCAATAATTTATTATTTAGTGGTTTTCCTATCTTTAATAGCAAACTATTTGAATTTAATAATAAATTACTAAATAAAGTCTGTTTTATTTTATACTTATTATAATTTATAAAGATTTAATATGAAAAATCAAAGATTTGATATTACTTATTCAATTTACACCAAATGCTTACGATAATATATTATTTAAAAAACTAGAGATTGGAATTATATGGATTATTAGTAATGATATTAAAATATATCTAATTATCTATATAAATAGAGCTAGAGAATATATCAACAAGAGATATAATCTTTTAGAATTTTAATTCAATTTCATAGTTTATAATTAAATAATAACTGATTATACTATAAAACATTATATCTTAGTTTTAATGTTTTATAATATTTTATTTATTATCATTAAACTTTTCGAGAATAATAAAATACTTTTGATAGAATAAAGTTTATAGATTATTATAAATAACAATTTTCGATATTTCAATTGTATTCTTCAATTCAATAATCTTTGAATAAATGTTAACAGTTTGGGTTTGCATTATAATAATTTAGATTTACAATAAACTTATAATTCATTCAATTAATTCAAATATAATTTAAGCAATTACAAAATATATCATGTTTGAATTATTAAACAAATCTATAAACAAAAAGATATTAATTTCAGTAAAATTAAAAATATAATTTAAAAAAAGAATTATAAAGACAGATTAGATATAAATACTTGATTAGCTATTTTCGAAATATTCTCATAATTACAAACCAAATTTATAGAATTTCTAAATAATAGTAATTAGAATATATAATAAATCAGTAATAAATATAATCAATATAATCAGATTATAACTTTAATAAAAATTTAATTAAAAAAAAACTATAATAGCTTTTATAAAGATGATATAAATTGTTAGAGTATAAATAAAGACTTATGTTATATTATAAAAATAAAAGAGCTGTAGAAAAATGAGGTTTCATTTATAAGAAGTAGAGTATACTAATGATTTATGCCTAAGGTATGAAGACAACTATAGAACATGTAGTTAGCGCCGTGACACTAACAATTATAGAATCTATCATAGAATTTAAAGGGCATGGGAGTGAATTAGCTTTTAATTTTAGGGTATCTTAATAACACAAGTGGGAATTCTGTATGGTATCACCACGGTACCTCACGCTGTATAGCATCCAATTGGGGTATAGTATTCGAATTGTATTCTTGATTGAGTATAATATGTGTAATCCTGGTATAGTAAAAGTATTATCAAGATATAACTAAATAATCCTGTAGCTAAACCTTGTAAGCCCTATAGCTCGTTATTATTATAGATCTGAAAAAAAGAAGCTATAGAATTAAAATATAAAGTGATTGATAACCTTTTGAAATAAATCCTAGAAAAAAAGCTATTATTATATATAAAAATGAGAAGTATAATAAAAAAATCAAATACATTTAATTAGTAATCAAAGCTTGTGTTATATTATCATTTACTACATTAAAGCTTTATTTAAAATATAATAAATTGTACAAATTCGAAATCATTATATAAATGTAGTTTTATAAACTTATAATTTATAATATTTAAAGAATTTAAACTGGATATTTTAATGCATGCAACTATATTAAAAATCAAATTATGTGGGTATAACACTACTATTAGATAAAATATAGCTTTTTTTTGGATATTATAAAAAATATATTATTATAATAATATAGAAACATCAAAATATATCTTATAACATACCATTCATTCAACAAAATTCAAATAGAATTTAAATAAAATTATATAAGATTTTTTTTGCTTAAATTCTTAATTGAATACAATACTAATCTTATATAGGTATTCGAATACTATAAAAATATCATTTTATTAATATTAATACTAATAGTATTATGAAACCACTATTCATTAATATTATACTTCCACCGTTTTATATCCCTATTTGTACTATCAAAGTACCAGGGGCCTGCGAGCCCCCGGACCCCTTGCTTTTTGAGAAAGTGTAGTATAATTATAATTATAATTATAATTATAAATTATTTAAAAAAGAAATTTTATTAGAAGCTTATAAGAGAAGTTGGTTTATCTTGTGGTATTTTTTATTTTCAGAATTTTATTCAGATTTCAATTTTATCAGATTTAAATGGGTCACTTTCACATTATATTATGGTGATGAGAAAAACAACAAACCTTAGCATTCTGATTTAATGATTTAAATATGAATTTGAAAGCAGGCTTGGTAGATTTGGAAGACTTCTCAAATTTGTTAGACTTGGTAGATTTGACAGGTTTGTTAGATTTGTTAGATTTTTTGATCTAGTGATATCTTTCATATTTTCATTTAAATTGAATTTCTTTTCAAAGGAAAATATCGATCTTGTAAACTATAATATATGTTGCTTAGATATTGAATATAGTGAAGAAACGAATCGAAGATAAAAAGATTGTTAATGCCTGGGTTTTTTATATTGTACAGTACTCAATTTGGATCCAAGATTTCGACTGTTTTTTGACTTACTCTTAGATCATCTCAATTGATATGAGGATACATTGAATTATAAGCTTATTTAATGCTTCAGAAATTATTTTATACAGGAATAATAGTAGTAATAAAAATAAGATTAGTTTTTATTCGATAAGTATAATTTTATATTCTTCTCAGAGCAAAATTGATATATGAAATCAAAAAAGTTGAAATTTAAAAGAATTGAATAATCAAAAAACCTTCACGGGATAAGCAGGGATATAAAACGGTGGAATTGCGGTACTAATAATAATGGAGTGGTATTCCTATGGTATTAATAGTCCTAGTACTAATAGAACAACAATTTTACGATCCCTAGGTTCCTAAGTAGTATTTGAGATCTTGGAGAATACTCGAAAACCTGTATGGTACTAGTATTGTATCTAATCAGGGATTTAGAAGAAAACATTTTTGATAAAAATATATTCACTTGAATGTTTCATCAATTATATAATATAATTTAAATTTTAAAGCTTTGTATTATTAGAATATTGTATATGCTATAGTATTAATGATAAAAGTAGCAAAAATCATGTTTTATCTAGTGGTAGTCTTATGTCTTCATGATTCGATTTATAAAATTATTTTGAGGATCAAGATATATAATTTCAATCATCAGAATTTAAGAAATTACGTATTCAAAAGATTATATATTTGGGTAAATAATGATTTCGAATCTATAGAACTCATGATATTTCGAATATAGCCTTGATATTTTGAATAATAATGATGTAAGAAGCTTGATTCGTAAACAAATCTGATTTAACTTTTAAATATATTACTTGTTTTTTTGATAATAACAGTTTTTCTTTTGAGGTTTATTTTAGAAGAGTACTAATCATTTTTTACTTTAAACTTATAAATTCTTCGATTTCTTTTTTTAACCTTAAGTCATAGGCCTGATAAAATATAACTACAATAGTTTGAGCCTATCATTGCAGGACCTACCGGGTTTAGCTATAGGAATTTATTAGTCGTGCTTTGATATTGCTTCTACTGTACTAGGGGTGTGCGTACTGTATCCAATCAGGAGTATAGCTCAGATACTGTATCCCGATTGGGTACTGTACAGCGTGGAGTTTCGTGGTGATACTGTACAGAATTTCCACTTGTTCCCTTAAGGTAATTATTTGATACGATTATTATATATTCCTATGATATCTTAAACAATATCAGATATCTACTGGATGGTTTCCAAGATATTGTTCTCAATATGCTATCTTATTGACATACGTTCTACATATAGCTAAACTCATTCTGAATTAATATTTTAAGTAGACATCAACAACCTTATTATAAAGATATAGAAAACTAAAATTGAAGAACTCCAAAGGAGTTCAAGTCTCTATGATTTTATCTCCTTTATAACATGACCATATATAATATTTTATTTTAACCTATTTAGAGACATTGCGATCTTATTATTTAGAAGAATTATTCAATATTTTTGAGTTTCTCTATAATCATTTTTCCATCAAACTTTAAACGGAATTAATGCAATATCTATTAATGGGGTACAATAATAAAAATTCAGATCTGAAGATAATAAATAAGAGATAATCAAATCATTTCATTCCAGTTTTGACGATTTGTCCATTCTTCATACTTATTTTAATTTCTGATGGATATTGAAAGAAAATGTATCTGATTAGAAGATCTGTAATACAAATTGTAATTTAGTTTTTTTTGAACCATCTCTCTCAAACAGAAATTCGTATTTTTGAAAATGAACGATCGAGGTTAAATTTTAAATTCATAGTATTTTATCTCTTATAATATATAGAAGGATATAATAAAATAGATTTTTGTAATGTATTACAAAGCTTTCAAAGCAGACTCTAATCAAAATCTGAACAAGAAGAAATCTTTAAGTTCAAACAAAAATGAAAGTGTTTTCTAGTTAAATGTTCAACTTCAAAATGACATTGAAAGAAAAAAAAAAGCTTTTCAAGATCTATTTTTGTTATAATCACTATTAATTCTAATGGAATATCCATCTTGATTCGACACATGAAATTGATTACTAGATACATAACTGTTTTGATAAAAAAACGTTCTTTATGTTGAAGATTAAGAATCTTTTGATTAAAAATTATGCATTCTGTTCTTTCGTAATAATAAAATTGAACTTTTTGAAAGTGAAAAAGAGAAACATAATGAATCTTGAGAATCGAATGAAGAATTATGTTTCTTATTTTTGTCCTGACAAACATGATTAATTTTATTCACTTGTGGATCAAATAAAGAACGGAAAACGAAAGGTAGTTTGAGCAATTACATATAAAATAAAAGTCCCCGGCATACGATTGAAAATACGTTTCATAACAGGAATAGCTGATTCGTCGACAAAGGTTATGAATACTCTGAATATTAGTATTAAAGTACATAGTTTAATTAAATCATGAAACAATTACCAAATCAATACTATAAAATTTTTAGATTGAAAACCAAAAAATTCTGATTATTCCTTGAAATAGAAAACTTCTAGATGTGCAACTTTTGCATTAATTGGAGGGTTATTTCCTCAATATTCTTACTATTTATTCAACATATATAAAAGTTGAATTGTTTGATGAGATTCGAGTTAAGTGATTTAATTAAACGAAATGAGTCTTGATTTTATTGATACTATAGTAAAATATAAAGTTAATAAATGTAAGTAACAATCTCAAATTTCAATCGAAAAAAATAATAACTACGTAGAATAAACTACAGATTTTTGAATAATATAGTTTTGATAATACTAGCTCAAAATTTAAGAACTGTGTAAAAACTTAAAATTCATTGAACATAATCAATTACAAAACATTTGTATAAAGTTTAAGAATCTTATTACAAATGTTATTTATTTAATACAATAAACTCTATAATATAATAATTTGGTTATTGATTTGATATAAAAAGTTGATTTCGACGTAAGAGACTATAAATCACTTGAATATATAATAAAATATAATCAAATCTCAATTGACATAGAATCTTTTTGAACTCCAATTTACAAGTAAGAAAAAATTCAAATTCTTTTATTAGTGATAAATCGATTTCGCCTATAAGCTCTTCATATGTAACCATTTTTTTCGAGTTTTAATATAAAAACTATGATAAAACTATACTTTCTGAAAAGTCAAAAGATCCGGCGGCTCGTAAGCTCCTGGTAAGTGAAGGTTTATTAAAAATGTACTTGATTCAAGAATTGAATGAAATTTCTTAAGTTCAAAATTCGAAATTATTGAAGGTTTGAACAAACGTTTCCAATCGGCTCGACGATTCAGGGATATAATGAAAGAGATAAGGGGTTTTTGGCTTTTAGTACTATAGAACTAAAAGATGATTGAAAAAAATAAAGAATTTTACTTGATTATTCGAAATAAAAAACTACTTGAAAGAATGAAGAAATTGTTTTTAAATTTTTGAAAGATTTTCAGATTTCCAAGATTATGAATGCAATGATGATTTCAATCTTTGCATCTGAACTAGAAATAAGGGGCAATCGAAATCTATAAGTTATTGTATTGTTCTTAATAATACTTATATGATTTTGCTGTTGTATGATCTTTATTATTGTACAAGCTATTTCCACTTTAATCTACAGTGTTTTAGTCTGATATATATCATATCGACAATTTATGATGAATTCGAAAAACAAAAGAAACTATATCCTCTTGGCTACTAATACCATTTTTAGAAACAGAAAATCAAGTATTAGAAAAATCAATACAATATACAATAAAGTATGAATCTTGATATCAAAATGTAAATCGAAAATACCAAGATTCATCTTCTCGATTTATGTTAAAAATATATAATAAAGTCATTTCAACATGACTACACTGTACTGATTCATCGAAACTTCATCCATTGAATTATTGTTCAGAAAGGAATATTGTGAAATTCTAAAATTTGGATTTGCATCTTGTCTACTGTATCATTAATTTAAATACTATCTATGAAGAAGAATTATGATTAGAATTCATTTCGAATAGATTTATGATATCAAGTAGTCTTTTGTCACATTTAACTCTATTTATACGCACTTTTTATTTAGTGTTTGTAAGTACCCTTGAATAGTAAAGTTCTTTTTATTGAAATAATATAATATGATTTACTAGCAAGACTTGTGGCTGTAGCTTATCACTTCTTTTGATAAGACTAAATCAGTTATCTTAATTTGAAATCAGATATTCGATAATTTCATCATGATTCGAATTTTTAATTTTTTCAATTCGAATTAGAAATAAACAAATCATACTGGTAATCAAGAATATAGCAATTAATTTCGTAAAATCAACATGCTTCTCGATATAAGTCGACCACCCTACTTTCAGGCCACCCCTATTTTAGATCACCTTTTGACACCAAAAATCAATTTTTTGACTTATCAATATCTCCATCAATATTGAATATAATTTAATAAAAATTTATATTTATAAAATTCAAACTATTTTGGATTTATATTAAAACATTTAAAATTTAAGGATTTTTTTGAATTGAGATTTAAAGCTTCAAAATATCGATTTTGGATTTTATATAAAAATTATATATAAATTTAAAACTTTTATATAATCTCTGATAACTTTTTAATAATAATAATTAAAAGAAAGTAATATATATTTTTGAAAATTTCAAATCTAAATCTATATAGAATTTCGGAAAAAAATTTAAAAAAATAAATAGATATAAACATATAATATATAATCATTTTAGAATAATATGAATAATCTCTATAATTCTAAGAATACTCTTTTAAATATATATTTATAACAAATTTTCTATTTTTTCAGAATCTTTTAGAATAAATATATTATAAATATATTATAAAATTTTATAATTTTTTTTCAAATTTTTTTTTTAAAAGTTATTATAAATTCTATTAATTTTTAAATTTATATATAATTTCTATATAAATTAAAAATCGATATTTTGAAGTTTTAGAAATCGATTTACAAAAATCCTCGAAACCTGAAATTTTTAGAATAGAATTGAAATAGTTTGAATTGTGTATATATGTAGATTTTTATAAAATTATATTTAATATCAATAGAGATATTAATAAATTGAAAAAGTGATTTTTGGTGTAAAAGAGCAGTCCAAAAAAGGGGTGGCCTGACAGTGGGGTATCCGAGTTATAACAATGATTTGGATTAGAATCAATAAAAATTCTGGAATGGCTTTCATTTGAACTAAAATATATCTATTTCAAACTATAGTATAAATTGTTTTCGAATCAAAATCAACTTAAACAATAAAGTAAAAGAACATCTTATATCTAATTCACAACAACTATCAAAAAAGTCAATAAATTAAAATAATTCTATAAAAATTCAAAAAGAATATGAAAAGTCTTCAAATAGGTTAAAAATAGTTTCAAAATAGAAATTTTAAAATATACGATTTGATAGAAACTATATTGATTCAATTATAAATATCATATGTTATTTTCTAAATATTTTCTATTTTAAGTAAGCAAACAAAAAAATTAGATTTTGCTTATAGTTATTACCTAGGTTACGATAAAGAACTTTGACTTATATCATTATCTAAAAAGGAAAAAAAAATTGAAAAAAGATTATATAATCTAATAAAAGTTTCTTCAGACTAGAAAAGTTTAGGAGAACTTGAATTACTATGAGGAGTAATAACAAAAAATTTACAAATTATATGAAAGGAATAAATTGTTTCTAAAAAGTACTTATTACGGTTTGAAGAATTTTAAATTGGAATGATAAATTCTTTTTCATCTTTATAAAAAGATTATTAGAATATCAATGTCGGTATCACCATAGGGATGGTGAAGACAATATAGTACTATGGTTCATATAATTTTAATATTGCTTGAGGTTCTAAAAACTAGGATTATGATATATTTATACTATAGTGCTGAGGCATTAGTGCAAATGCTAATATAGTTATATAATCTTTGTTCCAATATTAGCAATTCTTTAAAATCATCGGATCACATTTTTCTAATTAATGTCTCTTTGTCTATATAACAACTCATTCTTTTAATCTCCTTCAACTCATTTTGTAATCTTAATCTTTATAGTATTATTATTAATCAGATTTTTAAAAACTCAATATAATTTTGATTCAATTATTTTATTAATTAGATTAAATTCTTTATCAATCCATTTAGTTTCTACAATCTTTTGTTTTTCATATACTTCCTGTATAGTTATCATATTAATTATTAGTTTCTTTTTATTAATAATTTCGAGTTTTATAAAACAATTATAGAATGATTTAAAATCGATATATATAATCAATAGAATCTTATAGTTTAGGAAGATCATGTTGATTATACCTTTGATTGTTGCATTAATATCAAAGTCTAAAACTATACCATAGAGTTTTGATGCTAGTACACTTTTGGTAACTCTTTTGTATTTGATGGATAATCAGTGGATGATATTAGTTTTGTCGTATTTGTACATTAGAATAACAATGTATCCAATCTGAGAGGACAAATTTTTGTTGTTAGCAAAGGATGCGTTGGTGAATACAAACAGTTTGAGGGAGTCCATATCGAGCGGAACAAACTGCTGTAATATTGCTTGAGATTCTAAAAGCTAGGACTACGATACGTCTATACTATAGTGCCGAGGCACTAGCGCAAGCGCTAGTACGGTCACATGATCCCTGTCCCGACAATCAAAGTATCATTTTAAAGGTATACAAAGAATGAATACTTAATCCTACTATATTCCTTCTATTTAATGAATCAAAGCCTTTCTAGATCTTCATAAAAATTATCCCAAATTATATTTAGAGGATACTAAAAGAATCAGACTGGAGTGTTTTCTGCGAAATATTTAATAGCCGTTTTTACAAGAAAACCTTAGTTTCATCAGAAAGATATAATAATACTTTAAAAAAAATTAAGAAAAGTATTATTTATATCTGTTTCTATTAAAGAACTAATGCATGAATTGAATATATTCTAAGAGAAAATATATTTTTTACATATCAGATTATATATTATAAGTTGAATACATAAATTAAAAATATGGTTAAAATGAATAGGTTAGCTATCGCTAATTTTAGGTAAATAATATCTATAAAGTTAAATTATAATTTAATTTTGAAAAAGGGCATTAAGAAAACAAAGGGGCATACAATGAGCTATGTTCACAACTCCTACATATAATTCATTACTTCTTATATTATTTACTTTTCTATATAAACCTTAAGGGGACAAGTGGGAATTATTTACAGTACCCTCACAGTAGCCCACAATATACGATATCCAATCGAAATACAATGTCTGAGCTATACTCTTAGTTGAATAAAGTATATACTCCCCTAGTATAATAAAAGCACCATCAAAGTACAACTCAATAACCCCTGTGATTAACCCCTACAAGCTTCATAACCAGCCCCTATAAGATCTATATTTTGGATTTTTAAAAAAGAAGCTATAGAATTATACTATAAAATGATTGATAATCTTTTAAAATAAATGCTAGAAAAAAAGCTATTATTATGAATAAATATATATATTCTAAAAAAATACAATAAATTTTGATTAGTAATGAAACGTTTCAATATATTATTATTTGTTATATTAAAGCTTTATTTAAAATATAATAAATTTTATAAATTCGAAATCATCATATGAATATAATTTTATAAATTTATAATTTATAATAGTCAAAGGATTTAAATTTCATATTTCAATCCTGACAGTTGTATTATAAATCAAATCACAGGAACATGAAATTATTATCAAATAAAATATATATTATTATAATATTATAAAGACTCCAAAATATATTTTTATAATAAATAATTCATTGAATATCGATTTAAAGAGAATTCTAAAAAAAAAAAATTTTGTAAGTTCTTGATTAAATATAATATTAATTTGATATAAATATTCAAATATTATTTAGAATTTCGAATACTATAAAAATATTATGCTATTAATGTTAATACTATTAATATTATAAAAACATTACTTCATTACTATCAATATTATACTTTCATCATTTTATATCCCTACCTGTAATGTTAAGGAAATTTGTTTATATATAATTATGTATTTTATTCGTTCATTAATAAAACCTAGCATATAATATTCAAGAATGAGATTATTCTGACAATGAAATTAATTCTTATAAAAGAAAACTAGTAAGAGAGTCATTATTCAAATAAGGATTTCATATTAAATATTATAATATTTTCAATCTTTCTGGAAATTTAGTCAAAGTATTCATGTAAAACTTGAATTTTTAATTATTATCAAAACCTCTTTCAACTCTTAATAATATTGATAGATTAATAAAATATAAGGATTAAGCAATTACGAATTGAGGTATAATTTTAGAATAATATATTAACTGATATAATAGATACACTTAAAGAAAGATCTTTTTTTCTATCTTTGAGTATTTAAACTTTTTCTTTGAGAATTCTGGTAAGTTTTTTGATATAGATCTGATTATGATTATATCAAAAAGGGGTTCTAGATCAATATAATTAATAGTTTAATATTAATAAGTTTTGAGCACTTTATACAGAATTAAAAAAGTTGATAAAAAAATAATTTGAAAACAAATGAACTATTATTTAGGATAATTATAGCTATGATGTATATTTCATAGTTTGAATTCATATCATTTTCTTTATATATTGATTCGTAACCAACAGAATAAGCGTTTTGAGATTAGATTAACCTTGAAATTAAAAGCTTCAGATCGAATCAAGTGTTTTACAAGGATATATATATAATTAGATTACTATCTAGTAACCATACCAGCATCATTGAATGCGATTATATTATACAGCGTAATGACACTCCCTATTTCTATCAAGATTCATTTTGAACTCATTTCTAATAGATAATTCCGACACAAAATAATTACTTTATTCTTTTTGAAATTCCTGATTTTTAAAATCTACTATAACTAATTCACATCCATTTAAAGTATTACCTATCTTTTTCAAAAGAATTTTAGGCAACGTCTACAAAATACTTTTTCAAACCGTTATCATTATTATAATTGTACTGTGAATGAATAGTTGATATGATAGCCGGAGTACATTCGTATCCATTTTTGGGTATTTTGATACAAATTCAGAGAATGAACTTGTATGTAATCATAAAAATTTCATTTTTTATGAATTGTTTCCATTTGTATGCGGAAATTCTTTCAGAAAAAAAAACTTGAATAGACAAATATAGGATGAAATCGAGATATAATCAAGCTTATTTGGTAGGATATCAAAAGAATCAAACGGATTAATATTGTTCAAGAAATACATATTTATTGAATTGTGGGTTTGAGAATGCAACAACCAAATGGAATAATATTCATAATCAATTTGCTATAAATATCTTACTAAATAGTATGAATAAAGTTGAAATTAAATTATAAAGACAAAACTGCTTAGAACAACGACTTTTGAAAATAATATCGAGTTTCTTATTAAAAATCAAGATTTTATTCTAACCAGATTCATTCCAACTTTTGTTTTGATTTTATAAAAACTCATTTCGAACTTCATTGTGTAGACACATAAAAATTTGATTTTTGTTTCAAAGTGGATGCCTAATTTTTAGCTTTTAGAACTTGGTATGATTTGTAATATTTACAAATCAATCCCGAATTGATATAATATGGTTTATCAGTGAGTGGGTTATATCAATGAATAAATTACTTTCACATCAATTTATACTTTCAAAACTATATTATTCAATAATAATTGAATTAACTAATTAAAATTATAAAGAATTTAATAATCTAGGATTTATTATATTATTTTAATAAATTCTTATATTATATTCTATTTTTTATATTTATTATAATATCTACAATAATAACCTCATATAGTATTATTCTATGTATTAATATCTCAAATATCAGGAATATAATCAAAATAATCTCAATTAGTATTTTTGATATTTCAGTCTTGACTTTTTTTGGTAATATTGTTATTCTAGTTTTGTTTTGATTTGAATAAAAAATTGATATTCTGATTTCAAAAATATATAATATTCTGATCTCAAATTGATTTGATATTTTAATTTTATAAATTATATATTATTCTGATTTCAAAAATTATATTCTAATTATAATATAATATAAAATAAAATATATTGAATAATTATAAATCTAAAATCTCTTTTTTAATTTTTTAAATCTATAAATATTTTTCTTTCTCTTTTTCTTTTTATATTTTCCTTTTTTATTTTTCCTATTTTTCTTATATCAAAATTAAAAAGAAAAAAGAATATCTAAAAAATATATTAATAAAAATAAGAAATATAAAGCAAAGTAAAGTTTATTTAAAAAATAAAAGCTTTGAAATTTAATTTGAGATTAGAATCTGATTTTCTAATTTAATTGATTATGGTTTAAACAAAAAATCCAAATTTTATATTATATTTAGATTAATATTACTTTTGAATTTGAAATCAGAATATTAATATCTTTGTGAATTTAAATTAAACTAATACTTTTCAAATTGAAATTAGAATATTAATATTTTTATAAATTTGAATTAAACTAATATTTTTCAAATTGAGATTCGAATAATAATATTTTGAAAATCAAAACAATCTAAAATAGTATATATTAGATCCCAATTAACACTTTTGACATTTAAGATATTAATATATGGAATGATGCTATATGGGCTTATTACCGTAATATTTATTAGAAAATATTTCTTTATTAGAATTTCTCTTTTTTAATATTTATTATATTAAATCTGAATGTTAATCTTTTTTTAAAATAATATATTTAAAATCTCTTATTCAATAAATATTCCTTTTTAATATAACTAGGTTTTTTTTATATATCGATATTTACTTAATACTTTATTTACTATCCGAAATATATAAATCATTATATTTAAAAGTATATTTTTATAAATTAATTTTTCTATATTTTTAAACAAAACTAATATAATTTCGAATATAGATATAAAGAAGTTTGATTAATAATAAGTTATTCAAGATTTAAATAATATTGATTAAAAAAAAGCTTTAATTGAATTATAAAAGATTTAAAAGATTTATTAATCTAAATTGAAAGAAGGAAAGATAGATATATAAATTCAAATATTTAATTTTGAAAGTATGATTTTAAGATTAAATAGAATTAAATCTATTTTTTGAAATTCTGATTTTATATTTTGAAAAATGATTGATTTCTTGTATATAGTTTTAAAAACTATAAAGAATTCAATTTTCGAAATATAATTAATATATATTTTAATAAATCTATTAATTTGATTATTATATAAATACTTTAAATTATCAAAACAATTTATATTAAATAATTGAATTAAATAATTTGAATATAATAATAAAATATATATTTAATTTTTTTTTTATAATAATTTTAAAATAATATTGATTTGTAGTTTTTATACCTATCTAATATTAATATTCAATATTTGCTTTTTCTTTGATTCTTAATATATTCATTGAAATATTTTAATTATTCTAAATTTGTTTTATTATTTGTTTATTTATTAGATATAGATTTAATAATTTAGTCTATAAAAAGATATATTTCAGTATATTAATTAAAGAAATGAATTTGTGTTTGAATTATTAGAAATACTGGAATAATTTCATTCTCCTTATTTCTATATATTATTACTATAATTCATTCTTGATTATCTAATTATATTGATTTGTTTCTACTATATTTTTCAATATTAATAATAATTATTATTATATATATAATCCCTATTATAAAATCTGTTTTATTGAAATTATAGAAATTTTTATCCAAAATACTACATTTTATATATATATTTGTAATTAATCAAAAATATTTTTTAAAAAGCTTAGAATTTTTATAAAAAGCTTTTTGAAAATTATAAATATAATTAAAATATATTTTTAATTTGATTCGATATTTTACAAATTGATATATCCAAAGTTTTTTAATATATTTTATATTTTTTAATTCGAGAATATAATTTATTATATTTCTTATATTCTTAAATTTAAATAAAAAATCTTTTAAATCTATATTAATTATATATTTAGAAATAATATTCTTTTTTATTTCTAAAAAATTAAAAAATTTAGATTAATATTTGAAACGCGAAATAAAACCTTTGATTTTATATTATAATATTATATTTAAAATATTATATATTTTTATAACTTTTCGAATACTTATTTTTTTATTTTTCTAAATAATTTCAATAATAAGAAGTATATAAACTTTTTAATTATTTGAATTCATTATAGATTATTAATAAACCATATATTAAAAAAGAAAAGAATAAATTGAGATAAATGTAACCTATTCACTGATATAACCCACTCACTGATGAACCATATTATAGTTTCTGGAGAAAAAAATTCGATCAAAAGAGAAAAGCTGAGATAGTAATATAATTTGTATATGAGATCCGATATTATAAAATATATAGCAAAATTGAACTATGAGGTTGCTGATGATAGTATCAGCCATTTGTGTTTCCATTTTCATAAGAAATAACCATATATCAAGTTTCTAGAAATTATTGTTGTGCTTTTCGAGATAGATATCAATGAATCTCCCCCAAAAAAACCCCTATATCGCAGAAACACATTCCAGAAAAAGAAGATGTTAAAATAAGATTTTGGTTTGCTAATGATTCGTTGTATTATAAAGCCCCACACATATAAGGCTCACCAAATTAAAGCATATAATTTAGAAAATAATGGTGAAAAATGAAATACATTCGAATGATATTAAAAAGATCTATACCCAAACAAGAAAACAAAAGTGACCTATCTGAATAAAAGCAAATAGAATGTATTTCAAAACTTCAACTTCAGGTAGATACAGTCATTATTTAATTTCTTATCTAAAACAGCTTTTGCTAATGTATTAAATTCAATAAGTATTTAGAAATCGACCTTAGAATCAAAAACTGGAAACTGTATAAAGCATTCTATAGGACTATGTATTTACCTAGGAAATTGACTCGGTGCTCAGTAACTGTACTAGTCCAATCAGATGCAACTATGCTACGTAGCGTGATCGGATTTACATAAATAGAATATTGAAGAAATTCAATCAAAAAAATAATCTATTTACTGAATTCATTCTTTGAATGATCTAAGGGCTTGTTTGATTGCAAAATCCGTATTGAATTTATTGAAATAATTCGCTCTTTATATTACTATGGATTCTATAGTAATAATAATCTATTTCAAAAAGAATGAATTATTGATCTATAATTTTATAATTTGTATATTAAATCTATTAAATAATTTATTAAAATAAAAGAAAATAGAATATATATATAATATATATATAATATATATATAAATTAAATAAAATAATCCAAATTTTCAATATATTATTATTAATTGAATAATTAAATAAATAAATATAAGAATAATTTTATTTAAATTTATATATAATTATAAACTTTAATTCAAAATAAATCTATAACTTTAAGTTTTATTTATTATAACTTTAGATTTTATATATTAAAACTTTAGATTTTAAAATTTATAAAGATTTATAAAAAGAATAAATTATTTTAATAAATTCAATAAAATCAGTTTTTTCTAATTTTTATTTTCAATTTTTATTTTTATTTTTCTATACAAATTTATTAAAAAATATAGATTATTAAATATTATTTTAGAATAACCTATTCTTTTCTTATTTCAAAATATATTAAATTTATTAAAATACAAATTATTCAATAGAATCCATAATTTAATATTTAAATATAAATTCAAAATCCGTTTTCAAAAAGCACGGAATATTTAGCGGATTTAGCGCGGATTTATATATCCAAACTAGCCCTAAGTACCTTAAGGAGACAAAAGAGAATTCTGTATAATATTTCCATAATACTTTATATTGTATAGTATTTAAATGGGATATAGTGTTTGGGCTGTACTCTTTATTAAATATGATATGTATATTTTTGGTATGGTTGAAGTACTACTAAAGTATCATTTGTCAATTTTTGTAGTTATATTTTGTATGTTCTAAAATTAGTTGTTTCAGAAAAATATTATAAACCTATACAAATACAAAATAAACCTTATAGAATTATAATTTGAAATGATGAGTTATTTTTTGAACCGGGCTTTAGGCTATTTAAAAGGTATAAGTGAAAATGAAGAAAAACTCTGTTGAATATCATAATAAAGTTTGAGTGGTAATCAAGCTTTATATAGTATTATTAATTATTATATCAGGGTTTCATATGAAATAAAATAAATTTTAGAAATTTGAAATTATTGTATAAATACGATTTTATCAATATATAATGAATTGTATTCAAAGAATTTAAACTCTATATAATAATTCCTCAAATAATATTATAAATCGAGTTACTGGGGCTCAAAACTACTATTACATAAAACATAATTTTTTTTTACTTCCTTTCAATATTATAAGATTTATAAAAATTTAATAATATGAGAGCCCTAATATTAAAATTGTATTATGTAATTGATCAGACATCAATTATAATACAATATTAGTATAATCTTTAATATAACTTTAATAACTTTAATAGAGTTATATCGTAAGTTCATTATAAATCTAATATAAATTCAATATAATCTTATAAAAATTATTTTCTTATAAATCCCTGATTGGGTGCGATACTGGTACCTTACACCTATATCTAACATCAATCTCTTATAAACTTTCAAACTCAATACTTAATAACAATAACAAATCAATCATTGCTACTTATTCTTATATATTTGACTTTATCTCCTCCTTTAATTTGAACAGTTTGATTGAGGAATTTTTGAAATTTGAAATTGATATAATTTAAGAAATCTAAAGAATTACATTAATTTGATACTAATAATATCCGATACAATGTTTAAAAATTTCCTACAAAGTTTTCATGTATATCTATCTATTGCTCAAGCTTATCAATCTTCAAAATTTTTAAAAAACCTATAAATGTAGGATTCATTATTCATCTTTCTATTTATTTAAAATCATGAATTAATTAATGTTTTCATTCAGTCTTCTAAAAACTTTCCATAATCTAGAAATTCTAGAGCCTTAAGTTGATCCAACACCTGAGTAATTGATTACCTTTCAATTCAAAAATCAATCATTACCTGTAATGAAAATGTGTTTCAAAAAAGATTAAAACTTACTTTGTATTGATAACAACTTTGCATTTTGAGGTATTCTCAACCCATATTTACTCCTAAATTTATGGCGCAGCAGATTCTCCTTCTATAAAAACGACATGCATGCTAGTTAAACTATAAACATTTCCTCTATACTTGGGGAAACAAGACAGAGACCCGGCAGCATTGCTATTTTTGTGTTCGATCGAATAACTAGGGTGTGGAGTCAACTCAGAATTTAGGCGATTTAATTATTTTGCGATATTAATATCTGTATCATTGACTTCGTTTGTGTTTCTTAGGATTGAAGAATGGACTTGACAAACATCGATATGGATCTTGGATGAAAGAAGTAGCAAGTAAGTGGAATGTCTAGCTAGAAAAATAAAAGGGGCAATGAGGTGTAGTACATACTCTTCGAGAACTTTACATCTTTTATAGATAATTCTCTCTATACCCTTCACAATCTCCAAAGCAGTCGTTTCATTGTTCTTAAAGTAATATTGCTCTTCGATGAAAATGTGAGTAACAACTGGATTCTTATTTCCGTTATCTTCAAAGCCAAAATGAGGAGTGTTTAAGGTCCAATTACACTTTGAGAGTAATAAGAGAAGAAAATCCTTGAGTGTGGATCGAAGTTTGCTTTCGAAAAAACAAATATATCACTGATTATTTTGACTATGGACAGCAGAAACAATTTTAGAAATTGTACCCTAGGTATCATTAGGGTCAAGATAACCTAAGATAGTATTATACAGTTAATTGATAGTAATCACTTTTTACTCTTCGAAACTGTATCTGTAACGATCAGATTCTTCAATAATCCAAGGCGGCATTGTTATTATCTCAGAACCAATTTTGTTGCGTTGAAATTGAAAAGTAATTGTGTTGCCTATATCGTGTTTATTTGTTCTAATCGAAATGATAACTTCTCTGAGAGTTTTTTGATTGTTTCTATACTCAAATCGATTGATAGAAGCAATAGAGAGAGGTTTTATTGATTTACCTCGGTTATGCATTAGCTTGAGTGAAAGTTTACTTGATGTAATAGATCTGGTATTTATCTAGTGTTTAAATGTAATTATTAGAGACATGTCTGTTATATCGAAGAATATTGAATAAAGAATTATTGAACAAATAAACAAATAAGGAAATCGATTTTCAAGCAAAATCAAACACTTTAACTCAAAACATTCTTCCTTCCAAATAATCTTAAGAGGTAATATTTACAGCAGATTACAGAGATACCATTCGAGTAAATTATGTAATTTATGTAATTAATATGATGTTGTACAATTTGTATGGCTTGTATAGCAATTACGAACTAACTAGACAGTAGATTTTTATTCTTTGGAAATACTCTTCATTAATACTAACACCACTAGAGCTACAGAGATACTGCTGTACTAGCATTGGCACTATATTCATATCATAGTATATCCCTAACATATATAAATTAAAACATAGTCCAAAACTGGAATTTAATTGGTTGAGAAAAAGTATAAATACTCTCTCTATATGCGAATGTCAAAATGCTTGAACTCAAAAATACAATAAATTGACAATAAATGATTTATAAAATGAAAATTGAGTAAAATTTATAAAATTTCATAAATTTTAAGTTTTATAATAACATCTTCTTTCTATAAATTTTTTTTTTGAAGAAATCAATCAAAAAAATTGAATTGAAAATTCAAGTTGAAAATGTGAAGAGTTGAATAACATGTTTTATCAGTATGCAGCCCATATCACTATAAGGTCCATTTTCACCCTAATATACACTTTCAAATCTATATTTTTTAATAATTGTTAAATCAAATGATAAGAACTATTAAGATTTTAATAATTTAGGATTTATTATATCATTTTAATAAGTTCTTATATTATATTTAATCTTTTTATATTTACTACAACATTGATTAGAAAATACCTTCTTATTTTAATCCTTTTTTTTAATGTTTATTATATTGAATTTAAATATCAATATCTTATTGAAATAATAAATCAAGAGTTTTTTATTTAGTAAATACTCTCTTTTAATATAATTACAATTTTTTTGTATATCAATATTATTTATTATTTTATTTATTATTTGAAATATGTAAATCTTTATATTCAAAAGTATATTTCTATAAGCTAATTTCTTTATAGTTTTAACTATAATTAATATATTTTTGAATATAAATATAGGGGAGCTTAATCGATAATATATAATTTGAAATTTTATTAAATTTGATTATAAAAGAGTTTCAGTTAAATTATAAAAGATTTAAGAGATTTATAAATCTTAATTGAAAAAAAAGGGAATAAAAATACAAATTTGAATATGTAGTTCTGAAAATATAGTTTTAGAATTGATAAGTATTAAATCTATTTCTTACAAATTTAATTTCATATTTTATATTATAATTAATGTTGGTTCGAGAAGAATACGGAAGACGTAGCACCCATGTATTGTAGGTCCTATATGTCTAATTGTATTCTATCTAAAGAGCTAGCTATATAGGAAAGTAGTAGGCCTTATATAGGCATTACTGAAAGAGCTAATTTCTTTTGCATTCGCTTAATCCCTTTGATATAATAGCCATTATATTGAAGTCATTCCTATGAGATGAATACCCTTGTTCACACATTTATATACTTATTCTTTTACTTCTTTAAACAATTTCAATAATAAGGAGTATATAGATTTCTTGATTATTCGAATCTATTAAAGATTATTAATAAAATGTATATTGGAAAAAAAAGAGTGAATTGAGGTGAAAATAGGTTGTATAGTGATATGGGCTATACACTGATAAAACGTGTTATATGTTTCTAATTAGTTTGAAGATTTGAGAATATAATAAGAAAAAAAGGAACTTTAGGGTTTATTTTTTATAAGTTAAATTTAATAAAATAACTAAAAAGAGAATTAAAAAAGATATCAAAATAGATATTAAATAGAAATCAGTTTTTTTAAGAAAGGAAACTAAAGAATTAGAAAAAAAAGTATTAAGTTTTTTAAATTTTTTAAATTTTTCAGATTTTTGAGATTTATTTATGCTTTTAGTATCTCTACACAAGCTAAAAGCGAGAGGCTAGCGAATTTCATATACTATATTATTATGATTCTTACTATCATTCTAATTTTCCTTCTTTTTATTCTTCTTATCATTTTGATCATTATTCTTTTTATTCTTCTTGCTCAGATTCCACTATCAGAAACGTTCGAAACAATCATAGCTCAAGCATTTATGATTTTAATTAAAATACATTTTCAAATATATTCGAATGTGTTATGGAACATATTAATAACAACAAGTTTTATAATCAATTAAAAACCTAGAGATACATGTTCATTCTGATTTCCTAACAAGATGATTTTTTTCGGATAATAATGAATCACAACATAATTTAAATATTTCTAAATTATTGTTGATCAAAATCCAATATTCCTGTTTAAAGAGTCTTCGAACTCTTCAACAACATGCGCTCGTAGAAATATATGATTACACAACGGAATCTATAATGGCTTAATTGATATTACGGATTTATGCAAAGTTTCTGTGCTATATCATATTTAATCAATTCATTACTGTTATTTACTATTGCAGATTTCGATCTCAATTTATAGATTTCATCAATCATCAATCATTTAAGAATTATTTCAAGATTATTTATAAACATATCCTATAAGCTTTTTCTCTGCTCTTTGTAACCAAAAGTGATAACAACCTCACTAACACTTTTTACAATTATTCTTGTTATTATTCAGAGTTTATATTCATATTTATACATATTATACAGTTTCTAAAGTATTGCATTATAAAAAGATTTCTATTTAAATATAGTCTTAATGCTATTTGTAGGCCTAAAGCTTTTTGAAATAATGAGTCATGCATTGATTAAAGTGAAGTAAATTTAACTTGAAGTTCTTATTAAATTAATGGTAATGAAATTGTAAAAATAAAATTAGTAAAAATAATATTAGTAAAAAACGAAACTGATAATTCTTTTTGCAATAATTGTATGATGATCTAGAAGATGTACTATCCTTGTACTGCTTGTTTTTATCGGGGTGTTAAAGGAGTCTTTAAACATAAATCCAATAAATATAATCAATAGAAACCTAAATCTAAATCCAAATCTGAAAGCCTCAGGTTATTTATTTCTATTATTCTGTTCCTGAATTTCTCAATCAATCAAAAATAATTATTCAATCTTTTATAAGTTTTGAAACTTTTATCCTATTTTTTATGTCGATGTTTTCTTCAATAAACCATAAGTCATTAATAATAAAATATCTTATCAAAAAACTTTTTATTCGTTATTTTCTATAATTTCTTTTTGATTTGATGTTATAAATCCTTTAATTCTTGTTTATTAGTTTTCGAGTTTGAAAATGTTAATGACTGTATATAGAATATTCATACTTTTTTTGATTAATTGATTTCTAATTATAAATTGTATTCCGAATTATATGTGCAGCAAAATGATTGAAAACATATATCTAGGTAGATTATTTTCGCAAAACATCTCAATTTGTATTTCAATACATAAAACCCCTTAATCTCAATTTATTAACACTCTATCAAAAATAGATTAATCTTTTCAATATTAATAAATGATCTCATTAATTGAAATTAGAAAAACTTTAATAATCTGAAATTTGTTATATAATTTTAATCTTCATTATGTTGGAATTTAAACTTTTAATTTAAGATTCTTTTGAACGCAGATATAAGAAAATTCGATTAATAAGAGATTATTTGAGATTTTGATAAAATTATAAAAGAATTGAGAGATTTATAAATCTGAATTGCATGAGGGGAGAAAGTAGATATATGAGTTTGAAAACTTAGGTTCAAAAATACGATTTCAGAATCAAATAGTATTAAATTTATTCCTTGAAATGTTTTTCAATTTAGATCATGAGTAATTTTTGATAAAGGATTCTGAAAATGGTGAAAGATCTACTTTTTGAAATACAATCAATACATGTTCTAGTAAGTTTATCAATTTGAGATGATGTAAATATTTTAAGTTATTATAATGGTTTACATCAAAGGGTTAAATTGAATAAATTGAATATCACAATAACTTTGAATGTATGATATTATTCTTTTCGTGATATAATGAAAAGAGTTTGCAATTGTTATTTTTTTATCTATTTAATATTAGAATTGAGTTTTTTTCCCAATTCATGATATATTTGTTATTTGTGTATATTTTAATCACAAATTTACTAGTTTGTTTTACAAAAAGATTAGTTTTAATATATTGATGCAAACAAAAACCTATCTTCAAGCATCTGGAATAGGAGAATAAATTCATCGTTTTTGTTTTTACATATTTTATGTTACGGCAAATTACTCTCACGCCCCTCAAAAGCGATTTAATTGCTCTCATGCTCTAAAATTAGAAGCTAATTTACTTTAATATTCTTCAAATTCTATAATAGAATCTGTTCAGTTCAGATTAGATTCTAATTATCTAAAAGAAAATTCTTTAATAAACAATGTCATACAAGAATGTCATACAAGACGTATAAATTCTATATAAAAGAAATTAGATCCTATATAAGAAAAATACATTCTCATCATTTAAAATTAAATCATATAATATATTATTTTTTTCTATAAAATAAATTTTACATAATTCTATATAGAATTTGTATCATAGAATCTGAAAATATGAAAATGAATCACATCTTGATTTTAGAATATAGAAGTAATTGAAACAATTTTGGAGGGTATGGGAGTAATTTGCCGTAATTTGTGTTGTAATACTACATAGAAGATATCATATAGTTCAATAATCCTATTGCTGTTTAAAGATAATTAAAAATATTAGAGAAAATAGTCAAGAATGAGATCAAATAGATTTTTCATATTCATTAAATTTCATAGATTTATGATTTCCTGAGCGAAATAATATCACCAGCGTCTTACTCGGGTTGGAAATGAAAAACCAGCAAAATACATTGAATTAATGTTATTAGAATTACTATTATTATCAAATTAAAATCTCATTGAACTGATATACAGCTCATTCTCTCCAAAATTTAATCCTCTAAATAGCTTGAAGTAATTTATTTTGATAATAAGAATCTTTTTCAAGTTCAATATTCCAAAAATATATAATAAAAGTTTTTCAAACTACTTGTTATGCAGATTTTGTTTTCCCTATTAATACTATTAATTCTTCAACTTTAAAGCCCTCTGTTTGATTATTATATTGTGATATTAGATAAGGAAACAAATTGGTACATAATCTAAAATCATTTAAATTAAGTACGAAATAAGCTAATATATCTTTTATTGTTTTATACATAGAACTATAAACTATCAAAAACAAAAATTCCAAAAGTGCTAAAAAATATATTTATTGATTTTGTAAGAGAACGAATTTACAAACTTTCAGTTTTCAATTTTTAAAGTTCCAAACTCATATACTCCTTCAGCAAGAATGATTATACATGAACTATATAATTTTTTAATCATAAATGGTATTAATTTATATAATTCAACTTTCGGGAACAAAATCTTAAATTAAAAAAGCTATCGATTATTTTGATTGATATAAAAAAAGTTTTTTTTACAGGAATTTTGTTACGAAACAATATCTATGCAATAAGTGGATTCCAGAACTCTTACAAATATAAACATGAATCCTAAATAATATTAAATATAATTACGGAGAGCATTGATGAGCTCATCGTTATTTTTAGCTATGAAGGGCCGAGAGAAAGCCTGTTTCTATAAAATCTGTTAATAGATACTTTAAGGTTTTGGATTTTAATTTTAAAGCATTTAGGTTTTGCAATTTTTAAAGAAAACAAAGATAATTGAAATTCTATATACCTTTATAAGTTTTCAATCAACTCTACTTATTAATAAAAATAACTAAAATTAGTAATTTTGATGTAAAAAATAGTTCAAAATAAAGGTGGTTAGAAATTAGAGTATTTGCACTATATATTGATTAAAATCCTATTCGCAAAAATCTAAAGTATAACAAATAATAAGACGATGTTCAAGAACACATGAGTTTTACACTTAATATTGTATCAAAAATGAAATATATTTGAGTAAAAATATTAGTTTTCAATAGTACTTTTTAAGGTAGATCACTACCCTCGTGATAAAGATAATATAATACTATAACATAGTTTCTTTTCCTATTCTATATTTATATATTCAACTTTTTTTAAATTGTATTTCAATGATATTGTTTGGCAGATCACTCTCACACCCCCCGAAAGCGATTTGATTATTCTCATGCTCCGAAATTGAGAGTAATTTGCCGAGTCTTATTAGATAGAATTAAGAATCTAATGATTGAATTAAATACAACATTCATTGCGTATATATTCAAAATGTATCGAAGAATATTCTTAATGATTGATTTTTAGCTTTCAATTTGTTCATGATTTGTTGCATCAAGTCTTGATGTTAATGATATAAATATGAAATAGATGGACATTTAACAAATTAGTTTGGAACATTTTGAAGTATTGAGAGGTTTTAAAAAGGGAGTTTGATGTCAAAACTCGAATGATACATTTATGAGGTCTATTGTAATGATTTTCAAATCTTTTAATCGTTTATGAATGAGAATTAGGATTCTGTGGA
The DNA here is from genome assembly GCF_014898295.1 of Botrytis byssoidea. Taxonomy (NCBI): domain Eukaryota; kingdom Fungi; phylum Ascomycota; class Leotiomycetes; order Helotiales; family Sclerotiniaceae; genus Botrytis; species Botrytis byssoidea. The sequence goes on from NW_024065849.1 coordinate 1,744,898, forward strand.
CAATCAATATAGAATACTTCAAATAACTTGTATACACTTATAAATGTTTATAAGTTAGTTAGTAACATTATAAAACAAAGTCTTTATATTGATCGTGAGACTTGATAGTGATTAGAATGGTAATTATAAAAATATTCAACATATTCACCTTCAGAACAAAATGTTATATTTTATATCTTAAAATTCTTAACAAATTTAGCGAGAAAATTGAAGATATATGAATCATTTTTACAGAACATTTTAATCTGTATTTAAATATGTTATTATTATTAAATTCAAATCTTTAAAATAGAATAATTATTCAATTAATATAGTTGAAAATAACATACAAAAATATTGAAAATTCAAAAAAAAAGCGTTATTCTATTAAAATTATTAAAATTGAATATATATTTATATATTGCTATATATTAAATATTAAAAATATTGAAAATATTTAATTTATATTCGAAAAATAAAAAGCGAATTTTTTATCTCATAAAATATTAAAAAAAAAAATTGATTGATTAGTTGTTCAAAATACCAAAAAAAATAGAAATTGATTAGCAAATGAAGAAACTTGAATTACTTTATTTTTAGAAAACTTTTTTTCAAATTATATATAATTTTGATTTATATCATGCACAAATATAAAAGAATGAAAAATTATCTTCGAAATTCATAAAACATGTTTTAGTTTCTTAACATATTTATTAAAGTTTGATTTAAAGATTTCTATTTTCTTTGATTAGATTAATATAAGCTTTGAATATAGATTTATGAAAAAACAAATAAAATATAAGAGAAATTTTTGTTTTAGTATTATTGAAAATCACATGTACAGCACATATGTGGCATGTGCACACCACTATAAAACTCCTCCCTCCAGGCTTTCCGAATATATAAACTCAATAAATATATTCAATATATTATTCTTTATATATAACTTATTATTTATTTGTAATGAATTATAAATATTATATTATAAAAAGCTTTATTTTATTTCTTTTATAATACAATTTGATATTAAAATTTATACTATTCAAGTATAATAGATTCGATTTCAAATAAATCGAAATATGAATTTCTTATTGTTTTCAAAAACAATAATTAAATGGACTTTTATAAATATGTTATATTTATAATACTAGTGTTGGTTCGAGAATGATACGGAAGACGTAGCACCCACATATTGTAGGTTCTGTATATCTAATTGTATTCTATTTAAAAAACTAGTTAAGTAAGAAAGTAGTAGGCCTTATATAAGCATTACTCAAAGAGCTAGTCTCTTTCGCATTCGCTTAATCCCTTTGATACAGTAGCCATTGTATTGAAGTCATTCCTTTGAAGTGAATACCCTTGTTCACACAACTAGGAACTAATATATTAAGAATGTATATAAGAAAGGAAGAAATACCAACAAACTCTTATTCAAAAATTATAAATTAGAAAAAAAAAGAAATTACTACTACTATTATTAATTCCTATCTAATCCCAAAATATCACTTTCAATTAATACTTTTTCTTATAATAAATGATTTCCTAAATATTTGAATAAAATTATTAATATTTAATAATACTATGAATCCTCAATATATTAGAATCTTCAAAGACTATTTATTTACAAATAATTTGATTCAAAAACAGAGATTATTCAAAAAAAATTTGATTATTTCTTTGAATATCAATATAAAACATTTAAAATAAAGCAATCTATTATTAATACAAATGTTTATACTCAATTCTCAAATGTATTATTAAATATAAAAGTTTAATAAATATAATATAATTTCATTATATTTGTAGATATAAATCTTCAAAATATATTATATATTTTATAACAAATTAAGAGAATTTCTTGAAATATAATAAATACAATAATTAATATTAAATAAAAAATATAAAAGAAAAAAATAATAAAAAAATTCAAGAAAGAAATGAAAAAGAATATAAAGAATATTATAAAAATGAAAGAATATATATCTAAAAGAGACTATACAATTTTATCAAATTCTAATAAAACTATTAAAACTAAATCTTATATTTACAAATTTTATTAAAAAAAAATTAGTAAAATACTTATTAAAGGTACAATAAAACTACAGAAACCTTATATTCAAATAAAAAGATTAATAATAATAGTTTTGTGCGAATAATTATAAGATATGAATATATTGATTTTTATATTTTTATATTATAATATATACTTAAATTCAAAATAATATATAGAATTTTGATTTGAAAGTTTATTATTATTTTATTGATTTTATTAAAAATCTTATTAATAGTATATATTGAAATATATTATAACAAGTCAAAATAGAAAATTATATATATATTATTAATATTATATATAGAATAATTATTATAAACAATTTTATATTAAAAGATATTTGGTATATTAAAGACTTTTGATTTATTCAATTTATTTTAATTAATATTTTTATAGAGATTAAATAAAAAATCATTTTCAAAGAGGATCTAATATTATATTAGAAAAATGATTAACGTGGTTTATCTGTGAGTAGGTTATATCAATAAATGAATTATTTTCATCTCAATTCATTCTTTTAAACCCATATTATTCAATAACAATTAAATCAATTAATTAAAATTATTCAGAATCTAATAATTTAGAATCTATTATATTATTTTGATAGATTCTTATATTATAATCTGTTTTTTTATATTTATTATAATATCAAATAAAAGATACTTCCTTATTAGATTTACTCTCTTTTTAATATTTATTATATTGAATCTAAATATCAACCTCTTACTAAAATAATATATTAAAAGCCTCTTATTCAATAAATACTCTTTTTTAATGTAATCAGATTTTTTTATATATATTAATATTTATTTAATATTTTATTTGCCTTTTGAAATATATAATCTCTATATTCAAAAGTACATTTTTATAAATTAATCTTTCTATATCTTTAATTAAAACTAATATATTTTAAATATAAATATAAAGGAATTTGATTAATAACAAATTATTCGAGATTTAATTAATATTAATTAAAAAAGAACTTTAATTGAATAAGAGATTTAAGAGATTTATTAATTTAGATTAAAAGAAAAAAGAGTAAATATATAAATTCGAATATCTAATTTTGAAAATATAGTTTTAGAATTAAATAATATTAAATTTGTTTCTTAGAATCCTGATTTTATATTCTAAGAAATGATTGATTCCTTATATATAGCTTTAAAAGCTATAAAGAATTCAACCTTCGAAATATAATTGATATATATCTTAATAAATTAATTAATTTAATTATTATATAAATATATAATATATTCTTTTTATAATATATTTAAAAAACTATTGATTTATAACTTTTATATCTATTTAATATTAATATTCAATATTTGCTTTCTCTTTGATTCTTAATATATTTATTAGAATATTTTAATTATTTTAAATTCATTTTATTATTTATTCACTTATTAGATATAGATTTAATAGCTTATTTTATAAGAAAATCGATTTTGATATATTAATTAAAGAAATAAACTTATTCTTAAACTATTAAAAATAGAGGAATAATTTCATTCTTTTCATTTTCATATATTATTACTATAATTCATTTTCGATTATCTAATTATATTAATATACTTCTACTATATTTCTTAACATTAATAATAATTATTATTATATATACAATCCCTATTATAAAATCTATTTTATTAAAATTATAGAAATCTTTATTCAAAATACTATATTTTGTTTATATATTTATAATTAATTGAAATTATTTTTTAAAAATCTTAAAATCTTTATAAAAAGCTATTTAAAAATTATAAATATAATTAAAATGTATTTTTAATTCAATTTAATATTTTATAAATCAATACATCTAGAGCTTTCTAATACATTTTGTATTTCTTAATTTGAGAATATGATTTACTATATTTTTCACATTTTTGAATTTAAATAAAAAATCTTTCGAATTTATATCAATTATATATTCAGAAATAATATTCTCTTTTAATTTTAAAAAATTAAAAAATTCAAATCAATATTTAGAATAAAAATTAAAATCTTTGATTTTATTTTATAATATTATATTCGAAATATTATATAGCTTTATAGCTTTTCGAATACTCATTTTTTTATTTTTTTGAATAACTTTGATAATAAGAAGTATATAAGCTTCTTAATTATTCGAATTTATTATAGATTGTTAATAAAATATATATTAAAAGAAAAAAGAATAAGTTGAGGTAAAAGTGATTTATTTATTGATATAACCCACTTACTAATAAACTACGTTAGTTAAAGATAATTATAAGATAAATTCATAGTAATTATATTATTTAATAATAATCATTCATTCAATAAGTATATATAGTTAATATAAACTTAAAAACAAAAAAGATTGATATAAATAATGACAAAACTGAAATTTTATATTAATACTTAGATTATCTCAATTATAATCAAATGAATACATTAAAAAAAGTTTCGAATAGGCTATATTGTATTAAAAAAAAATTATTAATTGAAAAACTTATAAGTCTTATCTTATAAAAAGAATAAATAAACATTTTAACAAGTATATAATCATTTGTATATTTACAAAATTATGATATTATATATAAATCTATTAAAAATTCAAAAAGTTTTTAAAAATAAAAACAAATATTTTATTATAATTATTAATAATATAATAAAAAAAACTTAATTTAAATCTATAAAAGATAAATCTATAGAGATTATTATGTTTTTATTAATAAATCTTGTTAATTAAATTGAGAAAAAATTTGATTATAAGATTGTTATTATTAAAATAAACAATAAGAAAAATGAATTTGGGATATTTTTTCAAATAGAAATTAGAAAAAGAGGATTAATATTCGAATTCTCATTTTCTAGAAAGTATTTTATAAATAAAATAATTGAAAAGAAAATTCAAGATATTAGTATTATAATGAGATTGTTATTGAATAAATTAGATATCAAATTTAATATATAAAAATTTATTATTAAATATATATTTGAAGAATAGATTATCTATTAAAACCTTGCTTTTTAAAGAAATAAAAACACTTTTTATAATAATAATATTATATAAAGTTATATATAATAAATAATCTGATTTTAAAAAGCTTAAAATATTTGGTTATAAAATATAAATTAGGAATTTTCAATAATCAGATTTGATAATAAAGAAATTCAAGTTTAGAGTATTCAAAGAAAAATATATTATAATTAGAACAACCAATTTTCTTTTTAAATCTTTATATCAAAACTATTATTAAAATAATAAATATTGATTTTAATAAATATAAACATTTATTTAAAAAACTTAAAGAAAAGAGTATTTCAAAATTACTCAGAATAAAAAGAAAAAGGAAATCTTATTTATATAGTAAACAAAAGGCTACAAAAAATTATAATTAATAGTATACAAAGATATATAAAAAGATATATATATTAATAAGTAAAAGAAAATTTAGATTTAAAATAAATTAAAGGAAATTTGGATTTATTCTTTATGAATGTTATAACAATAACAATTATAAAGAATTAAATATTCATTATAAAATATATAGATATTTTTATTTTTATTTTAAAATAAAAAATATAAAAATTTATAAAAATTCTAAAAATTAAATCTATTCTAATAGTTAATTTAATTTAAAATATTCCAAATAAAAATTACAAAAAATAATTAAAAAAGATTTTTAATAATCAGATTGTTTAGTATATAGTTGTATTATATATTATCTCTATATATTCTAAAGATTTTTTAATTAGTAATTTTGAATCAATATTGAAAGAAATAATAAAGTTTGAAAATACTATATAAAAAAATACCCAAATATAAATAAAAACAATTAGAAATGAATTACAGAGTCTTAAGAATAATAGTACCTTTGAAATTATAAATAAAGTTATATTTACAAACTAAAAATTATTAAATAATAAATATATTTTAAAAAATAAATTAAATTGCTTTAATAAATTGGTCAAAAGAAAAATAAGATTAATAATTAAGGGGTATTTTCAAAAATATGGAATAGATTATTAAGAGATTTTTGCTAATATAGTAAGGTATTTAATATTTTATATTTTATTAATAAAAGCTATAATAGAAGATCTAGAGATTAATAATGTGGATATCGAAATTGTTTTTTTGAATAATAAGCTAATGGATATAGAAATCCTTATAGAAATATTAAAATATTTTAAAGAAATCTTTCCCAAAATCAAATTCAAAAATAAATTATATAAAGATTTTTTAAAGAAATTAAACTTAAAGAATTTATAATAAATTTAAATCTTTTTATAGAAAAGGGAGTATATATTTTATTATATATAAATAATCTATTAATAATGATAAATTGTATTAATATGAATTCAAAAAAAAACTAATTAAAAGTTAATAGAAATATAAGGATTTCAGTGAAATTAATATATTTCTAAGTATTCAAGTAAAATAAAATTAATAAAATCGATTATTCAAAATATATTAATTGAATTATATAAAAAAGATTTTATATAGATTCAATATTAATTTTATTAATGTCAAAGATTTATCTTTATCTTTCGGTATAATTATACAAAATATAAATAAAAAAGATTTTTTTTATAAAAACAATATAATATTATATTTTTAAACTATTAATAATATGATCTATTTTTCAAATTATATTGAAATTAATATAGTATATATTATTAACTAGCTTATTTATATTATATATATATCAAGGAAAAGTTATTTAGTATTTACAAATTTTCTATTTGAATATCTTGTTAATATATATTCAAATAATATAATCTATTTAAATTAATTAAATATATTTATATACAAATATCGAGTTTATATAAATTCAATATAAGGATTTATAACTGATAAGAAATCTATTCAAAAGATAGTTTCTATTAGATATAATAATATTATAATATAATCTTTAATGAAATATAAATTAATATCTTTTTATATAATGAAAACTGAAATTATAATAACAAATAAGAATATAAAAAAATTAATTTGAATAAAAAAGTTAACAGAAGATTTAAGAGAACATTTTGAAAAAACCCCTTTATCCCAATTTTATATTATAATAATACTAATAGAAATAATTAAATACAAGAGAATAAATTTTATAGCAAAACAAAACACATTGACATTCGATCATATTATATTTGGAAAAATATAAGTAATATTAAAAGATTATATATTATATAAATTTCAGAAATCAAATAAATAATTAATATTCTTATAAAAAAATTTATATATCTTGATTTTATAATCTATAAAAAAGATTTAGACTTGGATCTGAAATACTAAATTGTTGAGTGGACTTAGTAAGGTGTATATACACATAAAGCATATAGGGTTTGAATTGAGTTATATTCTTGTCTGCCCTCTTCATATGAAGAGGACATAGCTAAGCTATCCCCTAAGGTGCCAATAAATAGCGCCATCGCTTAATTGGTCAATACTGACCAATCAGAACATCGAGATTTCTCGAAATCTCGATGTTTTAGGGTCTTATTCTATAATAATTATCAAAACATTTATTATTATTATATAAATAAATATTGCATTTTTGATATCCTCATTTACTCTTATATCTATTATCTTTTAATCTAAAATTATTAGATATTTTCTCTAATATAATTCTTTTTATATCAAAAAATCAATTTTTATATATATAATAATCTCTTTTCTTCCCCAAATTCATTAAATAATAATTTTTTAATAAACTAAAACCCTTAATTAGAATTTCTAGATTATATTTTAAATCTTTATATTAATATTTAGATCCAAATTCAATAATCAATCCTTAAGAGATTAATTTTCGAAAATTATTATATTCAAGAGATTTCATTATATTATATTTTAAAGTAATCTTCTTATAAATCAAATAGCAATTAATTAAAATAATAATTAATAATTATTATTCTATTATTTAATAATTTCCGTAATATTAATATCGATATTCTGATATTAATGAATATAGTTGATCCTCTATATTAATAAAATTCATATTGAAATTATAATTATTATAGAGCTTTAGGATAAATAATATCTTTTTTTATTTATCTTCAAATAATACTCTAACTATTTTAGCTTTTGAAAAGGTAGATTATAATTATTTATATAGTTTTTGAATAAAATCTTTGCTATTATATATTATAAATTGTATTAAAACTAGTGTACTATTTTTTCATATTATTTAATATATATTATTTGAAGGGAAAACTTTAGAAAACATTGTTCTCTATAGTATATTATTCTTTTTCATATTTCAAATCTTTAAATTAATTAAATCTTAATGAATTTCTGAATTCGTTTTATATATTCCTATTGTAGTGTACTCTAAATGACGTATATATTCCAATAAGTTATAAGAAACAAATAAATTATTAAGATAGATATAATATAAAGCTTTAAATAGTTTTTGTATTAAATATATAATTATTACTTATATTTTATTCAAAGGTTTCTCTCTATTTATTAATTCTAAAAGAAGAGGAATTGAAATTTCTATAAAATTATTCTTTTTCTTTAATTTATATTAATTCTATATTATAAAAAACCCTTGATTTATAGTAATCTATATCTTAAAGCTAATAAATATAAATTTATTTTTAATAATTATAATATATATTAATTAATTAATATAATATATAATATATTCATTTACTATAATTCAACTTTGAAATTATTAAATTGAGAGATTAATTTTTTGAATATAATCTAATAAAGGATTTATCTATAAAGAATTATATTAGTATATTAATTTTAAATAGGAAAATTAATATTTTATTCTTTTATAAACATCTTTTGTTCTAAGAGGTATAATATAATATTATATATAAAACTCTTGGAATCTATTTTTTAATATAAAATATATAAAAGGATATATAATAGTATCTTTATTATATTCTTAATAAATTTTAATTTTATATTTAGAATAAATAAATATATATATATATATATCTAAATATAAATAAATCTTATTTGTTATTATAGAATACTACAAAAATACTTACAAATTCAAAAGTTTTTTATTTTCTGATATTTACATATATAAATTCGTTTATTCTATAATCGATTTCATTATTTTAATAAAAAAATAGAAATAAAATAAAATGAGTGTATTATAATCTCGAATATTGACTTATAAAATGAATTCTCGATCGAAATTTATATAATTTATAGATTTGAAATAAATCCCTATTTTCGAAATAGAGAGGATATTTAGATATAATATTTCTATATCAGTAGAATCAAATTGTATGTTATCTAAAGGTATATTAATGGAATTGTTATATATAATACATTTATTGATTTCCGTATTATTAATATTATTCACAAAGTTATTAATATTCTTCCTTAACGCATGGGCCACAATTGGCGCTATTTGTTGGCACCTTAGGGGATATATATGTTCTACCCCACATACGCACTTCGTACGTAAGTGGGGGAGAACGTGACTTGTTCTCAGTCACGTGTTCCAACATAAATATAAATATATTAAAGAAGAATTAATAATCACATTTAATTAAATTAATTATCTTAATTGATTTGGTTGATTTAACTCTAATTAACCAAATTGACCAAATTAATTAAATTAACCAAATTGATTAAATTAATCAAATTAATTATTTTAATTAAATCATATAGAATAATAAATAAATTAAAAATCTATTTATACACAATTAGATTTGAATAATTTATTATAATAAATTAATGATCCTGCGATTAAAAGTGATAAATTCAAAATAACCAGATAGTATACATACAAAAAGGGATTTTATAAAGCAAATTAAATTTATATTTTTGTAGATTATATTTCATTTGATATAAGCAAGGAAAATTAGATTCAAATAGAGTACTCTTGTACTACAATACAATAGTGAATTATAAAATTATCGAACTCTATTGAAGATATAAATACTACAAATAATTCTAGAATATTAATATTATCATAGAAGTTAATAAGGCTTTTTACAAATATATATATATATATATACAGAGTTTATATAATTGAATAATAAATTCCTATTTTAAGGGAGATATTAGAAATTATATATACGATATGTGTATAGTATATATATGTTATTATAAAACTCCTTTCTTTGGGCTTTTTGGATATATAGATTTAATAAATATATTTAATATATTACTCTTTATGCGTAACTTGCTGTTTATTTCTAACAAGTATAATTCAATTTATAATAAACTAAGTATACCTCAAAAAAGAACTTATAAAAATAATAAAGTATCATAAATCTTTAAGTTTTTTAAAATCTATTCAAAAAGTTTATTAAAAATTAAATGAAAATCAAAATCAAAATAGTTTAATATTATTAAAAATCAAAAGGTGAACTATATAAAAAAAGAAAAAAGAAGAAAAAAGAAAAGAATATATATGATAGATTTATTTTAAATTTGTTTTATTATAGTTTGATTTTTAACATATTTGAAATAAATTATATATTAACTTCGAAGTGTATAATGAAAAGTATCAAATTTAAAAAAAATTACACAAAAGAAAGAATCAGTTGATTATATATATATATATATATAAAATCTTAATTTTCTTTAAACTTTTGATTCAAAGACTATAAGAGAAGAAGAATATAAAATATAACATTTAATATTATTTATTATATATATTATTAATGAGAAATAATACAACAATTTATGAATCAGAATGTGTTATTCGATATTCAATTATGTTAAAACTTTTTTGTATTATATAATCATTTTAATTTTCTAATTTCAATTTTATAAAACATATTTAGAATAATATTCAAACTTGAATCAAAAAGAAATTATTTTTTAATAGTTAAAATCGAGTTTGAAAATATTTAAATAAGAAATTAAATAAGATTCCTATTTCAAAAACAAATAAATAATCAATGATTATAATCTTTTATTTTATTTTATAAATTAAGTCTTCAAAGCTTGATATATTCATAATTCATTAATCAAATAAAATTTTAATCTATATGAATGATTCTCTTTTTTTAGTTTTTAACTTTTTCATTTTTGATATAATTCTGTTTTCAATGTTCGAATTTCTTATCAATAAAATAAATGAATCAATAAACACATTTCTTCTTATTCATTTTGTAAACTTCGATTAAATATTATTGAAATACTTACTTATATAACTATATCGAAGATATAATACTCGAAAATAAAAATGTTATTTATTTCAGATATTTTATGTTTTCTGATAAAATTATTAAATCTTTTTTAATATTAATATTTATTACATTTATTTATATAATCAAATTGATTTATGAAATAATATAGTTTCAAGAATACAAGAGTTCTGAAATTCATTCACTACATATATAACACTTTTCTAATTAAAATTTAAGATTTTACATCTTTTTTATATTGTAGTTTGTTTATTACAATAAAAATAAAAAAAAGTTATATAACAAAAGGAATTAAACTTATTGAAATTATTTTAATAAAAAAATAGTGTGTGGTGAGTATGTTTGATAACTCTGACATTGAGATGGAAATAGTTTATATAATAATATAGCCTGTATACTAATATAATAAACCACGTTACATTCGAAAAGAAAATTATATTGCATTTCGATAGAAATATCAACAAGCCAAAACATACTGTTTAATATAAAAGAGTAACCTACAATAGGAATAGCTAGAAGAAAAAGTGGTCACCTTATCAAGCAATTAGAATAGATAAATTCCCAATACATGACATGCTAATCCCAATGACGCCATTAAAGAATCAGTTACGGGAGAACCCTCAGATGAAATGTTACAGCGTCTCCTAAAGAACCTTGTCTACCAAATTGGAGAAGACCTTTACATTGACAGTGATACCAAAGATCAAGTCATGGAGTGATTGATATGGATATAGTGATATGAATGTAGAATGAATAAAATATAAGCTAGATTTGAATGATGTTTTGACCACCATTATGGATTGAATGTATGTAATCGTTCTCCTGTTGTTTACCTTCATGATTTGAATGACTGTGATTTTTGTGGTTCGATGTAGATCAGCAATCACAAGTTGCAACGGTTACATGGTATGTGTGTCGAATTAGTTGACAAGTCATGAATAGCAAATGGTAATCAAATTACAATAGCAATCGTCGATGTCAGGAGGTATAGCCACTATCTTATAATACCAGCTGTCTGCTTTCGTTCGATCATACCTTAGGTGTGAAAGTGGCCTTCAAGTGATCAATCAAGGTCGTGTTTTGGTTAATGCACATAGAAGAAATGCCCTGACACTATGATAGAAGTCTAGTATCCGAACTAGCTAACTCCCATACAAACTCCATGATTTTCCATCTTATCGATGTTAGACAATTTGAGCAGAAGCTCCATTCTCTGATTTTCTGTTGTACAGAGTCTGTGGGGTATTTATCTTTACTAGCTTGTTCCTACATTCAAATCCCCCTCCTTCCTCTGCAGACACTCTCTTCACACCTTCCCTAAATAGCCCCACGTCTTCTAGTAAGTACAAACTACTGACGCTTTGCTTCTAAAACCGATTAGTTCCCTGCTACTAATGTTCTGTTTGATGGAAGTATCTATCAGTGATATCCGAGATCATTGGTGACGAGAAGCAGTATGATACACTTCCAGGATGACAATATGGATGATATGGTCTCGGTATGTTATCGTGCTTGTTAAGGGCTGTTCATATAAAGTGGGATAGTTTCCTAATACAGTAGCTCAATGAGTTTGCGATAACGCTTGAATGTCATTGGGCTCCATCAATAATGCTCTTGTCTCTTCTGAACTGTCATATCACTACTTCTGAATTGTTTTCAAATATGAATCATTATTTTCCGTACATGATTCATACTACAGGTATAACTACATTGATTGTCTTTGAGTCCGACAGAAGCAAATTCACGGCATATATAACACCGGCAAGCCTTCTCATTAAATTCTGTCCTGTGGCCGTTCAGTTCAAAAGACTTTTTGGATGTGTTACCAGAAGAAGTTTATAGAAAGCTGAATGTCTATCTTGACATACCAACGTGAATTGACCAAGTGAGATTCTTCACAGCCAGCTTTATTAAAGGAAACAAACGCAATAAGACAATCATTCAGATCAAACAATTCCTCGCTAAAGGATTTTCCAGATATCGTTGATAAACGTCCTGTAATAATCTCCAATATCTCAACACTCAGTCCCACCCCCAACCTATCTGAGGGCGCAAACATCCTGAAGCAATCACTGGCATACGTCAAGTGTAATAATCCACGAGAAAAAGATTACCCAAAACAAAGCCTACTTCTCAATTATCAAGCTTTGCTGGACAGCAACTGGAACGCCGCGGAAGAACCCTGCCTAGCCATGAACGTGATACGGTCACTATTTTTGTATCTCAACGCTCTGAATCTACATACAGATAATGGATCATGGGAAGGTCTTGAATTTATCTTAAAAAAGGAAATTTTAGAACCCGGGGTAAGTTCTCGTCGACTAACACTGTCATAAATTCTAGTTGCTTTGTGCTTGATATTCCGACATCGCCGAATGATGTGATATCCAAGTCAAATTACATCTCTAGGGAGAACTTGTGGGTTTTAAAATTGCCAATAAAGTTTTTCACCCTTAAATTTTAGTCTCTGTATTGGCAATTTGGTTCGTGAATACGGAAGTAAATTTCTCACATTCTACACCCCCCTATCTAACCGAAACTCCACTTTCATCTCAATATCAGATGACTATCAGTTCCTTAACTCTTCAATATCAAAACACGAACATCACGAAGTCTATTGTTCATGAAAATAAGCTAACAGAATTTTGCTTCAGGAACCAATACCTTATTATGATCTAGCCATGAACTTTACGGTAAGCGTTCACGATGTACCAAGCGAAGCTTTCCACAGCTAAGCTTACCAGCGTACCGGCTCTAGTTTGTATATCGACTGACACAAAAACATTTCAGCACTGCGTAATAGTAGCATACGACTCCGTGAGCCCGTACCAAGTTGAGATTTTCAGAGACATCAAATCGCCCATCATCCCTGATCTCAGTAGATGGTCAGATATTGCGTATCTGCAATGGGCGGAGGTCTGCAAATTCCATGGCACTAAAGTGAGCAATATAAACCACGTTATTCAACATCATACAACGAACCAGATAACATTGGAAGTCATAAAAGAGGTGCCGAAGAAAAGAAAAGAATCGCTCGCGCCATCGGGATGTGTTGTGTCGATGAAGGATAGTAATGGCCATGGTGCTGCATCACTGGGCACCCCGAATGGAAAAGGAGTTGCTTGGCTCCTGGCTCAACATAAGGAAGCTTTCAAGGACTTGACAATCATCAGTGTGGAGATATTTTCGTGTAAACCTGCAAATAACGGGGACGAGACAGAATTTCAACATACATCCGATAAGTCTTCGTGGTTCAACCTCAGTTTTCGAATTGGCCAAGAATGCTCTAGACATTACTTCTCCGTCATCTGATTGAAATCGGCTCGGACATTCCGATATGTAGAAATATTGAGGGGATAACTGGGACGTTGATATGAACGAGAGATTTTCGACATGGAAAGGGAAAACATATACGGAGTTTCTAGATTGAAACATTAGATAAGATGCACTGCTCTATTTACAGAATCAGATTCCCAACGAGAATGAATCAGCATTCAATGAACACACTCTACGTAGGAGAGAAAAATCAGGCCGGAATTGACCACTTCTCAATACTTTCAATAATCAAATTATTTTCTTCAAATTTGAAATAAAATATATATATTAATAGTTATCAATATATTTAAGAGGTAAGAATTGATTTTATATTTTCAAGTTTAATCATTTTATTTATAATTGATTTATAATTCAATCAATTGAAAGATTCTAGTAAAGTTTTCAATGGTCAATTGCGGCCTGTTTTTTCTCCTACGTAGAGACACATTCCCGTGCTCGGTTCTCGCAGTATCCCGCCAGGATATACAACCAGTGGAGCCTTCCTCTTACCAGGACGACGCATTTGTCAGAGAACGTCACACTTTCAAATAATAAATGAGTAATACTATGGACCAGAAATCGATATTTATTCACAGTACTGAATTCTTATTTTTTAAAGATTGGATCTCATTTTAAATCTTGACTAATCTCATCACACTGATATTAAGCCCTCCCTTTCATATACCAGCCCGCTAGCTATCGGCTCTCAGGTACGTTCTTTTCCGAATTGTTTTCCGTCTCAAGTAAAAAGAAAGAGTGATACAAATCCAGAAGACACCAACCAACCAACCATCCAATGCAGAAAATATACGCCTTAAAAATTCGAGATTAATTTCAAAGATTTCCCTCCCCGACAGAATCGCTCACATACGCGTAAATGCTAAGCACTCCTCTGCCCCTTCCCTTTTCCCTGTCCCTATTCAAATCTCCCCATCTCTCCACTGTAAAATCCTCGATATTCCTATCCATCTTCATCTACATAGCAGCTAATTCAGAATCAATACTCCTGTCCAAAAACGTCCTCCTCTCACCGACCAACTCGGTCTGCAACCTCTGTTCTACCAAAGCTCTAACCTGTTTCTTCGTTACATTATCTAGATCTACCTCCCTCAAGCAATTTTGAATAGCCTCTACAATCTGCAAATCATCTGGACCGGCAGTACCTCTTTGGAAATCAAATCCACTAGCAGGTCTATCAATGGCAGCTCCTGCTAAAGGTGAACGAGCACCACCTGCGAAGCCTAGCGACGAACGTGATTGATGTCGTCCTTGACCGCCA
Source organism: Botrytis byssoidea (assembly GCF_014898295.1). NCBI lineage: Eukaryota > Fungi > Ascomycota > Leotiomycetes > Helotiales > Sclerotiniaceae > Botrytis > Botrytis byssoidea. The sequence continues at coordinate 1,760,614 of NW_024065849.1, forward strand.
CCGAGAAGATTGTCGGAAGACATCATTTGCATCGAAGGACGATTGTTGCCAGGGTAGTCTTGATATGGCGAGGCGGATTGATCTTGGCGAAGAGACATCGCAGATTGATTGCGGAGAGGGTGGTCGGTGTATTGGTTTGCGGAATAAGTAGATTGAGGAGGCATGTATGGACCGCGACCAGGGAAACCAGTTAGAATAGTGGAGGCTGGCTTGACAGATGAGTACATGGATTTCATGTCATCCATTTCGTATTGATCATCGAATGTATCATATGCCTTTTCAATTGCTACTCCGCGACGTCCTGGAAGGTTGTTGTGTAAAGCGTAATCATCCCATCGTTGAAGAGGAATGCTTCTTGGGTCAAATGTTTCTCCATCCACGGCCACAACCTTCGCAAATCCCTTTTCTCCCAGGACAATACGTGTGTTACCCCACGAGAAGTTGTCTTGGTTCCAGAATGAATAGATTGGCAGAACGAAAGAGTAAATTGGGAACGCAAGGATATAAATAATCATCCATCCAACGTGTTGCCATTGACGTTTGAGAATAAATATCAAAGCTTGTAAACCGTATGTACCAGCAATCATACAAATCGAAATAAGGGGAAATTGACCTTGATGCGTTCCGACTTTGTACAACAAATATCCTAGATAGACTGTAGTTGCAGGAAGAATGATTGTACCGAAGAGATCGATGAAGACAACGAATCTCATGCTGAAACAACAGAATCCACACAGTTCAGGAAGCCAGACCAACTCAGCTAGATTATGGATGGTAGAATTAATCCAACGTCTTCTCTGAGACAGAAGAACACTCCAGGTTTCAGGCGCGGCAGTACTGGCGTAAGCATCTGGAATAAACTTGTACTTCATATATGGAAAGTGCTTGGTCATCAATGTAGTCAAGAACCGATCCTCTCCAAGAGACAGAAGATTCTTCTTGTGCAAAGTATCAACAACACATTCACTGTACTCGTTAATGATGGCATCAGCGATGATCAATGGTTTCCCTTTATCAGCGGTACGTAGACGATACATAGTGAAACTATAGAACAAGTATTAGTATGCTGCATACAATGAGTAGAGGCTTAGGAAAAGAATTACTTACCAACCAGGTAAACAAGTGACACTTCCGAATAGAGATTCGAAGGCTTTTGCCAAATGATGCGAGATGAAATATTCGTAAACTTGAATCATGGTCCACCAAGACTGTTCCTCGTTTTCGAGATTGGTTTCACCACAGATACCAGCGATTTTTCCGTCATTGGAACAGGCAGCCACGAGACGATTCAGCGAGTCTTCCCTTACACTGGTATCGGCATCAATCATAAGTAGATATTCGTAAAGCTCTGGATCCACGCCAATAATGTTGTTGATTTGATGGAACATTTCCAACTCCAATGGGTTCATGGGAGCTCTGTGATGGACGCGATTGAGGAAGCTCATAAGAAGAATTTGAGTGTCACGTTTTCCACGATTACCGGGCTTCGATTTGGATTGCTCGGATTCCTTGCCAACCTTGACCACTACAATATATGGGACCACGTTTCCTTCAAATTCATATAAGCCTGAGTATACCTTACCATAGTTGAGTTGCTCGTTGCCGTCCCCAACGGATTTGAACGGCAAGGCGGGAGGATCGATCTTGGGATCTACACCAAGAATATCGAGTATAATCTTTGGTGTGGGGCGATCATTACCACCTCCTACAACCATACCATCACAAACGACACAGATGAGCTTCCTTTTATTATCGTATTGTAAAGCTGTCAAAGAGTCCAAGGCTTTACGCAATGAGTCTTCACCTTCGGTATATGCTGGAACTTGGCAAATGACAAACTTGTCTTGAGGAGTTGGACGTCGCTTCGAACCAAATTGAAGTGCAGAGACGAACTTGATGACAATAACACTACACAAAACAATTGTGAAGGCAAGAAGGATGTAGTTGTTGATCTGACATTTAATGGAATCTCGGAAATCGGGAATACCTGCATAGAACAGATTGTTCATGCAATTCAAGTTGTTGAGGATATCCACTTGATAAGATGAATTGGCGTTTTTGTAATTGTCGTCCCATTTACTCGTGATGTCTAGACCCGGGTTTCTGAGTACCATTTGATAGATTGTATCGTCAATGAACTCATAGCTCTCCACATTTGTATATAGACTTAATGTGTAATAGTAATTGGTGAAGTCGTAGATCTTGCCCTTTAGAATCACCCAATAATGTTCATCGTTTTGGCCTTCACTATTGATCGCACTATTCTTCACAACTAGATCACCATGGTAATACTCTTTGATTGCAGGTGTGTACACGTCCGCATACCAATTCCAGTCATAAAGCTTACTGGTAGTATATGCTGAAAGATTGCCAGATATGTGGACTCCGGCAGGATATTCAGCAGTAGTATTGTCCTGTAGTACCAAAGTGTAGTCGGTCACAAGGCCAGGGCATGCAACAATCAATGGTGGTGGAAAGTAGCTGTCCAAATTCAAACCAGCAAAGGGTTGCATGACATCGGAGGTTGTCGTGACAGAGGTATCACTATGCTGCAACTTCCAGAACTTGGAAAGATCGTATACTTTTCCATGAATGCTGACCCAAAAATCGTTATCTCCTTGATGAGTGGCGACTTCGTTCGCATTCCATGCTTTATCAGAATTTGGACAGAGGAGTTTACCAAATTCAATAATCCAGAAAACAACCAAGCAATTGAGGAATAGGATAAAGAAGCACAACACTAGCTTTTCTCTCCAAGCCATGCGTACATCTGGTCGTTTCATCCGACCAATGAATGAAAGGAGAAATGAAGGAATCCACCATGTGAAAGCCCAGGTAGTAGCGACCCAGATGCGACGCTGGTTTGTTGCCTTCTCATTAACAACAGCTTTGGCGGTGCCACCTTCGGGGTCGTCCACCATTTCTCCATTCTCATCAGTGTAGTAAACTTGCCCCCTCATATCATCTCCCTTGAAGCCGAGTCCATAGTCACCACCACTGACATTCCGTGATGGTGCGATAGTGGGAGCTCCGAGGTTACTCCGAGCTACGTTGACTTGGCTTTGACGATTCATGATATTATCGTGACTTCCAAGAGGCGTCATATCATTATTAGGACCAGCAAAGAAACCGCTTCCGTTTGGTGGGTTGGATGAGTATCCTGTATTCATGTCGTGGGCTCCTAACATGCCTGCCATACCTCCGGGACCGCCCATACTTTGGAACTCCCCTTCGGCCGGCTTTAGGTCAAGCATGGTCTCAGCTTCCCACCAAGCACTTTCGCGGATCCATATCCGTTCTTTGCCGATGACAACTTCACCATTGCTCCAACCACGTTCCATGGTCCAGCTTTCAATGCCATCACGCCCATCCTTACAACCAATGGGGGCATATCGTTGAACAAATTCTTCGAAATCGAAATCGGCTGTGAAATCCAAATTCTTGTTTCGTCGATTTGCCCATTCTGGTAAGCGCCATGCGCGGAGTTGGCGTGAGATGGCACCCGCGGACCAAGCCGAAGTTGTTGAAGGAAGCGAAGCTAGAGCTGCAGGTGAATCGTCCGTAGGATGCATAGATAAGTGATACCAGACACGACTGCTACCAAGAACGGAAGGTAGATCAATACGACCGTTGCGGCCTAAATTAATACCTTGACCCTCGATTGGGAGCAGAAGCTTCTTGAGGAAACCATCATCCTCTCCCTCACGGGCGACCTTCTCCAATACGATTTCACGCTTCTCAAGCTCGTGTTCACGATCTCTTCCAGAAGGTCCAGTCATGATACCAAGATCTGGAGCCACTTCAGATACAGCATTTTGCATCTCTCGGATAACAGTTGAGCCAGCAGAAACCACATCAACACCATCTTCTTTCATTTCGGCATTGATACCCTGAGTATCGTCAAAGACACCTCGCATCGCAGCTGCTTTCCCAAGATTTGGATCTGGAATCTCAAGAACAGTTATGCAAACAGTGTCACCATTATCGTCTTCTGTATTTGGGGTTCGAGCCCCTGGTCCCCCTTCGCTGGAAGAATCACCATCCTTGATTCTGGTCATCTCACTAGCAATGGCTTCGTTGGCCTTCAAAATTACCCAGTCGACAAGGGCTTCATAGAGACCACCAATCAAAGTTTCTCGCTCTTGTGTTGAGCATTGCTTGACGAGAACCTCGGGCTCCAAACCAAGCAGACCTCCGACATCTTCACAAATTTCCTCCAATGCATCTCCATCAAGAACGAAGCTTAACGTGTCACCTAGCTTCAACAATCCTGCTAATATTGAGATGAGATCTCTGTGTGCGGCACCCTTGATACCAATAGCTTTTAATGATGCTCTGAAGTCGTCTGCAGCAGCTGCATCATCCGCGGTGGGAAGGTATGATGGAGGGTCATATGTACCAGACTTTTCCAGAAGCGCGTAACTAGAAGCTTGTTTTAAACTCAAGAATTCTCGTTCGGCAGGAGTCGACGCAGATGTGAGGAGGTAGTAGAAGACGTCAAAAGCTCGATATCCTGGTTCGGATGGAAGGTTTAAAAGCCCCTTTTTGGTATCAATTCCACCCTCCGACAATGCTATCGACGCAGCGGTAAGATTTCCAGCAAGTGAAAGAGTTAAGGTCACACCAAGAGCAGATTGTCGAGGTGTAGACGGATTCTGAGGAGAGACACAATGAATAAATGGTCGTAACACTTCAAGGGCGGTATATAATGAGTCGGGAATGGTAAGAGGGAGAGTGTTGAGGAAAGGAGCCAAAATGGAAGGAGTAGCCTCGTGAAGAGAACTATTATCTGGTTAGCTTTAAAATCCAAAGAAGGTTCAATGGACCTCATACCCTAAAACGATACAACCATCTTCCGCACGTCTTCTAGCATGTTCCCAAGCTCGTGCGGCCAAGGCTGAATCTATTACACCTCCCGTTCTTCCTTCACGATCAGGTTGTGAAGCAGATAACCAAGTGTTTACCACCAAGCTACTGCTAGCATCCAATCGGTATGGTTGACCAGATGTGTAAATATGATGAACGGCATTTAAAAGTGTCGTTGCTGTTACTTGGGATGATTGTTGACCCGCGGAGTGAAAGTGTCGAGCGGCTCCTGTAGCAGAAGATGTCATGGAATATGTTGACATTCGATTGTTGCCCGCCATCGTGTAATACAGATGGGGGGGTGTTTTCTCCCTCACTTCGATCTTAAAGCCTTATTTGTTGATTTCAATGTTTTCCAACACTCCAATACTCACTATTCTTTCCCAAATCAACCCCTTTCCACGATTTTTTTTTTGTAGATGAAATGCCTTCGATATCAAGAGTCTCGGCAGTCGCGTTCTTTTGATATTGTTTCAATAGTATGATATGGGAAGTTGTTTGGTGGTTATTTAGTTTCTCAAGGGAGTCTTCTTTCCTATGTGATCGCTGAGCAAGTGAGTTGGATTGATGCAAGTGCACAAAAACGAGAGTTGGGAATGAATATTAAAAGGATGATAAAAAAGTACTGAATGGATTTGAACAGCCTTCACCAAACGAATGAGGTGAATGAGATAGAATCAATGGCACAAAAAATGGAGAAGTCGGAATGAGATGAGGAAAATGCAAAAGCAAAAAATGATAGGAATGTTCTGTTCATACCAACTGCACTGGCTGGTACTTGAGAATAACTTCTGTTAGGTATTGGTTATGGGTTACAATGATTACCAGGTAGGGTAAGGTAGGATGATTACCCAGCAAGAAAGGGTACTACTACGGTAGACGATAGAGACATCCCCTGGAATCAAAATAAATAAAGAGAAAGCTAGTAAAAAATTGGCAAATAGCAAATGGTCAATGGTCAATGACCACTTAAACATTTGAACATTAGCTACGACCTACGGACTTTACATCCTCCCACCTGCAACCACCCTAGGTAAATACCCGTACCGTACGGGAATTCCTTTCTCTTTTCCTTTTCCAGTCCTGAGCCAAGTCTCCCTATGGTGGCTCAATCAATGCCTTTTGCAGAACATGGGTCCATGGGTCCAGGATTATATATGTTAACCTATCTTGCTAAGCCGCATATTGGGAAAGAAAAAAAGATCAATACGAGACTTGCTGTGGTTGGATCAATGCTGTTTTAATCTTTTACATTTTATCTCCCTAGTAGGAATTTAAATGATATACATGACACTAGACACATACTTTGTGGTAGTCGCTAGCTACACAGAGTATATGAAGGAAAATTGGAGAGTCCATACACAACTTAATTGCCACTCGAGAGCCATTGCATTCAATGCATAGAGAGAGGAAAGAGTACCTGCCTCGAGCCTGCCTGAGCCTGCCTAGGTAGTTGGACCCTTTTAATCGTTCGTTATACATATCACGATTCACGATGGACCATTGAGGCTTCACCATTCGCCATCCACCATTCATCATCCACCGTCCACCACCCTTCCGATCCAATTGTATTCTCTCAATATCATCATCAACGAATCCATACCTACCCTATGGTCCATATCTCGTCCCTGTCCAAGTACGAGTGTGTTAAAACAGCGACAATCTTCAAATTTATTTTAAGAAATCCACACATACTAAGGAGCTTCTTAGTTTTCCATAGTCGAAGTCTATCGAAGACTACATCGTAACTAATTGCCCATCGTGAGACATTTGAGAATTTAGACCTAATGCGTGCAGCTTTATCGTCAAATATGATTTAACACGACCTTGCGATCTAACACATTTTGGCACTTCGTTTATAGATCAATCACTCAAAGTGTTCCCAAAGTTGCCCATAGCTTTGTGAATCTTTACTCTCTATATCTATCTATCTATCCATCTACCTACCGACACAGTCCATCTCATCCTACCTAGGTGCGCTCGACGTGCTTTGCTTCGATCATCATACATCACGGGAGGTATGGACATACAAGCGCCGAGTCCTCTTTCACACACATCACAGTGATTATGCAGTTGGAAAATATGTGAAGGGGATACAATCCCTCCGCAGGCTGTTGATAAATTATTCATCTGCCTACCAGGAGGACTGCACAATTGGGTATCCATTTAGTAACAAGCATCTACTGATTTCGAAAGTCAAAGAATGATGTTTGAAAAAAATAGGGGGCATATCGTTGTATATACCTAATAGATGACTATAAATTTAACCTTGTCCATTAATCAATCAAGCAATCAATCGATCCATATTATTTTTGCCTGGATCTATTAACGATACTCGGAGTCAGTTGTTTGAAGATCTACCCACATTTGACTTACCCCTTGGCTTACTCACTGAGCAATGGAACTGCTGGAAGGAAATTTTGGGCGGACGTCGCGTCTCTAGAACTTCCTCGGAACGATCCCCCCCTCAAGCCCCACTATATGTGTGTTGAGTTGTTGACGGGCGTCAAAAGTAAAAATACCGGTAGAAGGAAGAATGGAGGCGGAAGAAGCCTTGAAAGGTACTTGGGAGGGGGGATCTCGAGGGGAGGGGATGGGATGGGTGTATAGTACTTGAGTACGATGTATGTATGTATTTATATTGTATGCGTGCACCTTAATATATATAATAAAAGCAGTCAATTTTGCGAGAGGAGAAAGGAGTAAATCAAAAGTCAAGAGCAGTACCGGTATGTGTATGTGTATGTGTATGTGTGAGAGAGAGAGAAAGAGAGCGTGTGTCAGTTATCGATACATAACATGATACACTGGTATCACATAAAAAATATATAAGATCCGACATTGGATATTGTGATACAGTATTAAACCTGACTTTTCTGTACTTCGTAAAAGATGTCAATGGACGAGATGGGTTGGTGCTTGTGATGCCCATTTACCTCGTACTTGATCGCTTTCTCTGATGCAATCAGTACCTAGGAGCCTTCATAATGTGTGGATCAGTTGGTCTATCTATCATCCATCGCCATCCCATTCATTCCCTTGAAATTCCCCATCACTTCCTCTTCACGTCTATTCGACTCCTATCATGCCAAGCGTGCCAATCAGTGGGGAATGTTCGAAGCGATGAAGAAGGCTTTTCATCATAGCATTGTGTGAGAATACCGGTAGCTTGAGATGAGTACGAAGTATGATGATTCGATTGAGTCCTTTGTAAGCATTTGTTATTCATTGGTGGCTGTGTATGATCTTTGATTATCCAGTATACGGGTATGTTGATTTGTTCCTCAATGATCATCCGCTTGATTTCTCGTGTTGATTGAATAATATAAAAAAATCTAGGAACGAGGTGGTGGCGTGTAGTTTTTTTTTTCTATGGAGCACGTTCGCGTTCGGGGGATTTCTGAATGTTTAAGTCTCCTTCTTTTCTTTTGCTCCAAGTCTTGTTCTTATTATTGGATCTTCCACATAACCTTATGTGGTGAGCTGTCTGAGGCGGGATTTAAGCTCTTTAGCAAGTTTAAATTGCCGTCCTGCTTTCGCCCTCTCTCCTGACTACTCTATATGACTATATGAGCACTATGCACTACTTACTATATGCTCCGTCCGTATTTCTTCATGGCGCAACTTCCCTGCTGATAAAAACCCTGGTCGTTCCTCCTTAAAATAGTTCACACACGAGAAATGTTAAACCCCAAGTAATGATTACGGTAGACCATAACAACATCTAAACTCCAAAATCCCAAAATATTCATCTACCCTGTAAACATTACCTACCTAGTAAGTCAGCCAAATCATCTTCTCGTACCTAGCCAAAATATTTCCCTTTACTTGCTGCTTGTAGGAAAAGGAAAGTCCATTGTTTTTGGGTAAAAAGAAGGGATTCACAACTTTTCCCCCCTTCCACTTCAACTCTAACATCAATAACATATTCATTTCTTTTCTTTTGAATTGCTTCCTTGAACCTCTTTTTTTTGCAACTTTGCAATACATTCGCTTTCATCCGGTGCTCATAATTCACTCGCTATTTAGTCCGGTTTTAATAGAGTCTTTCGTTCTCTTCAAGAAGTTGAACCTGACTTACCCCTTCGCTGACCCAATATTTACTCCCAAACACGGTCCGATTTATCAAGATCGATAATACTTCTTACTCGAGATTTTCCAGAGGATCGATTATACATTGACGCCAAAACATAAAAGTGAAGGGTTTCGACCCAAATCCATCCATCATGGCTCTCAATAATCCAAGTAGCGGAGCTCACTCGCAGCCATCCCTTCCTGCCTTGCCAGCCCATTTACAATCAGATACACATTTAACCGCACATCTTGCAAGTCGATTTCATGTTTCATTACCAACGGCAGATCTGTCCTCTCATGCCTTAATATCCCTCAACACGTATTCTTCTTCGACAAAAGGTCCAGATGGAGGTAAAGAAGGGAGTGCAATGGGGGGCGCCGAGGGCATGGCCGACAAGGCCTACACAAGACTTGGGGCCAGAACTGAGAACCAAGCCGTAGTATTCTTGTAAGTGGAAGATGTTATATTCATGACTCTCCAAAACATGTTGCTAATTGGACAAATAGAGGAGAATCGGGATCCGGTAAAACCACCGTTCGTTCTCATTTGCTTTCTGCTTTACTGAGCAAATCCGGCACACCTCTTTCCACCAAATTATCTCTGTCCGCATACGTCTTTGATACTCTCACATCCACCAAAACAGCTACCACCCCAACCGCTTCGAAAGCAGGTCTGTTCTTCGAGCTTCAATATGATACAGCATCAACAGTCAACCCAACCTTGATTGGTGGAAAGGTTCTCGACCACAGATTAGAGAGAAGTAGAGTAGCGGCTGTACCGACCGGGGAGAGGAATTTTCATGTGTTGTATTACCTTTTAGCTGGCACCAGTGCCGCTGAGAAGGCACATTTGGGATTAGATTCATCCGCAGACCACGGAGGCGCTGGTAATCGACTTTCTACTGGAGGCCAAAAGAGATGGCGATACCTTGGTCATCCAACGCAACTCAAAGTGGGTATCAACGATGCGGAAGGGTTTCAGCTGTTCAAGACAGCATTGAGAAAGTTGGAGTTCCCAAGAAGTGAGATCGCCGAAATTTGCCAGATTTTGGCTAGTATTCTTCACATTGGTCAACTCGAGTTCGAAACAGCGGAAAATACAGCAGCAATGGGCGACGACAGTGGTGGCTATTCACACGAAGGTGGTCAACAATATACGGCTGTGAAAAATAAGGATGTTCTCTCTATCATTGCAGCATTTTTGGGTGTTGGAGCGACTGATTTGCAAACTACTCTTGGATACAAAACCAAAATTTTGCACAGAGAAAGAGTGACGGTCATGCTCGATCCTAAGGGTGCTAAGAGCAATGCAGACGAACTAGCAAGGACTCTATACTCGTTACTCGTAGCATATGTTATCGAAAGCATCAATCAGAGAGTATGCGCGCCAGAAGAGTCGGTTGGAAACACCATTTCCATTGTCGATTTCCCGGGGTTTGCTCAACAGCCTGCCACCGACTCAACTCTCGATCAACTTCTGAACAATGCTGCAACTGAAGCACTTTATAACTTTACCTTGCAAAGCTTTTTCGAATCAAAAGCCGATATGCTCGAAACTGAAGAAGTAACTGTTGCAGCTACCAGCTACTTTGACAACTCTGATGCCGTCAGGGGTCTTCTCAAGCATGGTAACGGTCTTTTAAGCATCCTTGACGATCAAACCAAGCGTCATAAGACAGACGTACAATTACTAGAAAGCTTGAGAAAACGTTTCGAGGGCAAAAACCCAGCAATAACCGTCGGGAGTGCAACTGCCAAGCTCCCGGGAAGTAACTTTGCTACTCACAATGCTTCTGCTGCATTTACAGTGAAGCATTTTGCTGGAGAAGTAGAATATCCTGTTGCGGGCTTGGTGGAAGAAAATGGAGAAGTCATCTCGGGAGATCTGATGAACTTGATTCGTGACACGAAGAGCGACTTTGTAGGCCAGCTCTTTGGTCAAGAAGCTCTTCAACGTATGGTTCATCCACAAGAGAAGTCAACTATCATGCAAGCTCAAGTTAGCTCGAAGCCTCTAAGACAACCAAGTGTCATGCGCCGAAAGGGAGATCGACCAAGTCGTTTCGGTGGCTCAAAGATTGCAGCCGACTCGGTAGAAGACATCTCTGAAACCATCGATTCTGGAAGTAAAGCTAGAAAAGGTCTCAATATTGACCAAGGTGCTGCTGCACAGTACCTGTCATCCTTGGACAATATCTTCAAAGCTCTCAACTCACAAAACACGAACCCATACTTTGTATTCTGTCTTAAGCCCAACGACCGTCGCATAGCAAATCAATTCGATAGCAAATGTGTACGGATGCAACTTCAAACCTTCGGTATTGCTGAAATCAGTCAACGGTTACGAAATGCCGACTTTAGCATCTTCATTCCTTTCGGAGAGTTCCTCGGACTTGCAGACACCGAAACAATCTTAGTTGGAAGTGAGCGAGAAAAGGCTGAAAATGTGATTGAAGAGAAAAGATGGCCATCTAACGAGGCTAGAGTTGGAAGCACCGGAATATTCCTTAGTGAGAGGTGTTGGGCGGAAATTGCGAAACTGAATGAACGTGGTTTCGTCGCAGGACGTTACCCATTACCATCTGATGATGGTGGTGAGGCCAGACTCACACCAGGCGGTGAAAACTATGGAGCCTCAAAAGAACGTCTTTTGGGTCCTGGGGCCGCTCTACTCACACCATCCCCTGGAGCGTTCTATGGAGACAAGAAATCTGGTTACTTTGGTAGCCAAGACGATGCACGCTCTGATGCTGGTGCTTCAGCTCTTGGCCAAGGTGATATGTTCCGCAATTTAGACACCAAAGAGCAATTGGCTGAGAAGGGAAATGAAAAGACCATGGTTGAGGTAGAGGAAGTTAGAGACAGCCCGAGTCGTAAGAGATGGGTAGCAATGGTGTACTTGATGACTTGGCTCATTCCTGATTTCTTGATACGAATGATCGGTCGCATGCCTCGAAAAGACGTTCGGTTGGCTTGGAGAGAAAAGCTTGCGATCAATATGATGATTTGGTGGGCTTGTCTCTTCTCCGCTTTCTTCGTCGTGATCTTTCCAAAATTGATTTGTCCAACTCAACACGTGTTTAGTGCTGCTGAGTTGTCATCGTACGATGGAAAAAGCGACGATGCCTATGTTGCCATTAGAGGAACGGTTTTTGACCTTTCAAGTTTTTCAACTCGTCATTACCCGTCGATTATACCCCAAAAGAGTATCTTGAAGTACGCTGGTATTGATGCTACTGGCCTATTTCCGATTCAAGTCTCGGCTCTCTGTCAAGGAACCACAGGCTCTATCGATCCTTCAGTGCAACTTGATTATACTTCTTCTAATGTCACTGGTTCTGCCTCGACAGTCAGTAGCACAGATGCCAATGCTGCATATCATGACTTCCGTGCCTTCAAGAATGATTCCCGTCCCGATTGGTTCATAGAGCAAATGATCATGCTTAAAGAGTCCGGTTATTACAAGGGTCACATTGGTTATACGGCGTCGTATGTTAAAACGCTTGCTTCGAAATTGGACTCGATCGGCATCATTGATGGTAAAGTCTATGACCTTACCAAGTACATTTCTGGGGGCCGTAAAATCATTGTTCCTGAGGGTGAAACTGCATCCTCGGATGTTAGTGTCGACTTCATGTCACCCTTAGTCGTGGACTTGTTTCAACAAAAATCTGGAAAGGACGTCACGAAATACTGGAATGCTCTTGCCATTAGTGACGAGATGCGGTCTAGAATGAAGATTTGTCTCGATAATCTTTTCTATGTTGCAGATGTTGATACTAGAAACTCTATCAAGTGTCAATTTGCTGAGTACTTGATTTTGGCCATCACGATTATTCTTAGTTCTGTCATCGTCTTCAAGTTTTTCGCGGCTCTTCAATTCGGTGGCAAAAACGTCCCCGAAAATCTAGATAAGTTCGTCATCTGTCAAGTGCCTGTCTATACAGAAGACGAGGACTCTCTTCGACGTGCTATCGACTCCATCGCCAGAATGAAGTATGACGACAAGCGTAAACTCTTGGTTGTCATTTGTGATGGCATGATTATTGGTCAAGGTAACGACAGGCCTACTCCACGTATTGTTTTGGATATTCTTGGAGTATCAGAAACTGTTGATCCTGAACCCCTGAGCTTTGAGTCTTTGGGAGAAGGAATGAAACAGCACAATATGGGCAAATGTTATTCCGGTCTTTACGAGGTCCAAGGTCATATCGTTCCTTTCTTGGTCGTCGTGAAAGTTGGCAAGCCTTCTGAAGTTTCTAAACCAGGAAACAGAGGAAAGCGTGATTCTCAAATGGTCATGATGCGATTCTTGAACCGTGTTCACTACAATGCGCCGATGAGCCCTCTCGAGCTTGAAATGTATCATCAAATTCGCAATATCATTGGTGTCAATCCGACATTTTATGAATTTATGTTACAAATTGATGCCGATACGGTCGTTGCAGCGGACTCTGCCTCACGAATGGTTTCAGCATTCTTGGACGATACTAAATTACTCGGTGTTTGTGGAGAGACGGCATTAACGAACTCCAAATCTTCATTCGTCACTATGATTCAAGTTTATGAGTACTTCATCTCTCACAATCTGGCTAAAGCGTTCGAAAGTTTGTTTGGTAGTGTCACTTGTCTGCCAGGTTGTTTCACAATGTATCGTGTTCGAGCTGCAGAATCCGGAAAGCCTCTATTCGTCAGTCGCGAAGTTGTGGAAGCCTATGCCAATATTCGAGTCGATACACTTCACATGAAGAACTTGCTACATCTGGGAGAAGATCGTTACTTAACCACACTTCTCATGAAACATCATGCCAAGTACAAGACCAAGTACATCAGTACCGCTCACGCTTGGACTATTGCTCCTGACTCCTGGGCTGTCTTCCTTTCTCAACGTCGTCGCTGGATTAACTCAACAGTACACAACCTTGCTGAACTCGTGCCTATGTCCGAACTTTGTGGTTTCTGCTGCTTCAGTATGCGTTTCGTTGTCATGATTGATTTGATCTCCACATTGGTTCAACCGGTCACTGTTGCATATATCGTCTATCTCATCGTCCTCGTTATTGAATCGCCAAGTTTTGTTCCTATCACGGCTTTCATTCTACTTGCTGCGATCTATGGTTTGCAAGCAATTATCTTCATCGTACGACGCAAATGGGAAATGATTGGATGGATGATTCTTTATATCCTTGCCATTCCTGTGTACTCCTTGTGTCTTCCATTGTATAGTTTCTGGCATATGGATGATTTCTCCTGGGGTAACACTCGTGTTGTTACCGGAGAGTCAGGTAAACAGATTGTCATCACTGATGAAGGAGTGTTTGATCCCGCATCTATTCCACACAAGAAATGGGAAGATTATCAAGCCGAGCTTTGGGAAGCTCAAACCCAGCAAGATGACGATGGAAGATCTGTAATTTCAGGATATTCCTATGGCACTAAGTATCAACATAATGTCTCGGAATACGCCATTCCCGCGTCTCGTTCAATGTCCCAGTATAATGGTTATGGTATCGACTCCAAGAATGGCAATCCATATCAATCCCGTCTCTCATTGGCTCCATCAGAAATGGGAATGGGGACACCAGGAAATCGTGCTAGTCAATTCAGCGGAAGTCAATATTTCGGTCAACAAGAAATGGAAATGTCCAATTTGGCAGGTTTGCCAAGTGATGACTCTATCTTACAAGAGATTAGAGATATTCTCAGAACAGCTGATTTGATGACAATTACGAAAAAGAGTATCAAGATGGAGTTAGAGAAGAGATTTGGTGTTTCACTTGATGCTAGAAGAGCTTATATTAATTCTGGTATGTTATTATTTATTCCCAATTCAGATTCTACGTCAACTAACTTTTAAATAGCAACTGAAGCACTTCTTTCTGGTCAACTATGAGGGAAATGAATGGAGAGAGATTTATATTTGAATTACATGCATATAAAACGGAGTCGTCATTGTCAATCTTTCGACGATTTGAATAATTTTCTTACTGGGGTTTGAAAAAATTTGAGGGAATCAATGGGGGTAGGATTGGGTTTTGAAGCATTGGAGCGATCTGAATTGTATGGATGTGAGAAATGGTTGTAGTGAAGAAGGAAAGGAAAACTTGGTTACATTACATCACCGGATTTTATTTGAGCTTGAAAGTTGATTTCAAGATGGGCAGAATGGAATGCAATGAGGCGTAATTAGGGTTTTGCAGATTTCATCTCTGAATAAGATTAATAACATTTTTTCTGCTTAGGTTTTTGGTTCTTAATTGTGTGATCGTGAAGTCCGATATGTATAGATCACGGTGGTGAGAGACAGAGTTACAATTGAGGGGGCCGGGTGGATGCGAGTAATGTTTTAGAGCCAATGAGAAAACCATTGGGGTGATGTTTTTACGCAGGAAGAGTCTTTGGATGTCATGCACTAGGTTTTTATTAAAACGAAAGTGATCGGAAAGAATCGAGATGGTTAGCCTATCATCCTAAGGGAAAGAGAGGATATCTTGAGCTAACATTTTGATTTCTGGAATGGTTGTTGTTGGGAGACTGGAAAACTTTTGGGGTATTGAGTGAGTATGCGGTAGTAGAGGAGGTTATGATGAAACTACTACTGCGGGAAATGGCTTAAAGCGCTAGATTGCTGTGGGAAGATGAGTCGATTTGGTGGATGTATACTGACGGACTTTTGTGTTGTTGGGGAGTTTGTCAATGAGGAAATAGGAAATGGGAAATGGGTGTTTGAGATTTGGTGATGCATAGATGTCGGGATGGTTGTGGATAGAGTGGTAGGCGGTAATTGGTAAGTGGTAAGCTGAGTCCTGCGTTGTGGGGATGGTGGGAATGGTGGGTTGCGTAGGTATGGAGGGGAAGTTTATAGGAGTTGATGGGTAAGCATGTTATGCAGGGAGATCTTGTGCGTGTTTTTGGAGATTTGTTGATGGACTTTTCTATTCGCGGATTGCATGAGTCACTTGATTTTGCTTTGGTGAATAGAATTGAATGTTTTGGAACCGTTGTGTGGAATTCTTGATGCTCATGAAGGAAGAATGTTGTGTTTGGTTTGGTTGTTGATAGAGAGAGAGTGTAAGGGATATATATCCTTGGTTAGAAGTTATAAGTTAGAAGCTAGGTAAATGATAAGATGAAGGGATTGTTTCGGGTAAAGAAGGGTAGGGCCGATGGTTTAGATAGATACTTGGAGAGAGTGGTAGAGAGAGCGAAGAGTGGAGGAGTTGGTTTGGAAAGAGGGATTGTGGTCTCCACGATGATTCAAATTTTGCAAAATTTTGCATATATATATGGCTGCAGGCACTTCTAACTCATGGCTGTTAGTCATTCCGAGGATGGAGTGTTTTTGAAATTGCTCATTGTTTGCTCTTTGAAGATTCTGAAAACTTTCTGTTTGGTACCTCGCTAATATCAACAGTCACTTTGACAGTGGTTGCTTGCCGTGCAATATAGAATGCAAACTTCGTGCATTTTGAAATATATATTGTGTTAAGTAAGGTAACCATTTTGATATTTCAACATCATGATTCTCACCTAGGCTAAGGAATATCTTTCGAACCCAGATAATTGTTTATTCTTACCATTTTTTACCGAGTTCGAACTCGGCAAAAATTCATCACTAAAATCATGCCATCACTATTTAATCGAACCCCAGTCGAACTTCGACAAAAAACGGAAATCGATCTGCTCAGGAGGAAAGTCACTGCGTTAGAGAAGGAAGTCTCGGCAGAGAAGAAGAATGTAGCTAGTTATGTGAAGTCCGAAAAGGATACTCTTGCAGCCTGGCGGAAATACGTGGAGAATCTATTCAGGGGTCTGAGAGAGGATTATGCGAATCTACAAGAGAGTTTAGAACAGAAGGAAGCAAGTTATAGGAATAAAATGGGATTGGCTAGGCATGAAAGAGATGGAGTTGAAAATAGTGGGATTGGTAGAGATGATAATCGGGATTTGAATGGCTATGGAGCTCAGAGGAATGAGTACAGCAGAGATGATAATCGAGGCGAAAGTAGTTCCGGTGTGCGGAGAAATCGTGGGGGCCAGACAGGAGGTGTCAAAAGTTCTCAGGCAAAGGAGGAGGGAGTTCGTGGAAGTCGGGGATCAAAGTATGGTGGCGGAGCAAATGGCCAAGGAGCTGGGAATTATTTGGTGGGACAAGAGGATCAGGGAAGCCGGGACTATCAATCAAGCCAGAAAGCCGATTGGGATCAAGAGGATCAAACAGGAAAGGTTGAGTCTGAGGCTCAAGGAGACCAGGGCTTTGGGAATGGAGGAGTCAAAGATGTTTCATCAAATAAAGGCTGGGGAGGTGGGGGAGATGATGGGGGAGATGAAGAAAAGAAAGAAGAACAGGCGGCTGGGGCGACGGAAAATGAGTGGGGGCAATTTAGTGGAAATTCATAGAGGTAAAATTTTGGATGATGTTTGGTAGGAAAACTTTGTAATTTCGTAGCGAATTGATCAATTATGTAAGCTAAGCTCTAGATATTGCCCACAAGTGATTCTTAATATAAATTGAAATGACCAGACTTGATTTGTGGAATAGATACTTGTTATCTAAAGGTAGCTTATGCAATAAAATTTCATAATTCGACAAATGATTTGACTAGACTGGCCACAGATTGATAGAATGACTCGTGAACTATTTAGTATTAAACACCTTGCATATGAAATGGAAAGCAGATTATCAGTTGCTGTGTAAACACTCCATGAATGATTCACAAACAAACTCGAAAGATAAGTCGTAAGGGTTGTTTGGATAGTGACTATAGTCTGCCAATTTGTGACATATCAATGCTGATTAGATAGTATTACAATCATCATGACTTGAACCAGCAAACTTTGAAACGATGGTAATATATATCACGAGTAGAGGAGACCAACCAAAATTTCACGAACGTAGTGAGCTCCTCCATAAAAGACTCGAGTAAATACAACAAAAGAAGACAAAATGGGAATATTCTCAAGCTCAAAGTCCTCTTACAATCACTCGCCACAATACTCTAAATCCTCAAGTAGCTGCAGAATTCCCGCAAATCCTCAGACGAGAATCGCTCCCAAAATGTCATACGAACAACTCAAAAGAAAGATCTTGTATCTCGAGGATGAAATTCATAAATTGGAGGGACAATTGGATGCATCTGATTTGCGTAGTAGAATGTGGTGGACAGATATAGAGAATTATTATAACGGCATGAAGAAAGATTCGGAGGAGTTCCAGAGGAAGGTTGATCAGAGACAAGTGAGATTTAGGAATGCAATGAGGAAAGCTCAGGATCGGGAAAGAGCTATCAGGAAGTATGAAGAAGGAACGTAGGAGTGGCGAGAAGAGATCGAGGCTACTTGTGCTTAGTGAAGGGAAGATGGGCGTGAAAGTTCGGGTGGATGATGCAATTTTGTTTTAGCGAATCGATGATTCATGAAGCCAAAATAATAATTGGAAGATTTCGAGACCTTGATAGAAACACCGTTTGAAGCCTTAAGAGACCCATTATATGATGTGATGTAGTCTTATTATACTTTCTGAATTTAACCGCAAGACCCCCCTCTCCGACATTCTTTTATACTACCATTAGTGATACCTTATGTGTTGGCGAACACTGTTGAAAGAAGCAGCCACGAATTTCACATCGTCATGATATCTCACAATGCAGTCATATGCATCTGGATGCTGTTAATATGCAAACGAACAAAGACCATATAATGAAGATAAAATCATTGTGGCATAGTTATCTTTTCAGAACCAGCACAGCAGAGAACTCGGCACACGATCCCAATCAGAAACACCACCCCTAATAAGTAAAATGGGAGACCGCAGATACTACCAACATCATTACCTTCAAAGGGAGAGAGAACAAGCAAGATATGATCTACCAACATTTCACCGTCTTTCGCCCATTACACCTCCCCCAGGTCTTTTCACCGAGATGGAAAAAGCAGCAGAAGGTACCAAAACAGCGCGTGAGAAATATTTTCACTGTATCAATAAAGCAGAGGAAGACCTTATGAAGTATTTGAAATCCAGATGTGTACTTCCGGTACCAATGGGTCGTCTCGGAAGCTTTTGGGAAGTAGCAGAGAGGAGCAAGAAAGAGGCTAGAAAGGCAAGAGAAGATTATTATAGATTGTACAAAGATGGGGAGAAGATGAGAGAGAAGCTGCAGAAAGATATGCTTGGATTTTTGGTGAAGGAGTTGAATTCTTTGAGTGCGGTTGTTGAGAGATTGCAGGACGAGAGTATGGTGAGGAGAATTAGGGAGGAATATACAGGGGAACACGTAGGTCTGGTACGCAGATAATGGGATATTTTGCTTCTAAAACTGGAAAGCTGAGAGGGTATCTGGACTGAAACGTCACCGAGGGTAGACTTAAATCATTACGTATATGGATATTAAAATTGGATTGATCCCATCTCTTTCACTGATGACTCGAAATTTGTTTGCTTTCGGAGTGTTGTGACAAGTCAAGTGAGGTGTGTTGAAAAGTATTGAGATAAATGAGTAGCTAATTAGAAATTGACAATTTACCTGATGAAGGATGGCAATGCCATCTTCCAAAAGGAGAGTACATGATAGCGTCAGTAAACCAGAGAAGGAATGACAGTCACTAACGAATCGTGAAACGAAAGATATATCAACTATGACTGGTAGATATTTGGTAAGAAAAATTTCAATAAGGCCAACATCTCTGGCTCTATGATTGTTTCTCCGTTGGTATAATATCGGTGAGAAGCTATGAGTGAAATAGAAATATTTATATAGCGAAATTTAACTGGTGAAGCCCAAGATATAAAAGACAGGCAATGACTGCTCTAGAATGATGTTCGATCATTCAATCACTCCGAAGAGAGAAGAAAACAACGAGCATAATAAGTACAATCCATCCAATGCCCAAATCAACGATATCCAACCCCGAGTGGTGGGAGCAAAGACAATGCTGCGATGGGTCAAAATTCTACTACAACATCGCAACAAACGAAAGAACAAAACTAAATCCTACCCGTGGTCCACTTCCTCCGGGCTGGCTGGAATTTGAAGATCAGGGAGAGATTCTAGCCCGCCAATTCCGCACTGGAATCATTGCAAAAAAAGACCCACGATGCTACCGACCAGACCAAGAGAGACGAGCGGCTGCAACAATTCATGAATGGACTACGCACTTAGCAAGTCCTTTATATAGCCAACCCACCGCTCACAGCGTCTTGAGAATTATCTGGAGAGATGTGGAAATGCATCTTCCTGGATTCCGAGTAGATTTAGAGCAATATGAAAAGTTGAGAATGAAGGCTACCTTCAATGCTGAGCTTGTTCAAAATTTGGATGATAATCTTCAAGCTATTGAAACTTGGCGTGCCATGGCCGAAATACAAGTAGAGAAGTTGGAAAAGAATGCTGCAGCTTCGGGGAGGAATATCAATGTGGAAGGATTGAGAAGAAACTTCGATGCTTTTGGAAAAGCTGTTGATGCTGCAACACAAGAAATGATTGAAGGGTGGTTGACAACAGAGCACAACATGTATCTGTTAAAATTATTGGAAGTTTTCTTTAGTTCGTTGAGAAGGCCAACATGGGGATAGTTGAATTATGTAGATGCCATACTCCCTTCACGATGTATTTTATTAGTCTAGAAAATCTTACTCAAAACCCTCTTCACCTGTTCTGGTTGACTCTGAGTCTTGTTCTTCAATGCTGGAGCATTTTGCTTGAAGCGCATAGGTCCATTAGCATCCTTCTTCTGCTTCTTTGCCTCCACGTTTTCATCCTTTGTGACCTCGGCGTCGTCGCCATCCTTCCTCTTCTTTGCAGCCTTCTTAGCTTCCATTCCCTCTTGTATCTTCGCGCGTTCAACGTTTTGTACATATTCCTTATTCTCCTTCGTCGTCTTGCTGATTTCAGCTCTCATTCTGCTGTTTCTTTCCGCATTTTCTGCCGCAATCTGTTCCGTCAAATTGTTCCATTTGAAACCCTTCAAATAGAGAAGATTCCACACATCGTCATGATAATAGTTTCCTTTTTTGCCTCCAATTGTTTTCGCATTCAATAATTCGCACACTTTCTTGGCGTCCGCTTTATTCACAAATTCTACCCACCCGTCCACAAATGATCGTTTCTTATTTCCTCCATTGCGAACTCGTCTTGTGTGCGAAGCTGGATCTTCAGGTGTCATGAATATGCGATTAATGTCACCGTATGGTTCAAGGAGTGATCTTAATTTTGTTGGTTTCATAAAAGGTGGTATTCTGGAAAGATAGACAACGCCGGATTTTTTGATAGCAGCAGCACTTGCGACAAGATTCTTCTTCGTGAGAGGCCTTGAGATTCCTGGCAATTCCAATTCTTTCGAGGTATTCTTTGGTTTCGATTTCGCATCTGATTTCGATTCGATCTCTTTTGAAGCTTCCTCGATTATATCATCCTTAGATTCTTGTTCTTCTTGATCGCTATTCTGATCAATGTCTTCGTCGTCGCTTTGATCGTCATCAACTTTTCTCCTCTTTAAACTTCTGCTACCCTTTTTGAGATCCTCTGCTTCCGAATTATATCCTTGACTCTCATCTCCGTCACTCTCCTCCAGATCTAGGAAATCGTTGTGATTTCTCGTCGCCATTCCTTCGATTGACCGATTGACTGATTGATTGATCGATTGACTTATTGCTTGGTTGGTTGGTCGAGTAGCTTGATTGATGAATTGGAAGAAATTCGGATTGTAAAGAATTATAAATTTTGACCAGGATCACTTATCAATTTTTTTGGGTGGTGTATTCACCAAAAGTTTAAAATTTTAGCGGCTTGGAAACTGTCGGAACCCCTGTTACATCCTGTCATGATATTGACGCATAGCGATACCGGTAAGTGGGCGTCACTGATAGCTTTGATTGACTCTCTTTATCCCACCACCCCCACTAGAATTAAATCTGCAACATAAGAAGAGTGTCATTGTGATTGTTGCTTGGAATTTCATACAATTAAGAATACACAAAGTTTGCAAAATGTCTGTCGAAACAATCACTACCATTTCTCCCATCACCAACAAGCCTGTCTTGACCAGAACTGGAATCTCTGCAGAAGATTTACAGCAATTGCCCGTCACTGCCACTGAAGCATTCTTGAAGTATCGTAAGACTTCATTGAAAGAACGTCAAGATATCGTCAAGAAAGCTCTTAAGCTCTTGAACGATAAGCAAGATGAATTGGCAAAGGAATTAACAGAACAGATGGGTCGGCCCATTGCGTATACTGCGAAAGAAGTTACCACAGCTGTGAAGAGAGGCGAATACCTTTTGAAGATTAGTGAGGATGCATTGAAAGACACAGATGGAGAGGCAGAGAAAGGTTTCAAGAGATTCATCAGAAAGGTGCCAGTCGGACCATGTCTCATCCTCTTTGCATGGAACGTAAGTGTTGTTTTCCGCGCCTTCATTTCTCTGGCTAACTTGTTGTTTTCAGTACCCCTATCTTATTCTCGTCAACTCTCTGATACCTGCCCTTCTCGCCGGTAACTCGGTTATTCTCAAGCCATCTCCGCAGACGCCTACAATTGTTGAACACATGGCATCCATCTTTTCTGAAGCTGGCCTTCCAGATAATGTCATCCAATACTTCCATTGCGGCTCCCCCCTCATTATCGAATCTATTGTTAGAGATCCAAAGGTAGCTCTCGTGTGCTTCACTGGATCTGTAGCTGGTGGTTTAGCTACAGCTAAGGCAGCAGCAGATAGAATCGTGAATGTTGGACTGGAACTTGGTGGCAAAGATCCCGCATACGTAAGAGGTGATGTTGATGTAGCATGGGCAGCTGAGGAGATCGTCGATGGAGCTGTTTTCAACTCGGGTCAAAGTTGTTGCAGCTTGGAAAGAATCTATGTTGATGAGAAGATCCATGATGAATTTATTGAGGCGTTGCAGAATGTCTTGAAGAACTACAAATTAGGTGATCCTTTCAATAAGGAAACGGTAAGTACCTCACACACAATTATCGCCGGCTAAATACTTACTACTTGCTTATGCAGCATGTCGGCCCTGTCGTCTCAAAGAGGTCAAAGGAAACGATCGAGGCACATATCAAGGATGCATTAGATAAGGGTGCCAAGGATCTCACGCCCGAGAATGAAACCTTCAAGTCTCCTCCTTCAGAAGGCAACTACGTTAAGCCTACGTTGCTTGGTAATGTCGATCATAGTATGACTGTGATGACTGAGGAGACATTCGGTCCAGTCATACCCGTGATGAAGGTAAAGAATGATGAGGAAGCTATCAAACTCATGAATGACAGTGAGTTTGGCTTGACCGCCTCAATTTGGACAAAAGACACGGCAAAAGCAGCCGAATTAGCTGAAGACGTAGAGGCTGGAACTGTCTTTGTGAACAGATGTGATTATCCCAGCCCTGTAAGTCACCTTTACCCTTTAACGATGTACATGAACATGGCTCACAATTATTGATAGGACCTTGCATGGACTGGATGGAAAAATTCCGGAAGGGGTGTCACTCTAAGTAAATTTGGCTTTGAACAATTCGTCAAGCTGAAGAGTTACCACTTGAAGGATTACCCTAAATAAGGGCTTTTAAGTATTACTTCTACACATGTGTGCTTGTAGTACAGAACTCTCGAACGACTTTTGAGTTTTTTAACACCAGAAATCAGAGCCACAAATCGATAAGTTCTAGTCAAAAAGGAGCATTCGAGTAGAAATAAGCGATTGAAGGATTCATATAGACGAATGACGAATATACCTTATCTCTTTCCACGGCGCTGAAATTATTTTTTGATGATCAGGTTCTACACATGTCGAATGTCGTTCTGGCATTGATGGGCCATGGCGCTTCTACGCCATTGGTACACAGATATCAATTTTTAGCCAAGCAATATGCACATTTTATTAGTGATACAATCTCGAAGAATTCTTGTGTCAAGTCAAAAGATTTGGATTGATGTTGATCCATTTTCTAAGGTAACGCAAGGGAGCCATTTAATTGGACAAGACAATTGAAAAATGGGTGAAGATTACCTAGTATTAAGCCTTACTGCAAAATAATTGGAAGGGGAAATTCTTCTGAAGAGTTAATCACATGATCAACCCTTTCTATTTCCTATCTTCCTGTTGTGCTCCCTCGCTCCCTCACATTTCCACGCTTTTCCCTTATCCCGGGTATGTTCTTGGGCGACATTCCGTGCTTCCTTGATTTGAATCTGTACATCATAACTATTGAAGGGGAATTTATGCAATTCATCAATTTCCTTCAAGTCAATATAGTCATGTTGATAAATGGAGGACAATTTCATTCTCTTGTTGATTTATTGCTACTTTGAATATTGTATGGTTCCACTGAGTCGATTTGTTCGTCTACTTATTACCAGGTATCTAGTAGTCCTTTTGACATTTAACGTATTCAGCTCGTTAACCCCCCCTTTGATAGATTTAGTAGAAAAGAAGCGATGCATTTTGTTCATCAACATTCCAGAAGGGCCTCATCTGATAAGGGAGTAATGAAGGGAACTTCTCATTTCCTTCAAGTTTTGGAGTAAGGAATCCGCCACGTTACGTCGCCGGATTGCCGTTACTTTGAGGCGTACCAAAGAATGGGAATTCTGATGCACCCGAAGTAGTACGCATTGTAGTACTGACTCTGTGTAATTTCTCATATGATAGTATCGTTGCCCTTGACAGCAAACTGGCAATCTATATTCATAAATTTATCTCCCTCTCTTTAATCTGTTTTCTCATATATCTTGTTCAATCATCGCCAGTCTTAATTATTCGAGGCATTGGCAGACAGCTCTTCAGCAATTCTTCTTCTTCTACTTCTTTCATAGTCAGCAACATATCTATATCAACAATCATTCTTTCATTCATTTATTTTCTTGTGTCATTAATTACAGTCATTCCTCAATCACGCGTCTTCCAATATCCTGCATATTCATCGTTTCAGAAAAGCGCGTCTGCCTTACATTTTCATACCCGTTCTCAATCTTCAATATAAAATCACGAGGACATTCAATCACCAATATAAGAATAACTTATCGTCATAAATCGCAAAATATATATTTATATACGCACATACTTCCATATCAATCTCTATTCAATCATTTATCAATATGTCCTGCATACAACTCAAAGCTACACTCTTAAAGTTCAGCAACAAGTGTGCTGAAACCCTTGGAATGAAATCAAAAACTCCTAAACCTTTATCTATAGTAAGTATCTAGTCATTTCCTAGAACTCTGTGCTGTACATCTCTGACATGACCATCACAGAGTGCACCCTTCAACTTTCAAGAAGGCCCAGCGGTAAATCTCCCCGGTTATTCCGAGGATGAGTAAGTTAGCCTTCCCACTTCTCAAATCTCTTTCGATACCTTCAAATCCTAATAACATATCAACAGAATATCACTCATGAAAGAAAAAGCTATTGCGTCAACAGCCGTCGTTTCCGATAATCACTATGCGAACTTAAATCGATGTTACGATTCAGATATCTCGGAATCACACTCGAGAACGGGATCTCATGGGTGTGGGATTGGGAGGAGTGTGGTCTACCATGCGAGGAGAGCTAGTAAAGGGTGTATGTATGGGAATTGAGATGGATGGGTGGTGATGCAGATTGATTGGTTGGCTGGGGCTACTTGTATGATTATGGATTGGTGTACGATAGGTATTGGGTGGGTGGGATGGTTACGGTTGTTGGTTTGGGGTTATATGGACTGGATGGGTGGGAGGGAGTTGGAGTATTGTTATATCGTCGATATTATTATGGGATGGGGTTATTGGCGGTACGGAAGGGGATACTTGTGATCACACAATTGATTATATTGACAAATTGGGGACAGGTGGTAATGGAAACGGAAATAGATGGTCGCATGGTGTCTTTAAACAAATTGATAGAAAGAAGGGGAGACGAAAACAATAAACTAATTTTTGCATCCTCATCATCTTGAGATAGTCTCTTAAAAAGTCAATAGTTCTATTCTTAATCCAAGTAATGCAGGAGCGCGGACCTCTTAAGTGTTTGTGATTCCATGCGTGTTTGGGAAATCATTGTTAGTTTTTCTGATATGCTAGATCTATCTATGTATTAATTTGATTACCCCTACCTCTTAATCTCTAATAGAGTCATTACGGAATCAAAATATCTATCTATCTAAAGAAAATGATGAAGAAAAAAGGTGTTCCTCAAAACTATCCTCGGAAAATGTTATCACCAAAAGCCGAGCAGATTAACCACATCAAGTAGGTATCTCGGTAGTGCTGGCTCGAAAAACTCCTCGTCAACTCATGAAATCATTATCTATATCAAGCCCTTCCTTCCTTTCTTCCATCTTTCATTTCATAAATCTAATGCCTTGCAAAAACTTCTAAAAATCCATCCACATCCAACGCAAACTAAAGCAGGATATCATATCATTGAAATTTAGAAGAAAGCACCAGATCCAAAGAAATAATCCTAAAAAAGAAGAGAGAGAAAAAACAATGAAGGTAAACTTCTGGCTTATAAGTCTTCTTCATCAGGCTCCCATGTACCGTCGGCGCTTTCTCCCGAAATACTCTTTTTGAGAGAAGATTTTCTGGTAACGGGTGCTTTGAGGCTGGGGGTTGAGGTAGATGAGGAAGGCTTGGGGGTGTTGGACTTGGAAGTAGCTCTTGTGGCGGAAACTTTGGGGGTTGCAGTCTTTGGAGCGGAAGTTCTAGTGGTAGCAGTTCTGGGAGCAGTAGCTTTGGGTACAGCAGACTTGGGTCCGACAGTTTTGGCAGTAGCGGCTCTGGAGTTCCTAGCTCTTGGGACGCCAGCTGGTTTGATAAGATTAGGTGTTCCAACTGTAGGGCTGGTAGCTATGGGACCAGCGACACTGGGAATAGCAATCTTTGGCTTCCTGGTCCTTGGAGTAGGAGTTTTGCGAGTAATTGTTTTGGGTGTGGTTGGATTGGCAGTGGCTGCTTTAGAAATAGCGGTCTTTCGGGTAGCTTTTGGTTTTGGTTTTGGTTTCTGACCTGGCTGCCAATCTTCATCTTTGTCGTCTCTTGCATCCATCTTTTTGTTGATGGGAATGAGGTTCTCCATATCAGGCTCCTGGCTTGTAAATGGCGTTTCAAGGATTTCTTCACTTGCATGTACGGGTGCGGATGCGGCTGCAGTAGGGAGATTAGGTCGGTGAGTAATGCCTTGAGATTGGACTTCGATAGTGTTGTGAAGATTCATATTGAGTGGGATAGAGGCGGCATGTGCGGGGAAAGAGTGAGCATAGTTATGCATGACCCGCTCGGTCCAAGATTTAGTATATCCTTGATCGTAGTCGGAGATAGGACGTGAAGGGTTGCTCAAGGTATTCGTTCCGCCACTTCCTCTTGTACCAATTTCTCTTGGAGTCGGAGCTGACAAGGTGTTATGTCCCAAAGAGCTTGCTGCAGTATTGATTGTGTTGTTTATACCAGGTGCAGAAGTGTATCCCGAAGGAGCTGCCATGCTGCTCAAATTGTTACATCCGATAGTCCCAGAGTTATACCCAGAAGGACCTGGTGCGGTGTTTGCAACGTTCCTTGCATTGGGACCGAAATTGTGTGCTGAAGGTTGTGACGTATCATTAATGGAAATCATTGGTGCATTCATAGGAGCAGCGCTTGAAACAGCTCCAGAACTGTATTTCAGAGCGCCTCGTGTATTATTGGCGACAGCTGTTGAGGTATTGGTGGGCAAAACTGTTGAAGCGGCTCCGAAATTATATTCAGAGGGACCAGCAGCATTGTTGGCGATACTGGCAGTAAAGTTGTATTCTGGAGCAGGAGCACTGTTTACACCAACAGAGCTAGAATTGTATCCCCAAGAACCAAGAGCCCCAGTTATAGTACTCATTTGACCGAATCCAGAATTAAACCCGGAAGGACCAGGAGCATCAATCGTAGCACTCATTCCGCCAATAACTTCAGTACCAACGAGACTCCCTCCAACAATCACACTCGTTCCACCCATCTGAACGTCTTCATTATCTTTGGACTTGGCTAGGCTTTCTTGCTGGAGAAGCCATAAATGATCCTGAGAAATTCTCTCCGCAACATCTTGTCGTGGTTTTGGAGGAGGTTTTCGACTACGTCCTATAGGACCTTTTCGATACCAGTTCGTCATAGCACCTGATTTTCTTGATGAACCTAATCTCTTTTCAGGTACAAGATCGGGGTTAAAGTAATTTGCACGGTAGGTAGCATCGTAGCTTCGGAGGGCTTTCTGAATTTCTCTACGATCTAATGAGGCCATCTGGAAGTTGGGTGTCAGTATCTATCTTGTTACAATTCATGGGTAGGGATTGAGGAAGGATGAAAAGAGATCTTTGAACATGAAAGACTTACTTGTTCTTCATCATTAATATCGAAACCTTGATGTGTCCATTCTGGTATTGCTGGACCTTCTCCAGCTCTGTTCAAATGTATATGTTAGTTTCGAAGAGTAGTAGAATTTGAACATAGAAGTAAAAGTTTAGAATACCTCACAGCAGAATCAAAGCTCTGCTCTCTTCCATCGAAGAATTTATGCTCAAAATAATTACAAGGAATATGTTCAAGGGGGTCTTCTTTCGTTCTCTTGTGATTGAAATTAAGCTTTGTAAAGATGAAATCCTCATCATTGATTGTAGAACCTTTGATCGGACCAAGGAGTTCGGATTCCAATAGTTTCATATTGCGCCCAATACTTTTGAGTTGATTCTCAGATATTGGCGGGATCTCAATATCGTGATAGTCGGGCCAAGGAATATCATCCATAAAATTATCTCCAGACATACCTGCGAGATTCACATCTGGCATCCTGTTGCGCATGCTCTGTTCCTTTTTCATATAGAGGTCATGATCCGAGGGAAAATTAAGAGTGAAGGGAGGTTGATTGTTCCGATATTTTGAGATTGCGAAACAGAATGTGAGGTATTGAGGTCCAGCGTCTTTGGCTGGGGATGGCCAGCGTTGGAAGCGCTCATCTCCCAGGTACATTGGTTCGCACATTAAGTAAGGAGAGTATGCCATGGTGAGAGCTGTCGATAAATTAGATAAGAAAGTTTGGATGTTGGGTAATTGAGTCATAGAACTAACTCACCATGGGTTTCGAATAAAGGTTCTGGGGTTGTAGAATTTGCTACAACTTTGTTTGGATGAAGAGGAAAAGTCAGCTTTGAAGTTCGAGGTTAGATATAAAGTACTGGGAAGGCGGTGAAGTTGATTAGGGTGAAGGTGAAGAGGACTGTGTGGTAGAAATGATTATCGAGTAGTGAGTAAGAAATTGTTGGATGATTGTATGAATCTGTTGAAATGATGCAGTAGCCGGAGTTCAGCTGAGATAGAAAAAGTTAAAGTCTCTCCTAAGAACAAAAAATGTAGACTGTTCTCAGAATATGGCTCGATGACATGAAGAGATGATGTTGTCCAACAACATAATTCGAAAATTGATTCCAAGAACCAACTTAACTGCAGCAAAATGTAGGGTGGTTGAGAAGATGAGATGTGGATATTCTCAAAACAACATGAGGAGAACAAGGAAATAGATGGCTTTAAAGTGGTTCTTCAAGTTGTTCTCAACATCATCTCATCAGGAAGAGGACAAGTATTAGATTTCTGAATGGCAGAAACATACAATAGTTTATATTATTCAGTGACCAACTGGGTTCAAAATGCTTCCAAAGACAAGACTTGGGGCTGTTCTCTAAGAGACTTTTTGAGAATTTGAGAAGCAGCCTTCTTTTGAGAATAAAAGAAATTGATTGTCGATGGAGAAGGATTGGAGAAGAACCCAAGAACTAGAAAACCTCTTAGACAGAACTATCACAGACAGTTCTTGAATCTCAATCCAAAGACAATCTCATGTCTTTTTGCTTCCTCAAGAATTGTAGTATGATAGCTCAGACAAGAACCAGATAGTAGATGTGAAAATGTTTTTATGAAAGGAATAGACAAAACTGGTGTTGAACATGCTGGTGTGGTGAATAGAACAAACTAGACAGCTCTTATATTCAGATAAAGGATAGATTGAGAGCTCATTTCTTCTGCTTAGAACAATCAAGGGGTATTGAACGTGCCACTTAACGAAAGGTAGCCCATTAAGAGCTACTGGAATAACAAGAAGACCGCTAAAAATAATGAAACTTACCATCAAGATCCTTATATTCTCCCATCATCTCCAAGTTCGTTTATGGTAATTATCAATGATTGACTACACAAATAAATCAGTATTGTCCAATCAAGTCTCTATATGAAGCTGAGATATCTGAGGAATATGAGGTGAATATGTCTGTGCATCAGCCGAGCCAATCGGATGGCTTTACACCTCCTTACAACTTCATCTCAATAATTGTATGATCGAGTAATACTAATAGCTTTGAAAGGAGAAAGGAACTTGAATAGGAATGAAAATGATTGAATGAGCGCAGAGGAAGAAATACACGTACTTGATCGATATCCGCCAACATAGTCTCCATCTGAGAGCTTGACATGATTGCTTGAAGAAGGAAAGAAGAGAAACTGAAGAGAGAACTTTAAGTAGGCCGAGAACTTGAGAGCCAACTCTAATTGTACGTGATTCATTTGATCAATGTAAATATCTTCAAAACCGCTCCATTCACTCGTTTTTGATACGAGAATGACGTGTGACACGGCTCGGCATGAAATGGAGCTATGGTTTTCATAATAATTTTTGGGAACTGATATTCCATTTATTAGAGTATCAGAATTGAAACAAGTAGACGTGAGATGGTGAAGATATTGACTTCCATTCCAACGAATAATGGCGCACGAGTGAATTACATTAGTAGTGTACATATCACAAGTTATCAACAATTCTTCATATGCTTGATACATCTGCAGACCACTGACAATATTCATAGATGTATTTAGTAGTCTTTCGACCATGATAATAAAAAGACGGGGAGAATTCTAGACACCGTGATGTGATAAACTTATTCTACTCAGCATGGGCGTTATTCACTAGTTCTTGGATTTGAGCCATCCTAGGAAGACTTCGTGAGCTCGTGGGCTTGTGTTTAATAGTTCTTCTACTTTGATAAACTCTTGCGGACGACAATCTAGAGCCAGTCATATTCTCAAGCTTGAAAATTCCATACTTTGATTCATCTCTATCTAACTCATCTCGTTCCTGCAAATGAAAGTCACATAATAGCCTTACATCCAGATGAGGAGAATGAACAGAATAGGATATCACTTCAGATATTTTTCAACATTGCCAAAGAGAACCACATCTTCTAGGCTTGAAATAATCAGTCAAATTGATGTTGAATTAGCCTGGTGAATAATCATTGTAAGACTTCATTTCGTATTGCATCTGATATCTTGTTGAAACTTTCACTTGTACTTGTCTATCTAATCACAAGACATTAATCAAAATCAGTCAGTGATTTGCTCCCATGACCGAATCGAGAAATCCCGGCAAACAAAATAAAATACTCATGGCTATAAAATCTGCCTGTATTCTATCATGAAAACTAGAATTACCACTCCCGATTTCTTACAACCATCAGTCATCAAAGATACACGACGAATACCATACTCAGCTCAGAAATATGAACGTGTTCTCAGAAGCTAAAACTGCAGGTCAACTAATGCTGCAACGAATCTCTCATAATGAAAACACGCAGATCGACTATCCGACTCAAAGCGTTTTCAACATACCAGAGTCAAGAGAAGAAAACGGATGGGATATTGTCATAGATCGCCATGAACTTTCATCCGTATTCCATGTCTTGGAGCACATAGGGAAAATCACCAACTCGAATTTTAGAGAGAATTGGGTTGGGATTCTGGCTAGCCATTACGGTAAAGCTGATCGTACGTTGGGTCAGACTATTGGGGTAAGATTATCTGCTTTCATTCTTTTAAGTGAAATATATAGTTTGAGATTTGGGGTTGGTGTAGGAATTTATTCCTTTTGAGAAATAGAAAACTTAAGAATATGGATGTTTCTCATTATAGTTTGCTTGGAGGATTTTTGCGGCAGGATTTATATTGTGGTTACAAGTGGTGAACAGGTGGTCCTTAAACCCCTTTTCCTGAAGCGAAAGATAAACACTGTTGATACCCTTGATTTTATCTCGTTTTGCCCCCAAATACACTTGATCAAATTATAACTCCATTATGAAGAATGTAAGCTAATTGAAGATAGGGTTTAGATGGTCATTACTATTACGCAATGAATACAAAGGTAAGCAGATTTCTAATACAATTCACGCGAGGATTTGTCACAGTTATTGAAGCATTAGTTCCGGAGGAAGCATTTTAAGGGGCTACTTCTGGAATTGAGTTATCACACTCCTGGAGATACTAAAACCAACTAACGCATAATTTTTCAGAATGGGATAATCATAGCCATTGATTCGGAGTCACCCTACTTCACTAAACAATTAAAGGCACAAGCAGCAGGCGAGCCAAAAAACAACATATCAACAACTACTCTCCAGACATGGTCCGACATAACCTATCTCACATGGCATGAAGAATGCACTCAAACAGCCACCCCCCTCAACAATCTAAAACACATAATCCAATCGCACATCACCAACCCCGGAACAATCTTCGTAATCACAGAGATCCTGGAGGGAGAAAAAATAACCTTCCCGCTAGACGGATTAACAATCGATATCAATGATTCTAAAGGGCATGGAGCTGCGCTTCTGGGAACACCGAATGGGAAAGGTATTGGATGGTTACTTGCGCAGCATAAGAAGCAGCTTGGGAATGCGAAGATAGTGAGTGTGGAGATTTTCCACAGTTTTCAGGTGGGATTTCAAGATTGTAATGAGGATACTGGGGAATTGATCGCGGGGAGAGAGAATATGTGGGGAGTTGAGAATCGTCGCCGTTATCTGAATTTGGACTTTACTATACGGTGTGGATGAAGTTTTAGTGGCGGTGTTGGAGAGTGGAATTTCCTTGTCGTATCTTGTATCTGAAGTTCCGGAAGAAAATCAATGGAAACGTAGGAACACTATGTTTCCCATCTCTATGTAGGAGGAGAAACACATCGAAGTTACGACTTCATTTTTTCACCAAATTGACTAATCCCTTCATATTTTATGAGAACCATACTTCTTAAGATTATTTAGGTAACTTGAGAGCTATTAACTAATCAAACTTCTCAGATTTATACACTTCGCTTGCACCGAATTAAACTTGATCTCCTTTTTATTTCACGAATTTTCTATCAACACTACTGACGCTACTATTCATAAGAATCTCCAGCCCGTCCGACTTCTTCTGCTTTTATTGAAACTTGATATTCTATTCAAAGTTATTCAGAATCGGAAAGCACGGAACGAAATAAATGCAATGTAGACATCTCGATGAGGCAAGGCTGATATTCTCGCATGGATTGTGTATGTATGTATGGTCATCGCCATCTTGAAAGGAGACACAAAAGCAAATCAAAGTCAACATATGGAAAAGTCATAAACCCTATTAAATCCATCCTAACCTATCCATCCTACCCTAATCTATCATCCCTCTCGCATCATCACAAATAAGCCACGCATCTACATTCCTAAAATGTGAAAGCAACCCCGATTCAAATCCCCTCTAGCAGTCCCCCCAACATCTCAGCAAATTCTCCATCACAACCTAACAAGTACCATCCCAAACCTGCGCACGATCCAAAACCAACGCTGCAGAATTCTTCCATCCCAATCGAATCACCGACTCCTCCTCCGGCTTATAAACCGGCCATCCATAAGCGCTCAAGCCCTGCTCACTATCCTTTGCAAAAGCCGCCCAGGCACCTCTCATATATCTTCCGAGCGAAACTTGTTCTTTTCCCGCGCCCGTGATGCCTGTTCCGGTGGGCCACGTGCCGAAGACGCTATACACATCACTGATATGGAAGGCACCCGCATCGACACCCTTCTGGATTTGCAAGTTTGGGAAATCTCCGAAATAGCGATATCTCCATGTCTTGGCGCCGGAAGCCGCACTCACATTTGCGCGTGCGGCGGTGGGACACGCGAAGGTGGAGTTGGTCATTTGGGGGATATCGACTGGGTGACCGGACATGAGGGATTGGGCGGCGAAGACTGCGGCTTCGTTGTCGGTGTTGCCGATGAGGAGGGGGAGGGTGGTGATATTCCCTGCGGCGGCGCGAGCGGGGTAGTCGGAGAAGACGAGGGTTTCGTCGATGGAAGGGAGCCAGGTGTAGAGATGGGCGATTTGGAGGATGTCGGCGGTTGTGAGATTGGGGTTACGCATGCATTGCATGACGGAAGTGGGGTCGGTTGAGGCGTCACCGCAGCCGAGGGATGAGGAGGTGTTTTTCCAGGAGGAGAAGGCTTGCGAGGAGGAGAATGTGGGAAGAGCGGGGATAGTACCGGATTGCATGATCATGGCGGACACGATGGGATCTTGTGGGTAAGCGTAGGAATAATAATCGATGGAACAACTTCCTGCTGATTGACCGAAGAGAGTGATGCGAGATGGATCACCACCAAAATTGGCAATGTTGTTATAAACCCATTCGATAGCGAGTCTTTGATCGAGCATTCCATAATTACTAGTTGGACCTGTTGAATCACCGGAGAAACCAAAGATGTTTACACGGTAACTTTGAATGATTAGTGAGACGATCGACGTAATGATAATGAAGATGAAAATGATAAACTTACTTGATGCTAACCATGATTACATCTTCCTGATCCACAAAAGTCGAGCCATCATAAATATGCGATTCAGTAGCACCATCTCTGAAAGCACCACCATAGATCCAAATCATGACTGCTTTTTTTGATCCGACATCTGGTGCTTGAGCTGGTTTGGGAACCCAAACATTGAGCGTCAAACAATCTTCATTATTTCTAGGTCCGTCCCCTGCTTGGGTAAAGGTATCGAGGATACTAATACCAGAAGCCGTGTAATTATCGACTACATCTGGGAAATTTGATGGGATGAGTGAAAGTTCATCTGAGAAAAGCTTTGGACAAGTATAACCCTATTGATCATTAGTAATCGTTATTGAAAAGTTACACCAAAGATAGATAAACTTACAAAGTTTGTACCATTGAGAGAATCACTTCCAGTAAATGGTTGCGGAGGAGCAAATCGTAAATCACCAATAGGAGGTTGTGCGAAGGGGATACCGAGATATTCATACACGGCTGGTTTCTTGGGAGATGGGTGACCGGCGACTTGACCACTGGTTGTATTGACGCAACGATAAAGCCTGCGACCTGCTTCGGATTGTTCGGGACATTGAGCCCAGATGGTGGCAACAAAGGTGAAAAGAAGAAGGAACTTCATCATGATGGAGAAGATTCGATGAAATCTAGAGAACTTGGCGTTTGTCTTGGGATTGTAGTAGAGATGTGTAGGAAGAGATTTTTCAGTAGTGGTGTGTATGCTTTGGATGTTGTGTTTATTGTAGATTAGAATCTCTTTTGGCAAAGGGGCAAGGAAACTATATAACCTCTCAAAAGCACTGGAAGCTCGTAGGGTTCCTATGCTAAGCCCTGGGGTTGATACCGCAGTCTTGTTAAAGTCCATGCCCCAGCCTTCTCATTCAGATTTTCCTGTGGCTGTTATGAACATTAGACGAAGAGTAGTGACTCGAGACGATAGTATAAAGACCTATCGATTTTGTTGAGGTTTATATGACTGAAATTTGATACCTATATATAGAAACGGCTATGTTGTGCCTGCCTCTACGATTTAGTGAATAACTATCTCCAAGCCGCACTTTAAGATTTGCAGAGAATACCATCAACGCCGATGTTTTGTGTACAAGGATCATGTATCTAGGTAGTATCATGAAGTACTTAAGTAGTTCTCAGGAATCTAAGCAAGTATATGTAACCATTTACCACCAATATTATATGAGAAACGGAACACTTCTATTCGATGCAAAAAGAGAAACTTCCGGTTTAATCAAACTACCATGATATCATGATATCATGAAGACTCGAGAATTGAAACATATTTTCTATTTAATCCGATCCATCCATCCGATCTTGTGTCTTGTGGTTCGTGGTACGACAGTATTCATGTTTCAGGCTGGTGATACGGAAGAAATTTGAAAGGGGCGCATGTTGTGGAACGATATCAAATGAAGAATGATACATACAAGTTTCTTTCCCTTCAGAATACGAATGGGCAGAGTTTGAACGAGCCACGATCTAAAAGGCGGAGCTGTCTATCAATTCATTCATCAACTCATTTGAGTATCGAGGAGTTCCAACTTAGATGCAGTCGTGAGTGCATCGAACAATATGTTGATCAAAAAGTATGAGATATAAAAGCAAGTCAGATATTCCTAATTCGGTAGTTATGAGATTCCATCAGCTCTTATGTATTCAACTACCTATACCTACTCGTATAGACTCTTGGAAAATAAGGTCGTTAGCGGCGTGATACAAATTACAGAGGAGAACAAGATAGTATACTCAGATACGTTCTCATTAACATATTATCCATACTGCAGAAAGAATGAAGGAAGTCTATAATTTCGAATCATTACACTTGTAATCCTTTCTTATCAGTTCTTGATTCTACCTGAGATCCTCTAAACACTCTACTTTAAAGTGATGTCCTTAGACAGTTAATAAGCGTTCTAAACACAGATTCGACACCGAATCAAATACAACTTGACTTGTGGTAAGTCGGACGAACAATATAGTCGACTCTCTCGAAGAAGATACATTGTGATAGCGACGCGATCGATGGATCTTCTGGGCAAAGACGACGAGACTAGTAAGATGTGATTTTTGAATGGTAGTTATTCGATGGAATTTCTTGGAACATAGAGGGATAGCATAGCGATAATTGTATTTTTACCATTGGAATTGAAATCTACACTTCAAAATACTTCTATACTCTTTGCTAGTTTAAGAAGTAAAAATTTTGATTCTCGAGAGCAAATGAACTACTCCAGGTCTACTAGATACTCTACTCGACACTTCCAATACTAAAAACAGGAAGATTTTCAACTGATCAAATCCAACATACGAAAAAAAAAAAAAAAAAACTTCCCTCAAGCCCAAACCCTATGAACCACTTACCTACACATATCAAATCTAGCCACGCAACTCATCCTCGCCTCATCCAATATCACAGGTATCCTCATATCAAAATCTCTTCAACATGCTGTGCTGCCTGAAAGCCCTTCCAACCCCCACTCACCCATCAACCTGCCATCCGAAACGCCCAAACCCAACAATCCAACGCCCAATCAAGCCTCAAAAAAGACCTCGAGCAAAAATAAAATAACGATAAGACGAGGCAACCCCAACCTAAACCCCAACCAAGCCGCATCCACAGCCTTACGGCCCAAGGTACTGGATTCGGGTCCTTTAAACGCGCGCACGCAGGCGCGCACACCTGCATTCGATTCGCCTTACCATGCCACGAGCATCGCGAATTGACTTACGAGCTTACTGACATTTGAAATCCATAATTCACCCCTGAAGATTACGATTGCGAAATGATTACACACGAAAGGCCCAACAAAAAGAAAGAAGAAATGAAAGAAAGAACGAACGAACGAAAGAATGAAGATTCGTTGGCGTCACCCGCGAAGCATACTCAAACGAGAAACGAGCATGTTTATGTGACACGTCAGATTCTCACAGCCATCCAGCTCGTACGGAGGCACGCTGCTTACGTTCCGTCCGTGGAGATACCTGGATGGATGGAGTACGTAGGAACTGAAGCGAGCGAGGAAATCTTCTGCGTAGATGGATGCGATGGATGCGATGTACAGCTCATCATGGATTTGTTCGTGGGTAACCCCGCAGAGAAGGCTTATTCATAATCGGGTACTCACCGTTATTTGCGGGATGGTTTGTGTGGTATGTGGTCTCGAGGTGGTGTATCGTAGTGCGGATAGGGATGCGAGATGCGAGATGCGAGACACTCTGTGCTCTGGGTTCGTTCAGTTCATCCATAGTTTCGTCGCTCACCGATTTTATTTCATGGCCTAATGAACTAGGTTGCCACTTGTTGACTAGGCAGGTATTCATCATTCATCAGCCACAGATAGATAGAGGTGGGGCCCATAATATCACAGCCACAGCCACATCACATGAATATTATGATCCTGTTCTTGGCCCTCATTTCTTCTTCACAATTCATTCGTAGGTACTGTACCAACCGATTCTCCGTCCAGAAGCGATCTGCATCCCAAGACATGAGTTGTCGGTAGCATGGACTGATGTTTCATCTTGCTGGTATGTATGATTCGATCGCAGTATTCGCCACGAGTCACGATTTGTAGAAGCTTTCGGTAGTTCCCGGTAGTTGTGTTATGTGTGTGTGTGTGTGTGTGTATGGACTGTATCACGTGAGTGTGTAATGATTTGATATCGAGGGAGAGGAATTGAAATGACGGGGGTGCTGGTGGTGATTCGAATGGCGATGTGATGATGTGTGATGTGCGATGTGTGA
Organism: Botrytis byssoidea; assembly: GCF_014898295.1. NCBI lineage: Eukaryota > Fungi > Ascomycota > Leotiomycetes > Helotiales > Sclerotiniaceae > Botrytis > Botrytis byssoidea. The sequence continues at coordinate 1,798,948 of NW_024065849.1, forward strand.
TGTGGGCAAAAATGGACGAAGGAAATGGATTTTCAGCGATGATTGTGTGGCTATGTTGAAATTTTTCATCAATGATAGCCTATAGACCAGTCGGTGGGATAGCGAGGTGGAAACTTTATTCAACCACAGCACGGGACGGGTGTTTTGATGCGATAGAATGGATTGGTTTATCCCCGTCCAGTTCAATTTAGTCCCCGCATTGAATGAAGAAACTACTGGATCATGTGTGCGATGGATGAATTTGGTTTTGTTCAATGATTCAGAGGGTTTGAGATTTGAGTGTGTGTTTGTGTTTGTGTATATGTGTTGAAATTTGATATGCTATCGATGATGATTCATGATGCCGTGTGTTATACTTATCGGTAAAGTCATACTATCGATGTCGACATTGATTAATGAGGGAGGTTAGCCGCTACACAAATGTTCGTGAGTAGTGAGCACAGATTCAGACTCAGATTCAGATTCAGATTCAAATTCAAGTTCAAGTTCAAATTCAAATTCAAATTCAAATTCAAATTCAAATTCAAATTCAAATTCAAATTCAAATTCAAGAAATATGTACGATATGCACCACAGCGTAAATGATTTGGAGTAACAAGCTTGAAGCGTTCAAGCGACCGATATGCGACCCCGGGAGAATCGTTCATGGATGGTGGGGGTTTGGCTTAAGGGGTAATAATTATAATGTCGTCGTCATCACATAATCAGGCGCTTGTTTGTGATTGAGTGAGATTGATTGGATTGGTATTGTTGATTGAGATTTGGGTTGATATTTTGGAAGTGTTAATTATTGGACGTGTCAATTATGGGATTGATTGAAGTTTTCTACTCGGTATTGGTAAAAGTAGAGAATGCACTGTAGTACGATATCAAGTGTATGTATATATGTATATATGTATGTAGTACAAAGACCAACAGTAATGAAGTGTCGTTATCGATATCCCAAACTAATGTATGCCAATATTTCATTGATAGAAGCTTGATCAAAATCAAGATTATTGGCTTCTCTTGTGAAATGCGCCAAGATGGCAAGATCAAGATGTAAGTGGTGGTGGTGGTGGTGGTGGTGGTGATTTGGGAGGAAATAAGAAATTCTTGATTTTCTTGAGGAAGATTCCTTGGTTTTAGGGGTAAATGCTTGATTGAAGGTTTGAGAATGGGATATGGGATGGGATATGGGATGGGATATGGGATGGGATATAGGTTAGGATATAGGTTAGGATATGGGATTCAAGACTCGAGATTCAGAATTGGACAATGGACAATGGACAATGGAGAATGGAATGAATTGTTGATGGATTATTAATGGATTATTAATGGATTATTAATGGATTATTGAAGAAAGTATAACTATCTGTGAATAGTAACATTCTATATGATGATTATCAAGTGTAAAGTACTTGTAGATAATACCAGTATAATAATACATACACAGTAATGTCATTAGACAGTCATAATATCCGAAAATCATAATATCAATCACATCGCATTGGTGCCACGAATTGACTTGAGTTTGCGCAAACTCTCAACCTCCCTAAATATCATTGGACAATGTACAATCTTATGATCCTTTTCGCATCGTCATCATCAAGCCTCCCTTTCTGTCGTTTGTTCGTGATAACATCATCCAGCATACACAGTATCGCACCAATGAGGCATTTATCACCGAACCAAAGAAAAGTTGGTGAACGGGTGAATTGGTGAATTGGTGAACTGGTCAACCAGGAGACCATTACCCTTTGCAGACTGCACAGAGAGGACTGCAGGAAATTTGCCAAGAAAATAAGGATCCTCTTGAAATTTACATCTTTTAATCCTCACTCACATCACTCACTTTACTCACTTTAATGTTTTGTGAATCTTTTCCCTTTCTGTTCTCTTCTCTCTTCTCTTCTCTTCTCTCTCTCTCTCTCTCTCTCTCTCTCTCTCTCTCTCTCTCTCTCGATCTCTCTCTCCTACCAACATCATCTTTCCCACACCACCACTTGTGATTCCACATCAGACCTCAGCCTCTTTTAGTCTTCTAGGCCACAGGTCTTTCTTCGAGAAAATCGACCTACGAAGAGATCCCTTCTACCACCAGCCACACTCGCACTTCTACAGCCAGAATTTCTGGGGCAAATTATCCCAGGAACGACCTCGTAGACGCAAAAGATCATCAAATTCAAATCCACATCCACATCCACATCCACATCCAAATCCAAATCCAAATACCCAACGTCAACATCTAAGCCACCTCTTTAAATTTGCCTATCAGAAAAAGAGAAAGGTTGAGAAAGGAATCAATTCCTAAAAGGTCATTACAATACTTCAATTCGCCTCTTATGAGAACATAAAAGTTAAAGTCTTCTACCGGTATCCACGAAGTACATAACTATCTTGTCCTTGGGATTATCTCTTACGAAGGATCTCTCATTAAGTTATTATACCCCTTGTCAAAAAAATACCCAGGTACTACGACTAGGACTCCATACAATTTAATCTTATTACCACAATTACCATAATTACCTACCAAAAAAAAAAATCAACAAATCAACAACTCCTACCTATCCTACATATCCTACCTCCACCTACCTCCTAGGAACGGGACACGGACGACGCATGGGAACTTAGATCTGAACCATCCAATTCCAATCAACGAAATCACTCTGGTCTAGGAAAAACGATCAGCTCACTTGGAAAAAAAAGGGTGTCACTTCTCAATTCAACTCTATATTCTTCACATTCATCCACCACCGTTCTTCAATCATTGAAGCGCCAACCATCAGCACCACCATCTGCACCACCATCAACATCAGTTGGGTCTGCAGGAATAACGCCTGACTGTACCTTATCCGCCCTCCCTCCCTCCCTACCTAGTCCTTATTTACTATACGAACAGAACCTCGTCAACGACCACGACCATTATTTAGTCGTAAGATCCACCTTCAAAGGTCAAGTTTCGAATCATCAATCCCCCCCATACATTGTTTGTCAACTTGATAATACAAAACATGGCTCCAAACGATTATAACCTTTGTTAGTTAATTCCTTTTCTCACTAACATCTTTTGCCATTGATTATCATGTCAATGCCCTTATCATCAATTTACATTTATTTGTTTTGATTTTCCTTCCCAATTATTGATGGGTGAAGACTTACAATCATGTTCAATTTAGATACAACAAAGCGCGCGGCGCGACAAGAAGCATGGCATGGTCCAGGAACTGAATGGAATCCTTTTTCGAAAACCACTCGACGAAGCAGTACATTTCCCGCTCAAGTTCCCGATGAAGAAGCCTTAAGAGGAGTAGAAGAGCCTGCGTTACGAACGATAAATACCGAGAATGGACCACGATCATCAGCGAGTCAAGCACCATTTTTCAACTCACAGAATGCAGGCACAGCAATGGAAATGCAAGATTTAGAAAAGTCGGCGACAAATAATGCTGGACGTCCTAGCGATCCAAGTACGGAAGCAACAATTGTTGGAGGTCAATCTTCGAGGCAACCGAGTGTAGAGGAAAAAGCTCGACGACGATTCCTTAGCAGATTTACCAAGAAGGGTAGGGAAGAAGTCGATGGTGAAGAGAAAGAGAAAAAGAAGAAAGGTGGAATCTTTCGAGGAAAGGATATCAAACACGAGCCTTTCACTCTGAGGAGTCAATTGCAAAATACCATCTTCAATTCCTGGATCAACGTTTTACTTATCGCGGCACCAATCGGTATCGCACTCAATTATGCTGGCAACGTAAATGGAATTGTTATTTTCGTGGTCAATTTCATTGCCATCATACCACTGGCCGCTATGTTAGGTTTTGCTACGGAAGAGATTGCTCTTCATGTTGGCGAAAGTTTGGGAGGTTTATTAAATGCTTCTTTTGGGTATGTATCATGATTGGCGATTTATGTCTTGATGGCCCTTACTAACTTGCATCAGAAATGCCGTCGAGATGATTGTCGCTATTATTGCCTTGGCCAAAGGAGAAGTTCTCATTGTTCAAACTTCTTTGGTTGGTAGTATTTTATCCAATTTATTACTCGTCATGGGAATGTGCTTCTTCTTTGGAGGACTTCGAAGAGAAGAACAATTCTTTAACCAGACAGTTGCTCAAACCGCTGCAAGTTTATTGGCCTTGGCTATTGCTAGTGTCATTGTTCCAACCGCCTTCGATTTATGGAGTGACACGACCGATGCTCCAATTGCAGCTATCTCACGTGGTACTTCAGTCATTCTTTTGGTGGTCTACATTGGTTATCTTTACTTTCAATTACATACTCATTCTACCATGTTCAATGAGGAAAGTCAAAAGGTACCAATGAGACCACGCAAGCATGCTTTACCAGAAGGTGCAATTGCAAAGGGTTTGGCCAAGGCTGGAGGAATTGGAGCAGGACCTGGTCGAGCAAATATTGCCGAGAGACCACCCAACGATGAACTTATCAACCCAAACGCACACGAGGAAGATGAAGAGGAAGAAGGTGAAGAAGCACAATTGCACATCTTGGTTGCTTGGGCAACCCTTGCAATTTGTACTGCTATCATTGGACTTTGTGCAGAATTCATGGTTGATAGTATCAGTGCAATTACTGAAGGTGGTGGTATCTCGGAAGAATTTGTTGGTCTCATTCTTCTACCGATTGTTGGAAATGCTGCAGAGCACGCTACTGCTGTAACAGTCGCTTGCAAGGATAAGATGGATCTTGCAATTGGTGTAGCTGTTGGATCTAGTATGCAAGTTGCTTTATTCCTCATTCCTTTACTGGTTGTTATCGGATGGATCATGGGAAATGATGCTATGAACTTGAGTTTCGATGGTTTCCAAGTTGCGGTTTTATTTGTGGCTATTTTACTCGTCAATTATTTGATTGGTGATGGTAAAAGTCATTGGTTGGAAGGAATGCTTTTACAATGTCTTTACATGTAAGTTTGAATTCGTTTTCCTGCGTGATATCCTTTCACTAACATTTGATAGAATTATTGCAGTATGTGCTTGGTATTACCCAGCAACAGGTGCAGTATAAATCAAAAACATTGAAAACTCAAAAATACGTTTAGCCCAATTTGGAGTTAATACCTCTTTCCTATATTGAAGTTCGACGTCCTTTTCGACGTCTATTAGCATTTCGAAGCTCATATCGGCGAAAATCGATATTTCATCTCGAGGATTCTACTTTTTTCGGAATCAAAAATCAATTACAGTTCATATTCGACCTCGAGTTTTCAGTGTATACACGCACACGCACATACACAATTCAATATTTAATGTTTATGTCATTCTTTTTATCGCTTCTTTTCATATCTTTCAACGTCGATTGTATAATATGAATACCACTTTGTTTCACGCATGCATGTACATATCTCACAAAATTGCGGGCGTTTTTTCGATGAGATTCTTTATTGCGTTAGATGGGTGTTTAGGAGTTTGAATTTGTCATTCTCTTCTTCTTAGATGAGGTGAAGATGGAAGTGGAGGAGGAGGGAGAGAAAGATGGAGATGCAAAGAAGGGAGGATATGAAAGGAAAAGAAGTGTGGGGAAGAATGAGAGAATGGAGAATGATTGCAATGGATACTGATACCAAATATTGCGAGAGAAATGAAGGGGGAGTTTGTAGATGTTAGTGTTAGAGTAGAATAGATGTGATGAGATTGGAAAAGATAAATAGAAAAGATCTTTTGAGGATGATTATTGGCTTTTGTTTTGTGTTGAATTGAGTGAGTGGATGAATGGATGGATGAGTGAGTTGATTAAACTTGAATATTACGATTTGGTTGGTTAGGTGTGAATATGAATATGAATGTGAATATGGATATGGATCTGGATATGGAGAGGGAGAGAGATGGGAGAGGGAGAGGGAGAGGAAAAGAGATGCGAGAGGAAGAGGAAGTATAAAGAAGAGATGGATAGCTAGCTAAATGATGTGAGAATAGAGCAGAGCATAGGGAGATGTTTCTGATCAATTTGATGTAATGTGATGTAATGTGTTGATGGATTAGCGAGGACGATAGGGGGTTGGTGGGGTTGGTAGGGTTGGTAGGGTTGGGGTTGGAGATGAGAGTAGGTGTGGGAATTAGTTGAAGGATTTCGTAGGTGGGGAGGGGGATGCTGGGGGTGTTGGAGGTGCTGGAGGTCTGAGAGTGAAGTTTGGGTGGGTTTGGGTTTGAGTTTGAGTGTGAGTGTGAGTGGTGAGTGTAAATGTGAATATAAATGTGGAATATAAATATAAATATAAATATAATATATAAATATAAATATAAATATAAATATAAATATAAATATAATATAATATACATATAAAGATCAATAAAGATCAATATAAATATAAATATAAATATAAATATACATATAAGATATAAATTAAATATAAATAAAACGTGGAATTTGAGTATAAGATAAAAGAAAAGGATAAAGTAATGAATGAAGGGATGGAGGCCTAAAGGGATGGAGCGATGAGGTGGAGGGATGAGGGTGGTAGTGGTTTTTCTTGAGAGGGAAAATAGGAGTTGGGTTGAAGAGTTGATGAATTGATGGATTGATAAATATTTGAAGAGTTAAGTAATTAAGTCATTAGTATTAAAAATCCTGGAACGCTAGGATATGGTTTTTTATAAATGAGCGAACAGTAATGGAGATGAGAAGATGGAGATTTGTTTCTTGGGGGTAGCGGGAGATGGAGGGGGAAAGGGGGGGAAAGGGGGCAGCGAGATCGACGGAAGAGAGGGGACGGGAGAGTAATATATAAGCGCGCGTGTGAAGGGGGGAGGGAGAGGGAGGAGATAGTGTAGGCTGAGAGTGTTGCGGTGAGACCCGGGGGCCGACCAGGGGGTAGTGGATGCTGAAATAGTTACTTTTTTGATTGTTAGATTGTTAGATTGAGCTATGTAGGTGTGTCTTTCTACTAGAAGTGAAATTAAAATAGTGTTTGGAATTTGGGATTCGGATGTAGTGGGAGCAGAGAAGAGAGAAACAGAAGAAGTATAAGTTTGATATAGAATATCAGATGTAAAAATCTCTCTCTATAATATATGATAAATTAAGCGGTTTTATAAGAAGATGGAGAGATTGTTTATTGAGTGTGTAAAATATGATAATGACTGATAATTTAAAATTGTATATATACTTATATAAAGTATATTTTATACTAAAAGACTAGATATTATAATAAAAGAAGTATAGATTTTACAAAAGGAACATAGAATCTAAAATCGAGTATTAAAATTTACAATCTTAATCTTAACATTTTTGAACGGGGGATAGGAGGAAGGGGAAGAAAATCCTAGAATCTGAGTCTTCGAGTATGAAATCTTTATAGAATTAGAAGGGGTTAGGAGTTCAGTATAGGAGTAGTTGGAGGATGGAATAAATGCATATATATATAGATTTTATAGATACTTGAGGTAATAATACTTAAGCATGTATAAATAATTCTTAAATCTCAAAACTCATAAGAATAAACCTTCTTCTCCTCTACCGTAAACTCTCACCATATAGAAACATTACTCAAAACAACAACGCCCGAGTAAAAAATTATTTTTCCTTTCAAGTATCGTTCCTATAGTCTGGAATAAGAATCCTCCTAGGACTTCTCACGGGATATATATCTTTGATGTAAAGCATGACAAGTATGAGTTTAACTATCTTAGTACTATTTAGCGATTCCTCGATTCTTGTTCTTGCACTTTTATGGGATTTGGGAATTTTCGTGGAAAGTGATGGGATGGTGGAATAACCTTTTGGGGAATTGGAGTGATCTGCTGGGTTTGGTGTTGTGCATGGTGGAGAGTTGAGTTTTGAGGGGGGTTGGAGGCGTGTTTGTTGATTTTATTTTGTTTTGTTTTGTTTTGTTTAGTTGGATGATTAGTGGGAGGAAGGGTGGAGGAGTTGGCTGAGTATTTTTAATAGGAAAGTAGGTAGTCATTTGCTATATACGGGGACCAAAAAAATTCGTTTGAATGATCAAATAACAAGGAATACATTCGCTGGGAAGTATCAGGGAGCACATGAGAAGAGGGAGGGTATAAATACAGTTTCTCTTCGTACCTTGACTCATATCTTTATAGTTTATGATAATTAATGATATTATTCGATTCCTGCAGTTTCTTATGGCTCTACTCCGTGATAGGAGGGGTCTGAAGCCTCTACCGGATTCGAAAAACATAGACTTAGGGGTATGGATTAAGAGAATATGAGAGCCCTGATGAATATAATGGAGAAGGGAAGGTTCGTCCGAAAAATGTGGTTTGTATAGCGCTCAGTGTTGTAAATAGTATTTTCTGTATTTCAATCATGCCCCACTTTAGTGATATATATTGATATTTATTAAGATATTTCAGTAATTATTATTGAATCATATATCATTGAAAGTATACTATATTTTAATAATATCGAATATTACTAACAATATATTGAAAAATAGGAATTCATATATTTTTACTCGAGTATTGTATATTTTTATTCAAATATTACATGTTTTGATTGTCTTTAAGTCTAATAAGGAAAGAAATTATTCAAAATATATAAATTTTCATTTTCAGTATATCTTAGTATAACTACTTTTATATGATATGTAAAAATATATATATCATTAGCCATTATATATACTAGCGTGCATATTATACTATCTATCCCCTAAGGTGCCAACAAATGGCGTCAATTATGGCCTGTGTGTTGAGGAAGAATATTAATAACTTTGTGAATAATATTGATAATATAGAAATCAATAAATGTATTATATACAATAATTCTATTAATATACTTTTAGATAATATATAATTTGATTCTACTAATATAGGAATATTATATCTAAATATTCCTTCTATTTCAAAAATAAGGATTTGTTTCAAATCTATAGATTATACAAATTTCGATCAAGAATTTATTCTATAAGCTAATATTCGAGATTGTAATATATTTATTTTATTTTATTTCTATTTTTTTATTAAGATAATAGAATCGATTATAAAATAAATGAATTTATATATACAAATATTAGAAAATAAAGAATTTTCGAATTTATAAGCATTTTCGTAGTATCCTATAATAATAGATAAGATTTATTTATATTTAGATATATATATATATTCATTTATTCTAAATATAAGATTAAACCTTATTAGAAATATAATAAAGATGCTATTACATATTCTTTTATATATTTTATATTAAGAAATAGATTCTAAAAATTTTATATATAATATTATATTATATCTTTTAAAACAAAAGATATTTATGAAAAAGTAAAATATCAATTTTCTTATTTAAAATTAATATATTAATATAATTCTTTATAGATAAATTCTTTATTAAATTATATTCAAAAAATTAATCTCTCAATTTGATAGTTTCAAAATCGAATTGTAATAAATAAATATATTACATATTATACCAATTAATTAATATATATTACAATTATTAAAAATAAATCTATATTTATTAGCTTTAAAATATGGATTACTATAGATTAAAGATTTTTTATAATATGAAATTAGTATAAATTAAAGAAAAAGAATAATCCTATAGAAATCTTAATTCCTTCTCTTTTAGGATTAACAAATAGAGAGAAATCTTTAAATAAAATATAAATAATAATTATATATTTAATATAAAAACTATTTAAAACTTTATATTATATTTATCTTAATAATTTATTTGTTTTTTATAACTTATTGAAATATATATATCATTTAGGGTATATTGTAATAGGGATATATAAAACGAATTTAGGAATTCATTAAGATTTTATTAATTTAAAGATTTAAATATAAAAAAGAATAATATATTATAAAAAACAATATTTTTTAGGATTTCCTTTTTAAATAATATATATTAAATAATATAGAAAAATAATATATTAGTTTTAATATAATCTATAATATATAATAGCAAAGATTTTATTTGAAAACTATGCAAATAATTATAACCTATCTTTTCAAAAGCTAAAATAATTAAAATATTATTTGGAAATAAATAGAAAAAGATATTATTTATTTCAAAACTTTATAACAATTATAATTTCAATATGAATTCTATTAATATAAAGAATCAACTATATTTATTAATGCTAGAATATCAATATTAATATTATAAAGATTATCAAATAATAAAACAATAATTATTAGTTATTATTTTAATTAATTGCTACTTGATTTATAAGGAGATTGCTTTAAAGTATAATACAATAAAATCTCTTAAATATAATGATTTTCGAAAATTAATTTCTTAAGAGTTGATTATTGAATTTGGATCTAAATATTAATATAAAGATTTAAAATATAATCTAAAGATTCTAATTAAAAGTTCTAGTTTACTAAAAGATTATTATTTAATGAATTTAGGAAAGAAAAGAGATTGTTATATATATAAGGATTGATTTTTTGATATAAAAAGAATTATATTAAAGAAGATATCTAATAATTTTAGATTAAAAAATAATAAATATAAAAATAAATAAGAATATTAAGAATATAATATTTATTTATGTAATAATAATAAGTATTTTAATAGTTATTATAAAATAAAACCCTAAAACATCGAGATTTCGAGAAATCTTGATGTTCTGATTGGTCAGTATTGACCAATTAAGCGATGGCGCCATTTGTTGGCACCTTAGGGGATATCAGTCATAGTAATACTATTAAATACTAATTACAATACTAATTGCACTAGAAACTTTTCATGAAGTTGATACTAGCTGTAGAGAGAGAATTTTGGGTCACTTTGCTGCGCTTGTGGAGTTGATTGAACGGCTAGGTAGGCTTTTTCTTTGCAGAGCTGGAATATCATATACAGCTATAATTTACTCTGCAGCGGGACCTAATCCATTTTCAGGTATTCCTGAAACCGCCAAACAGGTTATTCAAAAACCAGATATTATGCGTGGAAATGTAAGAGAAATTCGGATTTCAAGTTGTGGTTGATTTGGAGGGTGTTAATGTGATTAATAGAGAAACGTCTTTATTTTATAAAAAGGGTCATGATACTATTATGGAGAGAATGATACATTGGACTCGCACTGCGATCTTTATTGCTAGTTGTTCTCTGGAATATCGGAGTATGGATGATAAGGGTAAAGTAGTCGTAGAGAGAAGCTAAGAGAGATTTCTGAGATAAAAAGTCTTTTTGATTTGGAGAAAATGCCGGAAGTAGGTAGGGGGAGGGTATGATCAGGGGTAGATTGTATTGGAGAAAAGATGAAGGGGAGAGGAGTTTATAGAGGAATGCTGTAGATGTGGGTGTTAAGATGGTGATGGGTAGGCTTGGGAAAAGAGATGGTGAGGATGTTGTTAGGGAGTCTGCGAGATGAGAAGTTGATGGTGGAATAGATTTACTTCAATTTGTCGAGAGAGGGGCTAGCTTGTGTTATATACCAGCAGTAAAATCTTATTGATTCGAGAGTTAGAGAGAGAGAGAGCCCATTAGCAAGATTATCAATGGTCTAAAATTCCCAAGGTATCATGAGCCCACGTCAAGAATGAACAATATATTTCTCATTGATAAAATGACAGGTCATTCCGTGGTTTCAGTTTTCCTATGACTCGAAGGAGTACCAGTAGACAAGTAGCTCAATATCAGGTGATACAACAGACGACTAAAGCACAGGTGATTCTGTTGACAAGGCCAATGACTTGTGTGAAAGAACAAACTACAGATTGGAGGGTAGATTGAAAATAACATTCGTTCTTTTTTGATAATTATAGAATCTGTGGGTACTTTATTATGTCTTTCGTGAAGAGGTTTTGGCTCCAGTGAGTGTGGATTACATGTGAAAGATCTTTTAAAAATGCCAAGGTTGGTGAATAGCAGAAACGTGCTAAGGAAATCATGCGATTTGCCGTACATACCTACTCATCCAATTCAATCCCAAATCTACACTAATACAGTATGGCATGATTAATTTTAGGTGACGTTAGCGAGGCAAAGATCTCGCTAAGAAGTTACATAAAGGATTTTATATTCTGAACTTTTACTTCCATAATTACAACAACACAGTCAAAATTTCATTATGACTTCTCCGATGGATATCACAGAATCCAATAACATGGTGTCAAAAGCAGCTGCACCTAAACCGATCATCACTTCTACTACAAACAGTAAGGACTCTCATGATTCAGAGACGGAAGAAGATACAAGTACAACGATTGCAACGATGACTTCTCCAAAAGACAACAGAAGAACTACCGATATGGAGAATTCGACAATCACAGCTTCACCCACCGCATCTACATCATTCACCCCCCCAAAGGTCCATGTGATGTTAGAGATATAGTTTCCTACAACCAGAAGTGGATGACTCTGAAAAGCGATGGACAATGGCATAAAACTAAGGGACCGGATGCTTTTGAGATACAGTTTTGCGGATTTAAAGATGCGGATTTTTTTAGGTAAGTTGATGTTTAGTACCAAGAGTTCTAGAGAAAGTTCAAAAACCTAATGACAGGAGTTAAAATTTCAAGACCATTGGCATGGATACAGCAAACAACTCAAAGTCGATAAATGCTACACTGGTTACAAACGACGAGAGGAAAACTTAGATAACGAGTTTGAGAAATACAAAATTCAGCATGAGAACGAAAAGACACTCAGAAAGCTCTCAGAAACAATGAAGGAGGGGAAGGTGATTCAACATGAAGATGAGGTCGCACTTGAGAGATTATTCGATGAATATTTGGAGGCGACGAAAGTAGGAACTTCTATCCAGCACGAAGATGTTAAGATGCTTCGAGATTTTTTGGATTCGATGAAAGAAGGGAAAGTAAAGCCGAAGGATGTAGCTTGTCTTGGCTTGGGATCTTTTGAACGATTTGGAGAGAGAAAAGCATCGTTTGGACAATTGGCTGCTTTCATGAAGATTATGGAACTTTTGGGTATGAATAATTCTTAATAAAGATCTTGCTAAAAAGACCTTGATAGCTAATATAATCTATAGAGATTCCATCTACCGCTAGAAAAGTTATGCAAGATCCGGATTTTTCACCAGGAGATGAGAGATTTCTTACACGCTGCGGGTTTGAAGTTGTGGATGACCCTCAAGGATTTGAAGCTGCAAATGAGGAAACCTTAGTCTTCCAAGTTGGTGGATGTAATTGTATGAATCAGCGAATTATGGATCGTCCTTGGCCTGCAGTATTCATTAAAATGGGAAGAGGATATATCTTGGGAAACAGAAGCAAGATTGTACAGGGAATTCGCAATTGGTATCGCGGTGAAGGAAGACCTCCATTGGATAATTGGTGGGGTGGAAAAAAGAAGTTTGTGGCGATTCAAAAAACTTATGATTACAAGGAGATTCCTGCGATTAGTAGTATTGGCACTGGTATGAGATTTACTAAGCTATTCTGGAGAAAAGAAGTAGTGGGAGGAAAATTTCAATGGGTTATAGATATTTGGAGATTGGTGGGATCGCTTTTTTCTCAAAGAGATCCTGATCGATATTTCTAAGCTTCTTAGACAGGATAATTCACGGAAGCATATTTATGCTTCTTGGATATGATATTAGGGGAATTTGTGGCAAGGTTTAAGGTTAAGAAAGAGGATTGCTCTGCATCGTCAGCTCTTCTCTCTTCATAGTTTACAACTTCGATGAATTATTTGAGTTCTAGGTTTCAATGGTGTCTTTGCAGAGTGAAATTTGACAGAAAACACTCACCCACAACTCAAAGGTAATTATTCTAGATAATCTTTATTTTTGAAAATAATATTTGAAGTGAGCTGAAAACCCAGAAAGAATGTTTACATTAGCTGTTCAAATTCCTTAGAGTAACAAATCATACCATAGTATCAAGTGAATGATTTAGATGCTCACCACAATTTACCAGATAAATGAATAGATAGCAGAGATAACCCAAGATATTACACCATTCACTGTAGTTCAATCTTCCGTTTCAAACACTTCATAGGTACGGCATGACCCCACTTCTAAGCGAAATTACTTACATATATACATCTGGTTATTTAATTTAGACGTTGTTTTTGAATCCAAATAATCACAACAACAGAACCAAAGTCATCGATATGGCTTCTATCCCAGACGATAAAAAATTCGGCGGAATGGATATACGCGTGGTAACAGATACACCAAAAGACATTTTCAAGAGCCTCGATATGCATTCTCCATCTACAAATGGAGAATCCAAAGAAATGGAGGTGAAAATGGTCGCAGATTCACCTGCCACTACATTGACAGATACACCATTTTCTCCACCTACGGGTCATTGGGATATTGGAGATATTATTCGATATGGAGATAAGAAATGGATGGCTTTGGGAAGTGATAACGAATGGCATGAACATGAAGGCCCAGATGGATTCTCATCGGAAGGTCCAGGCGGATTCTCGTTGATTTCTCCCAATGCTGAGAAAATCGAGTTCTATAGGTATGTATAATTTATATCATCAGAGTTTTAGGAACGATATCTAATTATAAACATTTATAGAGAGCAAGAGGAGTGGGTTGGATCCGGAGAAGGATTGATAGTGACCACAGGCTGGTCTGGATACCGTCGTTTTGAGGAATCGGCACTCGATGCGATATTTGAGAAATACAAGCTCGGCAGTGAGGATGAAGCCAAACTTAGAAGGCTTGTTAAGAGCATGATGAAAGGCAAGGTAAAGCCAACGAATGTTGTTTGTTTCGCATTAGGATCTCTTCATCGCCCTTACAATGAGTCAAAGAGATCTTTTGAACAATTTGGGGTACTTCTGAAACTTATGGAGATCTTAGGTAAGTTAGTCAAATATCAATGGGTAGGAACCAGGATGTTAACAATCATTACAGAAATTTCACCCAACGCCAGGAACTTGATGCAAGATCCAGAGTTCTGCCCTCAAGATGCAAGATTTTTTGCAAAATACGGATTTGAAACTGTACCAGATCCTGAAGGATTTAATTCTATCAACGGAGAGACATTAGTAGTTGAAATCGGCGGCTACGGATACCTGGAAGATCGAGCCATGGAAGGACATTGGCCTGCGGCTTTTATCAAGATGGTAATCCCACTTTTAACCAGAGGGCATATCTTGGAAAGAAAGGAAGAGTCTAGTAATCAAGTCTGGAACCAACCGAATGTTAGAAAACGAGGTTCCTTGAAGAGTTTCTCCGAGAAAGAAAAATTCAAAACTTGGTGGGAATACAAGCTGGGACGTGCTTTCATGAAAAGATCTTATAGCTGTAAAGATATTCCTGAAGTTGGTATATGCAATGGTATGATTGCAACCCAGTTATTCTGGAGAAAGGTGGCGGTCAAGAAGAGATGCGACTGTGTCGAATTTACGGGAGGAGTAGCGAGAGCGCACTTGCAGTTTCTGTCAGACATGGTAATTTCGGTGTATTTTATTCGAAAAAGGTCAGAATTTAAGGAAGAGGACGATGATGAAGTTTGAGCACGATGTGGGATAGAACCAATCATTGCAACGTTGTAATAGTGTCCAATTAAGATAGGAAATAAGATGCACTGATTCAAACACCTACATGATGCAATTGAGCATCAAA